>NC_090325.1:161012922-161660217 GCF_035084215.1 Heptranchias perlo
AAATATTAAACTTATCATTTGGTATTGATCCTAGCACCTAAAAACAGTGATAGGTTGTTGCTGCAGTGATTTGTAGGTCTTCCAATACAAACAAATACATTTCATAATACTATCATAGGTGCAGCACAGGAGGAGGCCATTTGGCCCATCATGCCTGTGCTGGCTCTTTGAAAGACCTATCCAATTAGTCCCATTCCCCTGCTCTTTCCTCATAGCCCTGTTTTCCCTTCGAGTATTTATCGAATTCCCTTTTGAAAGTTACTATTGAATTTTGAAAGTCCCTAATCAGTCCCACCCTTCTTTTGACTGCCCTCTTACTATTCGTATATTTATTAAAGACTTTTGGGTTCCCTTTTATGTTAGCCGCGAACTATAGACTGGTTAGCCTAACATCCGTAGTAGGGAAAATGCTAGAGTCTATTATAAAGGATGTGATAACAGGACTCTTAGAAAATATCAATGGGATTAGACAAAGTCTAATATATGATTTATGAAAGGGAAAACATGTTTGACAAACCTACTGGAGTTTTTTTGAGGATGTAATTGGTAGAATAGATAAGGGAGAACCAGTGGATGTGGCGTATTTGGATTTTCAGAAGGCCTTTGATAAAGTCCCACATAAGAGGTTAGTGTGCAAAATTAAAGCACATGGGATTGGTGGTAATATACTGGCATAGATTGAAAATTGGTTAACAGACAGGAAACAGAGAGTAGGAATAAATGGGTCTTTTATGGGGTGGCAGGCAGTGACTAGTGGGGTACCGCAGGGATCAGTGCTTGAGCCCCAGCTATTCACGATATATATCAATGATTTGGATGAGGGAACCAAATGTAATATTTCCAAGTTTGCTGACAACGTAAAACTAGGTGGGATCGTGATTTGTGAGGAGGATGAAAAGAGGCTTCAAGGCGATTTAGATAAGTTGAGTGAGTGAGCAAATACATGGCAGATGCAGTATAAAGTGGATAAATGTGAAGTTATCCCCTTCGGAAGGAAAAACAGAAAGGCAGAGTATTATTTAAATGGTGATAGATTGGGGAATGTTGATGTACAAAGGGACCTGGGTGTCCTGGTACACCAGTCACTGAAAGCAAACATGCAGGTGCAGCAAGCAGTTAGGAAGGCAAATGATATGTTGGCCTTCATTGCAAGAGGATTTGAAGATAGGAGCAAGGATGTCTTACTGCAGTTATACAGGGCCTTGGTGAGACTACACCTGGAGTATTGTGTGCCGTTTTCGTCTCCTTACCTAAGAAAGGATATACTTGCCATAGAGGGAGTGCAGCGAAGGTTCACCAGACAGATTCCTGGGATGGCAGGACTGTCGTATGAGGAGAGGTTGGGTTGATTCGGCCTGTATTCACTCGAGTTTAGAAGAATGAGAGGGGATCTGATTGAAATGTATAAAATTCTGACAGGGCTAGACAGACTGGATGTAGGGAGGATGTTTCCCCTGGCTGGGGGGGGTCCAGATGCGGGGTCACAGTCTCAGGATACGGGGTAGGACATTTAGGACTGAGATGAGGAGAAATTTCTTCACTCAGAGGGTGGTGAACCTATGGAATTCTCTACCACAGAAGGCTGTGGAGGCCAAGTCATTGAATATATTGAAGAAGGAGCTAGATAGATTTCTAGACACAAAAGGCATCAAGATATGGGGAGAGAGCGGGAATATGGTATTGAGATAGAGGATCAGCCATGATCATATTGAATGGCGGAGCAGGCTCAAAGGGCCGAATGGCCTACTCCTGCTCCTATTTTCTACGTTTCTATATAAACCAATCCTTAAAATTACTATAATGTCAATTTGTGTTTTTGTTTTCCAAGGTTGTTACTAAGGAACAAAAGTCTGACAGGTCATTTTTGTTTTGAGATAGTTTTCTATATCAGCATATCACTGGTACAGAATTAGGTTAATTCTGAACACATCCAGGACAATCTATTCAGCTGACCCTGTCCAAAACTATTTTGTCTTATTATTTTACAATCCGGTTTATTTAAAATTAACCTATATTTTCTGAAATTTTCAGGTGTGCATTGTTTACCTGGTTCACAGCTTGAAATAAAAATAAATACAAATTGTGGGGTTGAAGACCTCTATATAATATGGTATATGGATCCTGCAGTGCTGTCGGTACATAGCCAGTGCCAGTCTTTTTTAGTCCACCCTGTTTTAATTAGCTGCTGTGCTCCTTCTTTGGCTGATGTCAATTTCTAGAAAGTCCTTTTCAGCAGTAGTTTACCAGGTTATCCTTGGCCTTCCACTTTCTGTTCAGCTGCTGTAGCACATCTTGCTTATGCTTTCGGTAGGTTAAGTAAATTTGAAGATAATGCAAGATATTTTTGTCATACCTCACAATACACAGGGCTTTAATGGTTCTGCAGAATTTATGGATCATTTGTTTAGTATGGTCACGTATCAATTTTTCTTCTCGCTATAAATAAGTTAAGGATTGTTGTTTAACTACCAAAAGTAAAACATTGAGCACTCATTACAGTGAATGATTCCCTAAAAGTATGTGTTCTCCATGACTCCACAGTCGTGATTTTCAAAGATTAACTGCATTTCAGCAATTTGGTTACTTAAGCATTTCCAGAGTTTATAGGAATTTTGATCTTTACAATAGGTTTTCTTTGCATTCATTGCTATGGATTGGACTCCAGATAAGTGAAAGAAGCTGTTATGCTGTAAAATATTCTTGGCATTAGTGTCAAATTACAGCTTGACTCCTGAGTTGTACCACCACTTTTACCTCAGTATGCAGTGGAACTCACTTTGCAGTGATGTAAAAGTGCTGCTGTTATAATGGCAGCCTGATAGATATATTTAAAACTTAGGTTGCAACATTCCATTTCAAAATGCATTGAAAATTCCTATATCAGCTGATTTTTATGGGAATTTTTTTTTCAAGTGTCCAGCAGTACCTGTGGATGGCACTATAATTAGGACTTCAGTGGTCACATAACATGCAGGGTGACTAAGGCTGAGAGCTGAATATCCAAGAGTATTCGATATTTAGGAAGGATAGGCAAAAAGGAAAATGACGTGGGGTGACGTTGCTAGTAAGGGATGAAATCAGAGCAATAGTGAGAAAGGATTATTGCTCAGAAAATCAAGATGTAGAATCAGTCTGGATGGCGTTAAGCACCAAGGAGCAGAAAACACTGGTGGGAGTTGTCTATAGGCCTCCAAACATTAGTGTTAATGTAGGGGATGGCATCAAACAGGAAATTACAGATGCATGTAACAAGATTACTACAGTAATCATTGGTGACTTTAATCTATATATAGACTGGCCAAACCAAATTAGCAATAATACTGTGGAGGATGAATATCTGGAGTGTGTACGAGATGGTTTTTTAGACCAGTATGTTGAGGAGCCAATGAGGGAACAGGCTATCCTAGATGGGGTATTGTGCAATCAGAAGGGGTTAATTAATAATCTTGTTGTGCGGGGTCCTTTAGGGAAGAGTGACCATAACATGATAGAATTCTTCATTAAGATGGAAAGTGAAGTAGTCCAATCCGAAACTAGGGTCCTAAATTTAAACAAAGGAAACTACGAAGGTATGAGGAGTGAGTTGGCTATGATAGATTAGGGAGCTTCATTAAAAGGCATGACAGTGGATAGGCAATGGCTAACATTTAAGGAACAAATGCATGAATTGCAACAGTTATACATTCCTTTCTGCCGCAAAAACACAAAAGGAAAAGCGGCCTAACCATGGTTAACAAAAGAATTTAAGGATAGTATTAGATCCAAAGAGGAGCCATATAAAGTTGCCAGAAAAAGTAGCAAGCCTAAGGATTGGGAGCAGTTTAGAATTCAGCAAAAAAGGACCAAGAGATTGATTAAGAGGGGAAAAATAGAATATGAGAGTAAACTTGCAAGGAACATAAAAGCAGACTGTAAAAGCTTCTACAAGCATGGAAAAAGAAAAAGATTAGTGAAGACAAATGTAGGTCCCTTACAGTCAGAAACAGGAGAATTTATAATGGGGAACAAGGAAATGGCAGAGCAATTAAACAAATACTTTGGTTCTGTCTTCACGGAAAAGAACATAAATAACTTCCCAGAAATGCTAAGGAACCAAGGGTCCAGTGAGAAGGAGGAATTAAAGGAAATTAGTATTACTAAATAAATAGTGCTGGAGAAATTAATGGGATTGAAAGACGATAAATTCCCAGGGCCTGATAATCTGCATCCCACTGGAAATAGTGGATGTATTGGTTGTCATCTTCCAAAATTCAATAGATTATGGAATAGTTCCTGTAGATTGGAGGTGGCAAATGTAACCCCACTATTCAAAAAAGGAGGGAGAGAGAAAACAGGAAACTACAACCCAGTTAGCCTAACATCGGTAGTGGGGAAAATGATCTATTATAAAGGATGTGATAACAGGACACTTAGAAAATATTAACAGGATTAGACAAAGTCAACATGGATTTATGAAAGGGAAATCATGTTTGACAAACCTACTGGAGTTTTTTGAGGATGTAACTGGTAGAATAGATAAGGGAGAACCAGTGGATGTGGTGTATTTGGATTTTCAGAAGGACAAAGTCCCATATAAGAGGTTAGTGTGCAAAATTAAAGCACATAGGATTGGTGGTAATATACTGGCATGGATTGAAAATTGGTTAACAGACAGGAAACAGAGAGTAGGAATAAATGGGTCTTTTTCAGGGTGGCAGGCAGTGACTAGTGGGGTACAGCAGGGATCGGTGCTTGGGCCCCAGCTATTCACAATATATATCAATGATTTGGATGAGGGAACCAAATGTAATATTTCCAAGTTTGCTGACAACACAAAACTAGGTGGGATTGTGAGCTGTGAGGAGGATGCAAAGAAGCTTCAAGGCGATTTAGACAAGTTACGTGAGTGAGCAAATACATGGCTGATGCAGTATAACGTGGACAAATGTGAAGTTCTCCACTTCAGATGGAAAAACAGAAAGGCAGAGTATTATTTAAATGGTGATGGATTGGGAAATATTGATGTACAAAGGGACCTGGGTGTCCTTGTACACCAGTCACTGAAAGCAGTTAGGAAGGCAAATGATATGTTGGCCTTCATTGCAAGAGGATTTGAGTACAGGAGCAAAGATGTCTTACTGCAGTTATACATGGCCTTGGTGAGACCTGAAGTATTATGTGCAGTTTTGGTCTCCTTACTTAAGAAAGGATATATTTGCCATAGAGGGAGTGCAGCAAAGGTTCACCAGACTGATTCCTGGGATAAGGAGAGATTGTCGTATGAGGAGAGATTGGGTCGATTAGGCCTATATTCACTTGAGTTTAGAAGAACGAGCGAGGTTCTCATTGAAGCGTACAAAATTCTGACAGGGCTAGACAGACTGGATGCAGGGAGATTTTTTCCCCTGGCTGGGGGGTCTAGAACGAGGGGTCACAATCTCAGGATATAGATAGGACATTTAGGATTGAGATGAGGAGAAATTTCTTCACTCAGAGGGTGGTAAACTTATGGAATTCTCTACCACAGAAGGCTGTGGAGGCCAAGTCACTGAATATATTGAAGAAGGAGCTAGATAGAGTTCTAGACACAAAAGGCATCAAGGAGTATGGGGAGAGAGCGGGAATATGGTATTGAGATAGAGGATCAGCCATGATCATATTGAATGGCGGAGCAGGCTTGAAGGATCAAATGGCCCACTCCTGCTCTTATTTTCTATGTTTCTATAACATTTCTTCAGATAAGAATCCCTGTATGTTGCTTCTCTGAGTCAGCATGCATTTCCACACCAAAGTTAATTCGCACGTGTTGTAGCTTTAAAACATAAAATTTCGAAGACGATCTTTTAATGTTTGGAAAGCACACCATAACTGTTCAATGCTTCTTCCTGTAACGCTCGGAATTTTTCAAGTGAGCTGACATACTTATTCCAAGTCTGACCAAAAACGCACACAAAATTTCCTCGGAATTGATATGAAGTAAATAATCCTTGACTGAAAGTATATAGCAGAACCTGCCTTAAATAATAATTGTGGACTACATTCTCTTCTACACCCATCCCCACCTCAGATACATGTTCCTGTTCAAATCCCATCCCTTGCTGTTTAATGTACTGCAGAGAAATAATGGCCCAGATTTTGCAGGTATGGGGCATTTCATGGTTACACTGTTAGTTACACTTTTTCCCCTCAAAAATTTCCCTTGAAAATGTTTTGCCCTGTCAGTTGCTGGAAGTGCGAGGGCAACGGGGCATCTGGGACCTTAGTGAATGGCGGGACCAACAGTCGATCTCCTTAACCAATGAGATTTAAGGATTGAGAAAGAAACAGTGGAATGACTGAGAAGGATCATAGAATCATAGAATCATAGAAGTTACAACATGGAAACAGGCCCTTCGGCCCAACATGTCCATGTCGCCCAGTTTATACCACTAAGCTAGTCCCAATTGCCTGCACTTGGCCCATATCCCTCTATACCCATCTTACCCATGTAACTGTCCAAATGCTTTTTAAAAGACAAAATTGTACCCGCCTCTATTACTGCCTCTGGCAGCTCGTTCCAGACACTCACCACCCTTTGAGTGAAAAAATTGCCCCTCTGGACCCTTTTGTATCTCTCCCCTCTCACCTTAAATCTATGCCCCCTCGTTATAGACTCCCCTACCTTTGGGAAAAGATTTTGACTATCTACCTTATCTATGCCCCTCATTATTTTATAGACTTCGAAAAGATCACCCCTTAACCTCCTACTCTCCAGGGAAAAAAGTCCCAGTCTGTCTAACCTCTCCCTGTAAGTCAAACCATCAAGTCCCGGTAGCATCCTAGTAAATCTTTTCTGCACTCTTTCTAGTTTAATAATATCCTTTCTATAATAGGGTGACCAGAACTGTACACAGTACTCCAAGTGTGGCCTCACCAATGCCCTGTACAACTTCAACAAGACATCCCAACTCCTGCATTCAATGTTCTGACCAATGAAACCAAGCATGCTGAATGCCTTCTTCACCACCCTATCCACCTGTGACTCCACTTTCAAGGAGCTATGAATCTGTACTCCCAGATCTCTTTGTTCTATAACTCTCCCCAACGCCCTACCATTAACGGAGTAGGTCCTGGCCCGATTCGATCTACCAAAATGCATCACCTCACATTTCTCTAAATTAAACTCCATCTGCCATTCATCGGCCCACTGGCCCAATTTATCAAGATCCCGTTGCAATCCTAGATAACCTTCTTCACTGTCCACAATGCCACCAATCTTGGTGTCATCTGCAAACTTACTAACCATGCTTCCTAAATTCTCATCCAAATCATTAATATAAATAACAAATAACAGCGGACCCAGCACCGATCCCTGAGGCACACCGCTGGACACAGACATCCAGTTTGAAAAACAACCCTCTACAACCACCCTCTGTCTTCTGTCGTCAAGCCAATTTTGTATCCAATTGGCTACCTCACCTTGGATCCCATGACATTTAACCTTATGTAACAACCTACCATGCGGTACCTTGTCAAATGCTTTGCTGAAGTCCATGTAGACCACGTCTACTGCACACCCCTCATCTATCTTCTTGGTTACCCCTTCAAAAAACTCAATCAAATTCGTGAGACATGATTTTCCTCTCACAAAACCATGCTGACTGTTCCTAATTAGTCCCTGCCTCTCCAAATGCCTGTAGATCCTGTCCCTCAGAATACCCTCTAACAACTTACCCACTACAGATGTCAGGCTCACTGGTCTGTAGTTCCCAGGCTTTTCCCTGCCGCCCTTCTTAAACAAAGGCACAACATTTGCTACCCTCCAATCTTCAGGCACCTCACCTGTAGCGGTGGATGATTCAAATATCTCAGCTAGGGGACCCGCAATTTCCTCCCTAACCTCCCATAACGTCCTGGGATACATTTCATCAGGTCCCGGAGATTTATCTACCTTGATGCGCGTTAAGACTTCCAGCACCTCCCTCTCTGTAATATGTACACTCCTCAAGACATCACTATTTATTTCCCCAAGTTCCCTAACCTCCATGCCTTTCTCAAGCGTAAATACCGATGTGAAATATTCATTCAGGATCTCACCCATCTCTTGTGGTTCCGCACATAGATGACCTTGTTGATCCTTAAGAGGCCCTACTCTCTCCCTAGTTACCCTTTTGCCCTTTATGTATTTGTAGAAGCTCTTTGGATTCACCTTTGCCTGATCTGCCAAAGCAATCTCATATCCCCTTTTTGCCCTCCTGATTTCTCTCTTAACTCTACTCCGGCAATCTCTATGCTCTTCAAGGGATCCACTTGATCCCAGCTGCCTATGCATGTCATATGCCTCCTTCTTCTTTTTGACGAGTGCCTCAATCTCCCGAGTCATCCAAGGTTCCCTACTTCTACCAGCCTTGCCCTTCACTTTATAAGGAATGTGCTTACCCTGAACCCTGGTTAACACACTTTTGAAAGCCTCCCACTTACCAGACGTCCCTTTGCCTGCCAACAGACTCTCCCAATCAACTTCTGAAAGTTCCTGTCTAATACCATCAAAATTGGCCTTTCCCCAATTTAGAATTTTAACTTTTGGGCCAGACCTATCCTTCTCCATAGCTATCTTAAAACTAATGGAATTATGATCACTGGTCCCAAAGTGATCCCTCACTAACACTTCTGTCACCTGCCCTTCCTTATTTCCCAAGAGGAGGTCAAGTTTTGCCCCCTCTCTAGTCGGGCCATCCACATACTGAATGAGAAATTCCTCCTGAATACACTCAACAAATTTCTCTCCATCCAAGCCCCTAATGCTATGGCTGTCCCAGTCAATGTTGGGAAAGTTAAAGTCCCCTACTATTACCACCCTATTTTTCTTGCAGCTGTCTGTAATCTCCTTACATATTTGCTCCTCAATTTCCCGTTGACTATTTGGGGGTCTGTAGTACAATCCTATCAAAGTGATCTCTCCCTTCTTATTTTTCAGTTCTACCCATATAGACTCAGTGGGCGAACCCTCGGATATATCCCCTCTCACTACTGCCGTGATGTTCTCCCTAATCAAGAACGCAACTCCCCCTCCTCTCTTACCTCCTGCTCTATCTTTCCTATAGCATCTGTACCCTGGAACATTGAGCTGCCAGTCCTGCCCCTCCCTTAGCCATGTTTCAGTAATAGCTATAACATCCCAGTCCCATGTACCCATCCATGCCCTGAGTTCATCTGCCTTGCCCATCAGACTTCTTGCATTGAAATAAATGCAGTTTAATCTAGACTTCCCTTGGTCTTTGCCCTGCTTTCTCAGACCATCTGTCCGGTCATGTTCTGTACACTCTCCCTTACTGCCTTTTGTTTCTGTCACCACTTTATTTCCCACTGACTTCCTGCATCGGTTCCCATCCCCCTGCCACATTAGTTTAAACCCT
Source organism: Heptranchias perlo (assembly GCF_035084215.1). Taxonomy (NCBI): domain Eukaryota; kingdom Metazoa; phylum Chordata; class Chondrichthyes; order Hexanchiformes; family Hexanchidae; genus Heptranchias; species Heptranchias perlo. Next base: position 161,022,297 of record NC_090325.1, read on the forward strand.
CCCCAACAGCACTGGCAAACACTCCCCCTAGGACATTGGTTCCAGTCCTGCCCAGATGCAGACCGTCCAATTTGTACTGGTCCCACCTCCCCCAGAACCGATTCCAATGGCCCAGGAATTTGAATCCCTCCCTCTTGCACCATCTCTCAAGCCACGTATTCATCTTAGCTATCCTGTCATTCCTACTCTGACTAACCCGTGGCACTGGTAGCAATCCTGAGATTACTACCCTTGAGGTCCTACTTTTTAGTTTAACTCCTAACTCCCTAAATTCAGGTTGTGGGACCTCATCCTGTTTTTTACCTATATCGTTGGTGCCTATATGCACCACGACAACTGGCTGTTCACCCTCCCCCTCCAGAATGTCCTGCAGCCGCTCCGAGACATCCTTGACCCTTGCACCAGGGAGGCAACATACCATCCTGGAGTCTCGGTTGCGTCCGCAGAAACGCCTGTCTATTCCCCTTACAATCGAGTCCCCTATCACTATAGCTCTGCCACTCTTTTTCCTGCCCTCCTGTGCAGCAGAGCCAGCCACGGTGCCATGAACCTGGCCACTGCCACCTTCCCCTGGTGAGCCATCTCCCCCAACAGTATCCAAAACGGTATACCTGTTTTGGAGGGAGATGACCGCAGGGGACCCTTGCACTGCCTTCCTACTCTTCCTCTGTCTGTTGGTCACCCATTCACTATCTCCCTCAGTAATTTTTATCTGCGGTGTGACCAACTCACTGAACGTGCTATCCACGACTTTCTCAGCATCGCGGATGCTCCAAAGTGAATCCATCCGCAGCTCCAGAGCCGTCAAGCGGTCAAACAATAGCTGCAGCTGGACACACTTCCCGCAGGTGAAGGAATCAGGGATACAGGAAGGAGCCCTGAATTCCCACATCCCACAAGAGGAACATGACACGGCCCTGGGATCTCCTGCCATGACTTAACCCTTAAATTAGCTTAAGAACAACTACAATGTCAAGAGAAAAAAAAAGGAAAGTAAAACTACTTACCACTCCCTTTAAGGAGTTTACTCCTTTAAATTGTTCTCAATTTAGAGAATGTTAACTACACTAGGGACCTTGATTCACTAAAAAATAAACGCTACTTCCTATAAGACCTGCAGACCTTCCCTTTCCTTTTACTTTAGTTACTGTAGATAAGTAGAAATACTCACCTGAACCTACTCACCAATCAGGTGCCTCCCCTGTGTCGCGTCCCGATCTGATTCCTGACGTCACTTCGAACTCGGTCGCAGCTCCGCTCGGCTCGGCTCGGCTCCTCTCAGCTGTTCTCAGCGCTGTGAAATCCCGCCTTTTATCGGACGCTCCCTCCGCTCGGCTCGGCTCCTCTCAGCTGTTCTCAGCGCTGTGAAATCCCGCCTTTTATCGGACGCTCCCTCCGCTCCTCTCAGCTGTTCTCAGCGCTGTGAAATCCCGCCTTTTATCGGACGCTCCCTCCGCTCGGCTCGGCTCCTCTCAGCTGTTCTCAGCGCTGTGAAATCCCGCCTTTTATCGGACGCTCCCTCCGCTCGGCTCGGCTCCTCTCAGCTGTTCTCAGCGCTGTGAAATCCCGCCTTTCATCGGACGCTCCCTCCGCTCGGCTCGGCTCCTCTCAGCTGTTCTCAGCGCTCTGAAATCCCGCCTTTTATCGGACGCTCCCTCCGCTCGGCTCGGCTCCTCTCAGCTGTTCTCAGCGCTGTGAAATCCCGCCTTTTATCGGACGCTCCCTCGGCTCCTCTCAGCTGTTCTCAGCGCTGTGAAATCCCGCCTTTTATCGGACGCTCCCTCCGCTCGGCTCGGCTCCTCTCAGCTGTTCTCAGCGCTGTGAAATCCCGCCTTTCATCGGACGCCCCCTCCGCTCGGCTCGGCTCCTCTCAGCTGTTCTCAGCGCTCTGAAATCCCGCCTTTTATCGGACGCTCCCTCCGCTCGGCTCGGCTCCTCTCAGCTGTTCTCAGCGCTCTGAAATCCCGCCTTTTATCGGACGCTCCCTCCGCTCGGCTCGGCTCCTCTCAGCTGTTCTCAGCGCTCTGAAATCCCGCCTTTTATCGGACGCTCCCTCCGCTCGGCTCGGCTCCTCTCAGCTGGATGATGAATTAGAGTCAAATCAGGTACAGAAAGAGAAATGAGGAGAGGGAAAGAAAGGTTGGATTAAAAGAGAGAGAAAAAAGAGACAAAGGAAAATTAAGAAAAAAAATTTAAAATTAAAATTTTAGGAATGAGACTCCACAGTTTAAATTCTTGCCTTTCTGGGCTGGAGCGGTTGACTGGCATTGCAGGAACATAAATCTCCTCATTAAAAAGGTATTTAAGCTGTTAATTACCAGCCCTAACATTCTGTGACGAGTTTAATGGGCAATTAATGTCAACTTCAGGAAACACATGGGGAGGTTGATAGCCTGCTGCCATTTTCACAAAGCTAACAGCAGAGCGGCACAAATCGTCCAGCAACTTGTGTCAATTTGCAATTCGTAGGGTATCTCTTCCTCGCCACAACTTGCTGGACAATTTACACATTAATAACGGCGAGCGCCATTAAACTCGCTGTTATTTTGGCAGGGAATTCTGGGCCAAAAGGTTTTATTTCTAACGGGGAATGTTTAACCTGATCCCCACACAGGCTGCTTGATATAGCAAAAAGAAACACTGTAGTCATCCCCTTGCTTCCCGTACCCCCTGATAAAAATCCAGACCTGGCAGACAGAAGGGCTGTTTCCTTCCCTTTTCGCACAGAGTGTGGAACCCTCCCTCAGAGCCTTTTGACACCTTCTCTCCACCACACCAAACGAGATCGTTTTACAGCCTGACTCTCAACACCCTCTTTCTGAGAGACTGTGCAAGGCCTTCCCCTACCTCCGCTTTTAGAGTATGCCAGTTCCAAACTACCCATCACCCCCCAATGCGAGCATTTGGCAGTCCAGAATATCACTTCCTCCCCAGCTGAGTTTCCTGCCTTTGCTACCTTGCGCACTGGCTCTTCCCTTCTCCCTCCTCTCCCTCTCCCAACCCCCTTCCCCAGCCCCTGTGAGAATATCACAAATAAAGTAGGTAGCAGTAATCCTTAATATTAAGTTTGTTTGGACTGTAAGAAAGTGTTGGACAAATTTTCACATGAAAGACATCTAAATCAATTAGAAGCCACAGGCTTGCAGGGTAGCATTGGATAAACTGTTAAAAAATTGGAAACAGAGTGGCAGTTTTTGATTATTGCGCAAATAGGGCGGGTGATGGGTGGGGTGTCTGCTATGCCTGCCCAATGACATCAGTGTGAGACCGAATCCATTTCAGTGGATGACCAGAATTGCATTAAGGTCCTAAACGCTTATTACAGTGATTTAAATATTTTAATGAGGCTCCCGCTGTTTTGGGTGGGAGTGCAGGCCCACTCAAAAATTGTTGCAAAATTTCACGCTGAAAAATAAGGGCAATAGGCAGGGGAAAATCACTGCCTAGAGGTTCATGAGTGGTGTATGGTCTGATTTTTCTGGGCGGGCGCAGTGAGGTGTACTGCACCCCGGGAAGAACTGGAGGGGCTCTGGAGATGGTGATGGAGGAGTGAGGGATATGCCCAGCCTTGAGGTTACAGATCGTGGTGGAATACAATTCTGCTGCTGCTGATGGCTCACAGGACCTCACGGATGCCCAGTTTTGAGCTGCTAGATTTCTTCTTAGTCTATCCTACTTAGCACGGTGGTAGTGCCACACGACATGATAGAGGGTGTCCTCAGAGTGAAGACAGCACTTGGTCTCTACAAGGACGGTGCGGTGGTCACTCCTAGCAATACCACCTTGGACAGACACATCTGTGAGAGGTAGATTGGTGAGGACGAGGTCAAGTAGGATATTCCCTCATGTTGGTTCTCCCATCACCTGCCGCAAGCCCAATCTGGCAGCTGTGTCCTTAAGGACCCGGCTAGCTCGGTCAGTGGTAGTACTACTGAACCACTCTCGGTGATGGACATTGAAGACCCCCACCCACAGTACGTTCTGTATCCTTGCTACCCTCAATGCTTCCTCCAAGCGGTGTTCAACACAAAGGAGTACTGATTCATCAGCTGAGGGAGGACAGTGGACGGTAATCACCAGGAGGTTTTCTTGCTCATGTTTGACCTGAAGTCACGAGACTTCATGAGGTCCCGAGTCAATGTTGAGGACTCCCAGGTGCACTCCCATCCGACTGTATATCACCATGTCCCCATATCTGGTGGGTTTGTTCTGCTGGTGGGACCGGACATATCCGGGGATGGCAATGGAGAAATCTGGGACATTAGCTAATAAGTATAAATGCGTGAGTATGACTGTGTCATGCTGTTGCTTGACTAGTCTGTGGGACAGCTCTTCCAACTTTGGCACCAGACCCCGGATGTTAATCAGGTGGACTGTGCAGAGTCAACTGGGTTGGGTGTACTTTCATCGTGTCCTAATTCGATGCTGAGGTTGCAGCCAAGTGGTCTGGACGGTCTTATTCTTCTTATTCTTTGTAGCAGCTTGATACAACTGAGTGACTTGCTAGGCCACTTCAGAAGGCAGTTAAGAGTGAACCATGTTGGTTTGGACTGGAGTCACATAAAGGCCTGACCAGGTAAGGTCGGCAGGTTTCCTTCCCTAAAGGACATTAGTGAACCAGTCCGACAATCCGACTCATGGTCACTTTTACTGATACCAGCCCGTAATTATGATTTTTTAATCTTCAAACTGCCATGGTGAGATTTGGACTCATGGGGCCTGATTTTAGCACCCGCTATCGGGTGCGTTCTCGGCGGGGGGGCCCCGAAAATCCCGAAATCCAGGTGCGGGACCGGATCGCGCCTCGATCCCGCCCACTTCCGGGTTCCACGCCGACGCTCTGGCGTGCGCGCGCAGACCCCGCAGGTGGGAATCCCGCAGGCAATTAAAACCAGCGGGGTTCCACTTGAGAGTATTTATGTAGCTATTTCAAGTCATTAAAAGTCCTGAAATGAGACTGTTTCCCATACTGGGGGAAACACTCTCACTCCCAACGGACGTGTTGCAGCCAGCAGCCCGTGGCAGCTGCCAAGGTGCATTCCACAGGTGGGGGGGAGAGCCTTCACCAACGCAGGAGGACACTCCGTAACATTGGGCAACGCCTGCCCTCCACCACCCTCCTCCAAGCAAGAAGATTCACCGGCGTGGAACTGCAACCCCTGCAGTTTTCTACCGTGCACAACCCCGCAGACCTACACCTGCCAGATGGGTGCTGCGTTGACATCCTCGGAGGACGAACAGCATGACCAGCCTCAGCAGCCTCGCAGTCCACGCCGTCCGCCTCAGAAACGTGCATCCCCACAACACGGTGCTGTGGCACATCCACCTGCACAGCAGGCTGGAGGGCAACCGCAGAGAGAGATGCGTCGCAGGAGGCACTACCCTCCGCACAGGGTCCACAGACCGAGGCTCAGCTTCATGGACCTCTCTGAGCAGCAGTGCATACGTAGGCTCAGAGTCACTCGCCAGGTAGTCGCCGACATCTGCAGCCTCCTTAATGACGAGCTGCTCCCGGATGGACCAAGCAGCATCTTCTTACCCGTCGCCATCAAAGTCACCACTGCCCTCAATTTCTTCGCCTCTGGATCCTTCCAGGGTGCCATGGGGGACATCACCGGGGTCTGTCAGTCGTCTGCACACAAGTGCATAAGGCAGGTCACCGATGGGTTGTTCCGCAGGGCCTCGACCATCATCAACTTCGCCATGGATGAGCGCAGCCAGACGGAGAGGGCGGTTGGATTCCATGATGTGGCTGGCTTCCCACGGGTGCAGGGTGTAATCGATTGCACCCACATAGCAATACGGGCACCTCCACATGAGCCAGGGCTGTTCATCAACAGGAAAGGGTATCACTCCATGAACGCCCAGCTCATTTGTGACCACCGCCAGAGATTCCTACACGTGTGCGCCAGATACCCTGGCAGCTGCCACGATGCCTTCGTCCTCAGAGAGTCCGCCGTCCCGCCCCTCTTCCACGCACCCAACACCGGCAACGGCTGGCTCCTCGGCGACAAGGGATATCCCCTGCACACGTGGCTTATGACACCTCTGAGGAACCCCATTACCGAGCCGCAGCGTCGATATAATGACAGCCACATTGCTACCAGGTCTACAATTGAGCAGGCTATAGGGCTGCTCAAGATGCGCTTCAGGTGCCTTTATTGTTCCGGGGGAGCGCTCCAATACACGCCACTCCGAGTGGGACGAATTATAGTTGTCTGCTGTGCCCTGCATAACATGGCACTACAGAGAGGGGTGCCGCTGGAGGAGGCCCCATGCACACCCGCCACCCAGGAGGAGGAGGAGGAAGAGGAGGAGTACGAGCGAGAGGAGGAGGAACGACCCATGGCCCGAACATCGGCTCAGCTGCGTGCTCGTCAGGCCAGGGAGGCACTCATATGCCAACGGTTCTCCTAACATCACACTGTGTGAGGCGTTCACATGTCATAACGTGCACAGACGAGGGTCCATATAGGCTCCCTCCACAGAAGAGTGGTGCCTGTACACCTGCACCCACTGTATTATGCCCAGTGGGTGGGACGGGGTGGTCGTCGTCATGATGAGGCGCACGGAAAGGACATATTGCACAAGCCGCAGAATTATGGACAAGAGGTGGCAGCATTGGTGAGAAAAAGTGAGTTTATTTTGTGTTGCCATTCAAAGACTGGAAATAAAAAGATAACAAATAGACAAACACCCTGGTGCAATCCCTGTGTGCTCACGGAACTTTGGGTTTTCGTTTCCTGGTACCCCTACGTGGTGCTACCCCTGTGGCTCCAGCAGAGGTGGTGGCAGGTTGCTCCTGTTCGTGCCCTGACCTGGTAGATGCTTTGGGCCGACGCCCCCTGGGTTTCGGTGCCCGTGAGGGCACCACCACAGACTGCTCCTCCTGCACCTGTGCAGGGGCAGACTCGGCCACCTGAAGAGGATGGACTATTGCGGGCACTGGTTGAGAGGGGGGCAACGGGTGAGACGTGGGGGCGCCTTGAGTAGCGTCCACACTTCCATTTCCCCGTTCACCATCTTCCCTCTCATGGCCAAGGCCCACATCACCCCTTCCACCCTGCTGGACGGCAGTTTGGATGACGTGGGTGAGACCCTACAAGGCCACCTCCAATGTATCTGTCAACCTGTTGATGGCGGCAGAATGTTGCTCACCCTGAATCCGAACAGCCGTTGTGAGGGCCTGGATGGACTCATTGGTGAGCTGTGTGTGACGCTCGAGGGAGGCTAGCCTGTCCTCCACTGCAGACGTTCCCACACCTACCCGCGACACTATCTCAGAGATGCCTTCATGTCCCTGCGACACTATCTCGGCGATACCCTCCTGCACCTGTGCCACCATTCCCCTCATGCAGGAGTTGGACTCCTCCATCCTCCGTGCGATTGTGGAGAGTGCGCGTGGCACCTCTCCCAGTACCTCGGCAATGTGCTGGTGCTCCTCAACGACTCTCCTTTTGACTGGTGGCCCCCTGGGTTCAGCATCTGGGTCCGGCTGAGCAGAGCCTGGAGAAGAGTGCTCCCACCGACGCAGACCCTCCGCGGCTGACCCTGCCACCAGGGTCTGCTCATGCTCACGTGTGCGCGGTGACTCACCATGTGCAATCCCAACTAACTGAGGGGGGGGACCCACCGAGGTGTGTGTATCTGCGCTGGTGGATGCAAGGCTCATGTGTGACGATGCACCCTCAGAGACGGGCATGTCCTCTGAGGAATCGCCCTCAACGGAAACGTCGATCGCAGACGGCCCTGCAAGACAACAGAGGGCAATATCAGGCATGTGACCAAATGTGGCGGTGCGGCATATGCCATGTGATGCTAAGATCATTCGCGCTCATGAGTGCTGAGTGCCAGCTTTCCCTTACCGGCCGTTTTGCCAGAACCAGCCTCGCCATCCGCCACGGACAGGCAATGTAGCGTGTGGCTGATCTCCAACACCTCGACCTCGGCGTCTGTCAGAGCCACCTCGTGTGGCGGGCCCCCTCCAGTGCGTGCCCTTTCGCGTGCGTTCTTGCACCTCTTCTCCTGTGAGGGCAAAACACAAAAACGTTATTGAGTGATGATTGCAATGTGAGACGCTTCAAGCATTGGTGTGAGTGGGGCACAGTCTAAAAATTAGAGCCAGACCTTTCAGGAGTGAGATTAGAAAACATTTCTACACACAAAGGGTGGTAGAAGTTTGGAACTCTCTTCCAAAGAGCTAGTATCAAATGGCAGTTGATACTAGCTCAATTGCTCAATTTAAATGTGAGATAGATAGCTTTTTGGCAACCAAAGGTATTAAGGGATAAGGGCCAAAGGCAGGTATATGGAGTTAGATCACAGATCAGCCATGATCTTATCAAATGGCGGAGCAGGCTCGAGGGGCTGAATGGCCTACTCCTGTTCCTATATTCCTATGTTCCTATTTAAGGTAATTGGCAAAAGAACCAGAGGGGAGATGAGGAAAACATTTTTTACACAGCGAGTTGTAATGTTCTGGAATGCACTGCCTGAAAGGGTGGTGGAAGCAGATTGAATAGTAACTTTCAAAAGGGCATTAGATAAACACTTGAAGGGAAAAAAATTACAGGGCTATGGGGAAAGAGCAGGGGAATGGGATTAATTGGATAGCTCTTTCAAAGAGCCAGCACAGGCACGATGGGCCAAATGGCCTCCTCCTGTTCTGTACTTACAGGAGGGACATCCTATATCCGCAGGAGAAATATGCTCAAGAAGCAGAGGGAGGCAGTAGGGGGCGAAGTCAATGCCCGGTACGTAGCACCATGAACATGGATACAGTGCAGGAAGAAGTTCAATGCTTTGACATGAGCGGTCAAGGTGAGTGAGGTCAACTGTCAAGTGACATCTCCTACCAACTCCACTACTAGCCGCATCCACTGCTTCATGCACTACACCTCCCATCACACACCTCCCAACAAACTCTTTCAATCAGTATTCAACTCTTCCAATCAGATGCTTCCTCTCACCCTCACATATTACTACTGTTGCAAGCTGCATACCCACAACTCACAGGTCTCACACACACTGACAGCTATTCAACCATGACATGCACATCACCCAAACATCCTGCAGTGCATTCACCGACACACTTCTCGCTTTCTTGCAGGAGAAGGCGCATAACAGGAGGCAGCAAGTGGCAGTGGCATTTAGCCCCTCAAGCCTGTTCCGCCATTCAATGAGATCATGATTGTGACCATCTGTGACCTAACTCCATATACCCGCCTGAACCCCATATCCCTTAATACCCTTGGTTGACAGAAATCTAGCAATCTCAGATTTAAAAATTTGCAATTGAGCGAGCATCAGCTGCCATTTGCAGAAGAGCTTTCCAAACTTCTACCATTTCCTAACCACTCCTGTAAGTCCTGGCTATAAATGTTAGGCTATGTCCTCTGTCCTAGTATTCAAGACCTCCAAAAACAGGTACAAATGCATCGGCAGCCAAAAGCAATAATCCATCAACTAACCTGTAAATCCTGCATGGCCCCTTTAAATAGCGCTGGTAGGGGGTCCTCCAGGCCATCTAAGACATGTTTAGTTGTTCGTGGTTAAGACAATGCATTGAGTGGAGCATTAAGTGCCAAAATAATGTCTATCACTTTAAATCAGCATTGCACACTGATCTAACGCATATTCTCCCTACTTTATATGCTGCCGGTGTTTGTTATCTGTGCATGTGTGAAACCCTTTATCAAGATGGCATCCAGCTCACGTAAGGCTAGAAGCACCATTTTGGAACTTCGGTAGGCCGCGTAGCGCCAAAGCAACGGCCGCTACGCGGCCTACCGAAGTTCCAAAATGGTGCTTCTAGCCTTACGTGAGCTGGATGCCATCTTGATAAAGGGTTTCTCACTAGCCCCCTCCCTGAGTCCCAAAGCAACGGGCGCTACACGGCCCAATTTTCAGCCTGTTGTATCTTACTGCTTACTGCATGGTATGGAGGAAAGGCTTACATTCCCATAGCCGAAGGCAATGATGACGAAGAAAAGTTTCTCCCTCTCCGAGTGCCAAACACACCAACCCCCTCCCCGAAGTCCAATCTCACCAAACCCTCTCCGAGTCCCAATCTCACCAACCCCACTCCTCGAGCCCCAGTCTCACCAACCCCCCTCCCCGAGTCCCAATCTCACCAACCCCCCTCCCCGAGTCCCAACCTCACCAACTCCCTCCCCGATTCCCAATCTCACCAACCGTCCTCCCCGAGCCCCAATCTCACCAACCCTCCTCTCCGAGTCCCAATCCCACAAACCCCCCCCTCCCCAATTCCCAATCTCATCAAACTACCTCCCCGAGTCCCAATCTCACCAACTTCACTCTCCGAGTCCCAATCTCACCAACCCCCCTCCCTGATTCCCAATCTCACGGCCCCCCCCTCCAGTCCCAATCTCATCAAACGCCTGCTCAATCTCGCATCCCCCTCCCCGACTCCCAATCTCGCCAACCCCCCTCCCCGAATGCCAATCTCACCAAACCCCCTCCCCGATTCCCAATCTCATCAAACTCACTCCCCGAGTCTCAATCTCACCAACTCCCTCCCGAGTCCCAATCTCACCAACTCCCCTCCCCAAATCTCAATTCCCTGACCCCTAGTCCCTGTTCACCCTCTTCCAGTCCAGCCCAAAGCAACCACATAACTTTCCCCTCCACAAGCCGGTCCCGTTTACGGTAACCCCTGAGTGGGGGCCGGCTCTCTGTTTGCTCTCTGTTTGCATGTCGACATGCTGTGGCACAACATTTAAAAGACGCAGTTCTCTCGGGCTGTTAGGAGCAGCGCCCAGGTGATTTGTGTCCAATTTTGGTCGACTCGGCAATCTTAAGCGCAGGCTGGATTAAGCTGTTCCGGATCTGGCCCGCAGGCCACCTGTTTGAAACCCTTGATTTAGATCAATTAAAAAGCTACTTTAGATTGAAGTCTGCGATTTCAAATTCTTTTTTAAATTTTTATTTTAATTTTATTTTGTTTTTATCACTGGATTTTCACTATTCTCCTGTTCCCCTCATTTCTCAGTTACAACTGCCTTGGCACTTAGATTCTTTTCCAGTTTTGAGGGTGAATCACTTTGAGATTGAGGATGCCACCAACATTGCGGCATTCTGCTAAAGCTACTGAACAATTGCACTGTTAATGTTGTCTATTGACTCATTTTTTTAACAAGCATTGTGCCCAATTTATTTGGCTTGACATTACAATATTTTAAACATGGTTTACTACATTCATGATATTCCAGTAGAGGGTTTGGATTCTTTAATGAAAATGTTATGCTTTTGCTGTCCATAAAAATGTGTTGCTTTATGTTTGGGTGCAAAGTCGTTCATGGCATAGTCGACCTGCACTACACATACAAATGATAATATTACAGGCTAAACTGCATCTGTAACAGTTGTCTTAATTTAAAGGTCTTGAATTTCTCTGCCACATTCCCGGGCGACAGGAGCCTTCTCTTTGCCAGATTTTCCATGCTTCCCTCCCCCATCCCTCGCCCTCTGCTTTTCTGCTGTAACCGTTTACTCCTCTAGAGCCATCTGTTATTTCTTTACTTGTCCCATTATCACCCCCTTTTGTCTTGAACCATCATCCTTTTTGTCATTTAACCATTCCTGCCCTCCACCCTATCATAGCCCTTCCCCTTTGTTATTCCCATCCCTTTACACTGGCTCTGTACTTGTTTAAAAACTGTTAATTTCTAACATCTCTGGCATTGTTCTGGGGCAGGAGGGACCTGTTTAAGACTGGTTGCACCTCAACAGAGCTGAGATCAATGTTGTTTCACTAGTGCTGTGGGGGAGGGTTTAAATTAACGTGGCAGGGGGATGGGCACCAGGATGTAGCATTAGAATTGAGAAACAAGGTGCACCAAGGATTGGGTGAGACAGATAGCACTAGAGTAAGAAATACTACAATATTAGTTGGGATCAGATTAAGAGGGAATACAAGGTCTAAGATAGGTTTACAGTGCATGTGTGTAAATGCACAAAGTGTGGTAAACATGGTTGGTGAGCTCCAGGTGCAAATAGTCACATGGGAATATGATGGTGTGGCGATAACGGTGAACTGGCTCAAAAAAGAGCAGGATTGAGTACTAAATATTCCTGGATGCAAAGTGTTCAGGAAAGATAGGGAAGGAAAGAAAGGAGCGGGGGGGGGGGGGGGGTTGGTGGGCGGGGGGATGGCAGTATTGTTTAAGGAGAATAATGAAGTGCTGGAGAGAGAGGATGTCCTGGAGGGGTCAAGGACAGAATCTATTTGATTAGAGGTAAGAAACAATAGAAGTGCCATTACACTACTGGGGGTATTCAATAGGCCATCAACTAGTGGGAAGGATATAGAGGAGCAAATTTGCGGGGAAATTACATGGAGGTGCAAGAGCCATAAGAGTAGTGAAAATGGGGGACTTCAACTATCCTAATATAGACTGGGATAGTAATGTAAGGGGAAAAGAGGGGGAGGAATTTTTGAAGTGTGTTCAGGAGAACTTTCTTGACCAGTACGTTTCCGGCCCAATGAGGAAGGAAGCACTGCTGGATCTGGTTCTGCGGAACGGGTGGGCCAAATGGAGCATGTGTCAGTGGGGGAACGTTTAGGGAACAGCGATCATATTATCATAAGGTTTAGATTAGCTATGGAAAAGGACAAGGACCACTCTAAAGTAAAAATACTCAATTGGAGGAGGGCCAATTTCAGTGGGATGAGAACCGACCTGGCCCGGGTAAATTGGAATCAAAGATTGGGCAGGCAAAACTGTAATTGAACAATGGGCGGCCTTTAAAGAGGAGATGGTTCGGCTACCGCCTAGGTACATTCTCACAAGGAAGAAAGGTAGGGCAACTAAAACCAGAGCTCCCTGGATGACAAAAGAGATAGAGAGTAAGACGAAGCAGAAAATGACAGTATGACAGATGTCAGGTTGATAATACAAGTGAGAACCAGGCTGAATATAGAAAGTTCAAAGGGGAAGCGAAAAAGAAAATAAGAGGGGTAAAGATACAGTATGAGAACAGACTGGCAGCTAATATACGGGAATCCAAAAATCTTCTATAGGCATGTAAACAGTAAACGGGTAGTAAGAGGAGGGGTGGGACCGATTAGGGGCCAATAAGGAGATCTGCGCTTGGAGCCAGAGGGCATGGCTGAGGTACAAAATGAGTATTTTGCATCTGACTTTACCAAGGAAGAAGATGCTGCTAAAGTCACAGTAAAAGAGGAGGTAGTTGAGATACTGGATGGGCTAAAAATTGGTAAAGTGGAGGTACTAGAAAGGCTACCTGTACTTAAAGTAGATAAGTCACCCGCTCCAGATGGGATGCATCCTAGGTTGCTGAGGGAAGTAAAGATGGAAATTGCAGAGGCGCTGGCCATAATCTTCCAAACATCCTTAGATATGGGGGTGGTGCCAGAGGACTGGAGAATTGCAAATGTTACACCCTTGTTCAAAAAAGGGCATAAGAATAAACCCAGCAACTATGGGCCAGTCAGTTTATTCTCAGTGGTGGAGAAGCTTTTAGAAACAATAATCCGGGACAAATTAACACTCACTTGGACAATTGTGGATTAATTAAGGAAAGCCAGCACGGATTTGTTAAAGGCAAATCGTGTTCAACTAACTTGATTGAGTTTTTTGATGAGGTAACAGAAGGGGTCGAGGGCAATGCGGTTGATGTGTATATGGACTTCCAAAAGGCATTTGATAAAGTGTGAAGTGATACATTTTGTCAGGAAGAATGAGGAGAGGCAATATAAACTAAATGGTACAATTCTAAAGGGGCTGCAGGAACAGAGAGACCGAGGAGTATATGTGCACTAATCTTTGAAGATGGCAGGACAGGTTGAGAAAGCGGTTAATAAAGTATACGGAATCCTGGGCTTTATAAATAGAGACATAGAGTACAAAAGCAAGGAAGTTATGTTGAACCTTTATAAAACACTGGTTCGACCACAACTGGAGTATTGTGTCTAGTTCTGCGCACTGCACTTTAGGAAGGATGTGAAGGCCTTGGAGAGGGTGCAGAAAAGATTTACCAGAATGGTTCTGGGGATGAGGGACTTCAGTTACGTGGATAGACTGAAGAAGCTGGGGTGGTTATTCTTAGAACAGAGAAGGTTGAGAGGAGATTTGATAGAAGTGTTCAAAATCATGAAGGATTTAATTAAGATAAATAGAGAAACTGTTCCCATGTATCTGCCCATTTCACCAGTCTGTCTATGTTCTTGTATATATAAATGACCTGGACTTGGGTATAGGCAGTACAATTTCGAAGTTTGCGGATGATCCAAAACTTGGCAACATAGTAAATAGCGAGGAGGATAGTAGCAGACTTCAGGAGGACATAGGTGGACTGGTGAAATCGGAAGACACATGGCAGATGCAATTTAACGTGGAATGATGCACTTTTGGAGGAACAAGTGGAGAGGCAGTGTAATCTAAATGGTACGATTTTGAGGTGGGTGCAAGAGCAGAGGGACCTGAGGGTGCACATTCACAAATCTTTGAAGATGGCAGGGCAAGTTGATAAGTCGGTTAGGAAAGTATATAGAATACTTGGCTTTGTAAATAGGGACATTGAATACAAAAACAAGGAAGTCATGTTAAACCTTTACAAATCACTGGTTAGGCCTCAGCTGGAGTATTGTGTACAATTCTGGGCACCACACTTTAGGAAGAATGTCATGGCCTTGGAGAGGGTACAGTGGATGATACCTGAGATGAGGGACTTCAGTTATGTGGAAAGATTGGAGAAGCTGGGATTGTTCTCCTTAGAGCAGAGAAGGTTAAGGGTGGACCTGAAAGAGGTATTCAAAATAATGAGGAGTTTTGATTGAGCAAATAGGGAGAAACTATATCTTCTGGCAAGTGGGACGGTAACCAGAGGTCATAGATTTAAAATAATTGGCAGAAGAACTAGAGAGGAAAAGATGAGAAATGTTTTCACAAAGAGGGTTGTTAAGATCTGGAACGCACTACCAGAAAGGGTGGTGGAAGCAGATTCCGTAGGAACTTTCAAAAGGCAATTGGACATGTACTTGAAGAGGACTAATTTGCAGGGTTATGGGGAAAAAGCAGGGGTGTGGGACTAAATTGGACAGCTCTTTCAAAGAGCCGGCACAGGCACGACGGGCCGAATTGCCTCCTTCTGTGCTGTACGCTTCTATGATTATCTGTTTTTGATATTGTTGGCTAGGACACTGGGAGAATTCCCCGCTCTTGTTTGAATAATGCCTTGAGATCTATAAGTCCAGCTCAGCAGCAGGCCCTCAGTTTAGTGTCTCATTCTAAAGACGACACCTCCAACAGTGCAGCATACAGTGCTGCACTGAAGCGTCGGCCCAGATTATGTGCTTAAATCCACAGTGGGACTTTGAACCTTATACTTATTCAAAGTAATGTGAAAAGATTGGAGAAGCTGGGATTGTTGAAAGTTGAAAAGCAAGTCAATAATTAATCTTAACACTTTTTGTTCCAGCCCTCCAAAACATAAACGTATAAAAGATCATTAATAAATATGTGTTATGTTGTAGTAGAATGAGGGTGAGTATTCTTATCAGGAAATTGAAGTACTTTACAATAAGCAGAGGTAGCTAATCTTGACCAAGATATCTTTTGACCAAGATATCTTTTGAGTTCAGAAGTTCAAGGTATTTGGTAGGAAAGTTTCCACACACAACTCTAATTGGCCAACGAAGATAAGGTTCTGTGGAGTATGAGAGTTCAGGATGGTCCTAATTAAAGTCCTATTGTTAATTAAGCTGCTCATAAGTTGTAGCACTTTATCTTGACTTAATGTTACGTCTTCTCCTCAGGATTGCGTTACCAGGGAAAATTGTTGTTTAGACCCATGCTCCAGATGTCTACCAAAGCTATTCTTCCTTGTCTTCATGTTGCCTTTCTTCCCAATAGCGCAGTTCATTCACCTTTCTAAAAAGAAAAAGGGTGGCTAAGGCAAACGTAGGTCCCTTAGAGGATGAGACCGGGAAATTAATGGTGGGAAACATGGAGATGGCAAAAATGCTGAACAAATATTTTGTTTCAGTCTTTACAGTAGAGGACACTAAGAATATCCCAACACTGGACAAACAGGGGACTCTACGGGGGGAGGAGCTAAATACGATTAAAATCACTCAGGAGATGGTACTCAGTAAAATAATGGGACTCAAAGCGGATAAATCCCCTGGACCTGATGGCTTCCATCCTAGGGTCTTGAGGGAAGTGGCAGTAGGGATTGTGGATGCTTTGGTGATAGTTTTCCAAAATTCCCTGGACTCAGGAGAGGTCCCGGCAGATTGGAAAACTGCTAATGTAACACCGTTATTTAAAAAGGGTAGTAGGCAGAAGGCTGGAAATTATAGGCCAGTTAGCTTAACATCTGTGGTGGGTAAAATTTTGGAGTCTATTATTAAGGAGACAGTAACGGAACATTTAGATAAGCATAATTTAATAGGACAAAGTCAGCATGGCTTTATGAAGGGGAAGTCATGTCTGACAAATTTGCTTGAGTTCTTTGAGGATTACTGCCCAGGCGTTGAAGTTGAAAATTACTCCAAATATTTCTAAATACCTGCTGCTCCCACAGAGAAAACAGCACGTTGTGTAGAAGTGGCAGCTGCATATTTGCCTCAAAATCTGATTGTTGAAAATTTACTGTAGGCTACTGTAGAAAAAGCATCCATGCCATGTGGCTTGTGGATGGTATACATTCGAAATTATGCTTTGAGTTTGCAGTATCAGTGGCAGTTATATAACGCATCATTCACAGGAATGCATGATTTGAAGAAAATGGGGAGTAACCTTAAAGCACAAGAAGAATGATATTGGAGGCTGATGGATCAGTACTCTTCCATGTTGAACACCACTTGGAGGAAGCACTGAGGGTAGCATGGGCACAGAATGTACTCTGGGTGGGGGACTTCAATGTCCATCACCAAGAGTGGCTCGGTAGCACCACTACTGACTAAGCTGGCTGAGTCCTGAAGGACATAGCTACCATATTGGGCCTGCGGCAGGTGGTGAGCGAATCAACACGAGGGAAAAACTTACTTGACCTTGTCCTCACCAATCTACTTGTTACAAATGCATCTGTTCATGACAGCACAGTCCTCGTGGAGATGAAGTCCCGTCTTCGCACTGAGGACACCATCCAATGTGTTGTGTGGCACAACCACCGTGCAAAATGGGATAGATTCAGAACAGATCTAGCAGCTCAAAACTGGGCATCCATGAGGCGCTGTGGCCCACCAGCAGCAGCAGAATTGTATTCCAGCACAATCTGTAACCTCATGGCCCGACATATTCCTCACTCTACCATTACCAATAAGCCAGGGGATCAACCCTGGTTCAATGAGGAGAGCAGAAGCGCATGCCAGGAGCAGCACCAGGTGTACCGAGAAATGAAGTGCCAACCTGGTGAAGCTACAACTCAGGAGTACATGCATGCTAAACAGCGGAAGCAACATACTATAGACAGAGCTAAGCGATTCCACAACCAACGGATCAGATCCAAGCTCTGCAGTTCTGCCACATCCAGTCGTGAATGGTGGTGGACAATTAAACAACTAATGGGAAGAGGAGGCGCTGCAAACATCCCCATCCTCAATGATGGCGGAGTCCAGCATGTGAGTGCAAAAGACAAGGCTGAAGCGTTTGCAACCATCTTCAGCCAGAAGTGCAGAGTGGATGATCCATCTTGGCCTCCTCCCGATATCCCCACCATCACAGAAGCCAGTCTTCAGCCAATTCGATTCACTCCACGTGATATCAAGAAACGGCTGAGTGCACTGGATACAGCAAAGGCTATGGGCCACGACAACATCCCAGCTGTAGTGCTGAAGACTTGTGCTCCAGAACTAGCTGCGCCTCGAGCCAAGCTGTTCCAGTACAGCTACAACACTGGCATCTACCCGACAATGTGGAAAATTGCCCAGGTATGTCCTGTCCACAAAAAGCAGGACAAATCCAATCCGGCCAATTACTGCCTCATTGGTCTACTCTCGATTATCAGTAAAGTGATTGTAGGTGTCATCGACAGTGCTATCAAGCGGCACTTACTCACCAATAACCTGCTCACCAATGCTCAGTTTGGGTTCTGCCAGGACCACTCGGCTCCAGACCTCATTACAGCCTTGGTCCAAACATAGATAAAAGAGCTGAATTCCAGAGATGAGGTGAGAGTGACTGCCCTTGACATCATGGCAGCGCTTGTCTGAGTGTGGCACCAAGGAGCCCGAGTAAAATTGAAGTCAATGGGAATCAGGGTGAAAACTCTCCAGTGGCTGGAGTCATACCTAGCACAAAGGAAGATGGTAGTGGTTGTTGGAAGCCAATCATCTCAGCCCAAGGACATTGCTGCAGGAGTTCCTCAGGGCAGTGTCCTCGGCCCAACCATCTTCAGCTGCTTCATCAATGACCTTCCCTCCATCATAAGGTCAGAAATGGGGATGTTCGCTGATGATTGCACAGTGTTCAGTTCCATTCGCAACCCCTCAAATAATGAAGCAGTCCGAGCCCGCATGCAACAAGACCTGGACAACATCTGAGAATCCAGACGTGGTCAGTTTTTGGTAAAATATTAAGATGCCTACGTGGCAAAGAAGCAGAATGCAAAATGGTTAGAAAGGGTTAATTAGTTAGTAACTGAGATTGGTACAGGTGGCCTGGCCTCCTGCTGGGCCATATGTTTGCGTAGTCAGCAGGTTTGCATGGTCTTATCAATGTAGAGTCTTTGATGTGATTCAAGGACTGGTCTGAATGTCGCCATGTTTATGGCAGATCAATATAGGTAACGAGCTTAGCCAAAGTTGAAAGACATTCCAGGTTGGGAGATAAGGAACAGGGAAGAACATTCCAAGTTGGAAGGTGAGGAAGTATCCCCTTTGATGTCTAACAGCAACATGGTCAGCACATGATTATCTATGATTGGCCGGAAATAATGTAACCTCGCATGGCAACCTGTGCCCGGCTTATGATTGGTGTTGACTCTTGTGTTAATGATGTTCCAACCCCTATTGATTTGTATAAAGGTATGAGTTTTTGTCTTTGTCTTTGTCTCCTTATTCTGTTAGAATCGTTCGCATTCTCTTAGGAATCTGAATAGAAGCTACAGACTAAGACCTGCTATTAAAGTTGTGATGAACTTTAAAATGTATTCGACTTCAGTTTTTACTGAACCAGACTGAGGGGAAAGAATCCGGATCGTCACATCCAGGGTTTGGCTCATAAGTGACAAGTAACATTCGCGCCAGACAAGTGTCAGGCAATGACCATCTCCAACAAGGGAGAGTCTAACCACCTTCCCATGACATTCAACGGCATTACCATCAGTGAATCTCCCACCATCAACATCCTGGGTGTCACCATTGACCAGAAACTTAACTGGACCAGCCAGATAAATACTGTGGCTACAAGAGCAGGTCAGAGGCTGGGTATTCTGCGGCGAGTGACTCACCTCCTGACTCCCCAAAGCCTTTCCACCATCTACAAGGCACAAATCAGGAGTGTGATGGAATACTCTCCACTTGCCTGGACGAGTGCAGCTCCAACAACACTCAAGAAGCTCGACACCATCCAGGACAAAGCAGCCCGCTTGATTGGCACCCCATCCACGACCATAAACATCACTCCCTTCACCACCGGCGCACAATGGCTGCAGTGTGTATCATCCACAGGATGCACTGCAGCAACTCACCAAGGCTTCTTCGACAGCACCTCCCAAACTCGCGACCTCTATCACCTAGAAGGACAAGAGCAGCAGGTACATTAGAACAACACCACCTGCACGTTTCCCTCCAAGTCACACACCATCCCGACTTGGAAATATATCGCCATTTCTTCATCGTCGCTGGGTCAAAATCCTAGAACTCCCTTCCCAACAGCACTGTGGGAGAACCTTCACCACACAGACTGCAGCGGTTCAAGAAAGCGGCTCCCCATCACTTTCTCAAGGGCAATTAGGGATGGGCAATAAATGCTTGCCTCGCCAGCGACGCCGCATCCCATGAATGAATAAAAAAAAATTAAATGAACTGCAGGCACAAATTCAAATTGGAGGGTGTGACATGATAGCTATTACTGAGACATGGCTGCAGGATGGTCAGGATTGGGGACTAAATATACCAGATTATAAGGTCTACAGGAGAGGTAGGGAAAATGGAAGATGGGGAGGAGTAGCCTTTGTGATTAGAGATGAAATCACTTCAATGATGAAGGAGGATATAACGAGAGGTAAGCAGCCAACAGAGACCTTTTGGGTTGAATTGAGAAATAGGAAAGGATCTAAGACTATAGTGGGAGTTGTGTATAGGACCCTTGGCAGCAGCTCTGAAGTGCTAGATTGTATAAATGCAGAGATTAGACAAGCATGTAACAAAGGCATAGTGGTCTTAATGGGGGACTTTAACCTTCACATAGATTGGGAAAAGCAGACTAGCAACTGTCAGAAAGGTAATGAGTTTCTTGAGAGTGTCCGGGATAGTATTCTACAGCACTATGTCCAAGAGGCAACAAGGGGGCAAGCCATACTCGATTTAGTAATGAGTAATGAACCAGATTTAGTTAACGGCTTAACTGTACGTGAACATCTATCCAATAGTGATCATAACATGATCGAGTTCAATGTCGTGTTTGAAATGGAAAAAAGTGAATCAGCTGCTAAGATTCTAGACTTGGGCAAGGCCGACTTCAATGGGACGAGACAGAGACTGTCCACAGTAAACTGGGCAAATCTGTTAATGGGTAAAACGACTGATGATCAGTGGGAAATGTTTAAAGAAACATTTAACATGATACAAAACCGGTTTATACCCCTGAGGGGCAAGAATTCTACTTGCCAAAAAAAACAGCCATGGACAACTAAGGGACAGTATAAGACATAAGGAAAGGGCATACAAAAAGGCAAAAAATGGCACAGATCCTGGCGAATGGGAAAGATACAAAGATCAACAAAGGGTCACAAAACAGATAGAGCTACAAAAAGAGAGTATGAAAAGAAACTTGCAAGGGATATCAAAACCAATACAAAGAACTTTTATAGTTACATTTGGAAAAAGAGGGTGGCCCCTTAAAAACTGAAAGTGGGGATATTGTTATTGACAATGGGGAAATGGCGGACATGTTGAATAATTACTTTGCATCAGTATTTACAGTAGAATAAGAGGCTAGCATGCCAGAAATCCCAAGAAAACTAATATTGAATCGGGGACAGGGACTCGATAAAATTAACATAAGTAAAGCAACAGTAATGAAGAAAATAATAGCACTAAAGAGTGACAAATCCCCAGGACCAGATGGTTTCCATCCCAGGGTTTTAAAGGAAGTAGGTGAGCACGTTGCAGATGCCCAAACTATGATCTTTCAAAGTTCTCTAGATTCAGGAACCATCCCTCTGGATTGGAAAATTGCACGTGTCACTCCGCTTTTTAAGAAAAGAGAGAGAGGGAAACCGGGGAATTATAGATCAGTTAGCCTAACATCTGTTGTGGGGAAAATGCTGGAGTCTATAATTCAGGATCGGGTGACTGAACACCTCAAAAATTTTCAGTTAATTAGAGAGAACCATCATGGATTTGTGAAAGGTAGGTCGAGCCTGACAAACCTGATTGAATTTTTTGAAGAGGTGACTAAAGTCGTGGAAAGGGGAATGTCAATGGATGTTATTTATATGGACTTCCAGAAGGCATTTGATGAAGTTTGAGATAAAGATAACACTGTTAGCTAAGATAGAAGCCCATGGAATTGAGGAAAAAGTACCGACTTGGTTAGGAAGTTGGCTGAGCGAAAGGCGACAGAAAGTAGGGATAATGGGTAGGTCCTCACATTGGCAGGATGTGACTAGTTGAGTCCCGCAGGGATCTGCCGTGGGGCCTCAATTATTCACAATATTTGTTAACGACTTAGATGAAGACATAGAAAGTCTCATATCTAAGTTTGCCGATGACATAAAGATTGGTGACATTGTAAGCAGTATAGATGAAAACAGAAAATTTCAAAGGGATATTGATAGATTAGGTGAATGGGCAAAACTGTGGCAAATGGAATTCAATGTAGGCAAATGTGAGGTCATCCAGTTTGGACCAAAAAAGAATAGAACAGGGTACTTTCTAAATGGTAAAAAGTTAAAAACAGTGGATGTCCAAAGGGACTCAGATACGTAGGTCATTGAAGTGTCATGAACAGGTGCAGAAAATAATCAATAAGGCTAATGGAATGCTGGCCTTTATATCTAGAGGACTAGAGTACAAGCGGGCAGAAGTTATGCTGCAGCCTGGTTAAACCGCACCTGGAGTACTGTGAGCAGTTCTGGGCACCGCAGCTTCGGAAGGACATGTTGGCCTTGGAGGGAGTGCAGTGTAGGTTTACTAGAATGATACCCGGACTTCAAGACTTAAGTTATGAGGAGAGATTACACAAATTGGGGCTGTATTCTCTAGAGTTTAGAAGGTTAAGTGATGATCTGATCGAAGTTTAGAAACATAGAAAATTGGAGCAAGAATAGGCCATTTAGGCCATTTGGACCTTCGGGCCTGCTCCGCCATTCAAAATGATCATGGCTGATCGTTTAACTCAGTACCCTGTTCCTGCTTTATCCCCATATCCCTTGATCCCTTTCGCATTAAGAAATATATCTATCTCCTTCTTGAATACATCTAATGACTTGGCCTCCACTGCCTTCTGTGGTAGAGAATTCCACAGGTTCACCACCCTCTGAGTGAAGAAATTTCTCCTCATCTCAGTTCTAAATGGCATACCCCGTATCCTGAGAATGTGACCCCCTGGTTCTGGACTCCCCAGCCATCAGGAACATCCTCCCTGCATCTGTGTTTCGATGAGATCACCTCTCATTCTTCTAAACTCTCGTGAATATAGGCCTAGTCGACCCAATCTCCCCTCATACGTCAGTCCTGCCATCCCAGGAATCAGTCTGGAAAACCTTCTTTGCACTCCCCCCATGACAAGGACATCCTTCCTCAGATAAGGAGACCAAAACTGCACACAATACTCCAGATGTGGTCTCACCACGGCCCTGTATAACTGCAGTAAGACATCCCTGCTCCTGTACTCAAATCCTCTTGCAATGAAACCCAACATACCATTCGCCTTCCTAACTGCTTGCTGCACCTGAATGCTCGCTTTCAGCGACTGGTGTACAAGGAAACCCAGGTCTCGTTGCACCTCCCCTTTTCTCAGGTAATAATCTGTCTTCCTGTTTTTACAACTAAAGTGGATAAACTCACATTTATCGACATTATACTGCATCTGCCATTGTCTTGCCCACTCACCCAACTTGTCTAAATCACATTGGAGCCTCTTTGCATCCTCCTCACAGCTTACATTGCACCCCAGCTTTGTGTCGTCTGCAAACTTAGAAATGTTACATTTAGTTCCCTCATCCAAATCATTGATATATATTGTGACTAGCTGGGGCCCAAGCACTGATCCCTGCGGTACCCCACTAGTCATTGCCTATCACCCGGAAAAAGACCCGTTTATTCCTACTCTCTGTTTCCTGTCTGGCAACCAATTCTCAATCCATGCCAGTATATTCCCCCCAATCCCATGAGCTTTAATTTTGCACTCTAGCCTCTTGTGAGGGACCTTATCAAAAGCCTTCTGAAAATCCAAATACACCACATCCACTGGTTCTCCCCTATTTATTCTATTAGTTACCTCCTCAAAAAACTCCAGTAGATTTGTTAAGCATGATTTCCCTTTCATAAACCCATGCTGACTTTGTCCAATCCCGTTAATGCCCTCCAAGTGTTCTGTTGTCACATCTTTTATCATCGACTCTAGCATTTTCCCCACTACTGATGTTAGGCTAACTGGTCTGTAATTCCCTGTTTTTTCTTTCCCTCCTTTTTTAAATAGTGGGGTTACATTTGCCACCCTCCAATCTGTTGGAACTGTTCCAGAGTATATAGAATTTTGGAAGATGATCACCAATGCATCCACTATTTCCAGGGCCACTTCCTTTAGTACTCTGGGATGTAGATTATCAGGCCCTGTGGATTTGTCAGCCTTTTGTCCCATTAATTTCCCTAGCAGTATTTTCTTACTAATACTGGTTTCCTTCAGTTCCTCCCTCTTACTGGACCCTTGGTTCCCTAACATTTCTGGGAGGTTATTTGTGTCCTCCTTTGTGAAGACAGAACCAAAGTATGTGTTTAATTGCTCTGCCATTTCTTTGTTCCCCATTATAATTTCCCCCATTTCTGACTGTAAGAGACCTACATTTGTCTTCGCTAATCTTTTTCTCTTGACATATTTATAGAAGCTTTTACAGTCAGTTTTTATGTTCCCTGCTAGTTTACTCTCATACTCTATTTTTCCCCTCTTAATCAATCTCTTTGTCCTCCTTTGCTGAATTCTGAACGGCTCCCAATCCTCAGGCTTGCCACTTTTTCTGGCAATTTTATAGGCCTTCTCTTTGGATCTAATACTATCCCTAATTTCTTTTGTAAGCCACGGTTGAGCCACCTTTCCTGTTTTATTTTTGCGCTAGACAGGAATGAATAATTGTTGTAATTCCTGCACACGTTCTTTAAATATTAGCCATTGCCTATCCACCGTCATCCCTTTTAGTAAAGTTCTCCAATCTATCATAGCCAACTCGCATCTCATACTTTCGTAATTTCCTTTATTTAGATTCATGACCCTAGTTTCGGATTCAACTACTTCACTCTCCATCTTAATGAGGAATTCTATCATGTTATGGTCCCTCTTTCCGAAGGGACCCCTCACAACAAGATTGTTATTTAATCCTTTCTCATTGCACAATACCCAGTCTAGGATTGTTTGTTCTCTGGTTGGTTCCTCTACATATTGGCCTAGAAAACAATCACGTACATAGTCCAGGAATTCCTCCCGCACAGTATTATTGCTAATTTGGTTTGACCAATCTGTATGTAGATTAAAGTCACCTATGATTATAGTTGTACCCTTCTTGCATGCGCCTCTCATTTCCTGTTTAATGCCCTCCCCTACATCTCCACTACTGTTTGGGGGCCTATAGACAACCCCCACCAACGTTTTCTGCCCCTTGGTGTTTCTTAGCTGTTTATAAAATATTTAAGGGGAATAGATAGGGTGGATAGAGAGAAACTATTTCCGCTGGTTGTGGATTCCAGGACTAGGGGCACAGTCTAAAAATTAGAGCCAGACCTTTCAGGAGTGAGATTAAAAAACACTTATACACACAAAGGGTGGTAGAAGTTTGGAACACTCTTCTGCAAACAGCAATTGATGCTAGCTCAATTGCTAATTTTAAATCTGAGATAGATAGCTTTTTGCCAACCAAAGGTATTAAGGGATATGGGCCAAAGGCAGGTGTATGGAGTTAGATCACAGATCAGTCACGATCTTATCAAATGGCGGAGCGGGCTCGACGGGCTGAATAGCCTACACCTGTTCCTATGTTCCTACATTCCTAACATGGCATAAAGAGGAGCAGGAATGGCAGCTCAACATTCCTGGTTACACCGTTTTCAGACGAGATAGAGAGGAGAATAAAAAAGGAGGAGGGGTGGCAATATTGGTGAAGGAAACAATTACAGCTGTGAGGAGTGATGATATGTTAGAAGGATTATCAAATGACGCCATATGGATTGAGCTGAAGAATTAAAAAGGGGCAATTGCACTGCTGGACCTCCAAACAGTCAGAGTGAGATCGAAGAACAAATATGTCGGCAAATTTTGGAGAATTGCAAAAACAATAGGGCATTCATAGTAGGGGATTTCAACTATCCTAATATTAGCTGGGATAGAATCAGTGTAAAAGCTATAGCAGGCGCAGAATTCTTAAAATGCATTCAGGAAAACTTTTTTAAGCCAATATGTGGCAAGCTCAACAAGAAAGGGGACAGTTTTAGGGAATGAAGCTGGGCAAGTGGAATGAGCATCTGTGATAAAGCATTTTGGTGGTCGTGATCATAATTCAGTTAGATTTCACATAGTTATGGAAAAGGACAGCGCTGGAACAGGAGTAAAAGTTCTCAATTGGGGAAAGGCTAATTTTACTAAGCTGAGAAGTGATTTAATAAGAGTGGACTGGAAACAGCTACTTCAAGGTAAATGAGTGTCAGAACAGTGGGAGGCATTCAAGGGAAAGATAGTGAAGGTTCAGAGCAAATATGTTCCCACAAAGAAAAGGGTGGGAATGCCAAATCTAGAGTCCCCTGGATGACAACGAGCATAAAGAGTAAGAGAAGGCAAAAAAGGGAAGCTTATGTCAGACACAGAGAGCTCAATATGGCAGAAAGCCTAGATGAGTATAGAAAGTGCAGGGGTGAAATTAAAAAGGAAATTAGGAAAGCAAAGAGAGGGCATGAAAAAGTACTGACAAGTAAAATCAAGGAAAACCCAAAGATGTTTTATAAATACATGAAGAGCAAGAGGATAACTAAGAAAAGAGTAGGGCCTATTAGAGACCAAAAAGGTAACCTATGTGTGGAGGCAGAAGATGTGGGTATGGTTCTTAATGAATACTTTGCATCTGTCTTCACAAAAGAGGGGCATGATGCAGATGTAGTTAAGGAGGAGGAGTGTGAAATATTGGATGGGATAAACACAGTGAGGGAGGAAATATAAAGGGGATTAGCATCTTTGAAAGTAGATAAATCACCAGGCCCGGGGGACCTTGGAGTGGATGAAATGTATCCCCGGCTGTTGAGAAGCAAGGGAGGAAATAGCGGAGGCTCTGACCATCATTTTCAAATCTTCTGTGGCTACAGGCGTGGTGCCAGCAGATTGGAGGACTGCTAATGTTGTACCGTTGTTTAAAAAGGGAGAAAACGATAGACCGAGTAATTACAAGCCGGTCAGCCTTACATCGGTGGTGGGCAAGTTATTGGAAACAATTCTGAGGGACATATAAATTTTTTGAGGAGGTAACAAGGAGGGTCGATGAGGGTACACATTTGATGTAGTGTACATGGATTTTAGCAAGGATTTTTACAAGGTCCCACAAGGCAGACTGGTCAGAAATGTAAAAGCCCATGAGATCCAAGGGAAAGTAGCAAGTTGGATCCAAAATTGGCTCAGTGGCAGGAAGCAAAGGGTAATGGTTGACGGGTGTTTTTGTGAATGGAAGGATGTATCCAGTGGGGTTCCACAGGGTTCAGTACTAGGTTCCTTGCTTTTTGTGGTGTATATTAATAATTTAGACCTAATGTAAGGGTTATGATTAAGAAGTTTGCAGATGATACAAAAATTGGCCATGTGGTTGATAGTGAGGCGGAAAGCTATAGACTGCAGGAAGATGTCATTGGACTGGTCAGGTGGGCAGAAAAGTGGCAAATGGAATTCAATCCGGAGAAGTGTGAGGTAATGCATTTGGGGAGGGCAAACAAAGCAAGGGAATACACAATAAATGAGAGGCTACCGAGAGCTGTAGAGGAACCGAGGGACCTTGGAGTGCATGTCCACAGATCCCTGAAGGTAGCAAGACAGGTAGATAAGGTGGTTAAAAAGGCATACGGGATACTTCCCTTTATTAGATGAGGCATAGAATATAAGAGCTGGGAGATTATGCTGGCACTGTATAAAACACTAATTAGGCCACAGCTTGATTACTGCGTACAGTTCTGGCCACCACATTAGAGAGGGTACAGAGGAGATTTACGAGACATTGCCAGGACTGGAGAATATTAGCTATGAGGAAAGATTGGATAGGCTGGATACGATTTTGTTTTCATTGGAACAGAGGGGACTGAGGGGTGATTTAATTGAGGTGTTTAAAATTATGAGGGGCCAAGATAGAATGGACAGGAAGGTCCTATTTCCCTTAGCAGAAGGGTCAGTGACCAGGGGGCATAGATTTAACCTGATTGGTAAAAGGATTAGAGGGGAGCTGAGGAGAATTTTTTTCACCCAGAGGGTGATAGGGATCTGGATCTCACTGCCTGAAAGGGTGGTGGAGGCAGAAACCAGTGCTGGTGCATGGCTGTATGTCATGTGATGGTGCACCTTCAGAAGTAATGAGCACCCCTGAGAAATCACCTTCTTCAGTTTCGGCTGATTGTTGAGGGCGTGAGGGCCCTGGAAGATAACAGAAGTAGGAGCTAAGAAATAACAAGGGCCAGAAAACAGTGGTGGCAGTAATTTATAGGGCCCCAAACAGTAGTTGTAGTGTTGGACAGAGTATAAATCAAGAAATTCGAGGAGCATGTAACAAGGGTAATGCAATAACCGCGGGGGACTTTAATCTTCATATAAACTGGGCAAACCACATTGGCAAAAATAGTTTGGAGGACGAGTTCATGGAATGGATTCGAGACAGTTTTCAAGAACAATGTGTCAAGGAACCAACAAGGGAACTGGCTATTTTGGATCTAGTATTGTGTCATGAGACAGGGTTAATTAGTAATCTTATAGTTAAGGATCCTCTGGGACAGAGTAATCATAATATGATAGAATTTCACATTGAGTTTGAGAGTAATGTAGTTAAGTCCAAAACTAGAGTCTTAAATTTAAATAAAGCCAATTACGTAGGTATGAGGGGTGAGTTGGCCAAGGTAGATTGGGAAATTAGATTAAAAGATATGACGGGCCAAGTGGAGCAAGTGTCAGTGGGGGAGCATTTAGGGAGCAGCGGTCATACTATCACAAGGTTTGGAATAGCTATGGAAAAGGACATGGACCACTCTAAAGTAAAAATACTCAATTGGAGGAGGGCAAATTTCAAAGGGATGGGAACAGATCTGGCCTAGGTAAATTGGAATCAAAGATTGGCAGGCAAAACTGTAATTGAACAGTGGCCGGCCTTTAAAGAGGAGATGGTTCGGATACAGTCCAGGCACATTCCCACAAGGCAGAAAGGTAGGGCAACTAAAGCCAGAGCTCCCTGGATGACAAAAGAGATAGTGAGTAAAATGAACCGGAAAAAAGGGGCTTATGACAGATCTCAGGTTGATAACACAAGTGAGAACCAGGCAGAATATAGAAAGTTCAGAGGGGAAGTGGAAAAAGAAATAATAGGGGCAAAGAAAGAGTATGAGAATAGACTGGCAGCCAACATAAAAGGGAATCCTACAGGCATGTAAACAATAAACGGGTAGTAAGAGGAGGGGTGGGGCCGATTATGGACCATAAAGTAGATCTACTCATGGATGCAGTGGGGATGGCCGAGGTACTAAATAAATACTTTGCATCTGTCTTTACCAAGGAAGAAGATGCTGCCAGAGTCTCAGTAAAAGAAGATGTAGTTGAGAAACTGGATGGGCGAAAAATTGTTCAACAAGAGATACTTGAAAGGCTAACTGTACTTAAAGTAGATAAGTCACCCAGTCCGGATGGGATGCATCTTAGGTTGCTGAGGGAAGTAGGGGTGGAAATTGCGGAGGTACTGGCCATAATCTTCCAAGCATCTGTAGATACGGGGGTGGTGCCAGAGAATTGCAAATGTTACACGCTTGTTCAAAAAAGGGTGTAAGGATAAACCCAGCAACTATAGGCCAGTCAGCTGAACCTCAGTGGTGGGGAAACTTTTAGAAATGATAATCCTGGACAGAATTAACAGTCACTTGGACGAGTGTGGATTGATTAGGGAAAGCCAGCACGGATTTATTAAACACAAATCGTGTTTAACTAACCTGATAGAGTTTTTTTGATGAGGTAACCGAGAGGATAGATTAGGGCAATGCAGTTGATGCGGTGTATATGGACTTTCAAAAGATGTTTGATAAAGTGCCGCATGGTAGGCTTATTATCAAGATTGTGGCCCATGGAATAAAGGGGGCAGTAGCAATATGGATGCAGAATTGGCTAAGGGACAAAGAGTAATGGTGAATGGCTTTTTTTTGGACTGAAGGGAGGTGTACAGTGATGTTCCCCAGGGGTCAGTGCTGGGACCACTGCTTTTCTTGATATATATTAATGACTTGGACTTGGGTGTACAGGGCACAATTTCCAAATTTGCAGATGACACAAAACTTGGAAGAGTAGTAAACAGTGAGGAGGATAGTGATAGACATCAAGAGGATATAGACAGGCTGGTGGCATGGGCGGACAAGTGGCTGATGAAATTTAAGGCAGAAAAAATGCGAAGTGATACATTTCGATAGGAAGAGCGAGGAGAGGCAATATAATATAGAGTGCACAATTCTAAAACGGGTACAGGAACAGAGAGATCTGGGGGTATAGGTGCACAAATCGTTGAAGGTGGCAAGGCAGGTTGAGAAAGCGGTTAAAAAAGCATATGGGGTCCTGGGCTTTATAAATAGAGGCATAGAGTACAAAAGTATGGAAGTCATGATGTTCCTTTATAAAACACTGGTTCGGCCATAACTGGTGTATTGTGTCCAGTTCTGGGCACCGCACTTTAGGAAAGATGTGAAGGCGTTAGAGAGGGTGCAGAAGAGATTTACTGGAATGATTCCAGGGATGAGGGACTTCAGTTACGTGGATAGACTGGAGAAGCTGGGGTTGTTCTCCTTGGAACAGAGACGGTTGCGAGGAGATTTGATAGAGGTATTCAAAATCATGAATCATCTGGACAGAGTAGATAGAGAGAAACCGTTCCCATTTGCGGACGGGTCAAGAATCAGAGGACCTAGATTTAAAGTGATTGGCAGAAGAACCAAAGGTGACATGAGGAAAAACTTTTACACAGCAACTGGTTAGGATCTGGAATGCACTGCTCGAGGGGGTGGTGGAGGCAGATTCAATCATGGCCTTTAAAAGGGAACTGGATAAGTACTTGAAAGTAAAAAATCTGCAGGGCTACAGGGATAGGGCGGGGGAGTGGGCCTCGCTGGATTGCTCTTGCATGGAGCCGGCACAGACTCGATGGGCCAAATGGCCTCCTTCCATGCTGAAACCTTTCTATGATTTTATGACGGTATATAAACAATGGCATACTTTTAACGAAATAATTCGTAATTCTCAACGAATGTACATTCCCTTGAGGAATAAAAACTCCACAGGAAAAACAATCCAATTGTGGCTAACTACTAAAGTTAAGCGTAGTATTGGATTAAAAGAAGAGGCTTACAATGTTGCCAGAAAGAGTAGTAAACCTGAGGATTGGGAGGGATTTAGAAATCAGCAAAGGGTGAGCAAGAAAGAGGGAGAAAATTGAATATGAGAGTAAACTAGCGAGAAATATAAAAACAGAATGTAAGAGCTTCTACAAGTATATAAAAATGAACAGTTTAGCGAAAGTAAACATGGGTACCTTAGAGGCAGAGACAGGAGAAATTATAATGGGGTATGAGGAAATGTCAGAGAGGTTAAACAAATATTTTGTATCTGTCTTCACAGTCGAAGACACAAAAAGCATACAGGAAATAGTGGAGAACCAAGGGTCTCATGAGAGTGAGGAACTTAAGGCAGTTAAGATTAGTAAAGAAAAAGTACTGGAGACATTTTTTTTATTCGTTCATGGGATGTGGGCGTCCCTGGCAAGGCCAGCATTTATTGCCCATGCCTAATTGCCCTTGAGAAGGTGATGGTGAGCCGCCTTCTTGAACTGTCGCAGTCCATGTAATGAAGGTTCTCCCACAGTACTGTAAGGTAGGGCGTTCCAGGATTTTGACCCAGTGACGATGAAGGAATGACGATATATTTCCAAGTCGGGATGGTGTGTGACTTGGAGGGGAACGTGCAGTTGGTGTTGTTCCCACGTGCCTGCTGCCCTTGTCCTTCTAGGTGGTAGAGATCGCGGGTTTGGGATGTGCTGTCGAAGAAGCCTTGGCGAGTTGCTGCAGTGCAGTGAATGGTACACACTGCAGCCACAGTGCGCCGGTGGTGAAGGGAGTGACTGCTAAGGATGCTGGATTGGGTGCCAACCAAGTGGGCTGCTTTGTCCTGGATGGTGTCGAGCTTCTTGAGTGTTGTTGGAGCTGCACTCATCCAGGCAAGTGGAGAGTATTCCATCACACTCCTGACTTGTGCCTTGTAGATGGTGGAAAGGCTTTGGAGAGTCAGGAGGTGAGTCACTCGCCGCAGAATACCCAGCCTCTGGCCTGCTCTTGTAGCCACAGTATTTATATTTATATTAAATTAATGGGACTAAAATCCAACAAATGCTCCAGACCCGATGGACTACATCCTAGGGTTTTAAAAGAGGTGGCTGCAGAGAAAGTGGATGCATTAGTTTTGATCTTCCAGAATTCCCTAGATTCTAGAACAGTCCCCATGAAAGGAGGCAGAGAGAAAACAGGGAACTATAGGCCAGTTAGCCTGACCCGAGTAGTCGGGAAAATGCTAGAATCTATTATCAAGGACGTGGTAACAGGGTCAACACGGTTTTATGAAAGGGAAATCATGTTTGATAAAACTATTAGAGTTTTTTGAGGATGTAACTATCAGGTCAGATAAGGGGGAAGCAGTAGGTGTAGTATGTTTGGATTTTCAAAAGGCATTTGATGGAATTATTGAATCATAGAAAGTTACGGCACAGAAGGAGGCCATTCGGCCCATCATGTCCGTGCCGGCAGAAAAAGAGCTATCCAGCTGAATCCCATTTTCCAGCACTTGGTCCGTAACCCTCTAGGTTATGGCACTTCAAGTGCACATCGAAGTACTTTTTAAATGAGTTGAGGGTTTCTGCTTCTACCACCCTTTCAGGCAGTGAGTTCCAGACCCCCCCACCACCCCCCCCCACCCTCTGGGTGAAAAAATTTCTCCTCAACTCCCATCTAATCCTTCCACCAATTACTTCAAATCTATGCCCCCTGGTCACTGACCCTTCTGCTAAGGGTAATAGGTCCTCCCTGTCCACTCTGTCTAGTCCCGTCATAATTTTATATATCTCATTTAAATCTCCCCTCAGCCTCCTTTGTTCCGAAGAAAACAACTCTAGCCGATCCAATCTTTTTTCATAACTAAAATTCTTCAGCCCTGGCAACATCCTCGTAAATCTCCTCTGTACCGTCTTAGTGCAATCACATCTTTCCTTAATTTGGTGAACAGAACTGTACGCAGTACTCAAGCTGTGGCCTAACCAATGTTTTATACAGTTCTAGCATAACCTCCCTGCACTTATATTCTATGCCTCATCTAATAAAGGAAAGTATCCCGTAAGCCTTCTTAAGTATCTCGTATACCACCTTATCTATCTGTTCTGCTACCTTCAGGGATCTGTGGACATGCATTCCGAGGTCGCTTTGTTCCTCTATGCCTCTCAGTATCCTCCCATTCATTGTGTACTCCTTGCCTTGTTTGCCCTCCCGAAATGCGTTACCTCACACTTCTCTGGATTTAATTCCATTTGCCATTTTTCTGCCCTCCTGACCGGCTTCCTGCAGTCTACAGCTTTCCTCCTCACTATCAACCACACGGCCAATTTTTGTATCATCTGCAAACTTCTTGATCAAGCACCCCACACTCAAGTCCAAATCATTAATATATACCACAAAATCAAGGGACCTAGTACTGAGCCTTGCAGGACCCCACTGGAAATAACCTTCCAGTCTCAAAAACACCCATCAATCATTACCCTTTGCTTCCTCCCACTGAGCCAATTTTGGATCCAATTGGCCACTTTCCCTTGGATCCTATGGGCTTTAACATTTTTGACCAGTCTGCCATGTGGGACCTTGTCAAAAGCCTTGCTAAAATCCATGTACACTACACCAAACGCATTACCCTCATCGACCCTCCTTGTTAACTCCTCAAAAAATTCACTCATGTTAGTCAGACACGACCGTCCCTTAACAAATCCAAGCTGACTTGTCCTTGATTAACCCGTGCCTTTCTAAATGACGATTCATGCTGTCCCTCAGAATCGATTCCAATAACTTGCCCACCACCGAGGTGAGACTGACTGGCCTATACTTACTCGGTCTATGTCTTTCTCCCTTTTTAAACAATGGTACAACGTTAGCAGTCCTCCAATCCTCCGGGCTGTAGGCAGGGAGGATTGGAAAATGATGGTCATAGTTTCCACTATTTTCTCCCTTGCTTCTCTTAGCAGCCTGGGATACATTTTATCCGGGCCTGGCGATTTATCTACTTTCAAAAATGTTAAACTTCCTCTCTCACTATGTTTATCCCATCCAATATTTCACACTCCTCCTCCTTAACTACAATATCTGCATCGTCCCCCTCTTTTGTGAAGACAGACGCAAAGTATTCATTAAGAACTACACCCACATCTACCGCCTCCACACATAGGTTACCTTTTTGGTCTCTAATAGGCCCGACTCTTTCCTTTGTTATCTCCTTGCTCTTTATAGAGTCATAGAGTTATACAGCACGGATAGAGGCCCTTCGGCCCATCGTATCCGCGCCGGCCATCAAGCCCAGTCTAATCTAATCCCATATTCCAGCATTTGGTCCGTAGCCTTGTATGCTATGGCATTTCAAGTGCTCATCCAAATGCTTCTTGAATGTTGTGAGGGTTCCTGCATCCACAACCCTCTCAGGCAGTGAGTTCCAGACTCCAACCACCCTCTGGGTGAAAAAGTTCTTTCTCAAATCCCCTCTAAACCTCCCGCCTATGTCCCCTTGTTATAGAACCCTCAACGAAGGGAAAAAGCTCCTTAGTATCCATCCTATCTGTGCCCCTCATAATTTTTTACACCTCAATCATGTCCCCCCTCAGCCTCCTCTGCTCCAAGGAAAACAAACCCAATCTTCCCAGTCTCTCTTCATAGCTGAAGCGCTCCAGCCCTGGTAACATCCTGGTGAATCTCCTCTGCACCCTCTCCAAAGCGATCACATCCTTCCTGTAGTGCGGCGACCAGAACTGCACACAGTACTCCAGCTGTGGCCTCACCAGTGTTTTATACAGCTCCATCATAACCTCCTTGCTCTTATATTCTATGCCTCGGCTAATAAAGGCAAGTATCCCATATGCCTTCTTTACCACCTTATCTACCTGTTCCGCCGCCTTCAGGAATCTGTGAACTTGCACACCAAGATCCCTCTGACCCTCTGTCTTGCCTAGGGTCCTCCCATTCATTGTGTATTCCCTTGCCTTGTTAGTCCCTCCAAAGTGCATCACCTCGCACTTTTCCGGGTTAAATTCCATTTGCCACTGTTCCGCCCATCTGACCAACCCATCTATATCGTCCTGCAGACTGAGGCAATCCTCCTCGCTATTTACCACCCTACCAATTTTTGTATCATCAGCGAACTTACTGATCATACCTTTTACATTCATATCCAAGTCGTTAATGTAGACCACAAACAGCAAGGGCCCCAGCACAGATCCCTGTGGTACCCCACTGGCCACAGGCTTCCAGTCACAAAAACAACCTTCGACCATCACCCTCTGCCTTCTGCCACTAAGCCAGTTTTGTATCCAAAGTGCCAAGGCACCCTGGACTCCATGGGCTCGTACCTTCTTGACCAGTCTCCTGTGCGGGACTTTATCGAAGGCCTTACTGAAATCCATGTATACCACATCCACTGCGTTACCCTCATCCACACGCCTAGTCACCCCCTCAAAAAATTCAATCAAATTAGTCAGACATGATCTTCCCTTGACAAAGCCATGTTGACTATCCCTGATTAATCCTTGCTTCTCCAAGTGGAGACTAATTTTGTCCTTCAGAATTTTTTCCAATAATTTTCCTACCACTGATGTTAGGCTCACTGGCCTGTAGTTCCCCGGTTTTTCCCTACTCCCCTTCTTGAATAATGGTACGACATTAGCGGTTCTCCAGTCCTCTGGCACATCCCCTGTGGCCAGAGAGGTTCTGAATATATGTGTTAGAGCCCCCGCAATCTCCTCCTTTGCCTCACACAGTAGCCTGGGATACATTTCGTCCGGGCCTGGGGATTTATCCATTTTTAGGCCTGCTAAAACCGCCAATACCTCCTCCCGCTCGATGTTAATATGTTCGAGTATATCACAGTCCCCCTGTCGTATTTCTCTGTCTACGTCGTCCTTCTCCATAGTGAAAACAGATGCAAAAAATTCATTTAGAACCCCTCCTACATCTTCCGGCTCCACACACAGATTGCCATTTTTGTCCCTAATGGGCCCTATTTTTTCCCTAGTTATCCTCTTACCCTTAATATACTTACAAAACATCTTAGGATTTTCCTTTATTTTGCTCGCCAGAGTTTTTTCATGGCCCCTCCTTGATCTCCTAATTTCCTTTTTAAGTATCCCCCTGCACTTTTTGTACTCCTCTAGGGCTTCCTCCGTCCTGAGCCTTTTGTATCTGCTAAAAGCCCTCCTTTTTTTCCGAATCCATTCTCGTATATCCCCTGACATCCAAAGTTCCCTGGAGTTCTTGGAACCACCCTTGACCTTTACGGGAACATGTTGCCATTGTATGGTCTCAATCTCCCTTCTGAAAGACTCCCATTGCTCCGATGCGGATTTTCCTACAAGCAGCTGATCCCAGTCCATTTTGGCCAGATCCTGCCTTATCCTATTAAAATCGGCCTTCCCCCAATTTAGAACCTTTATTTCCGGCCCCTCCCTGTCCTTTTTCATGACCACCTTAAATCTCACCGAATTATGGTCACTGTCACCAAAGTGCTCACCTACTAGCACTTCTTCCACTTGGCCGGACTCATTCCCTAGAATTAGGTCCAGTACCGCCCCCTCTCTTGTGGGACTTTCTACATGCTGGCTCAAAAAGCTCTCCTGGATGCACGTTAAGAATTTTGTACCCTCTAAGCCTTTTACACTCTGAGTATCCCAGTTAATATTGGGGAAGTTGAAATCCCCCACTATTATTACCCTATTATTTGCACAATTTTCTGAGATTTGCCTACATATCTGTTCCTCTATCTCCCCCTGACTGTTTGGGGGTCTATAGTACACTCCCATCAAAGTGCTTGCCCCCTTTTTGTTTTTAAGCTCCACCCATATGGCCTCATTTGAGGAACCTGCTAATATATCATCCCTCCTTACAGCAGTAATTGATTCTTTAATTAATATTGCGACCCCCCCCTCCTCTTATACCTCCCCCTCTGTCTCGCCTGAAGATTCTGTACCCCGGAATATTGAGCTGCCAGTCTTGCCCCTCCCTCAACCATGTCTCTGTGACAGCAACAATGTCATACTCCCATGTGTTTATCAACACCTTCAGTTCATCCACCTTATTTGCAAGACTCCTTGCATTAAAATAGATGCCATCCAGCCTTGCTCTTACATATTTGCCCTGTCTTCCAAGCTGACTTGTTTTTTTCTCAATATTTGGCTGCACATCACCCCCTATTGTAGCTCCACTCTGTATCCCATCCCCCTGCCAAAGTTAGTTTAAACCCCCCCCAACAGTGCTAGCAAACCTCCCCGCAAGGATATTTGTCCCACTCTGGTTCAGATGCAACCCGTCCGACTTGTACAAGTCCCACCTTCCCCAGAAGCAGGCCCAGTGATCCAGGAAACTGAAACCCTCCCTCCTGCACCAACTCTTTAGCCACGCATTCATCTGTTCTATCCTCCTATTTCTATACTCACTAGCCCGTGGCACTGGGAGTAATCCAGAGATTACAACATTTGAGGTCCTGCTCTTTAATCTGCTACCTAGCTCCCTAAATTCTTGATGCAGGACCTCATCTCCCTTCCTACCTATGTCGTTGGTCCCAATGTGGACCACGACCTCTGCCTGCTCACCCTCCCCCTTGAGAATGCCCTGAAGCCGCTCAGTGACATCCATGACCCTAGCACCAGGGAGGCAACAAACCATTCTGGAGTCACGTTTACGGCCACAGAAACGCCTGTCTGTTCCCCTTACGATAGAATCCCCTACCACTATAGCTCTTCCACTCTTTTTCCTCCCAGCCTGTGCAGCAGAGCTGCCCCTGGTGCCAGGAAGTTGGCTGCTGCTGCCTTCCCCTGATAAGTCATCCCCCTCAACAATATCCAAAGCGGTATATTTGTTTGAGAGGGGGACGGCTACAGAGGACCCCTGCACTGCCTGCCTGCTCCTCTTACTCTGCCTGGAGGTCACCCACTTACTTCCTGCCTGTACAACCTTTACTTGCGGTGTGACCATCTCACTAAACGTGCTGTCCACGACGTTTTCAGCATCGCGAATGCTCCATAATGAATCCATCCGCAGCTCCAGTGCCGCAATGCGGTTTGTCAGTAGCTGCAGCTGGATACATTTCCCGCACACATGGTCGTCAGGGACACCGGAAGGGTCCCTGATTTCCCATATGGAGCAGGAAGAGCATAACACGAGGCTGGGCTGTCCTGACATGACTTACCCTTTAACTAATTAATTCAAATTAAATGAATCCCACCAATTTCACTTCAATTAAAAGGTATACTCAAGGGCCCTTGCTGAACAGCAGTCCCCCACTACACAACAGAGACCCTAGAATCCACAAACTCTAACCTTAGACAAATTCAGCAGGAAAATACTCACCAACCAATCACTTACCTCTTCCTTGGTGACGTCCCACTTTGGATTACTTTTTGCTTCTTATTTATCTTAGGTCCAGGAGTTAAGTCCCTGAAAACAAAATATAAAAACGAACCTACCCTTTAAATTCCCTCTACCCCCAAAAAGGTTAGAGGAGGTGGGAGGGTGGGAGTCACTACTAGTGTAGTGTCTCGGGTTTAGCAACCGCTCCACCTATATACGGGTACCAATGAATTGGCCTCGCCCCCTGCCTTTGAAAAAGCCGTGAAGCTCCCTCCCCGCTGGGGAAAAAGACTCACGTAGGTCTCTCCTAGGTCCGTTCCCGCCTGTAGCTCCGCTCCGAGTGCGGGTAGGCCCTCGAGCCTGGGCCTTTAGTCGTCTCCGAGTCCCGCGCTCTCTCCTAGGTCCGCTCCCGCCTGTAGCTCCGCTCCGAGTGCGGGTAGGCCCTCGAGCCTGGGCCTTTAGTCGTCTCCGAGTCCCGCGCTCTCTCCTAGGTCCGCTCCCGCCTGTAGCTCCGCTCCGAGTGCGGGTAGGCCCTCGAGCCTGGGCCTTTAGTCGTCTCCGAGTCCCGCGCTCTCTCCTAGGTCCGCTCCCGCCTGTAGCTCCGCTCCGAGTGCGGGTAGGCCCGCGAGCCTGGGCCTTTAGTCGTCTCCGAGTCCCGCGCTCTCTCCTAGGTCCGCTCCCGCCTGTAGCTCCGCTCCGAGTGCGGGTAGGCCCTCGAGCCTGGGCCTTTAGTCGTCTCATACTGGCAAGTAAAATTAAGGAAAATCCAAAAATGTTTTATGTATTCATAAAACATTTTTGGATTTTCCTTAATTTTACTTGCCAGTATTTTTTCATGCCCTCTCTTTGCTTTCCTAATTTCCTTTTTAATTTCACCCCTGGACTTTCTATACTTCTCTAGGCTTTCTGCAGTATTGAGCTCTCGGTGTCTGACGTAAGCTTCCCTTTTTTGCCTTAACTTACCCTGTATGCTTCTTGTCATCCAGGGGGCTCTAGATTTGGCAGTCACATCCTTTTTCTTTGTGGGAACATGTTTACTCTGAACCCCTTGAATGCCTCCCACTGCTCTGACACTGATTTACCTTGAAGTAGCTGTTTCCAGTCCACTTTTGCTAAATCACTTCTCAGCTTAGTAAAATTGGCCTTTCCCCAATTTAGAACTTTTCCTTGTGTTCTGTTTTTGTCCTTTTCCATAACTATGCTGAACCTAACTGAATAATGATCACTACCACCAAAATGCTCTCCCACTGATACTCCTTCCAGCTATGATAAGGTGCGACACAAGATGTTGATATACAACATTAGGGCTCATTGGATTGGGGATAACATATTAGCGTCGATTGAGGATTGGTTAATGGACAGAAAACAGAGAGTAGGAATAAACGGGTCATTTTCGGGTTGGCAGGCTGTAAGTAGTGGGGTGCCGCCAGGATCAGTGCTTGGGCCTCAGCTGTTTACAATCTATATCAATGACAAGGGGACCGAGTGTAATGTTTGCTGACAATACATAGCTAGGTGGGAAAGTAAGCTGTGAGGAGGACGCAAAGAGGCTGCAACGGGATATAGACAGGTTAAGTGAGAGACTAAGAAATGTTGGTAGTCAGAGGGATTTGGGTGTCCTTGTATATGAATCACAGAAAGTTAATACGCAGGTACAGCAAGCAATTAGGACGGCAAAATGGAACATTAGCCTTTATTGCAACGGGGTTGAAGTATATGAGTAAGGATGCTGCAATCATATTCTGGTGAGACCACACCTGGAGTACTGTGTACAGTTTTGGTCTCCTTATCTAAGGAAGGATATACTTGTTTTAGAGGGGATGCAATGAAGGTTCACTAGATTGATTCCTGGGATGAAAGGGTTGTCCTGTGAGGAGAGATTGCATAGAATGGGCCTATATTCTCTGGAGTTTAGAAGAATGAGAGGTAATCTCATTGAAATGTAGAAAATTCTTAGAGGGCTTAACAGGGTGGATGCTGACAGGCTGTTTCCCCTGGCTGGGAGAGTCTAGAACTAGAGGTCATGGTTTCAACAAAGAGGGTCGGCCATTTATGACGAAGATGAGGAAAAATTTCTTCACTCAGAGGGTTGTGAATCTTTGGAATTCTGTACTCCAGAGGGCTTTGGATGCTCAGTCATTGAGTATATTCAAGACTGAGATCGATGGATATTTCATAGAATCATAGAAGTTACAACATGGAAACAGGCCCTTCGGCCCAACATGTCCATGTCGTCCAGTTTATACCATTAAGCTAGTCCCAATTTCCTGCACTTGGCCCATATCCCTCTATACCCATCTTACCCATGTAACTGTCCAAATGCTTTTTAAAAGACAAAATTGTACCCACCTCTACTACTGCCTCTGGCAGCTCGTTCCAGACACTCACCACCCTTTGAGTGAAAAAATTGCCCCTCTGGACCCTTTTGTATCTCTCCCCTCTCACCTTAAATCTATGCCCCCTCGTTATAGACTCCCCTACCTTTGGGAAAAGATTTTGACTATCTACCTTATCTATGCCCCTCATTATTTTATAGACTTCTATAAGATCACCCCTTAACCTCCTACTCTCCAGGGAAAAAAGTCCCAGTCTGTCTAACCTCTCCCTGTAAGTCAAACCATCAAGTCCCGGTAGCATCCTAGTAAATCTTTTCTGCACTCTTTCTAGTTTAATAATATCCTTTCTTATTAGGGTGACCAGAACTGTACACAGTACTCCAAGTGTGGCCTCACCAATGCCCTGTACAACTTCAACAAGACATCCCAACTCCTGCATTCAATGTTCTGACCAATGAAACCAAGCATGCCGAATGCCTTCTTCACCACCCTATCCACCTGTGACTCCACTTTCAAGGAGCTATGAACCTGTACTCCTAGATCTCTTTGTTCTATAACTCTCCCCAACGCCCTACCATTAACGGAGTAGGTCCTGGCCCGATTCGATCTACCAAAATGCATCACCTCACATTTAACTAAATTAAACTCCATCTGCCATTCATCGGCCCACTGGCCCAATTTATCAAGATCCCGTTGCAATCCTAGATAACCTTCTTCACTGTCCACAATGCCACCAATCTTGGTGTCATCTGCAAACTTACTAACCATGCCTCCTAAATTCTCATCCAAATCATTAATATAAATAACAAATAACAGCGGACCCAGCACCGATCCCTGAGGCACACCGCTGGACACAGGCACCCAGTTTGAAAAACAACCCTCCACAACCACCCTCTGTCTTCTGTCGTCAAGCCAATTTTGTATCCAATTGGCTACCTCACCTTGGATCCCATGAGATTTAACCTTATGTAACAACCTACCATGCGGTACCTTGTCAAAGGCTTTGCTGAAGTCCATGTAGACCACGTCTACTGCACAGCCCTCATCTATCTTCTTGGTTACCCCTTCAAAAAACTCAATCAAATTCGTGAGACATGATTTTCCTCTCACAAAACCATGCTGACTGTTCCTAATTAGTCCCTGCCTCTCCAAATGCCTGTAGATCCTGTCCCTCAGAATACCCTCTAACAACTTACCCACTACAGATGTCAGGCTCACCGGTCTGTAGTTCCCAGGCTTTTCCCTGCCGCCCTTCTTAAACAAAGGCACAACATTTGCTACCCTCCAATCTTCAGGCACCTCACCTGTAGCGGTGGATGATTCAAATATCTCTGCTAGGGGACCCGCAATTTCCTCCCTAACTTCCCATAACGTCCTGGGATACATTTCATCAGGTCCCGGAGATTTATCTACCTTGATGCGCGTTAAGACTTCCAGCACCTCCCTCTCTGTAATATGTACACTCCTCAAGACATCACTATTTATTTCCCCAAGTTCCCTAACATCCATGCCTTTCTCAACCGTAAATACCGATGTGAAATATTCATTCAGGATCTCACCCATCTCTTGTGGTTCCGCACATAGATGACCTTGTTGATCCTTAAGAGGCCCTACTCTCTCCCTAGTTACTCTTTTGCCCTTGGACACCAAGGGAATGAAGGGATATGAGATAGGGCGGGAAAGTGGAGTTGAGGTCAAAGATCAACCATGATTTTAATAAATGGCGGAGCAGGCTCGAGGGGCCATATGGCCTACTCCTGCTCCTATTTCTTATGTTCTTAAATCAATATTAATTATTCATTGGATAAGTGACAATCTTTCCAATGACCATTCTGAGGTGTGGAAGAACTCAGTCATTGATGAAATTAATTCATCATGTGTGTGAAAGATGTTACATTTCTGGTCACCAGCCATCTGCAGGTTGCCAGTGTCTCCATCTCCAAAGGATAGGCACGCAGTGGTGCGACTGATGCCCATGGCCTCCTCTTTATCTGTCAACTGGACTATTTGTGGTGGTCCATCTCAAGTTCTGCTCCTTCCCCTTACATTTTGCGCTGTCTTTTTCTACAAGGAGAGAAAGAACAGACTGATGGTGACGTGTTCACCGGATGGATGCATTGCTTTGAGTGAGGCTGACAATGAAACAGTCACCCTCTGATGCATCTATCAGACAGAGGCATCACATTGGATCAAGATTGGGTTGAGTGGCAGTGGTGGGTAAACAAATGGGGAGGTGAGGAAGTGCATAGAAAATGAAGGTTAGTTGATGCTGAAACTTAAGTGGGTGTGAGGAGTGGGCTTGCCAATACAGAGTGAGAGAGGTGTGTGCATTTTACAGGATGTGAGTGAATCAGCAGATATACTCACTTTGCCTGACCTTGTTAGGTCATTAAACTGCTTCCTGCACTGAATCCAAGATCTGGGCACCGAGCTCCTGCTGCTCAGCTCTTCTGCCATCTCCAGCCACGCCTTCTCAGAACCAGGCTGCTTCCTCCTGGCTCTCACTGCAGCCAGTAGCACATCTAGGGAGGTATCAGTAAATCTAGGCGCTACCTTTGGTCTCCTGGGCTCCATTTGGCCTTTCTCCTTCAAAATCCATTGTTGGACTGGCCCTTTAAATAGTGGGCTTTAAATTGCATCATTTGGGTGCGCAGTAGGCCCGCTGCACAGCTTGGAGATGCGAAACCTGGAACCAAAGGTAATTGCCTGCAATCGAGTTGCGATTGTAGATTTAAACGCGCTCACTTTGCCTCCGGGTTCCCCACACGCAAATCCACTTCCCTGCTGACTTCCTGCCACCATGCTAAAACCATGCCCTATGACTTTCAAGGCTGAGCCAGTGTCCCTAGCAAGCTTGGGGTAGAATTTCCACAAGGGCTCTTCAGATTGTCTGCAGTAGCTTTGGTGAAAGATCTGCAGAAACCCCAGAAAAATGGCGTAACCAGCATTTGCCCTGTTTCTTGAGGGTAAACATCCATGGAAAATGAATGCTACTGGTCTTTGAGTAATTCATTAGTCTATTGTTTAGCAAAATCCCTAAGCTGTGTGGAGAGAATCACTGTAGTGAGCAAATTGAAACATTTTTTTTCCAGTCTTGAAGTTGAGTTTGAGGATTTCACCACCTGCAT
Organism: Heptranchias perlo; assembly: GCF_035084215.1. Classification (NCBI taxonomy): domain Eukaryota; kingdom Metazoa; phylum Chordata; class Chondrichthyes; order Hexanchiformes; family Hexanchidae; genus Heptranchias; species Heptranchias perlo. The sequence continues at coordinate 161,066,024 of NC_090325.1, forward strand.
TCTGCTAAATCAGTTCCGGTTAATGTTGTCCATTCACTCATATTTTTGACAAGCATTGTGCCCAAATTACTTGACTTGATGTTAACAATATTTTAAACATGGTTCACCATGTTAATGACATTCTATTACAGGGTTTAGATTAATTAATGACACTCTTTCTGCCTTTGCTGGCTATACATATAATTTTATGTTCATGTTCATGTACCAGGTCATTAATGGTATGGTTGACCTGCAGTACACATATGAATCTTACAGACTAAACTGCATCTGTATCAATTGTCTTAATTCAAAAGCCTTGAGGCCAAATAGGTTCTTCACTTTCAATTTTTAAATAATTCCTAACCATTTTTTTACTGATTTCTGATCCACAAATTGACAGTTACCAATTTGAGCAATTTCCCAGTCATTTTTTTTCTTTCAATATTTGCTTTGTTGACCATCTTCCACCTACATGTGCAAATGGAGTCTGATGTGGTCTTGCATACTATCCAAAGTTAAGAATTACCATTAATTATAATTAATTTATTTGTATCAAATTATCAACTTCTATGGTCGTGTGAGTCTGCTCTTGCTATTTTCTGCATTTATACTCTTTGCAGCTACAATATAATTCCTGGCAAGTGATACATCATTCATACTGTTTCACTGGAACTGTTGTTGTTATGCCCAGGTGAGAACTCTGCCCATGTATATATCCACGCATGCACACAGCTTATCTCTTGGCAGTTAAAATTTCATGTTTAAAAAGCGTTGGTGGCAGTGTCTAAGCATTTGAATTAACAGGTGAGCACTTAACTCAGTTGAACGTCATGCTGAAGTCATATTACTTTGTGGTATCAAATCCACGAAGTGTGAGACTGTCTCCTCCACCACATCTCTCTGGAATCAGGGCCCTGACACGTGGGGCTAGGTCTGCTTTCCTGCCCAGTACCTTTGAAAGTCTGTACTCAAAAGGTATCCTGGCTTAGATCTGCTGCATCTCATATAAATATTAATTCTGCACACGTTTAACAGGGAAGCAGTATTTACGTAAACTGCTGAATAATTAATTGTAAAAGAAACTTCATTTTGACATTTTAATCTTTCAACACTTGCACTGGTTCAACTACAGGGAAAATGTAATCTTCTCTGGCTGTACTGTACTGTGTTAAACTATAACTGCTTGCCCAGCGGATCTGAAGATCTGTGAGTAGCGTGGGTGATTGTATTTATGTAAAAATCCAGAAGACAGTGGCCTTGATATAACCCCCCCCCCACTCCTTCTCCGACAGGTGAGAGGAGGTCAGGGGCGGGGGGTGGTTAAACCTTAATAAATGCAACGCCAAGTTGATGAGTATGCGCCTGCCACCCACAGTGCAATTGGGAGCCTGATCTAAATTTAACTGCTGTCGCACGGGTTTCCCAGGGCCGGAATGCTCCACCCAGCCCCTCAAGGAAGCCTTTGGCCTCCCTTCTGCCGATCGCGGCTTCTCTCTAACCCCTGCCATGATCATGACTGACCTCCCTCCCCACCCCCAAGCCCCGATCTGCAGCTTGCCCCCCTTCCGCGCTCGAGACCAACTCTTCCCCCAAACAACGATCTGCAGCCTGACTCCCTCCTGCGATCACATTCGACCCCCTCGCTGCCTCCCCTAGCACTGATTTGCAGCCTGCACCCCTCTCGATTGCTGGGGACCGTACCCAAGGGTCCCCGGCTGCTGCTCCTGCTGGTGGTTTTCTGGCCTAGCAGCCGGCCAGCCTATCAATTTGACCGGCTGTCAGGTGGGAAACAGGATAAAATTGGCAGGCCCTCCGCATCCCTGACCTTGCCGGGTTCTTTGGACGCTTTCAGTCTCCCCCGCACCCTCCCCGCCTCCCCGTAAATATTGGAGCCAGTAGTTCAGGTTGCTTCCAACATTACTTTGGCATTTATTTAAACTGAAAAGATAACAATTCCCAAGGCAAAATAAATGAACTGCTTCTTTCCCCAAACATCTACAGTAAAAAAATTAAAGTCGTGGGAAAATGACGATTAAGAATGAACAGAACAGTGAATCATTTTAGCAGATCTCATCGCACCTCCCCTATGTAGGTTAGCTAAGGAGCAAATTTCCTCCTCCTTATCTTATTGTTATTGCCCTACAATTTAGATAATTACATAGAATCATACAGCAAAGAAGGAGGCCATTCTACCCATCGTGTCTCTGCCAGCTCTTTGAAAGAGCTATCCAATTAGTCTCACTCCCCTGCTCTTTCCCCGTAGTCCTGAAAATGTCTCCTTTTCAGTTTGAAAATTACTGTTGAAACTGCTTCCACCACCTTTTCAGGTAGTGCATTCCAGGTCATAACAACTCACTGCGTTTAAAAAAAAATTCTCCTTATTTCACTCCTGGATTTTTTTACAATTATCCTAAATCTATGTCTTCTGGTTACTGACCCTCCTGCCATTGGAAACAGTTTCTCCTTATCTACTCTATCAAAACCCCTCATAATTTTGAACATCTCTATTAAATCTCCCCTTAACTTTCTCTTATCTAAGGAGAACAATCCCAACTTCTTTCATCACTCCACATAACTAAAGTCCCTTATTCCTGGTACCATTCTGGTAAATCTCCTCTGCACCCTCTCTAAGGCTTTAAAGTGGTGCCCAGAATTGGACACAATACGCTACCCAGTGATTTATAAAAATTTACCATGACTTCCTTGCTTTTGTACTCTATGGGGTAAATTTTAAACCCCAAGAACGGGTGGGTAGGAGGTTAAAATAACGTGTTTTTGGAGCGGGGCCGCATCCCGGCTCCAAACCACCCCTTCTGGGTTTAAGCCAGGCAAATTTGTATGCATGTGGACCGCAGACACCAGGAAGTCCTGCCCCCACTTAAAGCCGGCGGGCTGGTACTTAAAAAGGCAATGTATCTCATGAAATACTTGAGGTACTTAATATTTTGTGTATTGGAACATTAAAATTAATTTTACTGTACCTGTTCGGGTTTCCCATCGCTTCCGAATCACGTCAGGTGAAACCAAGCGGGGAGGGCCGGATCCATGAGGTGCGTACCTTTATTGCACTGCTTTTGGGCCCGGAGGAGAAGGACTGCTTCATCCAGGACCAATGAGCTCACCTGGCCGACAGGAACCCTGCGATTGGCTGCCCGCCAACGCCCTTCAGCTCTGATGCAGGGCCATCGACCTGAAATGTTAGCTCTGTTCTTTGTCCACAGATGCCGCCTGACTGGCTGAGTATTTCCAGCATTTTCTGTTTTTAATTTTGTTCACCACTACTCTTCTTTCTGTCTCTTAGCCAATTTCATATCCATGTTACCAGTGCCCTTTAATCCCATGGGCTTCAATTTTGCTAACAAGTCTATTATGTGGCTCTTTATCTAAACATGTTCTGAGCATCAACATCAACTGCACTACCTCATCCCACTCCATTACGTAATTGAAGAACTCAATCAAGTTTGTCAGACACGATTTGCGTTTAACAAATCCATGTTGGATGTCATTTATTAACCCTTATTCTTCCGAGTGACAGTTCATTTTTTCACAGATAATGGCCTCTAGAAGTTTCCCCACCACCAATGATAGGCTGACTGGCCTGTAATTACCTGATTTATCTCAATACCCTTTTTTGCCCAGGGGTGTAATATTTGCAACCCTCCAGTCCTCTGGCACCACTCCCATATACAAGGAGGATCGAAAGATTGTGGGAGTGAATATTGGCAGGGAATGAGAACTTCCAGTTTTCAAAGTTTTCGCTGATGCATATGTGTGGGACTCTGATCTTGCTGCGCATGCACATTGCAGATCACCAACCATGCTAAAAAGCAATGGCTCTGCTAGTGACGTCGCTTCCAATGATGTCACCCTCACCCGCACCTCACTAAACCAACCTTGCAGCTCAAATTATGTCAGGTATCAGCCATGATCTTATTGAATGGCGGAGCAGGCTCGAAAGGCCAAATGGCCTACTCCTGCTCCTATCCCTTATGGTCTTATAAGATAGCTAATGCCATGGATTTGTCAAATTCAGCCTCAGGTAGCTACAGCACCCCGCATGATTTTGCTGTTCATGGGGTCACATATTTGAAGGAGTCAATTGCTGGGTTGGCCTGGCATGGTGGGTTTTCAGAGTCAAAGCGAGGTGGGAGGCTGCTCAATGTGGAGGCCTCATTCCTCCAGCAGACAGGGGAGTTTTGTGGTAGTTTTTACAGATCATGCTGATAGTGTGTCATGTGTGACTGCAGGTTCACAACGACTGGCACAAATTGGTGTCTTGCAGCCCTCTGGAGCTGGCTTGCTAGACTGGCCAGTCCTTGTAGCTACTTCATTCACCTGCTTGTCCGTTTGGGTCAACCCTAAACCAGGGATGTAGCTGCTGTGCTGCTTCTTTGCCTTGCCACAGAACTAGTTTTGTGCCTCCTTGCTATGTTCTCTTAGTATCTTGGTGCATGACACTTCAATGATTACCACCTAAGGACCGAAATTCTGTGAGAAATCACTATAAAGCTTTTACATTGGCAACCGCCAGTTCTCGGCGAGGTGCAGAGAGACACTGCGATACTGAAGACTGGCACAAATTCATGACGCACAAGTCAGTTGGTCATAAGAACATTAGAAATAGGAGCAGCAGTAGGCGATATGGCCCCTCGAGCCTGCTCAGCCATTCAATAAGATCATGGCTGATCTTCGACCTCAACTTCACTTTCCCACCTGATCACCATATCCTTTTATTCCCCTTGAGTCCAAAAACCTATCTATTTCAGCCTTGTATATACTCAACAACTCAGCATCCACAGCCCCTTTGGGGTAGAGAATTCCAAAGATTCACAACCCTCTGAGTGAAGAAATTCCTCCTCACCTTAGCCTTAAATGGCCAACCCCTTATCCTGAGACTATGCCCCCTAGTTCTGGACTCTCCAGCCAGGGGAAGCAACCTCTCAGTATCTACCCTGTCAAGCCCATCAGAATCTTATATGTTTCAATGAGATTACCTCTCATTCTTCTAAACTCCAGAGAGTATAGGCCCATTCTACTCAATCTCTCCTCATAGGACAACCCTCTTATCCCAGGAATCAATCCAGTGAACCTTTGTTGCACTGCCTTAGATAAGGAGTCCAAAAACATGCACAGTACTCCAGGTGTGGTCTCACCAAAGCCCTGTACAATTGTAGCAGGACTTCCTTACTCCTATACTCCAACCCCCTTGCAATAAATGCCAACGTACCATTTGCCTTCCTAATTGCTTGTTGTACCTGCATGCTAACTTTCTGTGTTTCTTGTACGAGGTCACCCAAATATCCCTGAACGCCATTATTTAATAGTTTCCTACCATTTAAAAAAATTCTGTTTTTCTATTCTTCCTACCAAAGTGAATAACCTCACATTTCCCTGCATTATACTCCATCTGCCACCTTATTGCCCACTCATTTAACCTGACTATATCCCTTTGCAGACTCTTTGTGTCCTCCTCACAGCTTACTTTCCCACCTAGCTTTGGCAGCAAACTTGGATACATTACGCTCGGTCCCTTCATCTAAGTCATTAATATAGATTGTAAATAGCTGAGGCCCAAGCACTGATCCTTGCGACAACCCACTAGTTACAGCCTGCCAACTTGAAAATGACCTGTTTATCCCTAGTCTCTATTTTCTGTCTGTTAACCAATCCTTGATCCATTCTAATATATACCCCCAACCCCATGAGCCCTTATGTGGTGTAACAACCTTTTATGTGGCACCTTATCAAATGCCTTTTGGAAATCCAAACATATTACATTCACTGGTTCCCCTTTATCTTCCCTTCTAGTTACATCCTCAGAAAACTCTAATCGTCCTTTGCATCCCTCAACGGTGCTGATTGCTTAGAGAAAGAAGCATCTAACCAGCTTAGTGCCTCCAGAAGGACCCTTCCTGTACCTGATCCACCCATTCTGTCGTGACATCTTGTTTACTCAAGCAACAGCTCGGATACACCCATATAAGGAGGCATTATTACTGACACAGGGCAGTTATAACTGAGTGGATCCCAGAGCAGCGGTGAGCAGGAGCTGGTAAGCAACTTTGAGGAGAAATCGGTCTCTCCCCAGATGTGACATAAGCAAGAGACCTCAGCTGAGGATTCCAAGACCAAGATCTCTGGGGCCTAGGCTGTTAAAGATTAATGATACAGGGGCATTGGTCTCACTGGCAGTGGAGACAGTCTCTTCTCTCATGGTGCTGATGATGGAACCTGTATCTACAATGTAATGAGAAAGGCAGGACATGAAGTGAGGAAGAACCTGGCGACTGTGGCAGACCAGGCAATCGATGTAGCCGCCAGCCAGACAATAGAAGGAGGGTATAAGAGCTATTGTCTCTTCTGTAGTGGCAACAGTTACTGATTCGATAGTAGCCTTGACTGCTTAGAAACTGCAGTTTCAACATAGTGGACGTGACCCCATATCAAATCCGTGTTCCAGAATCACACCCCTGTGTGCTTGCATTTAGCCAGTTGCCACCCACCCCTGCCACTGTTCATTTGATTCTGGTGGCTGCACTGCCAGCATAATGATCAGGGCCACAGAGCAGGTAATGGGAGGGAAATCATGGCAGAAATCTAGGTGGCCAGTTCTGGTGCGGAGTTTTGGCTGAAGAGCTTGCCCCACTTCACTTGCCAGACCACCTCCCAGAAGTGGTAGTTTTCATAAGGAAAGTCCAGGCTTCTACATCAGAGGAAGTTGTGAACAGTCTGCTGCTCAGACCACACCTTGACTCCTTTGTGCAGTGCTGGTCACTGAGGCGCAAGGGAGCTACTGATGTGCTGTGGCCAGTGTAGAGAAAAGCCACAAGGAGGATCGCTAGTATAGGAGAAATCAACATGGATTCAAATATAGGAATGATATCAAGAAAGCATTCTTCACACAAAGAGGGATCAACACTTGATTCAGTGTAAGCCAAATGGCCGTGCTCATCCATAGTTTCTGGTGAGAAATGAGGAATGGAAGGAGGATGAACAGCATTCATGGATACATATAACCTATCTGGCAGAGCAGCAGTGAAGAGGAGGCTATTGCCTGTATTCCAAAAGACACTGTGCATTATCTGCAGCTGTGCAGTAGAAGGCAATGCTGCTGTCCGTTGGCCCTGTCTGCCATCTTACCCACAACCCCATGTTTGAACCTCTCCAATGAGGTTTTGGTCCTAATCAAAGTCTGTGGTACCCTCTGTGACTGTGGCCTTGGTGCACTATTCCTCCGCATCTTTATTTCAGTTGCTTTTAACACGGTTGACTACACCTTCCTCCTCTTATGCCTCTCCTCCATTGTTCAGCTGAGTGGGAATGCCCTTGCTTTGTTCCACTATTACAAATCCAGAGGTAGCCAGAGAATCCCTGCCGTGGCTTCTCTTGCTGCCCCCACACCGCTACTTCTGGAATCCCCCATGGATCTATTCTTGGCCCCATCCTCTTTCTCATCCACATGCTGGCCCTTGGCGACATCTTCCGAAGACTTGACATTAGGTTTGACTACCTCACCACCACCACCTGCCTCGACCTTCCCACTGTCTCTGTGTTGTCAGGCTGCTTGCCCAACATCCAGCTTTGGATAAACTGCAAATTCATCCAATTAAACATTGGGAAGACCAAAGCCATTGTCTTCGTCCCCCATCACAAACTCTATTCACTTGCTACTGATTCCATCCCCCACCCTTGCCACTGTGTCAGGCTGAAACAGACTTTTCCCAACCTCGGCTTCTTATTTGACACTGAACTGAGCTTCTGACTCCATATCCTCTCCATCACAAAGACCACCTACTTCCACCTCCTCAACATCGCCCATCTCAGCCCCTGCCTCAGCCCACCTGTTGCTGAAAGCCTTTGTTACCTCCAGACTCGACTATTCCAATGCTCACCTGGCCAGTCTCCCATCTTCCACCCTCCATAAGCTTCAGCTCATCCAAAACTCTGCTGCCTGTATCTTAACCCGCACCAAGTCCTGTTCATCCATCACCCCTGCGCTTGCTGACTTACATTGGTTCCTGGTCCATCAACGCCTTGATTTTAAAATTCTCATCCTCGTGTTCAAATCCCTCCATGGCCTCACCCCTTCCTATCGTTGTGACCGCTTCCAGCCCTACAACCCTCCAACAACTCTACATTGCTCCAACTCTTGGCTTATTGTGCATCCCCCACTCCCTTTTGCCCCACCACTGGTGGCTGTACTTTCAGCATTCTCTGAACTCAGTAGTGTTAGTGCTGTGCGTTCTCTGTACTCCAGAGTATTAGCGCTGTGCGTTCTCTGAAATCAGTAGTGTTAGCGCTGTGTGTTCTCTGAACAGCGTCCACGACACCACACAACCCTGCCACGGTAACCTCTGCAAGACATGCCAGATCATCGACACAGATACCACCATCACACGAGAGGACACCACCCACCAGGTGCATGGTTCATACTCCTGTGACTCGGCCAACGTTGTCTACCTCATACGTTGCAGGAAAGGATGCCCCGGAGCATGGTACATTGGCGAGACCATGCAGACGCTGTGACAACGGATGAACGGACACTGCGCAACAATCGCCAGACAGGAGGGTTCCCTCCCAGTCGGGGAACACTTCAGCAGTCAAGGACATTCAGCCACCGACCTTCGGGTAAGCGAACTCCAAGGCGGCCTTCGAGACACACGACAACGCAAAATCGTCGAGCAAAAATTGATAGCCAAGTTCCGCACCCATGAGGACGGCCTCAACCGGGATCTTGGGTGCATGTCACGCTACTCGTAACCCCACCAGCGAACAAAAGCTATTGGGTCATTTGCTGGCTTTCTCTTCCTTCCGGATGTTTCTATGTTTCAGCCTCTCTCTCTTTTTTTTGGTTGTTTGTATATTCGGTGGGCCTGTAGGTAACACCTCTCAGTCTGAACACTGTGATTGCCTTGGCAACGGGCAGTTGAAAAGACTATCTGTAATCACCAGGTATTGTTCTGTGATTTATAAATGCGAAGGGTTCGAGGATTTCTTGACATTCACCTGAGGAAGGAAGAAGCCTCCGAAAGCTTGTGATTTTCAAATAAAATCGTTGGACTATAACTTGGTGTTGTAAAATTGTCAACCCCAGTCCATCACCGGCATCTCCACATCATGTTCTCTGAACCGCAGAGCGTTAGCGCTGTGCATTCTCTGAAATCGGTAGTGTTAGCGCTGTGTGTTCTCTGAACCCCAGAGCGTTAGCGCTGTGCATTCTCTGAAATCGGTAGTGTTAGCACTGTGACTTGTCTGAACTCTGTAGCCTACCTGACAAAAACTGGATCAAATTACACATTGTAGTGAACTTGAATGACTCTGGATCAAATTACACATTCCAGCAAAATGTTGGGTGAGTATTGTCCTCCTACTTCCTACTGGTGAGAATAAGCTTTTCCTTTATTAGCACCACACCGGTGTCACTAGAGGCAGGCAAGATTGTGGCCTAAACCTCCGCTATTTCCACCCTCACTTCCCTCAGCAACCTAGGATGCACCCCATCTGGACTGGGTGACTTTTCTAATTTGAGCGCTGCCAGCCGTTTAAGTACCTCTTTTTAAAATCTATTTCTATCCTATCCAATTTCTCTACCACCTCCTCCTTTACTGTGACTTTGGCAGCATCCTTTTCTTAAGTAAAGATGTACAAAGTATTCATTTAGTACCTCAGCCATACCCTCTGCTTCCATAAGAAGATTTCCTTTTTGGTCCCTAATCGGCCTCATCCTTCCCTTGACTATCCTTTTACTATTTATATGTTTATAAAAAACTTCAGTGTTCCCCTTTATGTTACCTGCTAATCTTTTCTCATACATTCTCTTTGCCCCTCTTATTTCCTTTTTCAGTTCTCCTCTACTTTCTGTATTACTGCTTGATTCTCCACTGTACTATGAACTTGACATTCATCAGTAGCCTCCTTTTCCCTTTCATTTTAATCCCAATTTCTTTTGTCATCCGAGAAGCTCTGGCTTTCGATGCCCTTCCTTTTCCCCTCATTGGAATGTATCTCATCTGTACCCAGACTATCTCCTCTTTGAAGGCCTCCCATTGTTCATTTACTGATAGATTGGCAGATGTTATCTTCCTTTTAAGAAAGAAACAACTGGTATTTACATAGCATCTTATCATGTCCACGAGATGCTCTAAGCCCTTTACAGTGAATGGAATACTTTTGTTTTTATGTAAGAAAATGCAGCGGCCAGTTAGTGCACTGAAAGATTCCGCAGGTAGAAAATGAATGAATAAATGATCAGATCATCTGTTTTTGATATTGTTGGCAAGGAACGCTTGGAGAATTCCCTGCTCTTCTTTGAATAGTGCCTTGGGATCTGTTATGTCCAACCTGGCACTAGGCCCTCAATTTAACGTCTCATTGGAATGGCGGCACCTCCAACAATGCAGCAATCGGTTCTGCACTCAAGTGTTGGCCCAGATTATATGCTTAAGTGCATTGTGAGCCTTTGAACCTTGTACTTATTCAAAGTAATGTATTTTAAAGTTGAAAACAAGTTAATAATTAATCTTAACACTTTTTGTTCCAATTCTTCAAAAGTTCAGCATATAAAAGGTAATTAAGAAATATGTGTTATGTTGTAGTATAATTCTTATCAGGAAATTGAAGTATTTTAGTTAGTATTGCTTGTTGATTACAGCAAGCAGAGGCAGCTAATCTTGGCCAATATATCTTTTGGATTCAGAAGTTCAAGGGTAGGAAAGTTTCCACACACCACTCTAATCGGCCAACCAAGATAAGGCCCTTAAGGTAGAATTTTATCAAACCTCAGCATTTGTTCCTGACATAATGTTAGGTTTTACCTCAGGATTGTATTAGTTCTGGCTGTACTTCCAGGAAAAATTGTTGTTTTAACCTATCCTTCAGGACCACTACCTTTCTGCAGATGCATAGAAGATTGTGAGCTTTCCAACTATGATCTTAGGATAAATAGACTGCCAGTGGAGATATCACTGAGTGAACATCTGCAAGCTGTGTTGTGACTGTGGCGATGAATCTGAAGTTGCATAATAGAGATAATGAATCATGAAATCCTTAGGCAACAGGGAATGTTTGTTACACCTAGCTCTGTTGCACTTAAGTCCACAGATCCCTGAAGGTAGCAGGACAGGTAGATAAGGTGGTTAAGAAGGCATACGGGATACTTTCCTTTATTAGCCGAGGCATAGAATATAAGAGCAGAGAGGTTATTCTGGAACTGTATAAAACATTAGTTAGGCCACATCTTGAGTACTGCGTACAGTTCTGGTCACCACATTACAGGAAAGATGTGATTACACTAGAGACGGTACAGAGGAGATTTACGAGGATGTTGCCAGGGTTGGAGAATTCTAGCTATGAGATAAGATTGGATAGGCTGGGGTTGTTTTCTTTGGAACAAAGGGGGCTGAGGGGAGATTTAATTGAAGTGTATAAAATTAGAAGCGGCCTACATTGAGTGGATAAGGAGGACCTATTTCCCTTAGCAGAGGAGTCAGTGACCAGGGGGCATAGATTTTAAAGTAATTGGCAGAAGGATTAGAGGGGAGCTAAGGAGAAATTTATTCACCCAGAGGGTGGTGGAGGTCTGGAACTCACTTCCTGAAAGGGTGCAGAGGCAGAAACCCTCAACTCATTTTAAAAAGTACTTGGATGTGCACTTGAAGTGCCATAACGTGGAGGGCTATGGACCAAGTGCTGGAAAGTGGGATTAAGCAGGATAGTTCTTTTTCGGCCAGCACGGACACGATGGGCCGAATGGCCTCCTTCTGTGCCGTAACTTCCTTTGATTCTAAGTCATGTCACAGAATCATAGAAAGTGCTCGCCGGCAGTCCTCGCCGGCTCTATGCAAGAACAATCCAGCTAGTCCCACTCCCCCGCCCTATCCCCGTAGCCCTGCAAATTTTTTCCTTTCAAGTACTTATCCAGTTCCCTTTTGAAGACCATGATTGAATCTGCCTTCATCACCCCGTCAGGCAGTGCATTCCAGATCCTAACCACTTGCTATGTAAAAAAGTTTTTCCTTATGTCACCTTTGGTTCTTTTGCCAGTCACCTTAAATCTATGTCCTCTGGTTCTTGACCCTTCCGCCAATGGGAACAGTTTTTCTCTATCTACTTTGTCAAGACCCTTCATGATTTTGAATACCTCCATCAAATCTCCTCGCGACCATCTCTGTTCCAAGGAGAACAACCCCAGCTTCTCCATTCTACCCACGTAACTAAAGTCCCTCATCCCTGGAATCAATTTAGTAAATCTCTTCTGCACCCTCTCTAAGGTCTTCACGTCTTTCCTAAAGTGCGGTGCCCAGAACTGGACACAATACTCCAGTTGTGGTCGAACCAGTGTTTTATAAAGGTTCATCATGATTTCCATACTTTTGTACTCTATGTCTCTATTTATAAAGCCCAGGATCCCACATGCTTATTTAATGGAATTCTATTCTCCACACGTATCCCTCAGTAAGGAAATTCTATTCTCCACATTTCCCCTCAGTAATGGAATTCTGTTCTCCACACATCCCCTCATTAATGGAATTCTATTCTCCACATGTCCCGTTAGTAATAGAATTCAATTCTGAGCATGTGTCCCTCAGTAATGGAATTCTATTCTCCACATGTCCCGTTAGTAATAGAATTCAATTCTGAGCATGTGTCCCTCAGTAATGGAATACTATTCTCCACATGTGTCCCTCAGTAATGGAATTCTATGTTGGTGGCTTGAAATATTTTGTTCATCTGTTGTCTGACTGATGTAATGTTGTAAGAGTGAGAGAGTCACTTGTTCTCAAGTTTTTTTTAGATGTATATAGCCCCTTTCTCTTTGGCCAAAAGTGTCTTCATGGTTCAACAAAACGTGGAATTATCATAATGTAGATGAAGCATGTAGAATGTCATATGGAAGTGGGTGGGGGGGGGTCTATTCAGGCTCTCCTGCTGCACCGCTGTACTTCAGCGAAACCCCATTTATGCGCGCAAGCAGAGCTGCTGCTGAAGTCATGGTGCTGCAGCTGGGAAAGTCCCAAGCAAGTTCACCCCATGGTTCTTTTTTATCGCAATATAAAATGACTTGGATGAGGAAGACCTTTCAACCGAGTGATCTATGTTTTCCAGAATATAAGCTTTACTCTCTTCCAGTTTTGGCATCTATTAGTTTAAATGATTAGGGTTTTTTTAATGCAATTGTGAAAGGGTCAATTAGTCAAATGATGCAAGATCACCTGTGCATGAACAGTATAAACCTTGTGTGTTATATTAATTCGCTTTCTACAAATGGGTAGTAATCTGAAAGGACATGAAGAATCTGCTTTCCACAAATCTAGAATGGCCACCAAAGTCAGTCAGCTAAGACTCATATGGTGAAAGCAGCTGTTGAGTCTGCAGAAAGGCAATGTACTCAGTTGTTGTTGCTGAAATATTTGATGTTTCATGTATCTATAGTTAAAATCCTGTATCTAGTCACACCTCGCAAAGCTATTGCAACCCTAAGACTTCACAGGCTAGGTTCTCCCCCTGTTAGCATGTTAGCGGCGGAGCAGGAATACCACCTGCCCATGTGATTCTGCACTAACATGCTGCAATTTCCACCAGAGCGCATGTTTGCTTTGCAGGGTGGGTTTGAAGTTGTAATAATGCTCCTGAGAGGGTTTTCGCCACTGGGAGGGAGGGAAATTCAATGCTGGTGCCGCCGTTAAAAGGATATAAAAGACATACTTGCTCTCGAGGCAGTACAAAGAAGGTTCACTCGGTTAATCCCGGGGATGAGGGGGCGGACATATGAGGAGAGGTTGAGTAGATTGGGACTCTACTCATTGGAGTTCAGAAGAATGAGAGGCGATCTTATTGAAACATATAAGATTGTGAAGGGGCTTGATCGGGTGGATGCGGTAAGGATATTCCCAAGGATGGGTGAAACTAGAACTAGGGGGCATAATCTTAGATTAAGGGGCTGCTCTTTCAAAACTGAGATGAGGAGAAACTTCTTCGCTTAGAGGGTGGTGGGTCTGTGGAATTTGCTGCCCCAGGAAGCTGTGGAAGCTGCATCATTAAATAAATTTAAAACAGAAACAGACAGTTTCCTGGAAGTAAAGGGAATTAGGGGTTATGGGGAGCAGGCAGGAAATTGGACATGAATTTAGATTTGAGGTTAGGATCAGATCAGCCATGATCTTATTGAATGGTGGAGCAGGCTCGAGGGGCCGATTGGCCTACTCCTGCTCCTATTTCTTATGTTCTTATGTTCTTATGATAGCCAGTTAAAGGATGTCATCTGTTTTCCAGGAATAGATATCTCAAGGAGCGGCTATCAAATCCTGAAAGCCGTGAGCGACAGCAGTTTGCATCCCAGTCACCTGGCTCTGGAAGCTGGTTTGCAGGGTATTGTCTATTCTGTGCCCTACTGCTGCCAGAGCTGCAGTCTGCTGCCACGGAGAAGGAAATCCTGGCTACCTATTAGGTAGGGGTCTGCTGCAGATTCCAGTGAAGCTGCCACACACTCCACTGATATCTGCAGTGAAGAAAAAACTTCCCTGTTGTTGCCACAAGTTCTAGAATCACAGTTGTCAGTTCCCACACATCCTTGGAGATTGACCTTAGAGCCTGCATGTAGGTGTGATGTTGCTCGAACATTTTTCTTTTAAGACAAGTACCCATGAGTTCAAGGTCTCTGAAACCATGGCCAGCTTTCATCTTGGCCTCTGCTGGGGAGGTGGCACATCCTCCCCTACTCATAGAATTGCATAGAATGTACAACACGGAAACAGGCCATTCGGCCCAACTGGTCAATGTTTATGTTCCATACGAGCCTCCTTCCACCCCTTTTCATCTAACCCTATTAGCATACCTTTCTATTCCTTTCTCCCTCATGCCTCAGCTTATCTGCTGCTGAAACGCTCATCCATGCCTTTGTTCCCTCTGGACTTGACTATTCCAATGCTCTCCTGGCCGGCCTCCCATAAACTTGAGCTCATCCAAAACTCTGCTGCCCGTATCCGAACTCACACCAAGTCCCGTTCTCCTATCACCCCTGTGTTCGCTGACCGACATTGGCTCCCGGTCCGGGAACGCCTCAATTTTAAAATTCTCATCCTTGTTGTCAAATCCCTCTATGGCCTTGCCCCTCCCTATCTCTGTAACCTCCTCCATTCTTTTAACCCTTTGAGATCTCTACACTCCTCCAATTCTTGCCTCTTGCGCATCCCCGATTTTAATCGCTCCACCATCGATGGCCGTGCCTTCAGTTGCCTCTCTACCTCTCCTCCTTTAAGACACTTCTTAAAACCTACCTCTTTGACCAAACTTTTGGTCACCTGTCCTAATTTCTCCTCATGTGGCTCGGTGTCAAATTTTGTTTGATAACGCACCGGTGAAGCCTCTTGGGACATTTTGCTATGTTAAAGGCACTATATAAATACAAGTTGTCTCCCCTTTTTATGATCTTAAAGGCACCTATCAGGTCATCCCTCAGCAATCTCTTTTCATAGCATCATAGTATGTTACAACACAGATGGAGGCTATTCGGCCCATCCAGAAACTCATATTTCTCATAAAGAAATTAAGGATAGCATTAGACCCAAAGACGAGTCAAATAAAGTTGCCAGAAAAAGTAGCAAACCTGAGAATTGGGAGCAGTTTAGAATTCAGCAAAAAAGGACCAAGAGATTGATTAAGAGGGGAAAAGTAGAGGATGAGAGTAAACTTGTAAGGAATATAAAAGCAGACTGTAAAAGCTTCTACAAGCATGTAAAGAGAAAAAGATTACTGAAGACAAATGTCAGAAGCAGGACAGTCAGAAACAGGAGAATTTATAATGGGGAACAAGCAAACGGAAGAGCAATTAAACAAATACTTTGGTTCTGTATTCATGGAAGAGGACACAAATAACTTCCCAGAAATGCTAGGGAACCAAGGGTCCCGTGAGAAGGAGGAATTACTGGAAATTAGTATTAGTGAAAAAATAGTGCTGGAGAAATTAATGGGACTGAAAGCCCCAGGGCCTTATAATCTGCATCCCAGAGTACTAAAAGAGGTAGCCATGGAAATAGTGGATGCATTGGTTGTCATCTTCCAAAATTCTACAGATCATGGAACAATTCCTGCAGATTGGAGGGTGGCAAATGTAACCCCACTATTTAAAAAAGGAGGGAGAGAGAAAACAGGGAACTACAGACCGGTTAGCCCAGCATCAGTAGTAGGGAAAATGCGAGAGTCCATTATAAAGGATGTGATAACAGGACACTTAGAAAATATCAACAGGATTAAACAATGTCAACATGGATTTATGAAAGGGAAATCATGTTTGACAAACCTAGTGGAGCTTTTTGAGGATGTAACTGGTAGAATAGATAAGGGAGAATCAGTGGATGTGGTATATTTGGATTTTCAGAAGGCCTTTGATAAAGTCCCACATAAGAGGTTAGTGTGCAAAATTAAAGCACATGGGATTGGTGGTAATATACTGGCATGGATTGAAAATTGGTTAACAGACAGGAAACAGAGTAGGAATAAATGGGTCCTTTTCGGAGTGGCAGGCAGTGACTAGTGACGTTCCGCAGAAATCAGTGCTTATGCCCCAGCTATTCACAATATATATCAATGATTTGGATGAGGGAACCAAATGTAATATTTCCAAGTTTGCTGACAACACAAAATTAGGTGGGATTGTGAGTTGTGAGGAGGATGCAAAGAGGCTTCAAGGCGATTTTGACAAGTTGAGTGAGTGGGCAAATACATGGCAGATGCTGTATAATGTGGATAAATGTGAAGTTATCCACTTCGGAAGGAAAAACAGAAAGGCAGAGTATTATTTAAATGGCGATAGATTGGAAAATGTTGATGTACAAAGAGACCTGGGTGTTCTTGTGCACCAGTCACTGAAAGCAAACATGCAGGTGCAGTAAGCAGTTAGGAAGGCAAATGGTATGTTGGCCTTCATTGCAAGAGGATTTGAGTACAGGAG
Organism: Heptranchias perlo; assembly: GCF_035084215.1. Classification (NCBI taxonomy): domain Eukaryota; kingdom Metazoa; phylum Chordata; class Chondrichthyes; order Hexanchiformes; family Hexanchidae; genus Heptranchias; species Heptranchias perlo. Next base: position 161,082,951 of record NC_090325.1, read on the forward strand.
CAAGGATGTCTAACTGCAGTTATACAGGGCTTTGGTGAGACCACACCTGGAGTATTGTGGGCAGTTTTGGACTCCTTACCTAAGAAAGGATATACTTGCCATAGAGGGAGTGCAGCAAAGGTTCACTAGACTGAATACTGGGATGGCAGGACTGTCGTATGAGGAGAGATTGGGTCGAGTTTAGAAGAATGAGAGGGGATCTGATTGAAACGTATAAAATTCTGAAAAGGCTGGACAGACTGGATGCAGGGAGGATGTTTCCCCTGGCTGGGGGGGTCTAGAATGAGGGTTCACAGTCTCAGGATACGGGTAGGACATTTAGGACTGAGATGAGGAGAAATTTCTTCACTCAGAGGGTGGTGAACCTGTGGAATTCTCTACCACAGAAGGCTGTGGAGGCCAAGTCACTGAATATATTTAAGAAGGAGAGAGATAGCTTTCTAGTCACAAAAGGCATCAAGGGGTATGGGGAGAGAGTGGGAATATGATATTGAGATAGAGGATCAGCCATGATCATACTGAATGGCGGAGCAGGCTCGAAGGGCCGAATGGCCTACTCCTGCTCCTATTTTCTATGTTTCTATACCACAAATTTTCACAAGCACATCTTGAAAAAAATATTGCTTCCAGATCATGTGCTAGAAGTGACGTGATTTACATTGCAAACTTTTGGCACTCAACAAGTGTATGCAAGGTTTGTTAAATATATTGAATATATTTTAATCGCTCCACTGAGTAAAAGGTTATCCTTAAAAGGGTAATTTCCAGGGTACAAAATGACTTAATAGGAGTAATTTTCCTGCAATGGTCAGAAAATCGTGCAGATCGCATGCCAGTATTTCCAATATGCACTCTTGACAGGAAAAGCTGGAGAAGTACCTCTTATATGAATAATTTTGCCTCTTTACTATCTGCTTCTATAAGGTGGGAATGATTGTGTGCGTGTATTAGAAAGAATGTAAAAATGGCAGAAATTAGAAGGAACATAACAGCAGCCTGGAGCAATTTGGGTGAGCTGGCCTTTTCGATTTACTGGACACAGGATGCTTAATTTTTCTTAATTTCTTTCTGAGCAGGGAGATGAATGGCAAACTTCTGTACAACTTTACAAACTTGGATGATTTAATTCACATTTTGTGGCAGAATGGGCTCAAACCAGGTAAGTCACAATCAAGAATGAATTACAAAATACACAGGAATAGAATTTCCATGGGAGTTCTTCAACCTCCCGCCTTCAGCGGAAGATCAGCAGAAACCTCGGAAACCAGCCATTTGTTTACGCAGTTTCTCCAGGGCTTCCGCCGATCTTTTGCCAAAGTTACGGTGAATGTTGAACTCCTTACAAATTCTGTCCCACAACTTTATACAATTATAAATAATATAATTTCTGTTATGAGGTAGGAGCATTGAATTAATTTGCAACTTCGAATTCCAATTTAGAGAGACTTAAATTAAAGATAAAAACTTAGTTTATATAGCACCATATCATGTTTCAGGACACCCAATTGCCACACTTTTCACTCTTACCTCTTACCTCATGCGCTGCTTTGGAATTAAACACGTCAACCTCCTTCTCATCCCACACACATCTTCCATCCTCAAACCTTAGACCCCTTTGGCAGATCAATAATCAGAGCTCCCCCCAATTTCTCTCCTGAATGTCTGCTGACTCGTACACAAGGGGCCTGGACTAATAATCCAGAGATATGAGTTCAAATCCCACCACGGGAGATGGGGAATTTAAATTCAGTTAATTAAATATAAAATCCGGAATGAAAAACTAGCATCAGTAATGGTGACCGTGAAACTACTGGATTGTCGTAAAAACCCATTTGGTTCACAAATGTCCTGTAGGTCCTTACTCGGTCTGGCCTATATGTGACTCCAGACCCACGGCAATGTGGTTGATTCTTAACTGCTCTCTGAAATGGCCTAACAAGCCACTCAGTTGTACAATCCCGCTACAAAAAGACATAATAAGAATAAAACCGGACGGACCACCCAGCATCGGACCACCAGGCACTGGACACGACTAAGGCAAACCAAGCCCAGGCGACCCTGCAAAGTCCTCCTCATTAACATCTGGGGACTTGCACCAAAATTGGGAGAGCTGTCCCACAGACTAGTCAAGCAACAGCCTGACATAGTCATACTCACAGAATCATACCTTTCAGCCAATGTCCCAGACTCCTCCATCACCATCCCTGGGTATATCCTGTCCCACCTGCAGGACAGAGGTGGTGGCACAGTAGTATACAGTCAGGAGGGAGTGGCCCTGGGAGTCCTCAACATTGACTCCAGACCCCATGCAGTCTCATGGCATCAGGTCAAACATGGGCAAGGAAACCTCCTGCTGATTACCACCTACTTCCCTCCCTCAGCTGATGAATCAGTACTCCTCCATGTTGAGCACTACTTGGAGGAAGCACTGAGGGTAGCAAGGGCACAGAATGTACTCTGGGTGGGGGACTTCAATGTCCATCACCAAAGGTAGCTTAGTAACACCACTACTGACCGAGCTGGCCGAGTCCTGAAGAATATAGTTGCCAGACTGGGCCTGCAGCAGGCGGTGAGAGAACCACATTAGGGAAAAACCTACTTGACCTCGTCCTCACCAATCTACCTGCCGCAGATGCATCTGCCCATGACAATATTGGTAGGACTGACCACCGCACAGTCCTTGTGGAGACGATGTCCCATCTTCTCACTGAGGACACGGTCCATTGCGTTGTGTGGTACTACCACTGTGCTAAATGGGATAGATTCAGAACAAATCCAGCAGCTCAAAACTGGTCATCCATGAGGCACTGTGGGCCATTAGCAGCAGCAGAATTGTATTCCACCACAATCTGTAACTCCATGGTCCGGCATATCCCTCACTCTACCATTACCATCAAGCCAGTGGATCAACACTGGTTCAATGAGGAGTGTAGAGGAGTTTTTTATGCTGACGGCATTATCAGATAGTTGTTGTATCACAAGATAATTTGTTTTTTGATGGTGATGTTGGTTAAACATTTGAAAAAGAAATTCCTACTCTTATATCCAACTGGGTTACAGTCAGCATAAAAGGTATAGAGGATGCAGAATTCTTCAATTGCATTCAGGAGAACTTTTTTAGCCAGTATGTAACAAGCCCAACAAGAGCGGGCAGTCCTCGGTTTAGTTTTAAGGAATGAAGCTGGGCAGGTGGAAGGAGTATCAGTGGGAGAGCATTTTGGTGGTCGTGATCATAATTGAGTTAGATTTAGCATAGTAGTGGATAAGGACAAAGATAGAACAAGAGTAAAAGTTCTGAATTGGGGAAAGGCCAATTTTACTAGCTGAGAAGTAATTTAGCAAAAGTGGACTGGAAACAGCTACTTCAAGGTAAATCAGTGTCATAGCAGTGGGAGGCATTCAAGGGAGAGATAGTGAGGGTTCAGAACAAACATGTTCCCACAAAGACAAAGAGTGGGACTGCCAAATCTAGAGCCCCCTGGATGTCAAGGAGCATACTAGATGAGATACTGCAAAAAAGGGAAGCTTATGTCAAGATACCGAAAGCTTAATGCTGCAGAAAGCCTAGAGGAGTATAGAAAGTGCTGGGGTGAAATTAAAAAGGAAATTAGGAAAGCAAAGAGAGGGCATGAAAAAATACTGACAAGTAAAATCAAGGAAAACCCAAAGATGTTTTATGAATACATAAAGAGCAAGAGAATAACTAAGGAAAGAATAGGGCCTACTAGAAACCAAAAAGGTAACCTATGTGTGGAGGCAGAAGATGTGGGTATGGTTCTTGGTGAATACTTTGCACCTGTCTTCACAAAAGAGTGGGACAATGCAGAAATTATAGTTAATGAGGAGGAGTGTGAAATATTAGATGGGATAAACATAGTGAGAGAGGAAGTATTAAGGGGTTAAGGAAGTTTGAAAGTAGATAAACCACCAGGTCCGGATGAAATGTATCCCCGGTTGTTAAGAGAAGGAAGGGAGGAAATAGCGGAGGTTCTGACCATCATTTTCCAATCCTCCCTGGCTACAGGCGTGGTGCCGGAGGATTTGAGAACTGCTAACGTTGTACTGTTGTTTAAAAAGGGAGAAAGGGACAGATCGAGTAATTATAGGCCAGTTAGTCTAACCTCGGTGGTGGGCAAATTATTGGAATCAATTCTGAGGGACAGCAAAAATCATCATTTAGAAAGGATTGGGCTAATGAAGGACAGTCAGCATGGATTTGTTAAGGGGAGGTCGTGTCTGACTAACTTGATTGAATTTTTTGAGGAGGTAACAAGGGTAACGCGTTTGATGTACATAAATTTTAGCAAGACTTTTGACAAGGTCCCACATGGCAGACTGGTCAAAGAAGTTAAAGCCAGTGGGATCCAAGGGAAAGTTGCTGTTTTTAGTGGGGTTCCGCAGGGCTCAGTACTAGGTCCCTTGCTTTTTGTGGTATATATTAATGATTTGGACTTGAATGTAGGGGGCATGATCAAGAAGTTTGCAGATGATACACAAATTGGCCGTGTGGTTGATAGTGAGGAGGAAAGCTGTAGACTGCAGGAAGATATCAATTGACTGGGCAGGTGAGCAGAAAAGTAACAAATGGAATTCAATCCGGAGAAGTGTGAGGTAATGCATTTGGGGAGGCCAAACAAGGCAAGGGAATACATAATAAATGGGAGGATACTGAGAGGTGTAAAGAAATCGAGGGACCTTGGAGTGCATGTCCACAGATCCCTGAAGGTAGCAGGACAGGTAGATAAGATGGTTGAGAAGGCATACTGGATACTTTCCTTTATTAGCCGAGGCATAGAATATAAGAGCAGGGAAGTTATGCTAGAACTGTATAAAACGCTAGTTAGGCCACAGCTTGTGCACTGCATACAGTTCTTGTCACCACATTACAGGAAAGATGTGATTGCACTAGAGACAGTACAGAGGAGATTTACAAGGACGTTGCCAGGGCTGGAGAATTTTAGCTATGAGAAAAGATTGGATAGGCTGGGGTTATTTTCTTTGGAACAAAGGAGGCTGAGGGGAGATTTAATTGAAGTGTATAAAATTATGAGGGGTCTAGATAGAGTGGATAGGGTGGATCTATTTCCCTTAGCAGAGGGGTCAGTGAACATAGGAACAGGAGTAGGCCATTCAGCCCCTCGTGCCTCCTCCACCATTTGATAAGATCATGGCTGATCTGTGATCTAACTCCATATACCTGCCTTTGGCCCATATCCCTTAATACCAGGGGGCATAAATTTAAAATAATTGGTACAAAGATTAGAGGGGAGCTGAGGAAATTTTTTTTCACCCAGAGTGTGTTGCGGGTCTGGAAATCACTGCCTGAAAGAGTGGTAGAGACAGAAACCCTCAGCTCATTTAAAAAGTACTCGGTTGTGCACTTGAAGTGCCGTAACCTGGAGGGCTACGGACCAAGTGCTGGAAAGTGGGATTAAGCTGTATAACTCTTTTTTGGCCGGGACGGACACAATGGGCCGAATGGCCTCCTTCTGTGCTGTAACTTTCTATGATTGTATCAAGCAAATGTGAAATGGTCTTCCGTTCCTTGCCAGAGACTTCGAGGTGTGTATTTAACATTCTTATCCAAACAGTAGTTTTTCTCGCCCATGTCCGTTAGTGCAATGAAGAGTTTGAATCAGGGTGGCTGAATTGTCACATGGAAACATATAAAAATATAAAAGTTAAACTTGAGAAAAGGCCACCAAGCCCACCAAATCCTATGCCTCTTGCATTCAGTTCATGCCCCTATAATCCAGTCCAGTTGCCTCTATTATCCAATTGGTTTCGATGCCTCTCTACACCTCTCATTTGTGGCAACATAAGGGAAGCATCAATGGAGTATTTGTGGCAGCTTCATTTGAATCTGCAGCAAACCCCAACCTAAGAAGCAGCCAGGGACCAGTAAGTGACTCCACCTCCATGGAAGTACAGACTGCAGCTCTGGTGGCAATAGTAAAGAGAGTGCAGTATAGCCTGCATAGCGGCTTCCAGATCATCGTGGCTGCAATACATAAGATCATAAGAAATAGGAGTAGGAATAGGCCATTCGGCCCCTCGAGCCTGCTCCGCCATTCAGTAAGATCATGGCTGATCTTTGACCTCAACTCCACTTTCCCGCCCGATCCCCATATCCCTTGATTCCCCTAGAGTCCAAAAATCTATGTATCTCAGCCTTGAACATATTCAACGACTCAGCATCCACGGCCCTCTGGGGTTGAGAATTCCAAAGATTCACAACCCTCTGAGTGAAGAAATTCCTCCTCATCTCAGTCTTAAATGGCCAACCCCTTATTCTGAGCATATGCCCCCTAGTTCTAGACTCTCCAGCCAAGGGAAACAGCCTCTCAGCATCTACCCTGTCAAACCACCTCAGAATCTTGTATGTTTCAATGAGCTCACCTCTCATTCTTCTAAACTCCAGAGAGTATAGGCCCATTCTACTCAATCTCACCTCATAGGACAACCCTCTCATCTCAGGAATCAATCTAGTGAACCTTTGTTGCACCGCCTCTAAGGCAAGTATATCCTTCCTTAGATAAGGAGACCAAAACTCTCCACAGTACTGCAGGTGAGGTCTCACCAAAGCCCTTGTAGTAAGACTTCCTTACTCTTGTACTCCATTGCAATATGCCATTTGTCTTCCTAATTGCTTGCTGTACCTCCATGCTAACTTTTTGTGTTTCTTGTATGAGAACACCCAAATCTCTCTGAACATCAACTCTCTGAATAGTTTCTCACCATTAAAAAAAATTCTGTTTTTCTATTCTTCCTACCAAAGTGAATAAACATTCTGCTGTTTCTTGGTGCTTTCAGGATCTGATGTCTACCATTAGCCAGCCATTCCACTGATCAGTGGCGACACAGATTCAGGGAGGCTCAGTAGAATGACAACAGCCAAAGTCCTGATACTGTTGGCTCTTAGGACAGCAACAACTTGCATTTAATGTAGTAAAACTTCCGAAAGTGCTTCACTGGAACGTAATCAGACAAAAATTGACACCGAATCACATAAAGAGATATTAGGACAGGTAACCAAAGGCTTGGTCAAAGATGTAAGTTTTAAGGAGTATCTTAAAGGAGTAGAGAGGCGGAGAGGTTTAGAGAGGGAATTCGGAGGTTAGGGCCCAGGCAGCTGAAGGCATGGCTGCCAGTGGTGGGGCGATGGAAATCGGGGATGCACAACTGGCCAGAATTGGAGGAGCGCAGAGACCTTGAAGGGTTGTAGGGCTGGAGGAGGTTACAGAGGTATCAGCACATGGCAGACCTATGGCCTTACCCCTCAGAGACCAACACCAGTAGAATGATGGAGGTGACACCATACTGCCCAGCAACAAGCTCCGGAGATGCAGCCAGCAACTGATCCCTACCAAGATCAAGCTATCGTGAGAGGAAGGCCACCTCATTCCCACGACCCTTTTGTAGACCCTGCCAGAAGCAGTGAGAAGCAAGTCCAGGTGTGACAAAATGGCAAAAAAAACGCTGCAGAAATCGTAGAATCATACAGCACAGAAGGAAGCCATTCGGCCCATCGTGTTTGTGCCAGCTCTTTGAAAGAGTTATCAAATTAGTTTGACCGTCCTGCTTTTTCCCCATAACCCTGCAAATTTTTCCTTTTCAAGTATATATCCAATTCCCTTTTGAAAGTTGCTATTGAATCTGCTTCCACCACCCCTTCAGGCAGTGCATTCGACATCATAACAAATTTCTCCTCATCTACTCCCTGGTTCTTTTGCAATTATCTTAAATCTGTGTCCTCTGGTTACTGACTCTCTTTCCAGTGGAAACAGTTTCACCCTATCTACTCTATCAAAACCCCTCATAATTTTGAACACCTCAATTAAATCTCCCGTTAACCTTCTCTGCTCTGTTGCTAACAAAACTCTCCAGACTCAGAAACTCCTTACCTGTCTCAGCTGATGCTGGCATTATCTGCATCTTATAACTCTCAGTCTGGTGTTACCCTGAGATTATTGTGAAAGCAGGAAACCACTAGTCCTCATTTTAATATATGTAAATAAGGGCACTTGGTGGACAGATTGCAGGAAGGGTGAAAAAGCATGAGGGAACTGGGGGAGAGCAATTTCATGGAAGAAACGGCTTCTACTTGATTTTCCTGCAAAAAACATTTACTTGCCCTGATTTTGCACTGAAAATGGCGAGGAAAATCTCCCCTATGTGTATGTGAATACAAAACAGAATATTCTCCAAGAAGAGTCAAAATTTCAAATAACTTTATCTACAACAACAACTTGCATTTATATAGCACCATTAACGTAGCAAAAATGTCCCAAGGCACTTCACAGGAGCATTATCAAACAAAATTTGACACTGAGCCACTTGGGGAGATATTAGGACAGGTGACCAAAAGTTTGGTCAAAGAGGTAGGTTTAAAGGAGCATCTTAAAGGAGGAGAGAGAGGCGGAGAGATTTAGGGAGGGAATTCCTGAAGACACGGCCACCAATAGTGGAGCAATTAAAATTGGGCATATGCAAGAGGCAAGAATTGGAGGAGCACAGCGATCTCGGAGGGTTGTAGAGCTCGAGGAGGTTACCGAAATAAGGAGGGGCTAGGTCATGGTGGCATTTGAACACAAAGATGAGAATTTGAAAATCGAGGCGTTCCCGGACTAGGAGCCAGTGTAGGTCAGCGAGCACAGGGGTGATGGGTGAACGGGACTTGGTGCGAGTTAGGATAAGGGCAGCAGAGTTCAAGTTTATGGAGGGTGGAAAATGGTAGGCTGGCCAGGAGAACAACTACTTCTTAACACTGCCTACCCAACTAATTTATTTTTCCATACTCCTAATCTACTACTCTTATGAGGCACTCCCTGAGTGAGATAAGAGTGCTGGGATAGCCCCCCCTAGTTCCTTAGAAGCCTGAGGCGACTCTGGCTTCAGGGAAGCAGTTTTAAAGGGACTAGTTTTCAGTAATCTTTCTTTTGCAGTGCCAAGGGGTTCCAGGCTTATGTCTGAAACTCCCTCATGTGTAGGCATTGGAGGGGTTACAGGCTCAAAGGAGCTGCTGGTCAGTGTCAGTACAGAGAGAATGTAGGGGGTGGTGGTGCGTGTCAGCTTCGCCTCTGACTTCTGAGCGGTTTGAATCGCTCCCACTCCCTGGGTTCTAGACCTTGGGGGTTGTGACAAAGTGGTTTTGGTGCAAGAAACTTTGACCTTTATTCAAGAGAGAAAATACAACACAACAATCTTAACACTCTAATAAAATGGGGAACACTTCAGTACACACGAGGGAAATTACAGTAGAAAGATACGTCACCCCTCCCAATCCCACTGTACTAGCTAAGGTGGACGCTAAAGGACCAGAGATAATGCTCACCAAACAAATCCTTGACAGTAATTCACCCAGAGGTAAGTCAGAAATAGATTGTCGAGTGAAACTTTGTGGATCTTCGGTTTTCTCCCGAGTTGGTTTTCTTTGGTCGCGGTGGCCCAATATTACCCGGTTGGTTGGTGGCAATATTCGGTTGGTTGTTTCGTAAGGCCCTTGTTGCCGCGAGGTGTCTGATGGTCACTGGGGCTGTTGCTCTGGTTTCTTCTTGTGTGTCGGCCTGCTTCTAGAGCTGCTGACCTTCCCTGTCCCTTGCCTTGTTGAACTGTCGCCTCCCGAGCTGTTGAACAATCCTTTGCCCTTGCAGGTCTGCTGACCGGTTCTCTCACGTAGCGTTCGTTGGTTTCGCCGGAAGCTGCTTTTCCTTCCAGAGACAGGCAGAACAAGACAAGCAGCACACAAGACAGCAAGAGCCAGAGAGAGAGAGAGAGAGAGAAAGGTTTCGTGTTCCCACTTCTATATCCCTCTCTTACAAATGGTCTTCGTCACTTTAAAAAAAACACTTCGTGTCTGTTTAAACAGTTCTTACGAAGTCCTTAAGAATTTTTGATGGTCCCTCATCATGTTGCAATTGCTTCTCCCGATGGGTCATTGTTTATTCCAATTTTTAGAGCTTGTCACACAAGGCTTCCTTTTGTATCCAACATCCTAGGTGTTGATTGGTTTTGCTTTTTAACAAAGACATGGCCCCACCATGTCTGGAGCAGTTGCCTCTTTCAATGGCAGTGAGTGTCGACCCCCTGCTGTCGGTTTTGCATTAAACCAGATACATGTCTGAAGCAGTAATTCTCCCACATTCCATGTGTGTGTTGTGGATTCGTCTGGTGACCTCGCACCTATCCTTCCATCTTAGGATTTCAGTCAATGGCCAAAGTTTTTCCATACTCAGGGAAAAGGTGAATTTCTTTAGGGTTTTTCTCCGAGTTTTGGGGGATCTGTGAATTTTGAGAATCTTACAAGAATAATCCCAACCATGTCTTGGATACCCCATGAAAATGTCCTGTTCAAAGCACCTGTGGCAGTGCTCTTAGCTGCCACTCTGGAAGCCACCAATGTCCTGGCGACTTGATGTCACTGATATCTCCGAGGCTGTCAGTCTCCAGACTGTTCCGCAGGTTGTGGGAAACCTCTCGCAATGTGTTACAGGTGCAGGTCGTGGTCTGCTACCTTATTGTAGCTCTTTCAAAGACTGGGCCCCTTAGATCTCAGTCCCTAAGCTCCTCAGTTGATGATGGTCATCTCTACACCCACAACGGAGGAACAGTATTCTCCTTCTCTGCCACTCCCAAATCCCCATTCTCACCAGTGGTCAGTCCTTCATCCAGTAACAGGCCTTCAGACCACTAATTATTTCCTCCCAAGTGAGTGTCTCTGTGCTGGTGTTTGTGCAAGTAAGATGCCACAAAGCAATTGGTGAGGAAGTTGCAGCAGTTGAGGCTGTGGTTCTGGCAGCTAATTACCCAGTAGATGTGCCTGGGTTATTGCAGTCGTCCTCTTCCTGCAAGGCACCCCCGTGATGTGAAGCACAGATAAACATATTTAGCTGTTTACATAGTGAAATTCCTCCTTGAAGAAATAGTCGCTCACGTAAGGAGATTTCAATACTTTGAGAAAGCACAAAAAACTGATACTACCTATGCACTTACCACCTATACCAATCTTCTCTTACAACCTTACCTCCAACCTTGCCCTTTTCAGCCTGCCTGTCTTCAATGTGCATTGCCTCCTCTTCATGTGTGCTCAGGGTTTTCAACATTGCTTCTCCTCCCCTATTTGTAAAGAAGATGCTTTAGCCTCTGCAGACATGTGTTCCCCTGACACCCAGATGCAGAGAGGGAGAGTGGGAGATGCAAGGAGGTGTGAAGGCTGTCTGACTGGTAGAGGATGTTATTAGCAAGAGTACCTCGACGTACCTTAGCTACCCTTGTCAGGTCATTGAACCTCTTGTAGTTCTTAGGGTGGTGGAGGTCGTACTGACTGCCTCTGCTACCTCCCTCCAGGCAGACTGCACCACCCTCTTATGGGGCTTCCTACCCTCAGTGCCGAATAATCTTGGTCCTCTGACCCTGACTTCTGCGAAAAGGACCTCCAGAGATGTGTCCGAGAATCTGAGAATGCTTCCAGTTGCTTACATCTCTAAGACTGCTGCTGCTTCAGCCAGTCTTGCAGAAAAGTGATGCTTCCCTTTAACTGACTGCAGCTTTTTACAAGCTGCAGCAGAACCATATCTTCTACTGTACAAGCGGCAATAAACCTATCAGGAGCCGTATTACTGCTCCAAGCCCACCCTGTACAGCAAATGAGGGGGCTGGGAGAGCATTGCAGCAAGTTAATGATGGGCCCACATTTACGGATGGTATTCCTGCTCTTCTGCTGACCCACCAATGGGAGGAAAATCCAGGCGTTAGACTAAGAGATCCAAAGTTTAGTCCCCAGTGTGTGCTGAATTCACTAATCTCAAGTCAGGGCGGCAGTGGAAGAGCTTTGATTGATCTTAATGTCCCTAATATATATAGGAGGAAAAGATCAGCCATGTTGCCTGCCCCACTTACCATTCAATGTGCCTGCTGCGAAGTACTCATATGTGGACATTGAGTTTGTCCATAATGCACTCCACACTCATTATCTAGACTTATAAATGAAGAAGAGCCACTTGGGCGAGGTATCAGAGGGTTTCCCATGCACAGCAAGAGTCAGTGCCTTCAAGAGTGAGGGAGTAAAACAAGGATAAAGTTGCACAGTCCCATAATTTATTTCTGTGCAGAGATCTGAATAAAGCAATTTAAAGTTGCCTTCTCAAAATTATTTCCATCAAATATTTTTCAAGTGGGTGAACAAAGGTTGTTAAATGTAATTTGTGTGCAGTAATTGTAGTGCAGAAGTGTTTCCTGAACTTCTGCTCCACAGCAATTTCACTTCTTTTTAATAAGCAAGAACCAAAAGCAAAGTATCAGTCACGAAATTAGATGGTTCAACTTATAAGGAGAACAGGGATAGCTCATGCTGGACGTTTCTTCATTATGTTCGAGTATTTCCTTTTATTTTAAATTGTTTGAAAAACTGTACAGCAGAGATGTAGAATTTTTGGCATTGTGAAACCTTGTTCATTCCATTTATTTTTACATTTAGTGGTACATTGTACTGGAGTACAGTACATTCTGTATTTGAATTAATATTTGTAGAAACAGTTAATTCATTGCAGTGATTGTCAAATTTGTTTAATTAATTACTTTGTAAAGAAACAAACTTCCTCCTTCATATTTTTCAGGATTTGAGCTTATGGGAAATCCATCAGGCTACTTCACCAACTTCGAAGAGAAAATACAGGTGATTGAGTGGAAAAAATTGATCACCTTTTTGGCAAAAAGGTATATAGGTGAGTACATAGAAAAAGTTTGTAATATATACCAGCCATATTATTTCAGAGTTTCAACTGCAAATTACTTCATAATAAGTTGCAGTGTTATATCTTACAGTTACTCTCAGCAAAATAATACCCAAAGCTGAATAAAACAATTTTGTAAAATTATCTATATATATATATATATGAAATCCATGAATTGCTAATACTGTAAATCCCTAATCTATTGGATAATGCTGTAATAGTAATGCCAACTATTCCTAGTTCTTCCATGAGGTAGTGCTATTACCTCTAAAACTTCCGGTTGTAACCTCTCTCAGCCTGTTACAACAAACTAAAGAAGAAATAAAAACAGAAAATGCTGGAAAAGCTCAGTAAGTCAGGCAGCATCTGTGGAGAAAGAATCAGAGTTAACATTTCAGGTCAAAGACCTGTCATCAGAACCTGACTTGCGGAGCTTTTCCAGCATTTTCTGTTCTTATTTCAGATTTCCAGCATCCTCAGTATTTTGCCTTTGATTTAATAGCTAAAAGACGTACCTGTCTGGGCTTTCCAGCCCTGTCCCACCATGGATTTTAGCAAGGCTTTTGACAAGGTCCCACGTGGCAGACTGGTCAAAAAAGTTAAAGCCAGTGGGATCCAAGGGAAAGTTGCAAGTTGGATCCAACATTGGCTCAGTGGCAGTAAGCGAAGGGTAATGGTCGACGGGTGTTTTTGTGACTGGAAGGCTGTTTTTAGTGGGGTTCCGCAAGGCTCAGTACTAGGTCCCTTGCTTTTTGTAGTATATATTAATGATTTGGACTTGAATGTAGGGGGCATGATCAAGAAGTTTGCAGATGATACACAAATTGGCCGTGTGGTTGATAGTGAGGAGGAAAGCTGTAGACTGCAGGAAGATTTCAATTGACTGGGCAGGTGAGCAATGGAATTCAATCTGGAGAAGTGTGAGGTAATACATTTGGGGAGGGCAAACAAGGCAAGGGAATACATAATAAATGGGAGGATACTGAGAGGTGTAAAGAAATCGAGGGACCTTGGAGTGCATGTCCACAGATCCCTGAAGGTAGCAGGACAGGTAGATAAGGTGGTTGAGAAGGCATACTGGACACTTTCCTTTATTAGCCGAGGCATAGAATATAAGAGCAGGGAAATTATGCTAGAACTGTATAAAACGCTAGTTAGGCCACAGCTTGTGCACTGCATACAGTTCTTGTCACCACATTACAGGAAAGATGTGATTGCACTAGAGACAGTACAGAGGAGATTTACAAGGATGTTGCCGGGGCTGGAGAATTTTAGCTATGAGAAAAGTTTGGATAGGCTGGGGTTGTTTTCTTTGGAACAAAGGTGGCTGAGGGGAGATTTAATTGAAGTGTATAAAATTATGACGGGACTAGAGTGGATAGGGAGGATCTATTTCCCTTAGCAGAGGGGTCAGTGCCCAGGGGGCATAGATTTGAAGTAATTGGTAGAAGGATTAGAGGGGAGCTGAGGAGAAATTTTAACACCCAGAGGGTGGTGGTGGTCTGGAACTCACTGCCTGAAAGGGTGGTAGAGGCAGAAGCCCTCAATTCATTTAAAAAATACTTGGATATGCACCTGAAGTGCCGTAACCTGGAGGGCTACGGGCCAAGTGCTGGAAAGTAGGATTAAGCTAGGTAGCTCATTTTCGGCTGGCACGGACACGATGGGCCGAATGGCCTCCTTCTGTGCCTTAACTTTCTATGATTTCACGAGGTATGCTTCCTGCAGAATGTTTAAGAAAGCCAGGTTTAACATGAAGGTGAAACGGTGCAAAATGGTCCATTAATCAACAAATTAAAAGAAACGGTTATGGCTTTTGGTGGAATGTACAGGAAAATACAAGTACAGAAAGTAACAAGGGAATTGAGGGTGAATGGATAATATTAGACTTAGTAAATGTGTCATCACAGGTCAGTGAAATATCTAGGTTAACATTAAACCTTAAGAGTGAACCATCAGGGATCAGAGCTGGGGGATCAGCACAATCAGGTTACCATGAAATAGAGATAATTGCTGAGGGAAGCCAAGGAAATGTGGATGCTGGATAGATTAAGGTTAGTAAAAGTAATAAGAAAAGTAATAAAAGCTGTTAAGCTACCCATGAGCTTACGGCAACAAATAGATATCAGGCACTGTCTACCAATGTAAAAGGAAACAAGGGGCTGAATTCTGCTCCTGTTGACAGGTTAGCTGAATCTTCCTCCTCAAGGTTGTCATTAGCCATGCTCTTTTAAAAGGCTGCAGCTAATTAAAGAGAAACATCACTTTTTGTGATAAGAACATAAGAAATAGGAGCAGGAGTAGGCCAATCGGCCCCTCGAGCCTGCTCCGCCATTCAATAAGATCATGGCTGATCTGATCCTGACCTTAAATCTAAAGAACACAAGAAGTAGGAACAGGACCCGGCCACTCAGCCCCTGGGCCTGCTCCGCCATCCACAGGGCCTTGACCGATCCGAACTCAGCTTCATGTCCAATTTCCTGCCCGCTCCCCGTAACCTCTAATTCCCTTTACTTCTAGGAAACTGTCTATTTCTGTTTTAAATTTATTTAATGATGTAGCTTCCATAGCTTCCTGGGGCAGCAAATTCCACAGACCTACTACCCTCTGATTGAAGAAGTTTCTCCTCATCTCAGTTTTGAAAGAGCAGTCCCTTATTCTAAGATTATGCCCCCTAGTTCTAGTTTCACCCATCCTTGGGAACATCCTTACTGCATCCACCCGATCAAGCCCCTTCACAATCTTATATGTTTCAATAAGATCGCCTCTCATTCTTCTGAACTCCAATGAGTAGAGTCCCAATCTAATGTTTCTCTTCAAGCATAACTGTTTTCTCCTCTCCAGTTCCCAGTTGCCCACCATTTAGAAAATATTCCAATTTATCTTTCTTGGGTCCAAAGCAGATGACTTCATACTCACCCACATTGAACTCCATTTGCCATAGTTTTGCTCACTCCCTTTGCAACTTCCTGCTCCCATCTGCACTACTTACTGTCCCTCCTAACTTAGTATCATTTGCAAACTTTGGATATACAACGCTCTATTCTGTCATCCAAGTCATTAATATATGTGGTGAAAGGTTGAGGCCTTAGAATAGATCCCCGGGGAACACCACCTAACACACCCCGCCAATCAGGGTATCCCCACTCTCTGGGCATGATTTTAACTTGGAGCTGGGAACCCAGCCCTTCCCTAGATATTCGCAAGGGGAACCTGGAAGCCAAATGAGTGTGTTACAATCTGCGATCGCAAATCAATTGATGATGAATATTTGTGCTTCTGGGTTTCCCACGCACCCAGCAGCCGGATTGACAGGCTGGCTGCCTGTCAGAAGGGAAAGGAGCCGCGAATCAGAGAGGGGAGCGGGAGGGAAAGAGAGATTGTGGGCCTTGGAACAAATTGGAGGGGGGTGGGGAGGTGGGGGGGACGTGGACGACATCGTCCAGCAACGGAATTGGGGGGGGGTCCAGCCAGCATCAGGATCGGGGGGTCCAGCCTGCATCAGGATCAGGGGGACCAGCATCGTGGGAGGGGTTGGTCCAGCATTGGAGGGGGGTGACAAGCCAGCATTGGGATCGGGGTGGGGTGGGGGGGTCCAGCCAGCATCAGGTTTGGGGTGTCCAGCATCGGGGGGGTGGGAGTTAGTCGGCCGATCGCGAGTTCATGTCGCGCCAGGTGAGCTTGTTGGACCTCGAAGAAGCGCTCCTGCTCCTCCGGGCCCACAAGTAGTATAAAAAAGGCACTCACCTCATGGATCCGGCCCTTCCCGCCTGTTTTCACCTGACGTGAATCGGAAGCAATGGGAAACCTGAACAGGTAAGATTACCTTCATTTTACTTCTGTAATACACAAAAATTTAAGTACCTCAACTATTTCAATGAGGTACAATGCCCTTTTAAGTATCGATCCGCCAGCTTTAAGTTGGGGCGGGACTTCCGGGTGCCTGTTGTACGTTTGCACCCAAAGTAGGCATGTTGGAGCCGGGATGTGCTCCTGCTCCAAAAAGCTGTTATTTTAACCTCCCATCTGCCCACACCCCACCTGTTCTTGGGGGTTAAAATTACCCCCTCTGACTCTTACTTCCCAGCCAATTTCCAACCCAAGTCAAGAGGCTACTTCCAATTCAATTTTGCTTATAATTTCTTGATTGGAACCTAATTGAATGTGTTCTGGAAGTCCACATAGATAACATCCATAACTACCTTATTAGTGACCTCCTCAAAAAATTCAACTAGATTAGTCAGACGTGACTTACCCTTAACAAAGCCATGTTGGTTCTCTCAGATCAGCTTATATTTGTTCAAGTGCTCAGTCACTCCATAATTAATGACAGATTCTAGTAGCTTCTCGCAACCGTTATAAATCACTGGTTAGGCCTCAGCTGGAGTATTATGTCCCACTCTGGGCACAGAAATGCCAACCTTCAGTATAAGCACACAAAATGGCCTCCTCCAAGTTGTATTTGCCTCAGGGATAATTGCTGCAGCCTCTGCTGCCACATTTATAGTGATGTTAATTATTTAGGGCAGAAATGGAGGGAAATGGATTGAAGGGGCTGGCTGCGCCCTTTGACCCTGTTTGCATGGGGTGGTAAGCACTTCTGTTACCAATTGATAAATAAATCCTAAATCAGAACACCAAGTTCTCTTAGTATCAGTAACTGGACCTATTTGCAAAATAATAGGAACATGGATTTAAACTTTATGGGCTGAATTCTCCTCCCATTGGTGGATTAGCAGGGGAGCGGAACTGGCACTCACCCATGTGAATCAGCCACTAACCCTCTGCAGTTTCCTTCTGGGACCCTCATTTGCAGTTTACAGCAAATATGGAATAGTAATACTGCTCCTGATAGATTTATTGCCACTAGGAAAGAGGCAAATTCAGTTCTGGTGCAAAAGACTGCAGCCAGTTAAAGGGGAACATTATTTTTCTGCAATAATACCTTCCTGCAGCTCCTACTACCACTTATATAGTGGCAGTAATTGGGGCGGAAGTTGTTAGAAATGAGTCAGAGGGTTTAGTCACTCCCCTTTGACTCTATTTACATGCGGCGGGTGGATTGAGCTCCCAGCAGGCTTTAAAGGGAACTTGCAATTTTTTGGGAGCATAATTCTGGCCGTTTTTTAGCAGCGGTTTTAAGGCCGTAGCCTGTAAGAAGCCATTTTACTTTATTTTACACCCCAAATCCATTCCAAAATGGGCAGTAATTTAGAGGAGATCCAGATATGTGGCTCCGAAGACTGATTAAAATGCACCTATGCAGCGCACAAAAATAAAAACTTGGATGTATCTGCTCTAGTGCACTGATTTCAAAATCCCTACCCTCCTTTACAAAGCCCTCCATGACTTCTTGCCATCTCCGCCATGCCACTGCTCTCTAGGATTCTTTTCCAAAATCTATCTATTTTGTTATGTCTCCCCACCTTCAAAAACCTCCTTGAAACCTACTGCTTCAAATTTGCTTTCAGTACCTCTCTAACTCTTCTCCCAACTTCTGCTCAGGTCCGATTTCCCCTTGTGATGTCCATTGTGACATTTTTATATGTTAAAGGTGCAATATAAGTGCAAGTATTTGCGTATTTATAGATAAATTTAAATCCGTATTGATTTGTGTAGATTTTATATTAATGCTTGTATTACTGACCTTTTAGTTACCTAATCTTTTCACCCTAATCAATAGTCATAAATTTAGTAATACGACAATATCTTTATTATTTGCAAAGGTAAGAACTCCATACTTAGTTTACTGCCTACAAAAGTTTTCTATTTGTTTATAGATATGTATGGCGTGGCATATGTGTCCAAATGGAACTTTGAGACATGGAATGAACCAGACCATCATGATTTTGATAATTTAACATTCACAGTTCAAGGTGAGTTTATTATGTAAGTAATAAGAATATATAACAGTTGTCATAAAGGCACTACTGAATCAGCTTGGGGCTACATAGTACTGTACAAAGGATACTTTCATAATATAACATTCATAAAATGAGTTTAGTGCGAAGGTAAACATTAACTTAGATTTCCCTTTTGGCAATTGCCCCTCTTTGGATCATCGCTAGATTTTTTCTTTGACAATTTTATGCCATCTTTTCCACTCCTGAAGGCATTGACTCTTCATAGTACAGTCGTTTGGATACTGTCGCCCACTGATACTTTACCCAAGTGGGCCTTATTCATGTTTGAGCCATGACAGTTTGTCAGGGCATCACAACTGATCCCAATCCTGTTTTCACATCACGGGCTAGAAATCCGGCAGCGCAGGAAGCGCACTCTATGAGCGGGAAATGCACTGCCTGCCACATTAGTAAAGGCCAAAAAAATCGGCATGTTGTGCCCACGCCTGAAACAGGTGTTAGACCCTTTGCATATGCAAATAAGCTGCCTAACACCTGCTTGAGGCACCTACTGCAAGATTGGCAAGCGGAGCATACATGCGGCCTAACAGGCAGTTCTTAAAGTGATTGTCTGTTAGGTCACAACCAACAAGTTAAGATTTTAAAATATACTTACCTGAATGTGGAGCCCGGAGGAGCAGGACTGCTGCTCCCGACCCCACATTCAAAGAATGCAGGCTGTTGCCGGCCAGCGCTCCCCCCCGCCCGCCCCTGATTGCCGTCGCTACGCCTGGCCGCCAATACCTCCCCCACAGTCACCGCTACCTCACGATTCGATCACCCACCTTCCCTTTAATCAATTACCTGAGGGCCGCTGCTGGCGTTGCAATGGCCTGATCTTCAATGGATGTTGTCCAGGTCTTGCTGCATGCGGGCACCGACTGCTTCATAAGGACATAAGAACATAAGAAATAGGAGCAGGAGTAGGCCAATCGGCCCCTCGAGCCTGCTCTGCCATTCAATAAGATCATGGCTGATCTGATCCTAACCTCAAATTTAAATTCATGTCCAATTTCCTGCCCGCTCCCCATAACCCCTAATTCCCTTTACTTCTAGGAAACTGTCGATTTCTGTTTTAAATTTATTTAATGATGTAGCTTCCACAGCTTCCTGGGGCAGCAAATTCCACAGACCTACCACCCTCTGAGTGAAGAAGTTTCTCCTCATCTCAGTTTTGAAAGAGCAGCTCCTTATTCTAAGATTATGCCCCCTAGTTCTAGTTTCACCCATCCTTGGGAACATCCTTACCGCATCCACCCGATCAAGCCCCTTCACAATCTTATATGTTTCAATAAGATCGCCTCTCATTCTTCTGAACTCCAATGAGTAGAGTCCCAATCTACTCAACCTCTCCTCATATGTCCGCCCCCTCATCCCCGGGATTAACCGAGTGAACCTTCTTTGTACTGCCTCGAGAGCAAGTATGTCTTTTCTTAAGTATGGACACCAAAACTATATGCAGTATTCCAGGTGCGGTCTCACCAATACCTTATATAACTGCAGCAATACCTCCCTGTTTTTATATTCTATCCCCCGAGCAATAAAAGCCAACATTCCGTTGGCCTTCTTGATCACCTGCTGCACCTGCATACTAACTTTTTGATTTTCTTGCACTAGGACCCCCAGATCCCTTTGTACTGCAGTACTTTCCAGTTTCTCGCCATTAAGATAATAACTTGCTTTCTGATTTTGCCTGCCAAAATGCATAACCTCACATTTTCCAATATTGCAACTTCATTACCTGAGGGGTTGCGAACACTGCAATCATCAGCAAACATCCGCACTTCTGACCTTATGATGGAGGGAAGGTCATTGATGAAGCAGCTGAAGATGGTTTGGCCTAGGACATTGCCCTGAGTAACTCCTGCACTGATGCCCTGCGGCTGAGATGATTGGCCTCCAACAACCACTACCATCTTCCTTTGTGCTAGGTATGACTCCAGCCACTGGAGAGTTTATCCCCTGATTCCCATTGACTTCAATTTTACCAGGGTTCCTTGATGCCACACTCGGTCAAATGCTGCCTTGATGTCAAGGGCAGTCACTCTCACCTCACCTCTAGAATTCAGTTCTTTTGTCCATTTTTGGACCAAGGCTGCAATAAGTTCTGCAGCCGAGTGGTCCTGGCGGAACCCAAACTGAGCATCGGTGAACAGGTTATTAATGAGTAAGTGTCGACGACATCTTTCATCACTTTGCTGATGATCTGTTGTTTGAAATAGTCCTGTCCAGCACGAGCCACAACTGGAGTCCTGCGCTTTGTGGTATACCATTGGATCTCTCTTATCTGTATTAATGGTAGGAACCCTCTAGTAGACAGTGCAGACATTTTGGCCTTACCAGTATGATGCAGCAATAGAATAGATATAGAAATGAAGAATAGTAAAATACCAATAACAGATATCTTTCTTGGCATGTGAGATCGATTTGTGTCAGATGGGAGAAGATTGGTGTTAGTTGGATGTGCAAGGAGGTGATGTCATGCACGGATTTTATTCCACAAAACCTCTGAGATAATTAAGCACCATACATGCCAAACTAGAAAATTAGCAAAAAGCTGACCAGCAACTTCAAAAAATTGACGCAAGTTCCAAAAAGCTGACAACTCAAGGATGACCCTGATTATAAGTCTGTGACGTGGAAAAATATGTAGTTATATGGGATTTGTAACTTAGGGGTGGAGATTCCTATTGAGACTGAAATAAGCGCCGCGCCCTAACCGGGAAGCCCGAGACCGGTCTGAAATTGGGTCTTGGGCCTCACTAACATTGTTTGGGCGAGCTGCCAGTGCCTGTCACAACTCCACAGGCAGCTCACTGTTTTATAAAGAAAAAAGTCGGGACACTTGCTTCACTGGCTGTGGCCTGAAGTTAAGTCCCAGAGAGGGGGGGAGAACGGGAAGCGGGCCGATAACGGACCAGCAATGGCCCTCGGGAGTGCTTTGGAGGCAGGAAGATGCACTCCTGCAGCTCCCGGCTCCACATTAAACCTAAAAAAAAATGTACTTTTTGGTGATGGTCATTTTCTAGGCAGCATCCTGGCCTGGAAAACCTGAGTGGAGCAGGCCCAACGCCTACTCTGCTCTGGGCAATCCAATTTTCCTGAGATCCTAAAACAGGTGTTAGTCTCCTCATTAGCATATGCAAGGAACTCGTTACCAGATGGAGTGGTTGAGGCAAATAGCAGAGATATATTTAAGGGGAAGCACATGTACATGAGGGAGAAAGAAATAGAAGGATATGATGATAGGGTGGGATGAAGTAAATTGAGTAGCAGCATGGATATGAAATTGGCTAAGTGACAGGAAACAGAGATTTGTGGTGAACGGTTGTTTTTTGGACTGAAGGCAGGTATACAGACAATGAGGTTCCCCATGGGTCGTTACTGGGACCACTGCTTTTCTTGATATATATTAATGACTTGGACTTGGGTGTACAGGGCACAATTTCAAAATTTGCAAATGGAAATGCAGCGAACAGTGAGGAGGATAATGATAGACTTCAAGAGGACATAGACAGGCTGGTGGAATGGGCAGAAACATGGCATTGAAATTTAATGCAGAAAAGTGCGAAGTGCTACATTTTGGTAGGAAGAATGAGGAGAGGCAATATAAATTAAAGGGTACAATTCTAAAAGGGGTGCAGGAATAGAGAGACCTTGGGGTATATGTGCACATATCGCTGAAGGTGGCAGGGCAGGTTGAGAAAGCAGTTTAAAAAAGCATACGGGATCCTGGGCTTTATAAATAGAGGCATAGATTACAAAAGTAAGGAAGTTATGTGGAACCTTTATAAAACACTGATTTGGCCAAGATATTGTGTCCAATTCTGGGCACCACACTTTAGGAAGGATGTGAAGGCCATCTTTCAGGTGTTCATAGGCGCAGGACATTGATCCCCGAAATTGACTCTTGATGCCCGTAACACAGCCATAACTGCATCCAATTTCCACCCCTTAAGCTGTTTCCAACATTTCTTCACTTGTATTGAAGGAAACAAAATTAAGTACATGGATACCTGAAGGGGGAAATACAAATGTTGAAGGGACAAAATAGTTGGTGGATTTCAGTGGTGGTCTGGAGCATGCTCCCCAAAATCATTTTAGAAATGATGCATTCTGTTTAATTTTAAGCACATTTATGTTTCACAATTGTTAGATGTTTAATCTAAAAAAAGGAAAATCAGTATGACATTTGGAATTTCAACAGAGCAAATCAGACCATAACTTCCCGAAAAGTTACTTAAAGAGTTACTCTTCCACATCAATCCCCCCCCCCTTCCACCCACACTCAATTACTGGCTGCAAAGATCAGGAAAAGGGGACAGAAACTCAAATTGCCCCTATAATGCTGCCCTGGGATTTCCAGGGTTTTCGTGGGGCTCAGAGCTTGATCCGCACTTATTGCCAACGCAGGTCTGAAGAATCTCACCTAATTTTCTGCCTTCAACACATGCTGGGCACTCCAGTGCAGAGGTGACCAGAAATGATGGCAGTAAACCCCCGTCAACTAAAGGGGTACTGGAAGCAAGCCAAAGAATTACAGTATATGTGCACAAATCGTTGAAGGTGGCAGGGCAGGTTGAGAAAGCGGTTAAAAAAGCATACGGGATCCTGGGCTTTATAAAGAGAGGCATAGAGTACAAAAGCATGGAAGTCATGTCGATCCTTTATAAAACACTGGTTCGGCCACAACTGGAGTATTGTGTCCAGTTCTGAGCATCGCACTTTAGGAAAGATGTGAAGGCCTCAGAGACGGTGCAGAAGAGATTTACGAGAATGATTCCAGGGATGAGGGACTTTAGTTACGTGGATAGACTGGAGAAGCTGGGGTTGTTCTCCTTGGAACAGAGACGGTTGTGAGGAGATTTGATAGAGGGATTCAAAATCAAGAAAGGTCTAGACAGAGTAGATAGAGAGAAACTGTTCCCATTGGCATAAGTGTCAAGAACCAGAGGGCATAGATTTAAGGTGATTGGCAAAAGAACCAAAGGTGACATGGGGAAAAACTTTTTTACACAGCGAGTGGTTTGTATCTGGAATACACTGCCTGAGGGGGTGATGGAGGCAGATTCAGTCATGGCCTTTAGAAGGGAACTGGATAAGTACTTGAAAGTAAAACATTTGCAGGGGTACGGGAAAAGGGCGGGGGAGTGGGACTAACTGGAATGCTCTTGCATAGAGCCGGTGCGGACTCGATGAGCCGAATGGCCTCCTTCCGTGCTGTAATCTTTCTATTATTCTGAAAGCCTCCACGTTTGACTTCAACACCCACTCCTTCCAGGATCCAGAAATCCAATAGTGATCTTCTAGTTGCCAGTCTTCACTTAGCAGTCAGAAGGTCCAGATTACTTAGCCCAGACTTGCATCTGCAAAGGTGCAGCTGCTGACTCTTACTTTCCGGGCCTACTGCAACACTCGGGGATGCCCCAGCGCTTGGAAACCCTGGCCATCCTGTGGCTGGACAAGGTCATCACACGTTGAGTGTGCTGCTCCTATCTAGTGCCCACTAAAGTTGTCCTTTCTCTCTCTTCCAACCCTCCCAGTTCACACTGACATACTTCTCCTCCTAACTCAATTCAACCTGATATAGGAACATAGGAACAGGAGAAGGCCATTCAGCCCCTTGTGCCTGCTCCGCCATTTGATAAGATCATGGCTGATCTGTGATCTAACTCCATATACCTGCCTTTGGCCCATATACCTTAATACCTTTGGTTGGCAAAAAGCTATCTATCTCAGATTTAAATTTAGCAATTGAGCTAGCATCAATTGCCATTTGCGGAAGAGAGTTCCAAACTTCGACCACCCTTTGTGTGTAGAAATGTTTTCTATCTCACTCCTGAAAGGTCTGGCTCTAATTTTTAGACTGTGCCCCCTACTCCTAAAATCCCAACCAGCAGAAATAGTTTCTCTCCATCCACCCTATCCGTTCCCCTTAATATCTTATAAACTTCGATCAGATCACCTCTTAACCTTCAAAACTCGAGAGAATACAACCCCAATTTGTGTAATCTCTCCTCGTAACTTAACCCTTGAAGTCCGAGTATCATTCTAGTAAACCTACGCTGCACTCCCTCCAAGGCCAATACGTCCTTCCGAAGGTGCAGTGCCCAGAACTGCTCACAGTGCTCCAGGTGCATTCTAACCAGGGTTTTGTATAGCTGCACTTCTGACCCCTTGTACTCTGATTATTTTCTGCACCTATTCATGAAACTTCAATGATCTATGTACCTGTACCCCGAAGTCCCTTTGGACATCCACTGTTTTTAACTTTTTACCATTTAGAAAGCACCCTGTTCTATCCTTTTTTGATCCAAAGTGGATGACCTCACATTTGCCTACATTGAATTCCATTTGCCACAGTTTTGCTCATTCACCTAATCTATCAATGTCGCTTTGTAATTTTATGTTTTCATCTACACTGCTTACAATGCCACCAATCTTAATGTCAGCGGCAAACTTAGATACAAGACTTTCTATGCCTTCATTTAAGTCATTAATAAATATTGTGAATAATTGAGGCCCCAAGACAGATCCTTGCGGGACTCCACTAGTCACATCCTGCCAATGTGAGTACCAACCCATTATCCCTACTCTCTGTCGCCTTTCGCTCAGCCAACTTCCAAACCAAGTCCGTACTTTTCCCTCGATTCCATGGGCTTCTATTTTAGCTAACAGTCTCTTATGTGGGACCTTATCAAATGCCTTCTGGAAGTCCATATAAATAACATCCATTGACATTCCCCTGTCCATTACTTTAGTCATCTCTTCAAAAAATTCAATCAGGTTTGTCAGGCACGACCTACCTTTCACAAATCCATGATGGCTCTCTCTGATTAACTGAAAAATTCTCGAGGTGTTCAGTCACCCTATCCTTAATTATAGACTCCAGCATTTTCCCCACAACAGATGTTAGACTAACTGGTCTATAATTCCCTGGTTTCCCTCTCTCCTTTCTTAAAAAGCAGAGTGACATGTGCAATGTTCCAATCTAGAGGGACAGTTCCAGAATCTAGAGAACTTTGAAAGATTATAGTTAGGGCATCTGCAGTGTGCTCACCTATTTCCGTTAAAACCCTGGGATGGAAACCATCTGGTCCTGGGGATTTGTCACTCTTTAGTGCTATTATTTTCTTCATTACTGTTGCTTTACTTATGTTAATTTTATCGAGTCCCTGTCCCCGATTCAATATTAGTTTTCTTGGGATTTCCAGCATGCTATCCTCTTTTTCTACTGTATATACTGACGCAAAGTAATTATTCAACATGTCCGCCATTTCCCCATTGTCAATGACAATATCCCCACTTTCAGTTTTTAAGGGGCCAACACTGCTCCTGACCACCCTCTTTTTCCTAATGTAACTATAAAAGTTCTTTGTATTGGTTTTGATATCCCTTGCAAGTTTCTTTTCATACTCTCTTTTTGTTGCTCTTACTATCTGTTTTGTGACCCTTTGTTGATCTTTGTATCTTTCCCATTCGCCAGGATCTGTGCCATTTTTTGCCTTTTTGTATGCCCTTTCCTTATGTCTTATACTGTCCCTTAGTTGTCCATGGCTGTTTTTTTTGGCAAGTAGAATTCTTGCCCCTCAGGGGTATAAACCGGTTCTGTATCACGTTAAATGTTTCTTTAAACATTTCCCACTGATCATCAGTCGTTTTACCCATTAACAGATTTGCCCAGTTTACTGTGGACAGTCTCTGTCTCATCCCATTGAAGTCGGCCTTGCCCAAGTCTAGAATCTTAGCAGCTGATTCACTTTTTTCCCTTTCAAACACTACATTGAACTCGATCATGTTATGATCACTATTGGATAGATGTTCACGCACAGTTAAGCTGTTAACTAAATCTGGTTCATTACTCATTACTAAATCGAGTATGGCTTGCCCCCTTGTTGCCTCTAGGACATACTGCTGCAGAAAACTATCCCGGACACACTCAAGAAATTCACTACCTTTCCGACAGTTGCTAGTCTGCTTTTCCCAATCTATGTGAAGGTT
Source organism: Heptranchias perlo (assembly GCF_035084215.1). NCBI lineage: Eukaryota > Metazoa > Chordata > Chondrichthyes > Hexanchiformes > Hexanchidae > Heptranchias > Heptranchias perlo. Next base: position 161,109,586 of record NC_090325.1, read on the forward strand.
AAAGTCCCCCATTAAGACCACTATGCCTTTCTTACACGCTTGTCTAATCTCTGCATTTATACAATCTAGCAGTTCAGAGCTGCTGCCAGGGGTCCTATACACAACTCCCACTATAGTCTTAGATCCTTTCCTATTTCTCAATTCAACCCATAAGGTCTCTGTTGGCTGCTCACCTCTCCTTATGTCCCCCTTTATCATTGAAGTAATTTCATCTCTAATCACTAAGGCTGCTCCTCCCCCTCTTACATTTTCCCTATCTCTCCTGTAGATCTTATAACCCGGTATATTTAGTTCCCAATCCTGACCATCCTGCAGCCAAGTCTCAGTAATAGCTATTATGTCATACCCTCCAATTTAAATTTGAACCTGCAGTTCATTTAATTTATTCCTTATACTCTGTGCATTTGTATATAGAACTCTTAGTTGGGCCAGACACCCTAGCCTGACCTTCAGCTTTGATGCTGGGTTAATCGCCTTACACCTTCTAGGTTTCACTTTTTCTGTAGTGCCGAAAGTACACTTTCTTTCTACTTCTCTACGTTTTTCCCTTTCACTTGTTCTTGAACAACTGTTTGTACTATTTGTATTGTACATTTTCCCTGGGTCTTCCCCTCTCTTGCTGCTCTCAACTTTACTCCCTTCTGACTCCCCGCTAACGTTCCTATCCCCCTGCCACTCTAGTTTAAACCTTCCCCAACAGCGCTAGCAAACACCTCCGCGAGGACATTGGTCCTGGTACTGCTCGGGTGTAACCCCCCGACTTGTACAGGACCCACCTTCCCCAGAACCGGTCCCAATGTCCCAGGAATCTAAATCCCTCCCTCCTACACCATCCCTGCAGCCATGCATTCATCCTGCCTATTCTCCTGTTCCTATATTCACTAGCACGTGGCACTGGTAGTAATCCTGAGATCACTACCTTTGAAGTCCTGCTTTTTAATTTATCTCCTAACTCCTCAAATTCACCTTGCAGGACCTCATCCCTTTTTTTACCTATGTCGTTGGTTCCGATATGGACCACGACTACTGGCTGTTCGCCCTCCCCCTCCAGAATGTCCTGCAGCCACTCCGCGACATCCTTGACCCTAGCACCAAGGAGGCAACATACCATCCTGGAGTCACGTTTGCGGTGGCAGAAACGCCTATCTTTTCCCCTTACAATTGAATCCCCCTATCACTATCGTCCTGCCTCTCTTCTTCCTCCCCTCCTGTGCAGCAGAGCCACCTGTGGTGCCACGAACTTGACTCTTGCTGCTTTCCCCATATAAGCCATCTCCCCCAACAGTATCCAAAGCGGTATATCTGTTTGAGAAGGAGATGGCCCCAGGGGACTCCTGCTCTACCTGCCTAGTCCTTTTACTCTGCCTGGCGGTCGCCCATTTCCTTTCTGCCTCCATAATCTTTACCTGCGGTGTGACCACTTCACTGAATGTGCTATCCACGATAGTCTCAGCATCACGGATGCTCCGCAGTGAATTCACCCGCAGCTCCAGCTCCAAAATGCGGTTAGCCAGTAGCTGCAGCTGGACACGCTTCCTGCACACATGGTCGCCAGGGACACTGGTAGTGTCCATGACTTCCCACATAGCGCAGGAGGAGCATATCACGGGTGCGAGCTGTGCTGCTATGACTAGCCTTCGATTTACACTGCGTTCACCTCTCAGACTCTCCTCCCACTCTCGGTCTCTCCTTTTCTACTGTGCTCCCCTCTCAGATTCTCCTGCCTCACCTGTGACGTCGCACAGTAGTTTTCTCTTGTTGCAGGTCTGCTGCTGCTTTTATTCCCCACTCTCCGTCTTCTGCTACTCGGGTCCGCCGCCGCTCTGCGGAAAAAGTTAGGAAAAGCAAGACAAAGCAGCACCTCCTTCCACCACTTCACCGAACTCCCACACTCATCAAACTCTCAGCTTTCTCACTCGGTGCTCAGTTGCACTCAGTGCTCCTTCCCCTTCTGCCTCAATTCAATCCAGCACTCTTCTCCCACTCCAAACCAGTTCAAGCTGGTATTCCTCTTCCACCACCTTCCAGCTCCCACTGGCTATCTCTTCCTCCCTGACCTCAACGTGTTGCTCCCAGCTTTGCCCCCTTCCCCTCCATGGCACCACTCCCAGCTTATGCCCCCTTCCCTCTCCATTCCATATATTTCCCCTCTCCCCTTCATTGCCATCCATTTATTGAAAAAAGTAGCAGAGCCCAAGATGGATAAGTCACCAGGCCCTGATGCCATACACCCTAGGATGTTGAAAGAAGTCAGAGACGTGATGGGCCACAATTTTGCAATCATCTTTAAACATGCAAATTGTGCCATGACACTGAACAGCAGCTGACATAACAGCTTTGTTCAAGAAGGATAAACTGGGTAACTAGGGAAATTAGTCTAATGTGAATTGTGGGCAAACTCTTAGAATTCATAATTGAAGATAAAATTAGTGATGATTTAGAAATGGATGAGTAATCAAGAACAGCCAGCATGATTTGTTAAAGCAAGTTTTGTTTAACAAATTTAATGGAGTTTTTTGAAGAGTTGACTGATTTTTTTTATTCGTTCATGGGATGTGGGCGTCGCTGGCAAGTCCAGCATTTATTACTCATCTCTAATTGCCCTTGAGAAGGTGGTGGTGAGCCGCCATTTTGAACCGCTACAGTCCGTGTGGTGAAGGTTCTCCCACAGTTCTGTTAGGTAGAGAGTTCCAGGATTTTGACGAAGCGACGATGAAGGAACGGCAATATATTTCTAAGTCGGGATGTTGTGTGACTTGGAGGAGAACATGCAGGTGGTGTTGTTCCCATGTGCCTGCTATCCTTGTCCTTCTAGGTGGTAGAGTTTGCAGGTTTGGGAGGTGCTGTCGAAGAAGACTTGGTGAGTTGCTGCAGTGCATCCTGTGGATGGTACATGCTGCAAGAAGGTGAAACCATAAAAAAAGGTTAACAGCATATTGGATTTTGTAAATCGGGACATAGAGTGCAAGAGTAAAGAAGTAATTATGAATTTGTACAAAACATTGGTTTGGCCTCAGTTTTGTTGCCAGATTACAGAAAGACATTAAAGCCATGAAGACCCTACAACGTAGATTCATCAGGATGATGCCAGGAATGAGAAACTATAGTTATGGGGAGAGACTTGAGACACTGGGACTATTTCCACTGGAGCAGAGAAAGCTAAGAGGAGAATTATTAGAGGTTTTTAAAACTTATGAAGGGATTTGATAGAGTGAAAAGGGCAAAACTAGTTCTTCAGGTTATGGAGTCAGCGACAAGGGGTCTTAAGAACATAAGAAATAGGAGCAGGAGTAAGCCATACGGCCCCTCGAGCCTGCCCCGCCATTCAATAAGATCCACTTTCCCGCCCGATCCCCATACCCCTTGATTCCCCTAGAGTCCAAAAATCTATCTATCTCAGCCTTGAAGATACTCAACGACTCAGCATCCACAGCCCTCTGGGGTAGAGAATTCCAAAGATTCACAACGCTCTGAGTGAAGAAATTCCTCCCCATCTCAGTCCTAAATGGCCGGCCCCTTATCCTGAGACTATGTCCCCTAGTTCTCAACCCTCCAGCCAGGGGAAACAACCTCTTAGCACCAACCTGTCAAGCCCCCTCATAATCTTATATGTTTCAATGAGATCACCTCTCATTCTTCTAAACTCCAGAAAGTATAGGCCCAAGTTACTCAATCTCTCCTCATAGAACAACCCTGTCATCCCAGGAATCAATCTAGTGAACCTTCGTTGCACCGCCTCCAAGGCAAGTATATCCTTCCTTAGATAAGGACACCAAAACTGTACACAGTACTCCAGGTGAGGTCTCACTAAAGCCCTGAGGCTCGAGGGGCCGTATGGCTTACTCCTGCACTCCTTACTTTTGCACTCCAACCCCCTTGCAATAAAGGCCAACATGCCATTTGCCTTCCTAATTGCATACTGTAGAAGGATATCTCTGAACATTTAATAGTTTCTCATCATTTAAAAAATACTCAATTTTTCTATTCTTCCTACCAAAGTGAATAAACTCATATTTTCCTACATTATACTCCATCTGCCACCTTCTTGCCCACTCACTTAACCTGTCTATATCCCTTTACAGACTCTTTGTGTCCTCCTCACAGCTTACTTTCCCACCTAGCTTTGTATCATCAGCAAACTTGGATACATTATTGATCCCTCCATCTAAGTCATTAATATAGATTGTAAATAGCTGAGGCCCAAGCACCGATCCTTGCTGCATTCCATTCGTTACAGCCTGCCAACCTGAAAGTGACTCGTTTATCCCTACTCTCTGCTTTCTGTCCGTTAACCAATCCTCTATCCATGCTAAAATATTCCCCCAATCCCATGAGCCCTTATCTTATGTAACAACCTTTTGTGTGGCACCTTATCGAATGCCTTTTGAAAATCCAAATATACTACATCCACTGGTTCCCCTTTATCTACCCTGCTAGTTACATCCTCAAAAATCTCTAATACATTTGTCAAACATGATTTCCATTTCATAAAGCCATGTTGACTCTGCCTAATCATATTATGATTTTCTAAGTGCCCTGTTACCACTTCCTTAATAATGGATTCCAGAATTTTCCCGACGACTGATGTCAGGCTAACTGTCTGTAATTCCCTGTTTCTAATTCCCAGTAATTCCTACCTAAATCCTCCCACTAATGTACTGATCCGGATTGCCACCCCTAATGCTTAATTAAAAGGATATGGCCACTGGTTTCCAGTGGCAGAAGGGTAAGTAACCTGAGAACACAGATTTAAAGTGATCGTAAAAAGAGCCAGAGGCAACATGAGGAAACGCTTTTTTACCCAACAAGTTGTAATGATCTGGAATGTGCTGTCTGATTCAATAGTAACTTTTAAAAGGGAATTGGATAAATACTTGAAGGGAAAAAAAAGTACAAGGTTATGGGGAAAGAGTCGGGGAATGGGACGAATTAGATGGCTTTTTCAAAGAGTCGGCACAGGCACAATGGGCTGAATGGCCTCCTCCTGTGCTGTATCTACTATGATATTTTGATACTATGAATTTCAGTATGGAGTGTAGATAGGAACATGATTCCACAGCAACAAATGGATTTTTTGTACAACTGAATGGTGGGTATAAAATGGGACGATATGTAGCATTTGATCCTATGACAGCTGACTTTAAGAGGATGCAATTTAAGTTAAATGAGAATCGTTCTGATCAGATCTATCTTCATTTTCTTAGCAATATACTGTTTACTGCAAGCAGATTCATGGAGAGATCAAGAACCATTTTTTTATTGCAAGTTTGCTTAAATTGTCTCTTTAATTTTTCAATAAACTTGGAGGATTTCAGAGTAACAAAAAGCAACTGTTAGAATTGCTAGCAGACAAATGTGTACTGTGTTTTTATGACATTGCTCATTCTGCTATTTTAACAGGGGTGTTACTACATTTAAAATAAACAGGTTAATATCTCCATTAAGAAAGTGCACAGAGCAATGTATTAAGAACATGCTAAGCTTTCACTAATATTGCCAACTGAAATTTCTGGGCTAAAAACTTTTTAACTGGATTTGTATATTGATGGAGACTGCCAGAAATGTTAGGGAACCAAGGGTCTAGTGAGAGGGAGGAACTGAAGGAAACCAGTATTAGTAAAAAAAAATAGTGCTAGGGAAATTAGTGGGGCTAAAGGCTGACAAATCCCCAGGGCCTGATAATCTACATCCCAGAGTACTAAAGGAAGTGGCCCTGGAAATAGTGCTTGCATTGGTGATCATCTTCCAAAATTCTATAGACTCTGGAACAGTTCCTACAGATTGGAGGGTGGCAAATGTAACCCCTTTAAAAAAGGAGGGAGAGTAAAAACAGGGAATTACGGACCAGTTAGCCTAACATCAGTATTGGGTAAAATGCTCGAGTCTATTATAAAAGATGTGATAACAGAACACTTAGAGGGCATTAATGGGATTGGACAAAGTCAGCATGGGTTTATGAAAAGGAAATCATGTTTAACAAATCTGCTGGAGTTTTTTGAGGATGTAACTAGTAGAATAGATAGGGGAGAACCAGTGGATGTGGTGTATTTGGATTTTCAGAAGGCTTTTGATAAGATCCCACACAAGAGGTTAGAATCATAGAATCATAGAAGTTACAACATGGAAACAGGCCCTTCGGCCCAACATGTCCATGTCGCCCAGTTTATACCACTAAGCTAGTCCCAATTGCCTGCACTTGGCCCATATCCCTCTATACCCATCTTACCCATGTAACTGTCCAAATGCTTGTAACTGTCCAAATGCATGTTAGTGTGCAAAGTTAAAGCACATGGGATTGGGGAGAATATACTGGCATGGATTGAGAATTGGTTGACAGACAGGAAACAGAAAGTAGGAATAAAAAGGTCTTTTTCCGGGTGGCAGGCAGTGACTAGTGGGGTACCGCAGGGATCAGTGCTTGGGTCCCAGCTATTCACAATATATATCAATGATTTGGATGAGGGAACTAAATGTAACATTTCCAAGTTTGCAGACGACACAAAGCTGGGGTGGAATGTGAGCTGTGAGGAGGATGCAAAGAGGCTCCAATGTGATTTAGACAAGTTGGGTGAGTGGGCAAGAACATGGCAGATGCAGTATAACGTGGATAAATGTGAAGTTATCCACTTTGGTTGTAAAAATAGAAAGACAGATTATTATCTGAATAGTGATAGATTGGGAAAAGGGGAGGTGCAAGGAGACCTGGGTGTCCTTGTACACCAGTCGCTGAAAGCGAGCATTCAGGTGCAGCAAGCAGTTAGGAAGGCGAATGGTATGTTGGCCTTCATTGCAAGAGGATTTGAGTACAGGAGCAGGGATGTCTTACTGCAGTTATACAGGGCCTTGGTGAGACCACATCTGGAGTATTGTGTGCAGTTTTGGTCTCCTTATCTGAGGAAGGATGTCCCTGCCATGGAGGGAGTGCAAAGAAGGTTTACGAGACTGATTCCTGGGATGGCAGGACTGACGTATGAGGAGAGATTGGGTTCTCTAGGCCAATATTCACTAGAGTTTAGAAGAATGAGAGGTGATCTCATTGAAACATATAAAATTCTAACAGGATGATACAGACTAGATGCAGGGAGGATGTTCCCGATGGCTGGGGAGTCCAGAACCAGGGGTCACAGTCTCAGGATAGGGGGTATGCCATTTAGAACCGAGATGAGGAGAAATTTCTTCACTCAGAGGGTGGTGAACCTATGGAATTCTCTACCACAGAAGGCAGTGGAGGCCAAGTCATTTGATGTATTCAAGAAGGAGATAGATATATTTCTTAATGCTAAAGGGATCAAGAGATATGGGGAAAAAGTGGGAACAGGGTACTGAGTTAGATCATTTTGAATGGCGGAGAAGGGCCGAATGGCCTACTCTTGCGCCTATTTTCTGTGTTTCTATGTTTCTATGATAGTTTTGAAGGAAAACGGACTTGCTAAATTGCAATCTTTGTACAAAAGGATAAGATTAATTACTTCTGTCATTTTAGGATTCCAAAACTATTATGATGCCTGTTCAGAAGGTCTGAAAGATGCTAGCTCATTACTTCAACTAGGTGGTCCTGGAGATTCATGTCATCCTCCCCCACACTCACCTATCAGTTGGGGCTTGCTAAATCACTGCTATAATGGGAGCAACTACTTTACGGGAGAGATTGGAATACGACTAGATTATATTGCTTTACACAAGAAGGTGAGTCAGGCTGCATTTTTTTCAAGTTACAGGAATGAGAACCTGTTTGAAAATGATATTATTTTTAGACTGCTTTTTCTAAACAAAATTGTTTACAATTGGGCTTGTACCTGGTTGATTCTCTTGTTTGTCCATAAAAGTCTCTATCGGGGATTAAAACAAATTATAAAAGAAGTTCAAGTAATTGGATATTGGATCTTTTTTTGTTTTTATTGGGCTCTAAATTGGGCCACGTAGCACTCGTTTTGTAGGCACTTCGCGGACTCCTAAGGACCCAAAATGGCATCCGGAATGCGCACGCACACTTCTAGCATGACGTGCACTGGACACCATCTAGGTAAAGGCATTTGCGCATGCCCAGATAACGAACGTCGGCAGCATGTAAAGTAGGGAGAATATGCGGTAGATCAGTGTGCAGCACTGATTTAAAGGGGCAGATGCAATTTTGGAACTCAACACTCCAGCCAACACACTGTCTTAACCTCACATAGCTAAACAGGTCTTAAACAGCATGGTGGACCCCCGCCAGCGCTGTTTAAAGGGATCGTGCAGGAGTTACAGGTTAGTTGCTGGATTATTGCTTCTGGCCGCTGATGTATTTGTACCTGTTTTTGGAGATCTATACTTGAATATTAGGACTTCGGGGACATAGCCTAAAAATTAGAGCCAGGACTTGCAGGAGTGAAGTTAGGAAATGCTTCTACATGCAAAGGGTGGTAGAAGTTTGGAACGCTGTTTCACAAACGGCAGTTGACGCGAGCTCAGTTGTTAATTTTAAGTCTGAGATTGATAGTTTTTTGTTAACCAAAGGTATTAACGGATATGGGGGTAAATTTTAACTCCACGAATGGGTGGGTTGGGGGCGGGTGGGAAGGTAAAAATTAAACCTGACCCCAACCCGCCCACTTTCGGCTTTAACGGAGGCGGTTCGAGGGGCGGGCGACCAACCCCACCCTCAGGAGGCAGGTAGGTTAATGAAAGCTTTGAAGGAGGCTTCAAACCTCTATTTTGACAGGTTTTTAATTTTTGACTCCTGGGGGCTGGGATCCCTGGGCCTTCTGCGAGAAGGCCCGGATCAACAGGTAAGTGCCTTTATTACAACGCTTGTGGGCCAGGAGGAGCAGGAGTGCTTCCTCCAGGCCCAAGTCTATCTGCTGCAATCCCACACCCGCGATTGACTGAACTGACACCCCCACCCCCCATGTCCGACTGACCCCCCCATGATCTCTGACCCCCCCCCCCCATGATCTCTGATCCCCCCCTCACGATCTCCAACCCACCCCTGCGACATCCGACACCCCGATGACCCCCAAACCCGACACCCCCCTCCCTTCTGAGACTTACCTGCTGGCATCAGCTCCCTAGCTGTTCTCCCATCCGACTGATGGCCAGCTTGTCAATCTGGCAGGCCTGTGGGCGGGAAACCTACAAAAAAAAATTAAAAGACATCCTTACATCAAAATCATAAGGACATCCGGGAAACCCGTACTTCCGGGTTTCACGTCAGGAACTCGCCCCCACCCCCGCCCCCCAACCATCTTCCCGGTGCCCGGTTAAAATTTACCCCACGGAGTTAGGTCACAGATCAAGCACGATCTCATTGAATGGCGGAATAGGCTCGAGGAGCTAAATGGCCTACTCCTGTTCCTATCTTCATATGCTCCTATAATAAAGTTTCAATACTCTACAGAGTGGACTGGCTAGCTGACAGGCAACAGCAAGGGCACTGGCGGAGAGGCAGGGGTGGGACAGGAATGCTGTCATCCTGAGAGAGAACGGCAGATTCATGTTCCATGGAGCCACTGCCACTTGCTGCCTCCTGTCATGTGCCACCTTCTCCAGCAAGAAAGCGGGATGTATGTTGGTATGTGTCCTGCAAAATGTTTGGGTGATGTGGTTAGCATGGTTGAATAGCTGCCAGTGTGTGTGATCTGTGAGTTGTGGGTGTGCGGCTTGCAACACTGGTAATATGTGAGGGTGAGAGGAAGCATCTGATTGGAAGAGTTGAGTACTGATTGAAAGAGTTTGTTGGTAGTGGGTGATGTGGGGTGTGATGCATGGAGCAGTGGATAACAATATATAAGAACATAAGAAATAGGAGCAGGAGTAGGCCATGTAGCCCCTCAAGCCTGCTCCGCCATTCAATCAGATCATGGCCGATCGTCAACCTCAACTCCACTTTCCAGCCCGATCCCCATATCCCTTGATTCCTCAAGAGTCCAGAAATCTTTCTATCTCAGCCTTGAATATATTCAATGACTCAGCATCCGCTGCCCCCTGGGGTAGAGGATTCCAAAGACTCACAACCTTCTGAGTGGAGAAATTTCTCCTCATCTCAGTCTTAAATGGCCGACCCCTTATCCTGCGACTGTGCCGTCTAGTTCTAGACTCTCCAGCCAGAGGAAACACTATCTCAGCATCCACCCCATCAAGCCCTCTCATAATCTTAAATGTTTCAATGAGATCACCTCTCATTCTTCTAAACTCCAGAGAGTATAGACAGAGCTAAGCGATTCCACAACCAACGGATCAGATCAAAGCTCTGCAGTCCTGCCACATCCAGTCATGAATAGTGGTGGACAATTAAACAACTAACAGGAGGAGGAGGCTCTGCAAACATCCCCATCCTCAATGATGGCGGAGTCCAGCACATGAGTGCAAAAGACAAGGCTGAAGCGTTTGCAACCATCTTCAGCCAGAAGTGCCAAGTGGACGATACATCTCGGCCTCCTCCCGATATCCCCACCATCACAGAAGCCAGTCTTCAGCCAATTCGATTCACTCCACATGATATCAAGAAACGGCTGAGTGCACTGGATACAGCAAAGGCTATGGGCCCCGACAACATCCCGGCAGTAGTGCTGAAGACTTGTGCTCCAGAACTAGCTGCGCCTGTAGCCAAGCTGTTCCAGTACAGCTACAACACTGGCATCTATCCGACAATGTGGAGAATTGCCCAGGTATGTCCTGTCCACAAAAAGCAGGACAAATCCAATCCGGCCAATTACCACCCCATCAGTCTACTCTCAATCATCAGCAAAGTGATAGCACTGTCGACGAGACCTTCCATCAAGCGGCAGTTACTCACCAATAACCTGCTCACCGATGCTCAGTTTGGGTTCTGCCAGGACCACTCGGCTCCAGACCTCGTTACAGCCTTGGTCCAAACATGGACAAAAGAGCTGTATTCCAGAGGTGAGGTGAGAGTGACTGCCCTTGACATCAAGGCTGCATTTGACCGAGTGTGGCACCAAGGAGCCCTAGTAAAATTGAAGTCAATGGGAATCAGGGGGAAAACTCTCCAGTGGCTGGAGTCATACCTAGCACAAAGGAAGATGTTAGTGGTTGTTGGAGGCCAATCATCTCAGCCCCAGGGCATTGCTGCAGGAGTTCCTCAGGGCAGTGTCCTTTGCCCAACCATCTTCAGCTGCTTCATCAATGACCTTCCCTCCATCATAAGGTCAGAAATGGGGATGTTCGCTGATGATTGCACAGTGTTCAGTTCCATTCGCAACCCCTCAAATAATGAAGCAGTCGGTGCCCGCATGCAGCAAGGCCTGGACAACATCCAGACTTGGGCTCTTAAGTGGCAAATAACATTCGCGCCAGACAAGTTCCAGGCAATGACCATCTCCAAGAAGAGAGAGTCTAACCACCTCCCCTTGACATTCAACGGCATTACCATCGCCGAATCCCCCACCATCAACATCCTGGGGGTCACCATTGACCAGAAACTTAACTGGACCAGCCATATAAATACTGTGGCTACAAGAGCAGGTCAGAGGCTGGGTATTCTGCGGCGAGTGACTCACCTCCTGACTCTCCAAAGCCTTTCCACCATCTACAAGGCACAAGTCAGGAGTGTGATGGAATACTCTCCACTTGCCTGGATGAGTGCAGCTCCAACAACACTCAAGAAGCTCGACACCATCCAGGACAAAGGAGCCCACTTGATTGGCATCCCATCCACCACCCTAAACATTCACTCCCTTCACCACCAGTGCACTGTGGCTGCAGTGTGTACCATCCATAGGATGCACTGCAGCAACTTGCCAAGACTTCTTCGACAGCACCTCCCAAACCCACGACCTCTACCACCTAGAAGGACAAGAGCAGCAGGTACATGGGAACAACACCACCTGCACATTCCCCTCCAAGCCACACACCATCCCGACTTGGAAATATATCACCGTTCCTTCATCGTCGCTGGGTCAAAATCCTGGAACTCCCTTCCGAACAGCACTGTGGGAGAACCTTCACCACACAGACTGCAGCAGTTCAAGAAGGCGGCTCACCACCACATCCCATGAACGAATATAAAAAAAGTATCGGCCCATTTTACTCAACCTCTCCTGATAAGACAACCCTCTCATCCCAGCAATTAACCTAGTGAACCTTCGTTGCTGCCTCTAAGGCAAGTATATCCTCCCTTACATAAGGAGAACAAAAATGTATGCAGTGCTCCAGGTGAGGTCTCACTAAAGCCCTGTACAATTGTAGTAAGACCTCCTTACTCTTGTACTCCAACCCCCTTGCAATAAAGGCCAACATGTCATTTGCGTTCCTAGTTGCTTGCTGTACCTGCATGCTAACTTTTTGTGTTTCTTGTACGAGGACACCCAAATCCCTCTAAACACCAGCATTTAATAGTTTCTCACCATTTAAAAAATATTCTGTTTTTCTATTGTTTATATCAAGGTGGATAACCTCATATTTCCCCACATTATACTCCATCTGCCACCTTCTTGCCAACTAACTTAACCTGTCTGTATCCCTTTGCAGACTCTTTGTGTCCTCCTCACAGCTTACTTTCCCACCTAGCTTTGCATCTTCAGCAAACTTGGATACAGTATACTCGGTTCCTTCATCCAAGTCATTAATATAGATTGTAAGTAGCTGAGGCCCAAGCACCGATCCTTGCTGCACCCCACTAGTTACAGCCTGCCAACCTGAGAATGACCCGTTTGTCCCTACTCTCTGTTTTCTGTCCATTAACCAATCCTCTATCCATGCTAACCCTATGAGCCCTTATCTTGCATAACAACCTTTTAGGTGGCGCCTTTTGAAAATCCAAATACATTACATCCACTGGTTCCCCTTTATCTACCCTGCTAGTTACATCCTCAAAAAACTCCAATAAATTTGTCAAGCACGATTTCCCTTTCATAAAACCATGTTGACCCTGCCTAATCATATTATGATGTTCTAAGTGCCTTGTTAAGTGCCTTCCTTAATAATGGATTCCGGCATTTTCCCGACGACTAATGTTATGCTAACCGGCCTGTAGTTCTCTGTTTTCTCTCTCCCTCCTTTCATGAATAGCGGGGTTACATTTGCTAGTGTAAGCCCACGACTAATGGTGCAGTTGATAGGAGATGCCCCTTGACTGTTGACCTCACTCACCTTGACCACTCGTGTCAAAGCACTGAACTTCTTCCTGCACTGCATCCATGTTCGTGGTGCTATGCGCTTGACATTGACTTCGTCGCAGAGCATGATGGGGAGGATCCATTTGTCGTGGTCCACGTAGGAACCTACGACATAGGTAGAACTAAGAATGGGGTTCTGCTGACAATGTTTGAGGAGCTAGGGTCTAAATTAATAAGCAGAACCCCAAAGGTAATAATCTCTGGATTACTACCTGAGCCACGTGCAAATTGTTATAGGGACAAATAGATCATAGAGTTAAATGCGTGGCTCAGAGAATGAGAAAGAAGGGGTTTTGATTCAAGGGGCAGTGGCACCAGTACTGGGGAAAGAGGGAGCTGTTCCGATGGGACAGGCTCCACTTAAACCGGGCTGGGACCAGCGTCCTGGTGAATCGAATAACTAGGGCTCTGGATAGGGTTTTAAACTAAAAAGGAGGGGGAGGGGTCAGGCAAGGTGAAATTTAGAAATCTAATGAGAAAAGCTAAGACAATAGAACAGTGTAGTGACTTGGGTAAAGATAAGCAGTGTGTGTCAGGAAGGGACAGAGAGTTTACCAATAATAGTACAACAACAAGTAAGGTCAAAGCAGGAAAAAATGGTAAAAAGTCAAAAATAAAGGCTCTTTATCTGAATGCATGGAGCATTCGTAACAAGATGGATGAATTAATTGCACAAATAGAGATAAATGGGTTTGACCTAATAGCCATTACAGAGACATGGTTGCAAAATGAGCAAGGTTGGGAACTAAATATTCCAGGGTACATGACAATTAGAAAAGACAGGCAGAATGGAAAATGTTTTAGAAACCAGCAAAGGACAACCAAAAAATTGATAAAAAGGGAGAATATAAAATATGAAAGTAAACTAGCAAGAAATCGGATTGTAAGAGCTTCTACAAGTATGTAAAAAGGAAGAGAGTCGCAAAAGTAAACGTTGGTCCCTTAGAGGCTGAGACAGGAGAAATTATAATGAGGAATCAGGAAATGGCAGATGCGTTAAACAAATATTTTGTATCTATCTTCACAACAGAAGACACAAAAGCATACCAAGAGTAGTGGGGAACCAAGGGGTAAATGAGAGTTAGGGCCTTAAAACAATTAATATCAGTAAAGAAAAAGTACTGGACAAACTAATGGGACTAAAAGCCGACAAATCCCATGGACCTGATGTCCTACATCCTAGGGTTCTAAAAGAGGTGGCTGCTGAGATAGCAGATGCATTGGTTATGATCTTCCAAAATTTTGTGAGCACTCATAAGTTCAGGGTCCCATGACTCCAAAGCCATTGGCAGCCTTCTCAGCCTCTGCTAGGAAAGTGGCGTCCTCACCCACTCCTCTGGTTCCTTTGTGCTCTGTGAACCACCCGATGCCACATCCTCACTACCACTTTCAAATTCCCCCAAGGTGAAAGAATCTGAGCTGGTGCCTGGAAATGAGGAAGCAATTGTCACAGGTGGTGAGTTGGCAGGGGTTGGGGCAGGGGTAGGATGACACAGCTGCACAGGGAATATGTTGCAATTCTCACACTCCTATTCCTCATCATCGTCATCGTATGCAACAAGAAGAAATATCTCTCAAACTCCTCCTTCATCATCACCTTCTTCTTCCTGTGTCGTGGTGCAACCTGCAAAAAAAGAGTAGAACCGAATAATGGGTGAACTTCACCCTCTTGGGATTAAGGAGACAGAGAAGATGTGGGAGATTATTTCTATGTGGTGCTTCACAGGGATTCCAGAGTGATGCTTAACCTTTATAAATCATTGGTAAGGCCCCAGCTGGATTACTGTGTCCAATTCTGGGCACCACACTTTAGGAAGGCCTTAGAGAGGGTGCAGAGGAGATTTACTACCTCTTCTTTGTCAATTTTTCGCCCATCCAATATATCAACTACCTCCCCTTTAACTGCGATTTTGGCAGCATCTTCTTCCTTGGTAATAACAGATGCAAAGTACCCATTTAGTGCCTCAGCCATGCCCTCTGCCGCCATGCGTAGATCTCCTTTTTGGTCCCTAACCGGCCCCACCCACTTCTTACCACCCGTTTACTTTTATATGCCTGTAGAAGACTTTGGGATTCCCTTTTTGTGAGCCGCCAGTCTATTGTCATATTCTCTCTTTGCCCCTCTCATTCAGAAGAATGAGAGGAGATCTTATTGAAACATACAGGATTCCGAGGGGACTCGATAGGGTAGATGCTGAGAGGATGTTGCCCCCATGGGGGAATCTAAAACTAGGGGGCATAGTCTCAGAATAAGGGGTCGCCCGTTTAAGACGGAAATGAGGAGGAATTTCTTCTACCAGAGAGTGGTGAATCTTTGGAATTCTTTACCCCAAAATGATGTGGAGGCTGAGTCATTGAATACATTCAAGGCTGAGTTAGACAAATTTTTGATCAGCAAGGGAGTCAAAGGATATGGGGAAAGGGCGGGAAAGTGGAGTTGAGATAAAAATCAGATCAGCCATGATCTCATTAAATGGCGGAGCAGGCTCGAGGGGCCAATGGCCTACTCCTGCTCCTATCTCTTATGGTCTTATGGTCTTATGTTACCAGGGATGCGGGACTTCAGTTACAGGGAGAGACTAGAGAAGCTGGTGTTGGCCTCCTTAGAGCAGAGAAGGTTAAGGTGAGATTTAATGGAGGTGTTCAAAATCAGGAATCATAGAAAGGTTACAGCACAGAAGGAGGCCATTCAGCCCATCGAGTTTGCGCCAGATCTATGCAAGAGCAATCCAGCTAGTCCCACTCCCCCACTCTATCCCCGCAGCCCTGCAAATTTTCCAGTTCCCTTTTGAAAGCCACGATTGAATCTGCTTCCACCACCCCCTTGGTCAGTGCATTTCAGATCCTAACCACTTGCTGTATAAAAAAGATTTTCCTCAGGTCACCTTTGGTTCTTTTGCCAATCACCTTACATCTATGTCCTCTGGTCCTTGACCCTGCCGCCAATGGGACCAGTTTCTCTCTATCTACTCTGTCTAGTCCCTTCATGATTTTGAATACCTCTATCAAATCTCCTTGCAACCATCTCTGTTCCAAGGAGAACAACCCCATCTTCTCCAGTCTATCCATGTAATTAAAGTCCCTCATCCTTGGAATCATTCCAGTAAATCTCTTCTGCACCCTCTCTAAGGCCTTCACATCTTTCCTAAAGTGCGATGCCCAGAACTGGACACAATACTCCAGTTGTGGTCGAACCAGTGTTTTATAAAGGTTCATCATGACTTCCATAATTTTGTACTCTACATATTTTGTATAAAGCCCTGGATGCTTTTTTAACCGCTTTCTCAACCTGCCCAGCCACCTTCAACGATTTGTGCACATATACCCCCAGATCTCTCTGTTCCTGTACCCCTTTTAGAGTTGTGCCCTCTACTTTATATTGCCTCTCCTTGTTCTTCGTACCAAAATGTATCACTTTGCATTTTTCTGCGTTAAATTCCATCTGCCACGTGTCCGCCCATGCCACCAGCCTGCCTATAACCTCACTATCCTCATCGCTGTTTACTACCCTTCCAAGTTTTGTATCATCTGCAAATTTGGAAACTGTGCCCTGTACGCCCAAGTCCAAGTCATTAATATATATCAAGAAAACAGTGTTCTGGGGAACACCACTATACACCTCCCTCCAGTCCGAAAAACTATCGTTCACCACTGCCCTCTGTTTCCTGTCCCTTAGCCAATTCTGTATCCATGTTGCTACTGCCCCTTTTATTCCATGGGCCGCAATCTTGATGATAAGCCTACCATGCGGCACTTTATCAAACACCTTTTGAAAGTCCATAAACACCAAATGAACTGCATTGCCCTCATTTCCCTCTCTGTTACCTCATCAAAAAATTCTATCAGGTTAGTTAAACATGCTTTGCCTTTAACAAATCCATGCTGGCTTTCCATAATCAATCCACCCTCGTCCAAGTGACTATTAATTCTATCACGGATTATCATTTCTAAAAGTTTCCCCACCACTGAGGTTAAACTATAGTTGCTGGGTTTATCCTTAAACCCTTTTTTGAACAAGGGTGTAACATTTGCAATTCTCCAGTCCTCTGGCACCACCCTACTATCCAAGGATATTTGGAAGATTGTGGCCATTACCTCCGCAATTTCCACCCTTACTTCCCTCAGCAACCTAGGATGCATTCGAACTGGGTGACTTACCTACTTTAAGTAGAGCTAGCCTTTCAAGTACCTCTTCTTTATCAATTTTTCGCCCATCCATTATCTCAACTATATCTTCCTTTACTGAGACTCTGTCAGCATCTTCTTCCTTGGTAAAGACAGATGCAAAGTACTCATTTAGTACCCCGGCCATCCCTCTGCTTCCCTGGGTAGATCTCCTTTATGGTCCCTAATCGGCCCCACCCCTCTTCTTACTATCCGTTTACTGATGATGTGGAGATGCCGGTGATGGACTGGGGTGGACAAATGTAAGGAGTCACCTGACGAAGGAGGAAAGCTCCGAAAGCTTGTGATTTCAAATAAAGCTGATGGACTATAACCTGGTGTTGTAAGACTCCTTACATTTGTCCACCCGTTTACTGTTTACATGCCTGTAGAAGACTTTTGGATTGCCTTTTATGTTGGTTGCCAGTCTATTCTCATACTCTCTCTTTGCCCCTCTTATTTCCTTTTCCACTTCCCCTTTGAACTTCCTATATTCTGCCTGGTTATCACTTGTGTTATCAACCTGACATCTGTCATATGCCCGTTTTATCCATTTCGTCTTACTCATTATCTCTTTTGTCATCCAGGCTTTAGTTGCCCTACCTTTCCCCTCGTGGGAATGTGCCTAGACTGTACCTGAACCATCTCCTCTTTAAAGGCCGCCCACTGTTCAATTACAGTTTTACCTGCCAATCTTTGATTCCAATGTACCCGGGCCAGATCTGTTTTCATCCCATTGAAATTGGCCCTCCTCCAATTGAGGGTTTTGATAGAGTAACTATGGAGAAGCTGTTTACAATGGCAGAAGGGTTGGTAACCAAGGGACACAGAGTTAAAGTAATTTGGCAAAACAACCAGAGGTGAAATTAGGAGCATTTTTTCTACGCAGTGAGTTGTTAAGATTGGGATGCACTGTCTGAAATTGTGGTGGAAGCAGATTCAATAATAACTTGCAAGAGGGAATTGGATAAATAATTGTTGTTAAGATTGGGATGCACTTTCTGAAATTGTGTGGAAGCAGATTCAGTAATAACTTGCAAGAGGGAATTGGATAAATAACTGAAGGTGAAAAATTTGCAGGGCTATGGGGAAAGGCCAGGGGAAAGTTTGATAGAGTGCAGCATAATCGGCTTGCATTAAAGTTGAAGCCCATGGAATAAAAGGGGCGTGGCAGCACGAATACGAAATTTGCGGAAACAGAGAGTATTGGTGAACGGCTGTTTTTTGGACCGGAGGAAGGTATACAGTGGTGTTCCCCAGGGGTTGGTTCTAGGACCGTTGCTTTTCTTGATAGGACTTGGACTTGGGTGTACAGGGCACAATTTCAAAATTTGCAGATGACACAAAACTTGGAAGGGTAGTGAACAGTCAGGATGATAGTGATAGACTTCAAAAGCACATAGACAGGCTGGTGGAATGGGCGGACATGTGGCAGATGAAATTTAACACAGAAACGGGTGAAGTGATACATTTTGGGAGGAAGAATGAGGAGACGCAATATAAACTAAAGGGTGCAATTCTAAAACGGGTGCAGGAACAGAGCGATCTGGGGTTATATGTGCACAAATCGTTGAAGGTGGCAGGGTAGGTTGAGAAAGCGGTTAAGAAAGCATACGGGATCCTGGGCTTTATAATTAGAGACGTAGAGTACTAAAGCAAGGCAGTTATGATGAACCTTTATAAAGCACTGGTTGGGCCACCACTGGAGTATCATGTCCAGTTCTGGGCACCGCAATTTAGGAAGGATGTGAAGGTCTTAGAGAGGGAGCAGAAGAGATTTACTGGAATGATTCCAGGAATGAGGGACTTCAGTTACTTTGATAGACTGGACAAGCTGGGTTTGTTCTCCTTAGAGCAGAAAAGGTTAAGAGGAGATTTGATAGAGGTATTCAAAATCATGAAGGGTCTAGACGGAGTAGATAGAGAGAAACTGTTCCCATTAGTGAAAAGGTCAAGAACCAGAGAACACAGATTTAGGGCGATTAGCAAAAGAACCAAAGGCGACATGAGGAAAAAATTTGTTACACAGCAAATGATTATGATCTGGAATGCACTGCCAGAAGGGGTGGCGGAAGCAGATTCAACAGTGGCTTTCAAAAGGGAATCTGATAAATACTAGAAGGGAAAATATTTGCATGGCTACAGGGAATGGCAGGTGAGCGGGACTGGCTGGATTGCTCTTTCAAAGAGCCGGCACAGGCACGATGGGCTAAATGTCCTCCTCCTGTGCTGTATCATTCTATGATATATTAAGTAGGCACCTAGCAATTTAAGGAGAGCATCCTGGACACCTAACAAGAAACCTGATTCAAAATGGCACCAGGCACACCTCCGGAGATGAATGGGCGGGCAAGGCTGCGACCCAATTTTTTGGTTCTTCAGTGTGCATAGTTTCATCGGGCGTGCGTCCATTCAAAATGACCCCAAATGTGTCCAGTGCAAATTTCCTGTCTCACATTTAATATGAAGGAAAGTATATAGAAACAAAGAAATTCGACTGGAACAAATTATACCTGAGCCAGGACATCTGCAGACGTTAGATTAACATCTGTTTTTTTTTATTCGTTCGTAGGATGTGGGCATCGCTGGCAAGGCCAGCATTTATTGCCCTTGAGAAGGTGGTGATGAGCCGCCTTCTTGAACAGCCGCAGTCTGTGTGGTGAAGGCTCTCCCACAGTGCTGTTAGGTAGGGAGTTCCAGGATTTTGACCCAGCGACGATGAAGGAACAGCGATATATTTCCAAGTCGAGATGTTGTGTGACTTGGAAGGTAACGTGCAGGTGGTGTTGTTCCCATGTGCCTGCTGCCCTTGTCCTTCTAGGTGGTCGAGGTCGCACGTTTGGGAGGTGCTGTCGAATCAATCTTGGCGTGTTGCTACAGTGCATCCTGGAGATGGTACACACTGCAGCCACGGTGCACTGGTGGTGAAGGGAGTGAATGTTTAGGGTGGTGGATGGGGTGCCAATCAAGTGGGCTCCTTTGTCCTGGATGGTGTCGAGCTTCTTGAGTGTATTTGGAGCTGCACTCATCCAGGCAAGTGGAGAGTAATCCATCACACTCCTGACTTGTGCGTTGTAGATGGTGGAAAGGCTTTGGGGAGTCAGGAGGTGAGTCACTCGCCGCAGAATACCCAGCCTCTGACCTGCTCTTGTAGCCACAGTATTTATATGGCTGGTCCAGTTAAGTTTCTGGTCAATAGTGACCCCCAGGATGTTGATGGTGGGGGATTCGGCGATGGCAATGCTGTTGAATGGCAAGGGGAGGTGGTTAGACTCTCTCTTCTTGGAGATGGTCATTGCCTGGCGCTTGTCTGGCGCGAATGTTACTTGCCACTTATGAGCCCAAGCCTGGATTTTGCAACCATCTTCAGCCAGAAGTACCGAGTGGATGATCCATCTCGGCCTCCTCCCGATATCCCCACCATCACAGAAGCCAGTCTTCGGCCAATTCGATTCACTCCACGTGATATCAAGAAACAGCTGAGTGCACTGGATACAGCAAAGGCTATGGGCCCCGACAACATTCCAGCTGTAGTGCTGAAGACTCGTGCTCCAGAACTAGCTGCGCCTCTAGCCAAGCTGTTCCAGTACAGCTACAACACTGGCATCTACCCGACAATGTGGAAAATTGCCCAGGTATGTCCTGTCCACAAAAAGCAGGACAAATCCAATCCGGCCCCATCAGTCTACTCTCAATCATCAGCAAAGTGATGGAAGGTGTCATCGACAGTGCTATCAAGCGGCACTTACTCACCAATAACCTGCTCACCGATGCTCAGTTTGGGTTCCGCCAGGACCGCTCGGCTTCAGACCTCATTACAGCGTTGGTCCAAACATGGACAAAAGAGCTGAATTCCAGAGGTGAGGTGAGAGTGACTGCCCTTGACATCAAGGCAGCATTTGACCGAGTGTGGCACCAAGGAGCCCTCGTAAAATTGAAGTCAATGGGAATCAGGGGGAAAACTCTCCAGTGGCTGGAGTCATACCTTGCACAAAGGAAGATGGTAGTGGTTGTTGGAGGCCAATCATCTCAGCCCCAGGACATTGCTGCAGGAGTTCCTCAGGGTAGTGTCCTAGGCCCAACCATCTTCAGCTGCTTCATCAATGACCTTCCCTCCATCATAAGGTCAGAAATGGGGATGTTTACTGATGACTGCACAGTGTTCAGTTCCATTCGCAACCCCTCAAATAATGAAGCAGTCCGAGCCCGCATGCAGCAAGACCTGGACAACATCCAGGCTTGGGCTCATAAGTGGCAAGTAACATTCGCGCCAGATAAGTGCCAGGCAATGACCATCTCCAACAAGAGAGAGTCTATCCACCTCCCCCTGACATTCAACGGCATTACCATCACCGAATCCCCCACCATCAACATCCCGGGGGTCACCATTGACCAGAAACTTAACTGGACCAGCCATATAAATACTGTGGCTACGAGAGCAGGTCAGAGGCTGGGTATTCTGTGGCGAGTGACTCACCTGACTCCCCAAAGCCTTTTCACCATCTACAAGGCACAAGTCAGGAGTGTGATGGAATACTCTCCACTTGCTTGGATGAGTGCAGCTCCAACAACACTCAAGAAGCTCGACACCATCCAAGATAAAGCAGCCCGCTTGATTGGCACCCCATCCACCACACTAAACATTCACTCCCTTCACCACCGGCGCACTGTGGCTGCAGTGTATACCATCCACAGGATGCACTGCAGCAACTCGCCAAGGCTTCTTCGACAGCACCTCCCAAACCCACGACCTCTACCACCTGGAAGGACAAGAGCAGCAGGCACATGGGAACAACACTACCTGCACGTTCCCCTCCAAGTCACACACCATCCCGACTTGGAAATATATCGCCGTTCCTTCATTGTCGCTTGGTCAAAATCCTGGAACTCCCTTCCTAACAGCACTGTGGGAGAACCGCCACCACACGGACTGCAGCGGTTCAAGAAGGCGGCTCACCACCACCCTCTCGAGGGCAATTAGGGATGAGCAATAAATGCTGGCTTCGCCAGCGACGCCCACATCCCGTGAACGAATAAAAAAAAGATTGGTGAGAACAAGGTCAAGTAGGTTTCTCCCCTCGTGTTGGTTCTCTCACCACCTGCTGCAGGCCCAGTCTGGCAGCTATGTCCTTCAGGACTCAGCCAGCTCCAGTAGTGGTGCTACCGAGCCACTCTTGGTGATGGACATTGAAGTCCCCCATTCTGTGCCCTTGCTACCCTCAGTGCTTCCTCCAAGTGGTGTTCAGCATGGAGGAGGACTGATTCATCAGCTGAAGGAGGGCGATAGGTGGTTTCCTTGTCCATGTTTGGCCTGATGCCATGAGATTCGGAGTCAGTGTTGAGGACTCCCAGGGCCACTCCCTCCTGACTGGGTATAACTGTACCGCCACATCTGGTGGGACAGGACATACCCAGGGATGGTGTTGGAAGAGTCTGGGATGTTGGCTGAAAGGTATGATTCTTTGAGTATGGCTATGTCAGGCTTGACTAGTCTGTGGGACAGCTATCCCAATTTTGGCACAAGTCCCCATATGTTAGTGAGGAGGACTTTCCAGGGTTGACTGGGCTTGGTTTGCCTTTGTCGTGTCCAGTGGTCCGTCCGGTTTTATTCTTATTATGATTTTTTTTAGCGAGATTGTATAACTGAGTGGCTTGCTGGCCATTTCAGAGGGCAATTAAGAATCAGCCTGCTGTGGGTCTGGAGTCACATATAGGCCAGACCGGGTAAGGACGGCAGGTTTCTTTCCCTAAAGGGCATTAGTGAACCAGATGGGTTTTTACAATAACCCAGTAGTTTCATGGCTACCATTACTGATACTAGTTTTTTAATTGGTCGGCTTGCTATTTAGATTGTGGCCCATGGTATAAAGGGGGCAATAGCAACATGGACACAGAATTGGCTAAATGACAGCAAACGGAGAGTAGTGGTGAACGTTTGTTTTTCGGACTGGAGGGAGGTATGCAGTGGTGTTCCATAGGGGTCGGTGCTGGGACCACTGCTTTTCTTGATATATATTAATGACTTGGACTTGGGTGTACAGGGCACAATTTCTAAATTTGTAGATGACACTAAACTTGGAAGGGTAGTGAACAGTGAGGAGGATCGCGATAGACTTCAAGAGGATATCAGCTGAAGGAGTGCGATAGGTGGTGGCATGGGCGAACACATGGCAGATGAAGTTTAACGCGAAAAAGGGCAAGGTGATGAGGAGAGGCAATATAAACTAGAGGGCACAATTCTAAAAGGGGTAGAGGAACGGAGGGATCTGGGGGTATATCTGCACAAATCGTTGAACTTGGCAGGGCAGGTTGAGAAAGCGGTTAAAAAAGCATACGAGGTCCTGGGCTTTATAAATAGAGGCATAGAGTACAAAAGCAAGGAAGTCATGATGAATCTTCATAAAACACTGGTTCGGCCACAACTGGAGTATTGTGTCCAGTTCTGGGCACCGCACTTTAGGAAGGATGTGAAGGCCTTAGAGAGGGTGCAGAGGAGATTTACTAGAATTATTCCAGGGATGAGGGACTTAAGTTACGTGGATAGACTGGAGAAGCTGGGATTGTTCTTCTTGGAACAGAGAAGCTTGAGGGGAGATTTGGTAGAGGTATTCAAAATCATGAAGGGTCTAGATGGAGTAGATAGACAGAAACTATTCCCATTTGTGGAAGGGGCAAGAACCAGAGTGCATTGATTTAAGGTGATTGGCAAAAGAACCAAAGGTGATATGAGGCATGGTTAGGATCTGGAATGCACTGCCCGAGGGAGTGGTGGAGGCAGATTCTCAATCCTGACCTTCAAAAGGGACCTGGATAAGTACTTGAAACGAAAAAATGTGCTGGGCTATGGGGATAGGGCGGGGGAGTGGGACTAACTGGATTGCTCGTGCATAGAGCCGGCATGGACTCGATGGGCCAAATGGTCTCTTTCCGTGCTGCAACCTTTCTATGATTCTGTTATAGTTTCTTTGATCAGCACTGCCACTCCCCTCCTTTCTTTCCTTCCCTATCTTTCCTGAATACCTTGTAGCCAGGTATATTAAGTACCCAATCCTCCGCTTTGAGCCAGGTCTCTGTTATTGCCACTATATCGTAGTCCCAATTGGCGTCTTGAGTCTGCAGCTCACCAACCTTATTTACCACGCTACGTGCATTTACGCACATGCACTCCAATCTCATCTTCTTCCCCATCTGCAGGAGAAGAAAGCATCACAACAATAGATGATACCGGGGTCAAAAGGGTTCCTATGTTCCTATCGGGAGAGGGACAGGACTGGAGGACCATACTACTTTGTGACCCTTACCCAGGCAGAGGGAGAAGCACTGGAGATTAGTCGGGCATGCAATGTGCTAGCATTGGAGTTAGCGAGGTTGGCACCTCTGCTGAGCATGGGACTGTTTCTTACTTGTGTCCCTTCATCTACCAGAAGCAACTGCACCTTCAGCCATCTTCAATACCTCAGCCAGTATGGTCAAGCCTTTCATGTGCTCTTATCCAGTTTCTCATTACCATCCTAACTATTCTCCCTTTCGTCTTTTCTCCAGGTGCTTCTCACCATCACAGAACAATTGCTGCCTCTTGCGGAAGAAAGCACCTCGGAGGAAGACATCCCTCCTGAGGATCCATTGTCATGCGCTACGTTCCTCCCAGACACTGACACAGATACTGGCACTTCATGTGGGGTTGATAATGAGGTAAAGGGGACCCGATGAGACTGACAGAAAAAGTGAGCAGGAGCAGATAGTGGCAGCAGAGACAGCCCAGTAGATGGAGGGCACCGCTGTCCTCATAGGACAGTCATGTGAAAGAAAATGCTTGTGGCACACCAGCAAATGTATGAGGTATTGTCAAGCCTACCAAACACTTTGATCACACTGGCTGGAAGCATAGAGGTTTCCACTTACAGCATATGTGGGGTGTTTTTGCAGGGCATATCCACATTGCAATCTACCTTGGATCGTGTGGCCACCTCCAACGACACTGTAACCGAATCCTCACAAAGCAGAAGTCTGCATCACCATCCTTTGCAGCTTTGATTCAGCTGCCATACAGACTCTGGGCTCCAATGTCTGCTCCACCTTGGAGACACTGAATAGATAGGGTCTATCAAAGCATTTCTTATCTCCTGCAGCCTGCTGTCACACAGATCTCTGGGTGCGATGAGCCGTAGCCCCATGGAAGGCAGGTTGGCGCAGTGGGCACAATACATATTACCCCTTTTCAGGTTATCAGCAAGTCTGCTCCTTTGCTAACCCCTCAACCAGGAGCCGTAGTCTGTAGCCTGGCCCTCTTGGGCTCAAGCACTTAGAGATTGGCAGCCACGAGAAGCTCAGGAAAGGGTACAGCGCAGATTCACCAGAATGATACCAGGGCTTAAGGGTTAAATTATAAGGGCAGGTTGCATAAATGTGACTTGTATTCCCTTGAGTTTAGAAGGTTGAGGAGTGATCTAATTGAGATATTTAAAATGATTAGTGGGATTCTATAGGGTAGATACAGAGAAACTATTTCCTCTGGTGGGGGAATCCAGAACAAGGGGGCATGATCTTAAAATTAGAGCTAGGCCATTTAGGAGTGAAATCAGGAAGCAGTTTTTTGTACAAAGGGTAGTGGAAATCTAGTACTCTCCCCAAAAAGCTGTGGTTGCTGAGTCAATTTTCAAGACTAAGATTGATAGATTTTTGTTAGGTAAAGCAATCAAGGTTTTATGTAACAAAGGTGGGTAAGTGGAGTTGAGGTCCAGATCAGCCATGATTTAATTGGAAAGCTATTTCAAATACTTATTTTTTACTTGGGATGAGAGGGTTGTCTTATGATGAGAGGTTGAGCCTATATTCTCTGGAGTTTAGAAGAATGAGAGGTGATCTTATTGAAACATATAAGATTCTGAGAGGGCTTGACAGGGTAGATGCTGAGAGGTTGTTTCCCTTGGCTGGAGAGTCTAGAACTAGGGGGCATAGTCTCAGGATAAAGAGTCAGCCATTTAAGACTGAGATGAGGAGGAATCTTTTGAATGACGCAGCAGGCTCGAGGGGCCGCATGGCCTACTCCTGCTCCTATTTCTTATGTTCTTACTTAAGAAACAAGAGGCTGGCTGAAGGAGACAATGGAGAAAAAGTGTGGAAAAGAGAGAGGGTGATTACATAGCTACAATATTTTGTTGCTTATAATGGAAATTAAATAATTTGTGTTCTCTTACCCACTTCCAGTAGATTGACTAATTAAATATACAAATAAATATCACAGTTACATAATTAAGTCTCCATATGGGGAGCAGCTCCTTACTGTCACATCTGATTAGGATGTGGATTTTTATAATGTACACCAATAAAAATGTCGAATCATAGAATCATAGAAGTTTACAACATGGAAACAGGCCCTTCGGCCCAACATGTCCATGTCGCCCAGATTATACCACTAAGCTAGTCCCAGTTGCCTGCACTTGGACCATATCCCTGTATACCCCTCTTACCCATGTAACTGTCCAAATGCTTTTTAAAAGACAAAATTGTACCCGCCTCTACTACTGCCTCTGGCAGCTCGTTCCAGACACTCACCACCCTTTGAGTGAAAAAATTGCCCCCTCTGGACCCTTTTGTATCTCTCCCCTCTCACCTTAAATCTATGCCCCCTCGTTATAGACTCCCCTACCTTTGGGAAAAGATTTTGACTATCTACCTTATCTATGCCCCTCATTATTTTATAGACTTCTATAAGATCACCCCTAAACCTCCTACTCTCCAGGGAAAAAAGTCTCAGTCTGTCCAACCTCTCCCTATAAGTCAAACCATCAAGCCCCGGTAGCATCCGAGTAAATCTTTTCTGCACTCTTTCTAGTTTAATAATATCCTTTCTATAATAGGGTGACCAGAACTGTACACAGTATTCCAAGTGTGGCCTTACTAATGTCTTGTACAACTTCAATAAGACATCCCAACTCCTGTATTCAATGTTCTGACCAATGAAACCAAGCAAGCTGAATGCCTTCTTCACCACCCTATCCACCTGTGACTCCACTTTCAAGGAGCTATGAACCTGTACTCCTAGATCTCTTTGTTCTATAACTCTCCCCAACGCCCTACCATTAACGGAGTAGGTCCTGGCCCGATTCGATCTACCAAAATGCATCACCTCACATTTATCTAAATTAAACTCCATCTGCCATTCATCGGCCCACTGGCCCAATTTATCAAGATCCCGTTGCAATCCTAGATAACCTTCTTCACTGTCCACAATGCCACCAATCTTGGTGTCATCTGCAAACTTACTAACCATGCCTCCTAAATTCTCATCCAAATCATTAATATAAATAACAAATAACAGCGGACCCAGCACCGATCCCTGAGGCACACCGCTGGTCACAGGCCTCCAATTTGATAAACAACCCTCTACAACCACCCTCTGTCTTCTGTCGTCAATCCAATTTTGTATCCAATTGGCTACCTCACCTTGGATCCCGTGAGATCTAACCTTGTGTAACAACCTACCATGCGGTACCTTGTCAAAGGCTTTGCTAAAGTCCATGTAGACCACGTCTACTGCACAGCCCTCATCTATCTTCTTGGTTACCCCTTCAAAAAACTCAATCAAATTCGTGAGACATGATTTCCCTCTCACAAAACCATGCTGACTGTTCCTAATCAGTCCATTCCTCTCCAAATGCCCGTAGATCCTGTCTCTCAGAATACCCTCCAACAACTTACCCTCCAACAATTTGTAGAAGCTCTTTGGATTCACCTTTGCCTTATCTGCCAAAGCAATCTCATGTCCCCTTTTTGCCCTCCTGATTTCTCTCTTAACTCTACTCCGGCAATCACTATACTCTTCAAGGGATCCACTTGATCCCAGCTGCCTATGCATGTCATATGCCTCCTTCTTCTTTTTGACTAGGGCCTCAATCTCCCGAGTCATCCAAGGTTCCCTACTTCTACCAGCCTTGCCCTTCACTTTATAAGGAATGTGCTTACCCTGAACCCTGATTAACACACTTTTGAAAGCCTCCCGCTTACCAGACGTCCCTTTGCCTGCCAACAGACTCTCCCAATTAGCTTCTGAAAGTTCCTATCTAATACCATCAAAATTGGCCTTTCCCCAATTTAGAATTTTAACTTTTGGGCCAGACCTATCCTTCTCCATAGCTATCTTAAAACTAATGGAATTATGATCACTGGTCCCAAAGTGATCCCTCACTAACACTTCTGTCACCTGCCCTTCCTTATTTCCCAAGAGGAGGTCAAGTTTTGCCCCCTCTCTAGTCAGGCCATTCACATACTGAATGAGAAATTCCTCCTGAATACACTCAACAAATTTCTCTCCATCCAAGCCCCTAATGCTATGGCTGTCCATGTAAATGATTTCACTGGAATATGTAGTTCTTTTTGCTTCAGTGAAAATTGAGTGGTTCACAAATTACTTTATTTAGCTTGGTTACAGACTAAAAACTAGCCTTAGTTTCAAGATTCCATGTCACCATTGAAAAGGCCAAATTAAATTAGCATCTTTTTGTATTTATTGCAGTAAAAAGTTGCTGTTTAGTGAAAATAATAGATACTACTTCTCCATAGAATAAAACTTTCCAATTTAACATCATTGGGTTTTTAAATATTTATTTAAATTTCTGCTCATCAAAATTTAAAAGAAAAATTGAGAAGTTATGAATTTTGAATTTGTTTCTTTTGATTCCTTAATGGAATATTAGAATTCCCAGTACAGGAACGTTGCACAGTTGATTTGTATAACCACACACCAATCCAAACTCAATTTTGATTCCAAGATGGAATTCCAACAAACATTTCCTATTCACTAATTTTATAGAAATCCCAATCCAAGTATAAAAGATTGCACAATTATCTGTCACTTCATTCTCAGCAAACAAGCCAATTAATTGTAAAATGGCACTTTGTTGAAGTCTAATAACTTTAACGTAAGCTATTTTTTGTTAAATTATTCTGTTTTGTTTTAATTGCTGATGAATAATGAAATGCTTTGTGTTACCAAGGTTTGCTAACTGAGTTACTTTTATCTGCACTTTGTAGAAATCTTGATCCAAGTATAAACATTCTTAGTAAACTAGATATGCCAATCAGTATTCCGCTGTAGCACAGAATTGAATTGAGTCCAGTTTGAAAGTATTTTTAGAATGTTTGGTAAGACAGTCCAAATTGAATACTGCATGATGAACTTTTGCTGACTTATGGAAGGAATTCCAACTTAGAATCAGAATTAAGCTCGGATTAGGTACGTGTTTAAGCAAATCAGCTGTACTCCACTTGACATTCAGCGGCATTACCATCGCTGAATCCCCCACCATCAACATCCTGGGGGTCACCATTGACCAGAAACTTAACTGGACCAGCCACATAAATACTATGGCTACAAGAGCAGCTCAGAGGCTGGGTATTCAGCGGCGAGTGACTCACCTCCTGACTCCCCAAAGCCTTTCCACTATCTACAAGGCACAAGTCAGGAGTGTGATGGAATACTCTCCACTTGCCTGGATGAGTGCAGCTCCAAAAACACTCAAGAAGCTCGACACCATCCAGCATAAAGCAGCCCGCTTGACTGGTACCCCATCCACTACCCTAAGCATTCACTCCCTCCACCACCGGCGCACAGTGGCTGCAGTGTGTTCCATCCACAGGATGCACTACAGCAACTCGCCAAGGCTTCTTCGACAGCACCTCCCAAACCCGCGACCTCTACCACCTAGAAGGGCAAGGACAGCAAGCACATGGGAACAACACCTCCAAGTCACACACCATCCCGACTTGGAAATATATCGCCGTACCTTCATCGTCACTGGGTTAAAATCCTGGAACTCTCTACCTAACAGCACTGTGGGAGAACCTTCACCACCTTCTCTAGGGCAATTAGGGATGGGCAATAAATGCTGGCCTCGCATGCGACGCCCACATCCCATGAACGAATTAAAAAAATATAAAAAAGCCTCATTCTTCTCTGGCTGAAATGACCCCCAATCCAGAGTAGCACCCGGTGGAGCATTCTTCAATGGATTGCCCATATAAAGCTTGTAAAGGGACATTTTTTTATATTTGTTCTTAGAATATGGACAATTCTAGCAAGGCAGCATATATTTTTCCTATTGCTGGTTGCTCTGAGAAGGTGGTATTTCATAACAATGGATTTTGCAACTGAGTGGCTTGCTATGCCACATCAGAAGCCATTAAGCGTTGACCATGTAGTGTGGGACTGGAATCAATTGTAGATCAAACTAGCTAGGCATGACAGGTTTCCTTTTCTGAAGGATAATACACAGCTTTCATGGTTAATTTTTGTCTTGGTGCCAGTGCAAAAATGACCAGATTTATTGGATTCAGTTTTACAATTTGCCATGGGTGGGATTTGAATTCACAACCACAGGGTTACTAGTCCAGTACCGTAATCATTAAACTACATACACTTATAATCAAATTATTATACACTATTCCACTATCAATATGAACAGAACAAGGTTATATATTTTTAGAATGCATATCATGGTGAAATGTGATCTATCGATGAAACATAAAGGGACAGTTTCCTGGGTCTGAACCCAGGTGCACTGGATTGCCTAACTACAGCAAAATCAGAAAATCAGCAGGTCAGTGCGCATGCCAGTAACCCACCCAATTTTCCTTTCCATGGCATACTAGTTGAGCAGTCAATCTTAACAGCATTCATTTGCATTTATTTCCAATTGGTCCATTCAGAATAATGTACAACTATAATGCGCGCAAAGAGATTTGATACTAATAATACGTCATTTTGGCAGAAATAAAGCTTGGACTGTGTACAAGTTATAGTGCTGGGAATATGCACTATTTTGAAGTTCAGAACATATAGTCTGACTTCAGGTAATTGGTTTTTCATCTGTTGGCATAAAACCTTTATTGCTATTTTAAACACATCAAACTAGTGTTCATACTGCTGAAAACAGCCTTAATTCTTGGACTTAAGTTTAGTACATAACGTGGTGTACAAATTATTGAAATTTAAAAATTAGCACAAGTAGTGCTTTATGATTTTTAACTGTTTTGTAAGGGAGGTTTAATTAAGGTACTTTCATAAACTGCTTCACTATATTTGCATCACTATGTGTGCATCAAACTCAAACAACAGTGTAAACAAAAGTGCATTGAGATTTTTATTCTGGAGCATAGAATGTATTAAACATTTGAGAGAGAACTTAACAATATTTGCAATGTAGTATCTGACCTTGACAGAGACTAAAGTAACCTCTTCAGGCAAAGATGATCTCACAGATTTTGATATTATGTAAAGTGCAAGTTTTTTCAGAATTACATTTTGACTTGTTTGCTTATTTTGACAGGGTGCAGGCAGTTCTTTCCACATCCTAGAACAAGAATTGGATACAGTTCAACAGATCCAGAAACTTTTTCCTAAATTCCAGTCAGTTCCCATTTACAATGATGAGGCTGATCCACTGGTGGGTTGGTCAATTCCCCAGATTTGGAGAGCTGAAGTGACCTACGCTGCTATGGTTGTTAAGGTAAATATAAAAGTCCATTTCACAGTTTGCTTTCTAAGGTGTGCCTCACATATCTCATTTATTGGTTTCTATGAGCATAGCCATTCTACTTCAATGATTGCTTTCCAAATAGTTTGGCAGTTCACAGACTAATACCGTACACACAGCAACAGATTTGATCTGGGTTCTATAATCCCACTTATTACAAATTGCAAGAATGAAGAGTTCTGTCCCTCAACAATATACTGACATAAAGATGACATAATATGGGAGTACTGTCATCTGATATTTATTCAGTACTGCATGATAAGGCTCAACTCCTCTTTGACTGAAGTGGTTTCCTGAAGGGAGTGTGCCATTTTCAAGCAAACTTATCCAGGCCCAGAGTGGGGAACGTTGTGAACACAAAGTAGAACTGAAAATTGTATACAGTGCCTTTCAAGTATCAATTGGCCTGATGGAAAAGTTATGCCAGTTTATGCACTGCTTAGAGTACTTTTCTTCCAGGTATTAAACCCATAGTTTTTGTGTTGAGTTTTGGTGATTGTTTCATAGCACAGTAAAGGTTTCACAGGAGTTATGCTGGAGATTTAACCATACCATATGAAGTTTACCCGAGATCAAAGGTCCCTTTATTACAGTATTACTTGTATGCAATGTTGTGAGATCTCGAAAGATGGTTCCCAGGCTGGCAGTTCTCTACTGAGCACATCTCCTTTGCAACTCTATCCATTGCCATCCTTTTCCTTTCCCTCCCAGTCTCCTCTCCTTCACTGCTTAAGATCCTCTGCCCCTAATAGTGGGTGCCTTTTAGCTTAATCTACAAATACAAACTACAAATTCAAAGCTACCCATGCAAAGCACATTTTCTATCCCCAGACCCACTTTGTTCTGTGTTTTTACTGTGTACGTTTCTACAGCTTGGAACTCTGCTTACATTTGATTTCCTGGACTCCTGGATCCCTCTGTCCTCAGGTTCGCACTGTCTACTGGACTACACTGTATGCCTTGGTGTTGTGATTCTGCTGTGCCACTCAATCGCTTCAAGGTAACTTGTTCCAGTCTACAGTGCTTATCCTCCCACGTACTGCTATTACCTGCTGAGCATCAGGATTGTACTGAAAACTGCACTGCTGGTTTCTCAGCTTTACTCTGCTGCAGTGTTGGATCCCGGACAAAAATATGCCTTCTCGTGGGCCGAAGCCTATTTCTCCATTTTAGCTTTACTGTGAACTCTACCTTCACCACCGCTTTCCATTGAGAATGTATTCTTGGCTGCACTACCACTATTTCAGTACCTGGTCTATGAGCTCAGTTTTCCATTCCACTGCTGTGAATTTGTCACTCTACGCTGAGCTAGCTTTGATCTGTTTCTACTGATTCCCATCCTGCTCTGGATTCTGCTATCTTGCTAATGAATCATCTCTCCTTTGCTACTTTCCGCTTGCATCTTGTGACCTCTGACATCCTTAAGAACTCCTTCATCATCCTTAACTCGACTAGGTTGGACCAGCTCCTCAGGGACCTACTGCTGCTCCTCACCTTCCTACAGCTGTTCCTCGGACCAGTTCTCTTATCTGCGCTGATCCTGTGGATTTACCTTTCACCCAACCCTTCACTCTTCTTGGTCCTTGGGTTTCACTCCCACTGCTCCTCACTCTTCTGCTTTTATACTGGCTGCTCTGGTGCACACTGCTAATACCTGAGACGACTATGCATCTCTGCTGGACACCTTGATCAACCTCTGCTGCCTCATAGTCGACTCTCCACTACTCCTGGACTCTCTGATTCCACTGGACAACCTCCAGTAACGCACCCACTGATACTCTGTCCCTTGAACAGCTCCTGAATTATCTCCCTCTCTACAACTGTCTCCAAACCTGGAATTTAGATTGTTGATGCTTCAAGCTGACTCCACCCTGTATACAAGTCAACTTCATCCCACTTCTGGACTTCAGACTTTAACTTTGGGCTCTCTTATATTGTTTCCTTTCTGCTCTTTGTTTACAATCAGGATATATCTCTCCTAATCCCTGCTATAGCTATGTAAACTGAATTCTCTCTGTGGCCATTTGTGCGCACATTTTGAACCCAAGTCCATTACCTCCACCTC
Organism: Heptranchias perlo; assembly: GCF_035084215.1. Taxonomy (NCBI): domain Eukaryota; kingdom Metazoa; phylum Chordata; class Chondrichthyes; order Hexanchiformes; family Hexanchidae; genus Heptranchias; species Heptranchias perlo. Next base: position 161,143,464 of record NC_090325.1, read on the forward strand.
CTTCTGTTCCTGTCACCCAGTCATGCCACCTTTCATTTTTCTTCTCTTGGTTACTTTGCTCCCACCAATCCCTACCCCAACCCATCATTACTCCTCAGGCTTCCTGCTCTACTGCTGCTATCTCAGGCTCGAATCTCCCCTGGATAAGCCCTCAGCTGCACTCTGTTCCTCTCTTGACATTTTCTGAAGAGCCCATCACGGCCTCCATCAGTGCCTCCTTAAGAGCAGCAACCCTGACTGACCCATTATCCTCTCTCACCGATCTTCCCACCCAGCACACCCGCTGGGGGATAAACTGATCAATATCCTTCCCATCCCACTCACCACTGCCCCCTCAGACTCTGCTAGCAGATCAACAATCACGGCCGCTCCCGCATTTCCTTCCAGAATGTCTGTTTACTTGTGAACAAGTTAATTGCCAGCCGTGACCTTATTGTGGATGATTGCATTATTATCAAGGCTTAGATTGAAACTTGGCTCATGGATTGTGACATCATGCCCCTTACTGAATCCTTCCCACCTGTCTATACTTTCCACCACATGCCCTGCCCAAACCGCCACGGTGGTGGTGTAGCCCTTATCACTAAATCACACCTTGGTCTCTCCCCCTACTCCGCTTGTATCTTCTTCACCTAGCATCTCACCTTGTTTGGACACCTCTCATCTCTCCTTTAAAATCTTCGTTCTCCACCGCCCTCCAGCTCCAACCCAACTTTCTCTCTCAGATATCTTCCCCTCTTTCCTCCCTCATCCTCTACACTGAGCAACTCTTCATCCATGGTGATTTCAATCTCCATCTTAACTCACCTTGTCCTCTCTCCTCAGATTTCACTGCCCTTCTGTCCTCCCTAAACTTCTCCCTATCCATATTCATGGCCATGCCCTTGACCTTGTCGTCTCCCGTGACCCCTCTACTGCTGTTGTCTCAATCACAGACAAGGCCATCTCCAACCACTTCCTTCTATCCCTCACTATCCACATCCCCTTACCCCGTCCAACCCCACTTCTTCTTCGCCCATCCCTGGAAAAAACTCCTGTAAGTCACAATTGCGCTTTCAGGTTGCCAACTGCCTATCCTTTGATCCTCCACTCACCAAGATTTGCAACTGTTGATTTGCTCAACCATTCCCTTTGGTGCCCTTGTTCTCAGTAAAACCTTTACCCCTTCTCATCCCGGTCATTCCCTCTGGTATGGTCCTCGTCTTCACTCCCTCAAGTCCAAGGAGTGCAGACGAGAATGTATATGGCGCACAACTAATTTAGGCATTCCGGCTGGACAAAATCAAGTGCAATGAGGCCTCATTCTCTTCTGCCAAAACCACTCCTGGATCATCCTGAAGATTAAAGTTAACTCTTGGTTTATTTTCTTCACTAAAACTGTCCCCTTAAATCACTCTTCCCTGCCCCCTCAACCCCCACTTCCAACAACAAGTGCGAGGAGCTCGTGGACTTCTTTGCCACTAAGATTGAGATCATTCATTCAGCTGCTTCTGCTGCTTTTCCCCCTTCCCCTTGCCCACCAAACCAAACCTCCCCCAAGGCTCCCCTCTTCCTTCGAAGTGATCCCATGTCCTTCTCTAGTTTCTCTCCTATCTCCCCCCTGACCACTTGACCTCCTCCCACACAACTTCCCTTCATGGCCCCCTAACATTGTAAATGGTTCCGTCTCCTCAGGCACTATTACCCTCCCTTTTAAAATGCGTCATCATCTCCCCTAAAAAAAAACCTCTCTGTCCTTGCAAACTACCACCCCATTCAACCTCCTTTTCCTCTCCAAAGACCTTGAACATGTTATCATCTCCCAAATCTGTAATCATCTTTCTCACAACTCAATGTTTCAATCTGTCCAATCAGGTTTTCACCCCTACCCCAGCTCTGAAACAGCCCTAATCACAAATTACTTTCTCTGTGACATTTTCCCTCCTCACCTTCCTCGACCTCTCTGGAACCTTTCACATGTTTGACCACACCATCCTGCTCCACTGCCTGTCCTCTGTTGTCCAGCTGAAAGGGACTAGCCTCTCTTAGTTCTACTTTTATCTATCCAATCACACCCAGAGCAACTCCAGCAAAGGTTTCTCTTTCCACCATTACATCTGGAGTCCCCCGAGGATCTATCCTTGCGCCCCCCCTTTTCCTCATTGGCATGCTGCCCCTTGGCCAAATCATCCAAAGACACAAAGTCTGCTTCCACAAGTATGCTGATGACAACCAGCTGTACCTCCCCATCACCTATCATAATCCCTCTCCTGTTCCTGTGCTTTTCCGACATTCAGTATTGGATGAGCCGCAATTTCCTCGGTTAAACATCATCTTCGGTCCCCACCACAATCTCCATACCCTTGCCACTGATTCCATCCCCCTCCTCAAGCACTGCTTCATGTTGAACTAGACTGTTCGCAGTCTTGGCGTCCTATTAAACCCTGAGCTGAGTTTCCAGCCCCAAATCTTTTTCGTCATAAATTACTTTCATCTCCATAACATCGTCCACCACCATACCTGCCTCGGCCCATCTGCTGCTGAAAACGCTCTTCCATGCCATTGCTACCTCCAGACTATTCCAATGTCCTCCTGGTTGGCTTCCTGTCCTCCACACTCTGTAAACTTCAGCTCATCTAAAACTCTGCTGCCCGCACCTGCTCGCTCATCACTTTGCTGACGTACGTTGGCTCCCGATCCCGGAGAGACTAGAGAAGCTGGGGTTGTTTTTTTTAGAGCAAAGAAGGTAATGGGGAGATGTAACAGAGGTTTTTGAGGGTTTTTGATAGAGTAGATAAGGAGAAACTGTTTCCACTAGTAGGAGGGTCAGTAAACAGAGGACACAGATTTAAAATAATTGGCAAAAAAGTCAGGGGGGAGATGAGGAGATTATTTTTACTCAGCGAGTTGTTATGATTTGGAATGCACTGCCTGAAAGGGTGGTGGAAGCGGAATCAATAGTAACTTTCAAAATGGAAGTGGATAAACACTGAAAAAGGAAAAGTTTGCAGGGCTATGGGGATAAAGCCGTGGAGTGGGACTATTTGGTTGGCTCTTTCAAAGAGCCGACACAGGCACAATGGGCCGAATGGACTCCTTCTATGCTATATCATTCTATCATTCCAGTCACCCAATCTCAGGTAAATCAGCATTAGCAGAAAGCATTTGCTCTCAGCATTCTCACATCAATTCCTCACATTTTTCAATTGCAATGACCTTTCCGTTGGTGATACCCCTTTTAGCGATAATTAAGGAAGAGGAGCAGCAGATGCCGGAGGTCCAGATAGTAAAGTGCCATGAATGGCGACATCAGCTCACGTGGTATTATCCCCGCCAGAGTGCGCAGGCCGCTCGTATTCTTATAATTTGAGAAAATGTCGAAGAGCCATGCGCCCAACAAATGCAGTTTACTAAGGAAGCCGTTGGGAACTTTGGCCAGGGAGCTGTAAGGGCCTGCATCCGGCAGGTTACTGACGCCCTGTTCCGCAAGTCTGCAGAGTTAATCAAATGTGGCACATCCGCAACAGAGCAATGAGAAAGAGCCACACATTTCTACATGCTTGCTCTTTCTCAGAGTGTAGGGGCCGATCGATGGAATACACGTGACAATCAAAGTTCCAAATGAGAACCAACTGAATTACGTGAATCAAAATGGTGTCCATTCACTGAACGTTCAAATTACGTGCGATGCCCAGCAGCACATTTTTTACATGAACGCCCAGCACACAGGAAGCTGCCATGATGTGTTCATCGCCTGCAATTTGGCCATTGAACATTTGTTCGGGCAGGAGGGACGGATGGATCTTGGATGATGACACTACTTCAGCTCTAGCAGAACACGGCGGAGGAAAGATACAATCACCACCACCTTCTCAAGGGCAATTAGGGATGGGCAATAAATGCCGGCCTTGCCAGCGACGCCCACATCCCATGAACGAATAAAAAAAAAATGCCCATGCAGCCACCAGGCAGGTGGTTGAGAAGACCCTTGGGGAAGAAGAGCCATTTCAGGTGCCTGAACAGGTCTGTGGGTGGTCTACAATTCTCCCCAGAAAGGGTGACATGTTTAGTCGTGGTCTGCTGTGCTCTGCGCAGCTTTGCTTTGAGGGAAGGTCTGAACCTGTAAATAACAGGGCAGGAGCCTGTTCAACCGGAAGATCCTGAGCTACGGGTGCTGGAACCAAGGAGTGTTGCCTGTCCACATGAGAACAACCCCAGCTTCTCTAGACTCCACGTAACTGAAGTCCCTCATCCCTGGTACCATTCCAGTAAATCTCTTCTGTGCCCTCTCTAACGCCTCGACATCCTTCCTAAAGTGTGGTGCCCAGAATTGGTCACAATGCTCCAGCTGGGGCCTAACCAGTGATTTACAAGGGTTTAGCATAACTTCCTTGCTTTTGTATTCTATGCCTCAGTTTATAAAACCAAAGATCCCTTAGAAGCCCATGAAATCGTGGGAAAAATACGGACTTGGTTAGGAAATTGGCTGAGCGAAAGGCGACAGAGAGCAGGGATAATGGGTAAGTATTCACATTGGCAGGATGTGACTAGTGGAGTCCCGCAGGGATCTGTCTTGGGGCCTCAATTATTCACAATAATATTCACAATTATTCACAATATTTATTAACGACTTAGATGAAGGCATATCTAAGTTTGCCGATGACACAAAGATTGGTGGCATTTTAAGCAGTGTCGATGAAAACATAAAATTACATAGGGATATTGATAGATTAGGTGAATGGGCAAAACTTTGGCAAATGGAATTCAGTGTAGACAAATGTGAGGTCATCCACTTTGGATCAAAAAAGGATAGAACAGGGTACTTTCTAAATGGTAAAAAGTTAAAAACAGTGGATGTCCAAAGGGACTTAGGGGTTCAGGTACATAGATCATTGAAGTGTCATGAACAGGTGCAGAAAATAATCAATAAGGCTAATGGAATGCTGGCCTTTATATCTAGAGGACTAGAGTACAAGCGGGCAGAAGTTATGCTGCAGCTATACAAAACCCTGGTTAGACCACACCTGGAGTACTGTGAGCAGTTCTGGGGACCGCACCTTCAGAAGGGCATATTGGCCTTGGAGGGAGTGCAGCGTAGGTTTACTAGAATGATACCCGGACTTCAAGGGTTAAGTTACGAGGAGAGATTACACAAATTGGGGTTGTATTCTCTGGAGTTTCGAAGGTTAAGGGGTGATCTGATCAAAGTTTATGATATTAAGGGGAATGGATAGGGTGGATAGAGAGAAACTATTTCCGCTGGTTGGGGATTTTAGGAGTAGGGGGCACAGTCTAAAAATTAGAGCCAGACCTTTCAGGAGTGAGATTAGAAAACATTTCTACACACAAAGGGTGGTAGAAGTTTGGAACTCCCTTCCGCAAACGGCAATTGATACTAGCTCAATTGCAAAATTTAAATGTGAGATAGATAGCTTTTTGGCAACCAAAGGTATTAAGGGATATGGGCCAAAGGCAGGTATATGGAGCTGGATCACAGATCAGCATGATCTTATCAAATGGCGGAGCAGGCACGAGGGGCTGAATGGCCTACTCCTGTTCCTATGTTCCTATGTTCCTATATCATTTTTAACAGCCTTCTCAACTTGTCCTGCCACCATCAAAGATTTGTGTACATACACCACCGGTTCTTTCTGTTCCTGCACCTCCTTTGCCTACCCTTGTTCTTCCTACCAAAGTGCATCACTTCACACTACTCTGTGTTAAATTTCATCTGCCATGTGTCTGCCCATTTCACCAGTCTGTCTATGCCATCCCGAAGTCTGTTACTATCCTCTTCACTGTTTACTACATTTCGGAGCTTCGTGTTATCCGCAAACTTTGAAATTATACCCTCTATACCCAAGTCCAAGTCATTAATGTATATCAAAAAGAGCAGTGGTCCTAATATCAACCCCTGGGGAACACCACTGTATACATGCCTCCAGTCTGAAAAACAACCGTTCAACACTACTCTCTGCTTTCTGTCCCTTGGCCAATTTTGTTTCCACGCTGCCACACCCACCCTCCTTTTTTTGCCTTCCCAATCTTTCCTGAATACTTTGTAGCCGGGAATATTAAATTCCCAATCATCCCCTTGTTTGAGTCAGGTCTTCGTTATTACCACGATATCTTAATCCCATGTGGCAATTCATGCCTGCAGCTCACCAACCTTATTTACCACGCTCAGTGCATTTACACACATGCACTCCAAACCCACCTTAGTCTGTCTCGCATTCCCCCCCAGTCTGATCCCTCCTATTTCTGAACTACTCTTTATTCTACGTCTTACTTGAAATTATTGAATGTAAACTTATGCCATTCTGAACCAGCATAATTGCAGGAAATTTGTGTTGTCTGCTTTTTCGCATGTGAGCAGAGCTATGTTGAGTGGCAGTAGAGGGTCTGGGCAGAGGTTTCAAAGAAGCAGCGGAAAGATTGAGGAAATTCGTAGTGTAAAAAAAGCCGCAAATCACTTATACCTCAAGTTCTTAGATTTTTTACCCCAAAAAGCTGTGGAGGCTGAATCATTGAATACATTCAAGGCTGAGTTAGACAAATTTTTGATCAGCAAGGGAGTCAAAGGAGGAGATTGCGGGGGCTCTGACACATATATTCAGAACCTCTCTGGCCACAGGGGATGTGCCAGAGGACTGGAGAACCGCTAATGTAATACCATTATTCAAGAAGGGGAGTAGGGAAAAACCGGGGAACTACAGGCCAGTGAGCCTAACATCAGTGGTAGGAAAATTATTGGAAAAAATTCTGAAGGACAAAATTAGTCTCCACTTGGAGAAGCAAGGATTAATCAGGGATAGTCAACATGGCTTTGTCAAGGGAAGATCATGTCTGACTAATTTGATTGAATTTTTTGAGGGGGTGACTAGGCGTGTGGATGAGGGTAACGCAGTGGATGTGGTATACATGGATTTCAGTAAGGCCTTCGATAAAGTCCCCCACAGGAGACTGGTCAAGAAGGTACGAGCCCATGGAATCCAGGGTGCCTTGGCACTTTGGATACAAAACTGGCTTAGTGGCAGAAGGCAGAGGGTGATGGTCGAAGGTTGTTTTTGTGACTGGAAGCCTGTGGCCAGTGGGGTACCACAGGGATCGGTGCTGGGTCCCTTGCTGTTTGTGGTCTACATTAATGACTTGGATATGAATGTAAAAGGTATGATCAGTAAGTTCGCTGATGATACAAAGATTGGTAGGGTGGTAAATAGCGAGGAGGATAGCCTCAGTCTGCAGGACGATATAGATGGGTTGGTCAGATGGGCGGAACAGTGGCAAATGGAATTTAACCCGGAAAAGTGCGAGGTGATGCACTTTGGAGGGACTAACAAGGCAAGGGAATACACAATGAATGGGAGGACCCTAGGCAAGACAGAGGGTCAGAGGGATCTTGGTGTGCAAGTTCACAGATCCCTGAAGGCGGCGGAACAGGTAGATAAGGTGGTAAAGAAGGCATATGGGATACTTGCCTTTATTAGCCGAGGCATAGAATATAAGAGCAAGGAGGTTATGATGGAGCTGTATAAAACACTGGTTAGGCCACAGCTGGAGTACTGTGTGCAGTTCTGGTCGCCACACTACAGGAAGGATGTGATCGCTTTGGAGAGGGTGCAGAGGAGATTCACCAGGATGTTACCAGGGCTGGAGCGCTTCAGCTATGAAGAGAGACTGGGAAGATTGGGTTTGTTTTCCTTGGAGCAGAGGAGGCTGAGGGGGGACATGATTGAGGTGTACAAAATTATGAGGGGCACAGATTGGATGGATACTAAGGAGCTTTTTCCCTTCGTTGAGGGTTCTATAACAAGGGGACATAGATTCAAGGTAAAAGGCGGGAGGTTTAGAGGGGATTTGAGAAAGAACTTTTTCACCCAGAGGGTGGTTGGAGTCTGGAACTCACTGTCTGAAAGGGTTGTGGAGGCAGGAACCCTCACAACATTCAAGAAGCATTTGGATGAGCACTTGAAATGCCATAGCATACAAGGCTACGGACCAAATGCTGGAATATGGGATTAGAGTAGACAGGGCTGATGGCCGGTGCGGACACGATGGGCCGAAGGGCCTCTATCCGTGCTGTATAACTCTATGACTCTATGATATGGGGAAAAGGCGGGAAAGTGGAGTTGAGGTAAAAATCAGATCAGCCATGATCTCATTAAGTGGCGCAGCAGGCTCGAGGGGCCGAATGGCCTACTCCTGCTCCTATCTCTTATGGTCTTATAGAAATCAAGGTTACACCATTTTTTGGCACAATGATACAGGAAATTCCGGGCCAAAGAGTTGTGAATTTTAGGAGAACTACAGGGGTATGCAAAGAAATATTTGAAAAGGTAAGGAAGTCAAACACAATTATAAAGTATCATAGACTGGGAATTTCCTCAGAGCTGCTTCCCCTCCACTGCGATAACTTCACTGGAAGTACATGAAACCTCATTTATGCTCATAAATGGGGTTTCTGGCAGAGGTACAACAGCAGAGTGGGAGCAGCTCTGAGGAAATTCCGCCCATAGTAGCAAAAGAGTAGTTCGATAGTAAACTGGAATACTAAAAGACAAAACCAGTGTTTTATAAAGGTTTAGCATAATTTCCTTGCTTTTGTACTGTGTCTCTATTAATAAAGCCCGGGATACCATATGCTTTATTAACAGCTTTCTCAACTTGTCCTGCCGCCTTCAAAGATGTGTGTACATACACCTCCAAGTCTACGTTCCTGCACCCTCTTTAAAATTGTACCATTTAATTTATATTGCCTCTCTTCATTCTTCCTACCAAAAATGCATCACTTCACACTTCGCTGCGTTAAATTTCATCTGCTATGTGTCTGTACATTTAACCAGTCTGTCTATGACCCCCTGAAGTCTGTTACTATCCTCCACATTGTTTACTACATTTACGAGTTTCATGTCACCTGCAAACTTTGAAATTATACTCTCTATACCCAAGTCCAGGTCATTAATATATATCACAAAGAGCAGTGGTCCAAATACAGACCCCTGGAGAACACCACTGTATATTTCCCTCCCGTCTGAAAAGCAACCATTCACCACTTCTTTCTGCTTTCTGTCCCTTAGCCAATTGCGTATCCACGCTGCCAATGTCCCTTTAATCCCGTAGGCTTTAATTTTGCTTAAAAGTCTATTATGTGGTACTTTATCCTTTTGAAAGTCTATATGCACATCAACCACATTACCCTCATCAACCCTCTCCGTTACTTCATCAAAGAACTGAATCAAGTTAGTCAAACACAAATTACCTGATAAGATATCGTCAATATGGTTTTAGAAAGGGAAAATGAGACAAACCTCCTTGACAATATTACAGATAAAGTGGATAATGGTATTCCCTATGATATAGTTTCAAAAGGCTTTGAATAAGGTTCTGCTTCTGATTAAATTAAAAGCCATAGTTTACTGGGTTGAGTATAGACTGGATATGAAGTAGTTGACTAGGTTAAAAAAGAGTGCCAGTTAGAGGTGTTTTGTCTGGCTGTGGGAAATGTTGAGTGATGAATAGCAGGGGGTTGCGCCTAAATCTGTTGTTTCTCATTATGTAAATGATCTGAATTCTAAAACTAGCTGCAAGATTATCTAATTTTATAGGTGACAGTAAAACAGCTAGAGCAGTAAAAAGTGTGGAATAGGTAAGGATTTGCACAGATATTTGTATCAGTTATGCAAGTGTTACACATTAGATGAAATAATGTGCAGTGTCAACACAATATTAATGAATAGAATTATCACAGTCTGACTCAGAAATGGACCTGGGAGTGATAGTGGGCTCATCACTGTCAATGTCTAGACGGAGTGTTGAGACATTTAAAAAAGCTCGCAAAATGCAGCAAGGCATCAAAAACAAGAACAATGTAGCAATTCTACTGAGGTTGCACTGAAGCAACACAATGCACTGATAAGATCTTGGAATACTTTTAAAGTTCAAGTTGCCACGCTGCAAAATAAATGTGCATGCATTAGCGAGACTGCAAAGAAAAGCACCAAGAGTTAGTCCAAGAGTAAAAGAAATGACCTATAGGGAACGGTCAAAGCTCAATCTTATATTTCAAAGAGAGGCGAAAGATTTTCCTTTGCTTTTCATCCGGGGTACATCCTTTGTGCAAAACAGGGGTAGAGATCAGTTATGCTTGCTTTCCCCCTGTTACATTTCACACGCACTTCCAGGTATGAGCGGAGAGTTCCTGTCTGTAACAGACGGGAGCGTTTAATCTGATGTAATTGATGCAGGAGTAACATCACAACATTTTCTACATCATATTCTTGTGTCCTCCTCTGGCAGAGACCCAAATGCTAGAGCATCAACTGAAAATGGGCCTTAGAATTGTGCCTACCCCTCTTAGAATGGAGGATCTGAGAAGGGCTACCAGCAACTTCCTTCCAAATAGGGCAGGTTTTAATGGTCGGTAATGAGGATCATTTGGGCTGGAGGTCATCTGGCTATTTGCAGACAGCAGCCAGAAGGCCGCAACGGCCGCAGTCAAATTTTCTCTCCTAATTTTCAGTACATGCCTGTTCCTGCACCAGGGAGACGTGCAAGCCAAGTTAATAATCTGACCGTGGAAATATGAGCGGGTGAAGGTGCATTTGGGTAGGGTGCACTTTGGGTGTACTCTGTCCAACTTGCATTCAGCTGGAAGGGAGAGACTAAAATTGACCACAAGATATTTAAGGGGATAATCTCATTGAAATATATATTTTTTTTATTCATTCATGGGATGTGGGTATCGCTGGCAAGGCCAGCATTTATTACCCATCCCTAATTGCCCTTTGAGAAGGTAGTGGTGAGGCGCCTTCTTGAACCGCTGCAGTCCGTGTGGTGAAGGTACTCCTACAGCGCTATTAGGTAGGGAGGTCCAGGATTTTGACCCAGCGATGATGAAGGAACAACGATATATTTCCAAGTCAGGATAGTGTGTGACTTGGAGGGGAACGTGCAGGTGGTGGTGTTCCCATGCACCTGGTAGAGGTCACGGGTTTGGGAGGTGCTGTTGAAGAAGCCTCGGTGAGTTGCTGCAGTGCATCTTGTAGATGGTACACACTGCAGCCACGGTGCACCAGTGGTGGAGGGAGTGAATGTTTAAGGTGGTGGATGGGGTGCCAATCAAGCGGGCTGCTTCTTGAGTGTTGTTGGAGCTGCACTCATCCAGGCAAGTGGAAAGTATTCCATCACACTCCTGACTTGTGCCTTGTAGATGGTGGAAAGGCTTTGGGGAGTCAGGAAGTGAGTCACTCGCCGCAGAATACCCAGCCTCTGACCTGCTCTTGTAGCCACGGTATTTATGTGGCTGGTCCAGTTAAGTTTCTGATCAATGGTGACCCCCAGGATGTTGATGGTGGGGGATTCGGCGATGGAAATGCCATTGAATGTCAAGGGGAGGTGGATAGACTCTCTCTTGTTGGAGATGGTCATTGCCTGGCACTTGTCTGGCGCGAATATATATTGAAAAGCTGAAGTCGGTTAAATTCTAAATGTATGACTTTAAAATTAAACAGATGGTTGGAGCAGAGGTCCTAAATATAAACTAGTAAAAAATAAAATTAAGAGCCGATTTAACTCTGCCCACCTGATGGAAACTGGGCGGGTGGGCAGTTAAAATGGCCGATGTGACTTACCTGCACCAATCGCCCTGCTTTTCCAGGAGTTGCAATCATATACTGCTTTTCTGAACAGGCGAGAGGGACTCCTGCCAGAGGCCAGCAGGGTCCTTCTTTAAATATGCAGATCGGGCCTCCAATGAAGTTATTGGGACCCAACTGCAATTTTACCGGAGGCCTGCGCAGGGAGGCCGTTGTGGCTTCCCCGCCAGACCAACTCGGCAGCAAGAGGTGCGGGGCCAGAAAAAGCCCAGAAAGGTGAGTATTTTTTTGTTTTTAACTTTCCTTATGGGCCAGGAAGGGCAGGAATGCTCCTTTGGGCCCCACAAGGAAACCTTGGTCCTCCCCTGCCTCTTTCAACCGTGATGCCCTCCCGACCCTCTTCGTAACCACTTACCTGAGTGCAGGAGACCGTACCTTCAGGTCCCAAGTGGCGGCTTGTTGCCACCCGAAATCCCACTCCAGCTCACCAGCCAGCTATCACATCCCGCCGGGTTCAGGCGGGAGACTGACAGGGCCTACGCAGAGGGCCTATACAGACAGCCTATGCTGCGGAGGGCCAGACGGTTCACCATCCCTCCGTCCCCACCCGCATGACTCATGATTCAGAACCTCTCTGGCCACAGGGGATGTGCCAGAGGACTGGAGAACCGCTAATGTAGTACCATTATTCAAGAAGGGGAGTAGGGAAAAACCGGGGAACTACAGGCCAGTGAGCCTAACATCAGTGGTAGGAAAATTATTGGAAAAAATTCTGAAGGACAAAATTAGTCTCCACTTGGAGAAGCAAGGATTAATCAGGGATAGTCAACATGGCTTTGTCAAGGGAAGATCATGTCTGACTAATTTGATTGAATTTTTTGAGGGGGTGACTAGGCGTGTGGATGAGGGTAACGCAGTGGATGTAGTATACATGGATTTCAGTAAGGCCTTCGATAAAGTCCCCCACAGGAGACTGGTCAAGAAGGTACGAGCTCATGGAATCCAGGGTGCCTTGGCACTTTGGATACAAAACTGGCTTAGTGGCAGAAGGCAGAGGGTGATGGTCGAAGGTTGTTTTTGTGACTGGAAGCCTGTGGCCAGTGGGGTACCACAGGGATCGGTGCTGGGTCCCTTGCTGTTTGTGGTCTACATTAATGACTTGGATATGAATGTAAAAGGTATGATCAGTAAGTTCGCTGATGATACAAAGATTGGTAGGGTGGTAAATAGCGAGGAGGATAGCCTCAGTCTGCAGGACGATATGGGCGGAACAGTGGCAAATGTAATTTAACCCGGAAAAGTGCGAGGTGATGCACTTTGGAGGGACTAACAAGGCAAGGGAATACACAATGAATGGGAGGACCCTAGGCAAGACAGATGGTCAGAGGGATCTTGGTGTGCAAGTTCACAGATCCCTGAAGGCGGCGGAACAGGTAGATAAGGTGGTAAAGAAGGCATATGGGATACTTGCCTTTATTAGCCGAGGCATAGAATATAAGAGCAAGGAGGTTATGATGGAGCTGTATAAAACACTGGTTAGGCCACAGCTGGAGTACTGTGTGCAGTTCTGGTCGCCACACTACAGGAAGGATGTGATCGCTTTGGAGAGAGTGCAGAGGAGATTCACCAGGATGTTACCAGGGCTGGAGCGCTTCAGCTATGAAGAGAGACTGGGAAGATTGGGTTTGTTTTCCTTGGAGCAGAGGAGGCTGAGGGGGGACATGATTGAGGTGTACAAAATTATGAGGGGCACAGATAGGATGGATACTAAGGAGCTTTTTCCCTTCGTTGAGGGTTCTATAACAAGGGGACATAGATTCAAGGTAAAAGGCGGGAGGTTTAGAGGGGATTTGAGAAAGAACTTTTTCACCCAGAGGGTGGTTGGAGTCTGGAACTCACTGCCTGAAAGGGTTGTGGAGACAGGAACCCTCACAACATTCAAGAAGCATTTGGATGAGCACTTGAAATGCCATAGCATACAAGGCTACGGACCAAATGCTGGAATATGGGATTAGAGTAGACAGGGCTTGATGGCCGGCGCGGACACGATGGGCCGAAGGGCCTCTATCCGTGCTGTATAACTCTATGACTCTATGACTCCCGGCCTGGATTTAAAATTGTGGCTTTAGATTAGACAGCAGTCGGAACTTGTTCACATAAAGAGTGATAAATGTCTGGAATATTCTGCAAGGCAGTGCAGTAGAGATGGTCTTTAAGGATATTCCAAACACAGCTGGATACTAGTGTTGGAATACTAAACGAGTGTGCTTCAACGGACTTTTTCAATGTTATTTGATCAATTCATAACATTTTCTAAAACTATACTGGTTTTAAATATGACCATCTATGGGCTGAAACTTCAGCCTTCATCATCTGACCAGCTGATGAAGAATTAGAAAAGGCCAATGTCATTCCAGTACGAGAAATAGTAAAGAATGAAAGAAATGTAAAAGCTGTGTATCAGATATGGTATTGCAGTTTGTGAGTTTGTAACTCTAGAGAAGCTAACATATTAAAAAACACTGGGGGAAAAATTGGTTAAGGGTCCGTTCTGGGCGATGTTAGGGCGATGCACTAACACCCCACGCCCGACGGGCCCTGGGCAGGCAAGTCGCAAGTTTGGTCCCAAGGGAGCACTTACCTGCAATCGGTGTTCCTTTCCAGGCCTTGCACGTGGAATGAATGCAATTTGCACTTTCCACCACCATCTCTTAAAGGGAAGATGTTTCTTAGAAATCTCTTAAAGCTAGCTTATACCTGTTATTTGCTGAAAATAAAAGTCTACTTGGAGTCTGAACAGAGATCAGACATCGCACACGTAAAACACAGATGCAGATCCCATCCCTATGTTTACACAGTGATGAGTTATGTTAAAACATTGAATAAAGGTTGCGAATTACTAAATCCCACATCCTTCAATCTGCACACCAGACCTCACCCATCTGAGTTGGTACCAGGCCTGCGAGAGCGCATGCACCAAGGTTCTCTGCTGATGCACTAGAGACCTTGGGTGCAAGAGGTGGACAGAAGAAGGGACATCCTATATCTGCGGTGGGGGGGGTGGGTGGGGGAGCGGGGAGCAAGAGGCCTCCAGACATATACTCAAAAGACAGTGGGAGGCAGCGGGGGACAAGGTCAATGCCAGACGCACAGCATCATGAACATGAATGCAGTGCAGGAAGAAGTTCAATGCTTTGACATGAGTGGGCAAGGTGAGTGAGGTCAACTGTCGAGTGACGTCTCATACCAACTGCACCACGCACTACACCCTCCATCTCCCACATACCAATGAACCCTTTCCATCAGTACTCAACTCTTCCCATCAGATGCTTCTTCCCACCCTTACACATTATCACTGTTTCAAGTCGCCCACCCACAACTCACAGGCCACACATACTGGCAGCTATTCAACCATGACAGGCACATCACCCAGGCAGACGTCTCGCTTTCTTGCATTAGAAGGTGGCGCATATCAAGAGGCAGCAAGTGGCAGTGGCATTTAGCCCCTCGCGCCTGTTCCACCATTCAGTGAGATCATGGTGGACCTGTGACCTAACTCCATATACCCATATGCCTTAATACCCTTGGTTCACAGAAATCTATCAATCTAAGATTTAATATTCACAAGTGAGCTGGCTTTTCCTGTAGAAGCATTTCCTAACTTCACTTCTGCATGTCCTGGCTCTAAATGTTAGGCTATGTCTCCACGTCCTAGTATTCAAGTCTAGGAGATCTCCAAAAACGGTTACAACTGTCTCAGCAGTCAGAGGCAATAATCCAGCCACTAACCTGTAAGTCCTGCATGGTCCCTTTAAATATCGCCGGTGGGTGGTCCTCCAGGCACTTTAAGACACGTTCAGATGGTCGGGGTTAAGAGTTGAGCGTTAAATTCCAAAATGGTGTCTCTCACTTTAAATCATCGTTGCACACGATTCCAGCGTTTCTTAACTGCGCCTGCGAAAACTCCTATACCAAGATGGCATCTGGCGCACGTCACGCAGGAAATGTGGGTGCGCATCCAAGACGCCATCTTGGATGTCGGTGAGGCCTGTAGCGCTGAAACAACGGGCGCTACACGGCCCAATTTAGCACCCACTGTCCCCTCTGTTGTGGGATTTCATCCAGTTTAGTCTTGAAACTTGAAAACTGTTAAACATTAATCTACACTTTTTCTATTAACTTAAAAGGGAAACAAAAACCTTGGTGGGACCTTTTGGTTGAAAGTATTCTCCCAATATCTATATGAGAAAGAATAGTCACATATACATTACATTTTTTAAAAATGGCTTGTCTGAAATCAGCAAACTCACCATTGACGAGGAATTGAAGGTAGAACTGTACTAACTTGTGTACACAGTGCACTTACCCATTGAGCCATTAGGTGAGCCCTAGTTGCATCATTTTCTTCAATGTTAATTAACAGCCAGCTTTTGAAAATGTATTTACACATGGCTGATCTATGATCCGAGACACTGGGCTGGATTCTTCTCCCATTGTCGGGTTAGCGGCAAGAGCTAATCCGCTACAATTTTCTCCTAATACGGCAGGTTTTGGAGCGATAATACCACTACTGATTTGGTTATCGTTACCAGGGTAGAGTAGGGATAAAAGGTGCAAAGTGATTTTATTCTTTAAATTTTATCTCCACACGATTTAAATTTTATATTTAATTTAATAAGCTCTTTCTCCTAATAAGAAACTCCAGGCATAAACCACGGCTTTAAAAGAAAAGGATCATTTCTTACATACCAGACAAATACGGATCTCGAGTTAAACAATATCAACAGTTCATACATAATTTGGAACTGTTCAACAACAAAAAAAGGAAAACCGCCTGGCTCCAAAATGCATACCCTTATTAGAGAAGAAGGCCTATATTATACTAACCCCTTTATAAAAAAGTGTTACGTACTACTTAGGGTTGGCTCAGGCATTGAGGTTCGTTAAGGCCTTGTAGATTTTTCGATGCCCACGGGTAGTTTCGTAGCACATGTTCTCTTAGGATCAGAGCAGCATCGAAGGATGTGGTATGGAAGAAGCAGCACACCGGGTTTCCCAGGGCTCGGGAAACCCGGCAGTTGAAGGAAGGCAAGTACGGCTGGATCCAGCAGGTAAGTGCATTTCCAGCACTGCTTGTGGGCCAAGTGGAGCAGGAATGCTTTCCCCAGGCCCTTCAAAAAAGCCCGTTTCCCACTCCACGCGATCAGACACCCCCTCCCTGCGAACTAACCATGTCCTTCCCCCTGCCCCCCGCCCCCCCAGCCGATCTCCGACCCCCGACCGATCTCTCCGGTGCCTCCGCAATCTATCCTCACCCGACCCACGATCTCTCCCTCCCCGCTCCCCGGCTGTGACCTGGTGCCACAGGCCTTCCCGCCACACAGCCAGTCAGCCTTTCAATCTGGCTGACTGCGGCCAGGAAATGGAGTCCAAAAATTTAAATCAGGCCCTGCCGTTAAATTCGCAGGATCTCTGGGAAACCTGGATTTCCCAGCCGCTACACCCTCCCCTCCCCCCCCCCCCCCCCCACCGCTCCCTCCCTTATAAACTAAATGGTGAAATTTTAACGGGGGTGCAGGAACAGAGGGACCTGGAGATTCACATGCACAAATATTTGAAGGTGGCAGGACAAGTCGATAAGGCTGTTAGTAAAGCATGCAGGATCCTTGGGTTAATTAATAGAGACCTAGAGTACAAAAGCAAGGAAGTTATGCTAAACCTTTATAAAGGTTAGGCCTCAGCTGGAGTATTGGGTTCCATTCCGGGCACCATACTTTAGGAGGGCTGTCAAGGCCTTGAGATTTTACCAGAATGGTACCAGGGATGAGGGAATTCAGTTATGAAGAGAGTCTGGAGTAATGATGGTTAAAGGGACATTTAATTGAGGTGTTCAAAATTAGGTTAGATAGAGCAGGGGCATTGGTAACCAGAGGTCACAGATTTAAGATAATGTTGAAGAAGCCAGGGGGTAGATGGGGAGCATTTTTTTTTACTCAGCGAGTTGTTATGATCTGCAATGCATCGCCTGAAAGGACGGTGGAAGCGGATTCAATAATAACTTTCAAAAGGGAATGGATATATACTTAAAAAGGAAAAATTTGCAGGGCTAAGGAGAAAGAGCAGGGGAGTGAGAGTGAGTTACTCTGTTAGAGAGCCAGCACAGGCACAATGGGCCAAATGGCCGCCTTCTGTGCTGTATGATTCTATGATTTAATCTTGTACCTATGGCCTTTGTGGTTCACCCTTCAATTCCTGGAAGAAGTCTGTTTCTATCTACCCATTCCCAACCTTTCATAATTTTAAACACTTCTATCATATCTGCCCATAATTTGTGTTGTTCAAATGAAAATGACCCAATCTGTCAAGTTATTCTTCGTATTTGTATTTTCTCATACCAAGCAACATCCTCGTGAATCTGCATTCTACCATCTCGAAAACATCAATATCCTTTGTGTGGAGACCTAACTGAGGTCTGAAAGTTTTATACAGGCTCATCATTACCTCTTGGCTTGCATATTCTGTACCTCAGGTGATAAAACCTACAATTCCAGTAGTTTTTTTTTTACAATGCAGTCAACCTAATTAAAATTAACTGGCACAAAGATTAAACACAATTGGAAAGTAATTGTCATTAAAGTGAATAGATTTTCTGGCACTTTTGGGTTAATATTGTTATAGAAAGGAAACAGAGCTTGAAGACACAGAGTTCTAAGTTCACTTCTGTGGGTGCTTGCAACTTTTGGAACTAGGATGATGGCAGGGGACCTTTGGACTTCTGTCTTATGAAGGAAATTGGCAGAATTCAGCACAGACACGATGGGCCGAATAGCCTCCTTCTGTGCCGTAAATTTCTATAACTCTGATAGTGAGGGACTTTGTAGATGGTGAACACACAGGTGTGCAGTGCCTTTATTTGAAATGTCGACCTTTATTTATATATAGCACTGGGCTTTAAGTTTTATCCTCCTTTCTCTGACCGCTGATCGTCATGATCCACCTTGATTCCATCTTGTGCACCCCCATCAAGCAACAAGATATTCTTCATTGCAACATTATGTAGCATACAGTAAGCTACAATGATTCTGGAGGCTCTCACTGGGCTATATTGTACTGTTCAACCAGATTTATCCAGACACCTAATACATAAGGACATAAGAAATAGGAGCAGGATTAGGCCATACAGCCCCTCGAGCCTGCTCTGCTATTCATGGCTGATCTTTGACCTCAACTCCACTTTTCCACCCGATCCCCGTAGCCCTTGATTCCCTTAGAGTCCAAAAATCTATCGATCTCAGCCTTCAATATACTCAAAGACTGAGCATCCACAGCCCTCAGGGATAGGGAATTCCAAAGATTCACCACCCTCTGAGTGAAGAAATTCCTCCTCACCTCAGTCCTAAATAGCTGACCCCTTATCCTGAGACTACGCCCCCTAGTTCTAGACTCTCCAGCCAGGTGAAACAGCCTCTCAGCATCTACCCTGTCAAGCTCTCTAAGAATTTTATACATTTCAATGAGATCACCTCTCATTCTTCTAAACTCCAGAGAATATAGCCCCATTTTACTCAATCTCTCCTCATAGGACAATCCTCTCATCCCAGGAATTAATCTAGTGAACCTTCGTTGCACCACCTCCAAGGCAAGTATATCCTTCCTTAGGTAAGGAGACCAAAACTGTACACAGTAGTCCAGGCGTGGTCTCACCAAAGCCCTGTACAACTGTAGCAAGACCTCCTTACTCTTGTACTCCAACCCCCTTGCAACAAAGGCCAACATACCATTTGCCTTCCTAATTGCTTGCTGTACCTGAATGTTAAACTTTTTGTGTTTCATGTACAAGGACATCCAAATCCATCTGAACACCAACATTTAATAGTTTCTGACCATACAAAAAATATTTTGTTTTTCTATTCTTCCTACTAAAGTGAATAACCTCACATTTCCCCACATTATACTCCACGTAGTCTGCTCTATGACAGTTCTTCTAGTGCCATGAACCTCATTATATGTTTTGTCTCCCTCTGTCTGCGGACGTCTTCCTGGAGTCATAAGCCACTCTGCAGGGAATAGCTCTATTCAATCTACCATCCAGAGACGTGGCCTATTTTTGATGTCCAATCCCTTTGTCTGAATGGTTGAGGCCCTTGATGCCCTCTCCAATCTTGGGCCTTATTTCAGTGGAGCCGACGAGCTGTGCAGAGCTTCCAGCAAATCGGGACTGAATATCTGGCCACTGCTGGTGTCACAGAGGCTTTCAGGTAAGTGAGGAAGGGTGGCTGATCGGGTGGGGGTACGCAGTTGGTGGTTGGGGGATCAATCACGCCTTGGGCCAGGGTAGTGGCGATCATTGCCTGGGGGGGAAGTGGTGGGGGCGGGGGGTGGGAATCGTTGGCCGAAGGGTGGGCATTCGTTGGCCGACAAGCTGAGGAGGAAGCGAAAGAGAGGCTGCAACCTCGACGGCCCTTTTCTGCCAGGGTTCTACGAGATCATCTCATTGAGGAGCGTTTCCACTAACCTCAACTGGATTTCCCCATTCACCAGCAATCCCACACTCCTTACCTTTCCTCTCTCAGTAACCATCATATTGTCTTATTTCTGTCAACACTTATTCGTACCTCCCTCACTTGACGGCTGACATAAAAACAACACCAAATACAAAATCAAATCAAAATTTATCAAATGAATCATAGCATGATGCATTCAAAATGAAACTAATCACCATTGTGCATTTTTCCCCCAGATTATCTAAAGTGAATTCTGACTACTTATAAAAATCCCAATAACCAGAACAGTTGGTGTGCTCGTTTTCAAATTTCCTATTGGGAACATGTTGTAAATGACAATTGTTTCTTTCATTTAAAAAATGTGAAAAATAACTGTATTGTACCCAGGTAAGGCCGCCAAAATGCAGTACACCATTTTTTCTTATTTTCTTCCTACTTGTTCGGTTCCCTCCACACATGCTGCACACTATTTCTTCATCTGTAGGGCAGGCAGACAGCCCAGTGCCAGCCTTCTGTCAATTCCATTCTGTAACCAATCACTAGAAGGTCTACATGATTGGCTCAGAACTCTTCTGATGGTTTCATACTAGCTGAGGCGAAAGATGATGGGCTAGAAATTGGGCCATCTAGCGCCCGCTGTTTTGGCCATCTTGGTATAGGTATCAGTGCATGCGCAGAGAGCGAATGCTGGCAGCATGTAAAGTAAATGGATACAATCAGAGTGCAACGCTGATTCAGAGTGATAGACACCATTTTGGGACTTAACGCTTCACTTAACGCAGTCTCAACCATGACCATCTGAACATGTCTTAGAGTGCCTGGAGGACACCCCACCCCAACTAGCGCTATTTAAAGGGACCATGCAGGTTAGTTGCTACACTATTGCTTCTGGCTGCTGATGCATTTGTAGCTATTTTTGGAGGTCTCCTATACTTGAATACTAGGACAAGGGGACATAGCCTAACATTTAAAGCCAGGATGTGCAGGAGTGAAGTTAGGAAATGCAAAGGGTGGTAGAAGTTTGGAACACTCTTCTGCAAACGGCAGTTCATTGTGAATTTTAAATCTGAGATTGATAGATTCCTGTGAATCAAGGGATACGGAGCTAAGGCAGGAATATGGAGTTAGGTCACAGGTCAACCATGATCTCATTGAATGGTGGAACAGGCTCGAGGGGCTAAATGCCACTGCCACTTGCTGCCTCCTGTTATGCAATACCTTTTCCTTCAAGTAAGCGGGACATGTGCCTGGATGATGTGCCTGCCATGGTTGAATAGCTGCCAGTGCGTGTGGCCTTTGAGTTGTGGGTGGGCGGCTTGCAACAGTGATAATGTGTAAGGGTAAGAGGAAGCATCTGATTGGCAGAGTTGCGTACTGATGGAAAGAGTTTGTTGGTATATGGGTGATTGGGGGTGTAGTGCGTGGAGCAGTGGATGTGGCTAGTGGTGTAGTTGGTAGTAGACGCCACATGACAGTTGATCTCACTCACCTTGACCACTCGTGTCAAAGCATTGAACTTCTTCCTGCACTGCATCCATATTGGTGGTGCTATGCGCCTGTCATTGACTTCGTCCCCCACTGCCTCCGACTGCCTTTTGAGCATATGTCTGGAGGGCCTCTTGCCCACCGTCACCCCCCCCGCCCCCGCGGATATAGGATGTCCCTCCTTCTGTCCTCCTCTTGCACCAAGGTCTCTAGTGCATCAGCAGAGAACCTTGGTGCAGGCACAGCAGATTGGTGAGGTCTGGCATGCAGATTAGAGGATGTGGGATTTAGTAGTGCACAACCTTTATTCAATGTTTTAACATAACTCATCAGTTTGTAAATATAAGGATGGGACCTGCATCTGTGTTTTACGTGTACGATATCTGATCTCTGTTCAGACTCCGTGCAGACAGCAGACTGTTATTTTCAACAAATAACATGTACCGGCTACCTTTAAGGGATTTTAAGAGACTTCCCTTTAAGAGATTCAGACTCCCCTGCTGGTGGAAATTACACATTTCCTTGATTTCTCACGTCAGGCCTGGTTTTTAACGCTGCTGTCAGGTAAATACTCAGGCTGGACGAATGTCTCGTCCTGCCTGCGCAGGAAACACCGGGCGGAGGTTAGTGGCTGATTGTGCTACCCGTGACCAATTATTGGCCTTGTCAAATTTAACCCCCATATCTTTGACCTGTACCTCTTCTGACTCTAGAGCTGTGCTTAGAAATTGTTGAGGAATTGTGATGCAAATCTGTATCTTACTACTTCATGGCATCTATTACAGGTTAATGTACTTTAAGATCTTGTTGCTCCCAAATTAAAAATCATTTTAACAGCAATTTTATTTAGAGGAAACTCATTTTGAATTTTCTACCACCTTATATTTTCTGCAGTGCATCATTACTGTGAGGTGCTGTATGTCACTGGTATTGTCTGGAGGGAGTCAGAATCTGTTACGGACTTAGATAATGTTTAGAGGGAGAGAAACATTCCTAATTTTAGAAATTTAAGACAAATTGCTTATGCTTTCAAATTACTTTTGGGGTACTTATTTTTATTAATGGCCTTGAATAAGCTCCTAACTAACTAGTATGGCACTGTTTCCTTTTTTTAAATGCAGTTCGTCACGGAATAAATTATACATGTCAGTGACACAAGCTGTTTGTTGAGACGCAGTCCCGATAGGTCTACAAAAGAATTGTGAATTGAGTTTAAACAGGAAGTTTGATCTGAACCTGCACCATATCTTCGAGTACAAGTTCCATGAAAAAAGTACACAAAAGCAAAAGCAGACAAAAGGCCCTCTCTCATATCAAGATTTACTATATTGTATATGGAATCCTGCTGCTTGGTTCCAATAGCATTTTCCATTCCTAATTAATGTTTGCTGGTGCAGTTAAAAATCTATCAAGTTACTAAAAATGCTTTAATTTTTTTTCTTGCTTTCTGCTAGGTAATAGCACAGCATCAGAATCTGCTAATTGCGAATCCACAGAATGCTATAAACTTTACATTGCTTAGCAATGATAATGCCTTCCTGAACTACTACCCAAATTACTTCACGCAGAGGACTCTGACTGCGAGGTTTCAGATGAACAATACAAAACCTCCACATGTACAGATGGTTCGCAAACCAGTGCTCACTGTAATGGGATTGTTGGCATTATTAGGTAAGTAGAAGAAAACATCTTTAAGCTGTCTGGAGTATTAAACCTCTGCATAGATTGTTGGTTTCCTGTTAACACAGCTGCAGCTATTAATTCATATCGCGCATGTAAAAGAATATAAATCAATATTTCAGGCTGCTAACATCATTTTGGAAGTGTATTTTTTTAGTTGGCATTTACTAACTTTTTCTGATTCTTTCCCAAGTAAAGCTTTATCCAGTCTAGATTCTCAATCGTTTGGCATGCCATGGGTATGGTAGCATAGTGGTTATGTTACTGGACTAGTAATCCCGAGGCCTGGACTAATCCGGGGATATGAATACAAATCCTGCCACGACAGCTGGGGAATTTAAATTCAGTTAATTAAATAAAATCTGGAATTAAAAAAACTAGTATCAGTAATGGTGGTCAAGTGATGGAAGGTGTCATCCACAGTGCAATCAAACGGCACATACTCACTGATAACTTGCTCGGTTTTGCCAGGATCATTTGACTCCAGACCTCATTACAGCCTTGGTCCAAACATGGACAAAAGAGCTGAATTCCAGAGGTGAGGTGAGAGTGACTGCCCTTGACATCAAGGCAGCATTTGACCGAGTGTGGCACCAAGGAGCCCTAGTAAAATTGAAGTCAATGGGAATCAGGGGGATAACTCTCCAGTGGCTGGAGTCATACCTAGCACAAAGGAAGATGGTTGTGGTTGTTGGAGGCCAATCATCTCAGCCCCAGGACATTGCTGCAGGAGTTCCTCAGGGCAGTGTCCGAGGCCCAACCATCTTCAGCTGCTTCATCAATGATCTTTCCCCCCCCCCATCCTAAGGGCAGAAATGGGGATGTTTGCTGACGATTTCACAGTGTTCAGTTCCATTCGCAACCCCTCAAATAATGAAGCAGTTGGTGCCCGCATGCAGCAAGACCTGGATAACATCCTGGTCTTGCCACTTATCTTGGGCTGATAAGTGGCAAATAACATTCGCGCCAGACAAGTGCCAGGCAATGACCATCTCCAACAAGAGAGAATCTAACCATTCAAGGGCATTACCATCGCTGAATCCCCCACCATCAACATCCTGGGGGTCACCATTGACCAAAAACTTAACTGGACCAGCCACATAAATACTGTGGCTACAAGAGCAGGTCAAAGGTTGGGTATTCTGCAGCGAGCGACTCACCTCCTGACTCCCCAAAGCCTTTCCACCATCTACAGGGCACAAGTCAGGAGTGTGATGGAATACTCTCCACTTGCCTGGATGAGTGCAGCTGCAACAACACTCAAGAAGCTTGATAACGTCCAGGACAATGCAGCCCACTTGATTGGCACCCCAACCACCACCCTAAGCATTCACTCCCTTCACCACCGGCGCACCGTGGCTGCAGTGTGTACCATCTACAGGATGCACTGCAGAAACTCGCCAAGGCTTCTTCGACAGCACCTCCCAAACCCGCGACCCCTACCACCTAGAAGGACAAGGGAAGCAGGCACATGGGAACAATATCACCTGCACGTTGCCCTCCAAGTCACATACCATCCCGACTTGGAAACATATCGCTTTTCCTTCGTCGTCGCTGAGTCAAAATCCTGGAACTCCCTTCGTAACAGCACTGTGGGAGAACCTTCACCACACGGACTGCAGCGGTTCAAGAAGGCGGCTCGCCACCACCTTCTGAAGGGCAATTAGGGATGGGCAATAAATGCCGGCCTTGCCAGCGGTGCCCGCATCCCATGAACGAATAAAAAAAGAAATTGGGAAATTAAATTGAGTTAATTAAATAAAATCTAGAATAAAAAGCTAGTATCAGTAATGGGACCACAAAACTACCAGATTGTCATGAAAACCCACCTGGTTCAATAATGTCCTTTAGGGAAGGAGAAGCTGCCGTCCTTACCTGGTCTGACCTATATGTGACTCCAGGCCCACAGCAATGTGGTTGATTCTTAACTGCCTTCTGAAATGGGCTGACAAGCCACTCAGTTGTACAATCCCGCTACAAAAAGTCATAATAAGAATAAAACCGGACGGGCCACCAGGCACCGAACAAGGCAAAGGCAATCCAAGCCCAGTAGACCTTGCAACATCCCCCTCACAAACATCTGGGCACTTGTGCCAAAATTTGGAGAACTGTCCCACAGACTAATCAAGCAACAGCCTGACGTAGTCATACTCACAGAATCATACCTTTCAGCCAACATCCCAGACTCTTCCATTACCATCCCTGGGTATGTCCTGTCCCACCGGCAGGACAGACCCACCAGAGGTGGCGGTACAGTGATATACAGTCAGGAGGGAGTGGCCCTGGGAGCCCTCAACATCGACTCCAGTCCCCATGAAATCTCATGGCATCAGGTCAAACATGGGCAAAGAAACCTCCTGCTGATTACCACCTACTACTCTCCCGCAGCTGATGAATCAGTCCTCCTCCATGTTGAGCACCACTTGGAGGAAGCACTGAGGGTAGCAAGTGCACAGAATGGTACTCTGGGTGGGGGACTTCAATGTCCATCACCAAGAGCAGCTCGGTAGCACCACTACTGATCGAGCTGACCGAGTCCTGAAGGACATAGCTGCCAGACTGGGCCTGCGGCAGGTGGTGAGCGAACCAACATGAGGGAAAAACCTACTTGACCTAGTCCTCACCAATCTACCTGTCGCAGATGCATCTGTCCATGACAGTATTGGTAGGAGTGACCACCGCACAGTTCTTGTGGAGACAAAGTCCCGTCTTCACACTGAGGACACTGTCCATTGTGTTGTGTGGCACTACCACCGTGCAAAATGGGATAGATTCAGAACAGGCCTAGCAGCTCAAAACTGGGCATCCATGAGGCGCTGTGGGCCATCAGCAGCAGCAGAATTGTATTCCAGCACAATCTGTAACCTCATGGCTCTGCGTATTCCTCACTCTACCATTACTAACAAGCCAGGGGATCAACCCTGGTTCAATGAGGAGTGTAGAAGAGCATGCCAGGAGCAGCACCAGGCGTAGCTAAAGATGAGGTGTCAACCTGGTGAAGCTACAACACAGGACTACGTGCATGCTAAACAGCGGAAACAGCACGCTATAGACAGACCAACAAATCACATCAAAGCTTTGCAGTCCTGCCACATCTAGTCATGAATGGTGGTGGACAATCAGACAACTAACAGGAGGAGGAGGGTCCGTGAACATCCCCATCCTCAATGATGGCAGAGCCCAGCACATGAGTGCAAAAGACAAGGCTGAAGCATTTGCAACCATCTTCAGCCAGAAGTGCCGATTGGCTGATCCATCTCGGCCTCCTTCTGATATCTCCAACATCACAGACGCCAGTCTTCAGCCAATTCGATTCACTCCACGTGATATCAAGAAACGGCTGAGTGCACTGAATAGCGCAAAGACTATGAGCCCCGACAACATCCCGGCTGTAGTGCTGAAGACTTGTGTTCTAGTACTAGCCGCGCCTCTAGCCAAGCTGTTCCAGTACAGCTACAACACTGACATCTACCCGACAATGTGGAAAATTGCCCAGTTATGTCCTGTCCACAAAAAGCAGGACAAATCCAATCTGGCGAATTACTGCCCCATCAGTCTACTCTCAATCATCAGCAAAGTGATGGAAGGTGTCATCGACAGTACTATCAAGCGGAACTTACACACCAATAACCTGCTCACCGATGCTCAGTTAGGATTCCACCAGGATCACTCGGCTCCAGACCTCATTATAGCCTTGGTCTAAACATGGACAAAAGAGCTGAATTCCAGAGGTAAGAGTGACTGCCCTCGACATCAAGACAGCATTTGACCGAGTGTGGCATCGAGGAGCCCTAGTAAAATTGAATTCACTGGGAATTAGGGGGAAAACTCTCCAGTGGCTGGAGTCATACCTAGCACAAAGGAAGATGGTTGTGGTTGTTGGAGGCCAATCATCTCAGCCCCAGGACATTGCTGCAGGAGTTCCTCAGAGCAGTGTCTTAGGCCCAACTATCTTCAGCTGCATCATCAATGACCTTCCCTCCATCATAAGGTCCAAAGTGGAAATGTTTGCTGATGATTGCACAGTGTTCAGTGCCATTCACAACCCCACAGATTGTGAAGCAATCAGTGCCCACATGCAGCAAGACCTGGACAACTTCAAGGCTTGAGCTGATAAGTGGCAAGTAGTGTTCGTGTCAGGCAATGACCATCTCCAACAAGCGACAGTCTAACCACTTCTCCTTGACATTCAACAGCATTTCCATCGCCGAATCCCCCACCATCAACATCCTGGGGGTCACCATTGACCAGAAACTTAACTGGACCAGTCACATAAATACTGTGGCTACAAGAGCAGGTCAGAGGCTGGGTATTCTGCGGCGAGTGACTCACCTCCTGACTCCCCAAAGCCTTTCCACCATCTACAAGTGAGGAGTGTGATGGAATACTCTCCACTTTCCTGGATGAGTGCAGCTCTAACAACACTCAAGAAACCCAACACCATCCAGGACAAAGCAGCCCACTTGATTGGCACCTCATCCACCACCGACGCACCATGGCTGCAGTGTGTGCCATCTACAAGATGCACTGCAGCAACTCACCAAGACTTCTTCGACAGCACCTCCCAAACCCGCGACCTCTACCACTAGAAGGACAAGGGCAGCAGGCGCATGGAAACACCAGCACCTGCACGTTCCCGTCCAAGTCACACACCATCCTGACTTGGAAATATATCGGCGTTCCTTCATCGTCGCTGGGTCAAAATCCTGGAACTTCCTACCTAACAGCACTGTGGGAGTACCTTCACCACACAGACTGTAGGGATTCAGGAAGGCGGCTCACTACCATCTTCTCAATGGCAATTAAGAATGGACAATACATGCTGGCCTTGACAGCGAAGCCACATCCCATGAGTGAATAAAAAAAAACCTACCACTTCAGCTTTCTGATCACTCCATGATTTCTGACATTGAATTTGAGAATTGTCACACTGAAATCATAGTTTATCTAGTGAGTAGCCAACCCATAGGTAGGAAGGTTTGATTCCCAGTCTGGGCTGAGTTAGCTGATCTTAGTTGGGGTGATGGTAGGGATGCTACAGTTGGTCTCAATGCCTCAGGTTAGGAAGAAGACAATTGGCCAGGATTCCCTGGTGGCTGTCCATCGAACCCTGCTGAAGGTGCACATGTGTGGACATCGAATGAGGACAAAATCGGATTTGGCCCCTTGCCATTGCATAGTTTGCCGACTCTCACTGTCAAGGAGAGTCGGCAAACTATGAGAGGACTAAATGTTCTCGAAGCGGACTAATTTACTGGGTTATGGGGAAAAAGCTGGGGTGTGGGACAAAATAGGACAGCTCTTTCAAAGAGGGGGCACAGACACGATTGGGCGAATGGCCTCCTTCCATTCTGTAAGATTCTATGAAGGTTCACACATAAATAATGGCCACTTGAGTGAGGTACTTGAGAGCACTAGGTCGCTAAGGAACCATGTCGTAGTGAGAAGTCAATGCCTTCAGGGGAAATGGAAGAATTGAAACATACAAAACTCTTACTCGGCTCGACAGGGTAGATGCAAGGAGGATGATTCCCCTGGCTGGGGAATCTAGAACCAGGGGTCACTGTCTCAGAATTTAGGACTGAGATGAGGAGAAATTTCTTCACTCAGAGGATGGGGAATCTTTGGAATTCTCTACCCCAGAGGGCTGTGGAGGCTCAGTCATTGAGTACATTCAAAATAGAGATCGATAGATTTCTAGATATTAAAGGCATCAAGGGATATGGGGATGGTGCAGGAAAATGGTGTTGAGATAGAAGGTCAGCCATGATCTTGTTTGAATGATAGAGCAGGCTCGAGGGACCGGATGGCCTACTTCTGCTCCTATTTCTTATGTTCTTATGAGAAAAACTTTAAAAATGAAATTGTACTTTAAATGTTTGTAGGGGGTGGTGGTGTGTGTCAGCTTCACCTCTGACTTCGCTCCCGCTCCCTGGGTTCTAGACCTTGGACTTATTTGGGGGTTGTGACAAAGTGCAGCAGACAACTGGTTTTGGTGCAAGAAACTTTGATCTTTATTCAAGAGAGAAAATACAACACAACAACCTTAACACTAATAAAATGGGGAACACTTCAGTACACACGAGGGAAATTACAGTAGAAAGATACCTCACCCCTCCCAATCCCACTGTACTAGCTAAGTTGGACTCTAAAGGGCCAGAGATAATGCTCGCCAAACGAATCCTTGACAGTAATTCACCCAGAGGTAAGTCAGAAATAGATTGTGGAGTGGAAACTTTGCGGATCTTCGGTTTTCTCCCGAGTTGGTTTTCTTTGGTCGCGGTGGTCCAATATTACCCGGTTGGTTGGTGGCAATATTCGGTTGGTTGTTTCGTAAGGCCCTTGTTGCCGCGAGGTGTCTGATGGTCACTGGGGCTGTTGCTCTGGTTTCTTCTTGTGTGTCGGCCTGCTTCTAGAGCTGCTGAGCTTCCCTGTCGAACTGCTCTCCTGTTGCCCCTCGCCTTGTTGTTCGCTGGAAGCTGCTCTTCCTTCCAGAGACAGGCAGAACAAGACCAGCAGCACACAAGCGCCAGCAAGCCAGAGAGAGAGAGAGAGAGAGGTTTTGAGTTTCCACTTGTGTATGCCTCTCTTAGAATGGTCTTCGTCACTTTAAAAAAAAACACTTCATATCTGTTTAAACAGTTCTTACAAAGTCCTTAAGAATCTTTGATGGCTTTTGATGGTCCCTCATCATGCTGCAATTGCATCTCCCGATGTGTCATTGTTTTAATTTCGATTTGCTGATCACCTGGTATACAGGCTTCCTTTTGTATCCAACGTCCTAGGTGTTGATCGGTTTTACTTTAAAACAAAGACAAGGCCCCACCACGTCTGAAGCAGTTGCCTCTTTCAATGGCCAACTGCCTTTCGAATTAGTGCTGATTGTTGACCACCTGCTGTCGGTTATGCATTAAAACAGAGACATGTCTCCCACATTCCACTGTTTGTGTGTTGTTGATTTCGTCTGGTGACCTCTCATCTATCCTTCCATCTTAGGATTTTGGTCAATGGCCAATGTTTTCCATACCCAGGGAAAAGGTGAATTTCTTTAGGGTTTTTCTCCAAGTTTTGCGGGATCTGTGAATTTTGAGAATCTTACATGTTATATTCATACTATTCTTAGCTATCAAGGTCAGAAGAGTACAAATCTATTTCATTCATACTCCATGGGTAATGTCTGTGAAAAAGATGCTAAAATATTCATTGTATACTGTATTCAATAGATCAGTTGTGACACAGATGCATATAACACAATATGTCGACAACGTTACATGGATTTATATTTGTTTTTTTTTAAATTTGTAATATTTTTTTGAAATGGACCTTCCTTAGAACTGAATACATCATAAAATCAATAACCAGGGATTTTTTTTGATATGCCAGCTAAAAGGTGAATCGAAGATCAGGCAGCTCTGGTTTGATGATTTTGAATTTTGAAAGAGGATAACATAGCTTTAGTGTAGCCCCAAACTGTGTGCACCATAGTGAAATCCAGGATCTCGTGAGTTATGAAGTGGTATTCCAGAACTGTAGCATGTCCCCATGTAATATGTAATGACATTCAGCACCTTGATCTATACAACAAAAAAGGAAATATCCAAGGGATTAGATGATGTTTGACACGTGATTTGTGTAGTTACATATGTAAGGGCTAATTTTAACCTGCTGCCCAGCGTAAATGGGGCAATAGTGGTTTGAAAATGGTGTAGGGTGTAATTACCAACGACAGGCAGAAGTACTCCGCCCACCACCCTCCCATTTTGTGCCAAATGTTAAAATCAGCCCCACGGTGTGTCCTTGTTCACGTGGCATTCAGAGTTTAACATATTTTACAATACTTGGCTTCTCTTGAGTGAACATCAAAATCTTTATTCATTTACTTTCTGGATAAAATTAAAATGAAAATAGCCACCTCTTCAGTTTTAATCATTTTAATTACATGTTCAATTAAAATATGCTATGCTTGTTGTTTGAGATACAGAATTCTGCTCGTCAGCCCTACATGTGTTTCAATAATACCTGAAGATCTTCAGCGAAATTATTGTGTAACATTCTGTGGAGCATGTTGAGATTAAGTAGAAGACAGATTTTTCATTGTGTTTCCATAGGAGCGAATTTTAACCTAACCCATTGGGCGGGTCCAGGTCAGACCCTCGTTTTACACCCACCCGATTTTACTCTCCATTGAAGTTAGTACCCGCCAGGGAGGTTAGGTTAAAATTACCCTCACATTTTCTGCTAAAGTGTCTGAAGACCAATTTTCAGGTCTTAACCACGCACATCTTAGACGGCCTGGAGGACCCCCCCCACCACCAGCGCTATTTAAAGGGTCCATGCAGGTAGGTGTTGCAGGTTAATTGCTGGATTATTGCTTCTGGCTGCTATTGGAATAGGAAGTGTTTTTTGAAGCTCCCTATGCTTACTGAGGGTTGCTACAGTACATTTGAGAGTTGTTTGGCAGGTACTGCCTTACGGTTCGTAAAGTTACAACCGTGGTTGAACAACATTCCCGGCAACCATGGGTGGTCTGCTAGGGCTCCCACTGGGCATTTAGCACGACTGGGAACATGCAGAGAGGCCAGGCACAACAGGTTGAACTGCGAGGAGAGGGAGGAGCAGGGGGCACTGGGCACTAAGCAGGAGGCCGTATCCAATGAGGGCCTCTGGACCAATTCTCTTACCTCAACATGAGCGAGGAGCATTGCATCTGATGGTTGAGGTTCACCAAGGAAGCCCTGACGGAGATCTGTCAACTGGTGCGGCTGCAACTGCAGCCTCAAGGACAGCATTGCCTGTGGCTGTCAAGGTAACCGTGGCGCTGAACTTCTACGGCTCAGGATCATTTCCTGCCTCTGCTGGCGACATGTGCAACATCTCGCAGTATGCAGTGCACTGCTGTATAAGGGAGGTCACAGATGCACTGTACGAGATGAGGAACAGGTTCATCACATTCCCTCTTGACAGAGACCAGCAGAACGAGCGAGCGCAGGGGTTCGCCCGCATTGCTGGCTTCACCATGGTGCAGGGTGCCATTGATTGTACACACATTGCCCTGTGTGCCCCGCATATCATCTTGGCCGTCTTCGTCAACCAAAAGGGTCTCCATTCCCTGGGAGCAGTCACGATGCCTTTGTTAAGGCTATGGGCCTCGACAGCATCCCGGCTGTGGTACTGAAGATTTGTGCTCCAGAACTAGCTGCGCCTCTAGCCAAGCTGTTCCAGTACAGCTACAACACTGGCATCTGCCCGACAATGTGGAAAATTGCCCAGGCATGTCCTGTCCACAAAAAGCAGGACAAATCCAATCCGGCCAATTACCGCCCCATCAGTCTACTCTCAATCATCAGCAAAGTGATGGAAGGTGTCGTCAACAGTGCTATCAAGCGGCACTTACTCACCAATAACCTGCTCACCGATGCTCAGTTTGGGTTCTGCCAGGACCACTCGGCTCCAGACCTCATTACAGCCTTTGTCCAAACATTGACAAAAGAGCTGAATTCTAGAGGTGAGGTGAGAGTGACTGCCCTTGACATCAAGGCAGCATTTGACCGAGTGTGGCACCAAGGAGCCCTAGTAAAATTGAAGTCAATGGGAATCAGGGGGAAAACTCTCCAGTGGCTGGAGTCATACCTAGCACAAAGGAAGATGGTAGTGGTTGTTGGAGGCCAATCATCACAGCCCCAGGTCATTGCTGCAGGAGTTCCTCAGGGCAGTGTCCTCGGCCCAACCATCTTCAGCTGCTTCATCAATGACCTTCCCTCCATCCTAAGGCCAGAAATGGGGATGTTCGCAGATGATGGCAGAATGTTCAGTTCCATTCGCAACCCCTCAAATAATGAAGCAGTCTGAGCCCGCATGCAGCAAGACCTGGACAACATCCAGGCTTGGGCTGATAAGTGGCAAGTAACATTCGCGCCAGACAAATGACAGGCAATGACCATCTCCAACAAGAGAGACCTTAACTACCTCCCCTTGACATTCAACGGCATTACCATCGCCGAATCCCCCACCATCAACATCCTGGGGGTCACCATTGACCAGAAACTTAACTGGACCAGCCATATAAATACTGTGGCTACAAGAGCAGGTCAGAGGCTGGGTATTCTGCGACGAGTAACTCACCTCCTGACTCCCCAAAGCCTTTCCACCATCTGCAAGGCACAAGTCAGGAGTGTGATGGAATACTCTCCACTTGCCTGGATGAATGCAGCTCCAACAACACTCAAGAAACTCAACACCATCCAGGACAAAGCGGCCCGCTTGATTGGCACCCCATCCACCACCCTAAACATTCACTCCCTTCACCACCGGCGCACAGTGGCTGCAGTGTGTACCATCCACAGGATGCACTGCAGCAACTCGCCAAGACTTCTTCGACATCACCTCCCAAACCCGCGACCTCTACCACCTAGAAGGACAAGAGCAGCAGGCACATGTGAACAACACCACCTGCACATTCCCCTCCAAGTCACACACCATCCCGACTTGGAAATATATCGCCGTTCCTTCATCGTCGCTGGGTCAAAATCCTGGAACTCCCTTCCTAACAGCACTGTGGGAGAACCTTCACCACACGGACTGCAGCGATTCAAGAAGGTGGCTCACCACCACCTTCTCAAGGGCAGTTAGGGATGGGCAATAAATGCTGGCCTCGCCAGCGACGCCCACATCCCATGAACGAATAAAAAGAAATGCGGCAATCCAACGTCACCCGGCTCAGCAAGTCAAAAGCTGGCTACTGGACGACAAGGACTGTCCCCTCACGCCGTGGCTCATGACTCTGGTCAGGAACCCATGCACACGTGCACAGCAAGCCTACAATGAGAGCCATGCTGCCACACGTAACGTCGTGGAGCACATCATAGGCCTCCTGAAACAACTCTTCCGCTGCCTGGACCGTTCTGGAGGAGGCCTCCAGTACTCAGCTGAATGGTTGGGAAGATACGTGGTGGTATGCTGCATCCTGCACAACCTTGCCATTATGAGGGACCAGCCCTTGCCACCGATGATCGTAAAAGACCTTAAGCCAGAGGTGGAGGAGGGGGAAGTGCCAGACAAGGAAGTGGAGGAAGACGCAAGGATGCAACAGGGAACACACGCCTTGTCTGGAAGGGCTCTGTGTGCTCGCCTGATCCGTGCCTGCTATCAATAATGCCAGTTACATCCCCCAACTCACAACAGCCCGACACTCCCCACCTGTCCACTCCCACATGACCATCAAATCGGTCTCCTGATTACACATTGGTTTCCCCCTCAGCTCATCGCACAAATAAAAATCACCACCAAATGCAAATTCAAAGTCATATTTATCAATTAACAAACAAATTATGGAAACAGAACAGAACTATTCACTTTTGTGCATTGCTTTAGTGCCTGTTGTTCAAGTGCCTTTACCTATCCTAGTGCTCCTATGAGGTGCATCCTCAGTGGCTGGAGCATGGGTGGTGGAAGGCTGCTGGCCTTAAATGGAGGAGCATGCAGATGGCCTTGGAGGACGACCTCGAGCAGCTCTGGGCCGGGAGGGCCCGGCTTCAGACTGCACCATCTCAGCATGAGCTGCAGTAGTCTGGCCTGGCTGGCTGATAGGCAACAGCAAGGGCACTGGCGGAGTGGTAGGGTTGGGAGCAGGAATGCTGTCGTCCTGAGAGAGGACAGCAGGTCCGACTGCTATGGCGCCACTGCCACTCTCCTGGGGTGGCGCCTCAGCAATGCTGATGATCAGCTGGAGAACGGATTGCTGGAGTGCTGTGACGTTCTGGAAGCCCCTTTCCACAGTGGTACCCAGAGCCACGATAGCAGCAGTCTGAGTTTCCATTGCAGCAGTCTGAGCTGCAACCATAGCTTGCAGACCCTTGATGACATCGGTCTGTGCTGCAATGGAAGCTGCGACATCAGCCATCAGGCTCTGCGTCATTGTGGGTTCCACAGGTGTGCTGATGGAGGTGACCACCCATTTCATGTTGGAAAGGATGGGCTTCAAGCTCTGCCCTGTGCCAAGTTGGAGCTGGTCTCCTCCATGCCCCCTGTCGTTGTGCGCAGGCTTTCTGGCAGGCTTTCCAGTGCCCCAAGCATTTGGTGGTGTACGCCCATCAGCCGGTTTCTGTAGCCTGGCCCATCGAAGTCCTCATCTGACTCCTCTGCAGCAGAACTAGTGAGTGACCTCGCCCTCCAGCTAGCTGGCACCTGTCGCATCCATTCCCCCCAGCCCGACTCGTGCACATTTGTGCCCGATGTCTCACCACGTGCAGATCCCTCCTCTAACCTAGCCTCTAAATAACACGCAGTATCTGTCTCTGAGCTGGTGGATGCGAGTGTCAGATCAAGTGACGGTGTGCCTTCAGTGTCCCCCTCCTCCTCCTCCTCGGACGGTGCCTCCACATATTCTTGGGTATCTGCAATGACAAAGGGAAACAGGTTGAGTTGTGGAGGGGGAAGAGGAGCAAGACATGCATGTTGACAGCATCTGCAGCACGCGAGTCAGAAAAGATTATGAGAGGAGGGAGATGTGGGAAACAAGAAGGAGCATGCAGAGACCCTCCCCCCCTTTATTGGGACCTCCAGCGCATTTATTTATAAATGACTTAGATGAAGAAATAGAGAGGTGTATGTCCAAGTTTGCAGACAACACTAAGTTAGGTGGCATAGTAAGTAGTGTAGATGGGAGAAGAACGTTGCAAAGGGACATTGATAGATCAAATGAGCGGGCAAAACCATAATAAATGCAGTTCAACGCGGGGAAGTGCAAGGTCATCCACTTTGGACCAAATAAGAATAGACCAGTGTATTTTCTAAATGATGAGAAGCTCGGAACTATGGAGGACCAGAGAGATTTAGGGGTTGGAGTACAGAAATCACTAAAAACTAGTGGACAGCTACAAAAAATAATTTAAAAGGCTAATGAAGTTCGGCTCAAGGGGGCTGGAATACAAAGGGGTGGAAGTTATGCTACAGTTGTATAAAGTTCTGGTTAGACCTGGATTCTGGGTATCTCATTCAGTTCTGGGTACTGGACCTCAGGAAGGATATACTGGCCTTGGAGGGGGTGCAGTACAGATTGAGCAGAATGATACCGGGCCTAAAAGAGTTACATTACGAGGAAAAGTTGTATAGACTAGGCTTGTATTCCCTTGAGTATAGTCGAATAAGGGGTGATATAATTGAGGTGTTTAAGATGATTAAAGAATTTGATAGGGTTGACAAAGAGAATTTTTTTCCTCTGGTGGAGGAGTCCAGAACAAGGGGGCATAACCTTAAAACTAGAACTAAACCATTATGGGGTAATGTCAGGAAGCACTTCTTCACACAGAGGGTGGTGGAAATCTGGTACTCTCTCCCTCATAAAGATATTGAGGCTAGGTCAGTTTTAAAACTGAGATTGATAGGTTATTGTTTCGCAAAGATATTAAAGGATATGGAACCAAGGTGGGTAAATAGAGTTAAGATACAGATCAGCCAGGATCTAATTGAATGGCAGAACAGCCTCGAGGGGCTGAATGGCCTTCTCCTGTTCCTAAGTTCCACCGTGCCTCTTTTGACTCTTTGAAAAAGCTATCCAATTATTCCCACTTCCACGCGCTTTCCCCATAGCCCTGCATATTTTTCCTTTTCAAGTATATATCCAATTCTCTTTTCAAAGTTGCCATTAAATCTGCTTCCCCCACCCTTTCAGACAGTGCATCCCAGATCATAATAACTCACTGCGTAATAAAATTTCTCCTCATCTTCCCTCTGGTTCTTAAATCTGTGTCCTCTGGTTACCGATCCACCCGCCAGTGGAAACAGTTTCTCCTGATTAACTCCATTAAAACCCCTCATTATTTTGAACACCTCTATTAAATCGCCCCTTAAAATTCTCGACTCCAAGGAGAACAATCCCAGCTTCTCTAGTCTCTCCACATAACTGAAGCCCATCATCCCTGGTACAGTTCTGGTAAATCTCCTCTGCATCTTCTCCAAGGCCTTGAAATCCTTCCGAAAGTTTAGTGCCCAGAATTGGACACAACACTGCAGCTGAAGCCAAACCAATGATTTTAAAGGTTTAGAATAACTTCCTTGATTTTGTGCTCTGTGCCTTCATTTATAAAGCCAAGGATCCAATATGCTTTCTTAACAGTTTTATCAACTTGTCCTGCCACCTTCAAAGATTTGTGTATGTGAACCCCGAGGTATCTCTGTTCCTCCACCCCCTTTTAAAATTGTGCCATTTCGTTTGTATTGCCTCTCCTCAATCTTCCTTTCAAAATGCATCACCTCACACTTCTCTGTGTTAAGTTTCATCTGCCATGTGTCTGCCCATTTCACCGGTCTGTCTATATTCTCCTGAAGTCTGCTACTATCCTCCTCACTGTTTTCTACATTTCCAACATGGCAAACAAAATAATAATGTTGTCATGATGTCTATCTAATGTATTGATACCTATAGGTGGCAAGTAACATTCGCGCCAGATAAGTGCCAGGCAATGACCATCTCCAACAAGAGAGAGTCTAACCACCTCCCCTTGACATTCAACGGCATTACCATCGCCGAATCCCCCACCATCAACATCCTGGGGGTCACCATTGACCAGAAACTTAACTGGACCAGCCATATAAATACTGTGGCTACGAGAGCAGGTCAGAGGCTGGGTATTCTGCGGCGAGTGACTCACCTCCTGACTCCCCAAAGCCTTTCCACCATCTACAAGGCACAAGTCAGGAGTGTGATGGAATACTCTCCACTTGCCTGGATGAGTGCAGCTCCAACAACACTCAAGAAGCTCAACACCATCCAAGATAAAGCAGCCCGCTTGATTGGCACCCCATCCACCACCCTAAACATTCACTCCCTTCACCACCGGCGCACTGTGGCTGCAGTGTGTACCATCCACAGGATGCACTGCAGCAACTCGCCAAGGCTTCTTCGACAGCACCTCCCAAACCCGCGACCTCTACCACCTAGAAGGACAAGGGCAGCAGGCGCATGGGAACAACACCACCTGCACGTTCCCCTCCAAGTCACACACCATCCCGACTTGGAAATATATCGCCGTTCCTTCATTGTCGCTGGGTCAAAATCCTGGAACTCCCTTCCTAACAGCACTGTGGGAGAACCGTCACCACACGGACTGCAGCGGTTCAAGAAGGCGGCTCACCACCACCTTCTCGAGGGCAATTAGGGATGGGCAATAAATGCCGGCCTTGCCAGTGACGCCCACATCCCGTGAATGAATAAAAAAAAAAAAGGTGTCAGCCGTGGTTCAGTGGTAGCACTCTCGCGTCTGAATCAGAAGATTGTGGGTTGAAGTCCCACTCCAGAGTCTTGAGCACAAAAAACCATTATAGTACTGAGGGAGTGCTGAACTGTCTTTCGTATGAGACGTTAAACCAAAGCCCCGCCTGCCCTCTCAGGTGGACACAAAAGATCCTGTGGTACTATTTCAAATGTAAGGAATCTTACAACACCAGGTTATAGTCCAACAGTTTTATTTGAAAATCACAAGCTTTCGGAGGCTTTCTCCTTCGTTAGGTGAAGTGTGTTGGACTATAACCTGGTGTTATAGTCCAACACACAGGGTAAGGGTAAGAGGATAACTAGGGAAAAAATAGGGCCCATTAGGGACAAAAATGGCAATCTGTGTGTGGAGCCGGAAGATGTAGGAGGGGTTCTAAATGAATTTTTTGCATCTGTTTTCACTATGGAGAAGGACGACGTAGACATAGAAATACGACAGGGGGACTGTGATATACTCGAACATATTAACATTGAGCTGGAGGAGGTATTGGCGGTTTTAGCAGGCCTAAAAATGGATAAATCCCCAGGCCCGGACGAAATGTATCCCAGGCTACTGTGTGAGGCAAAGGAGGAGATTGCGGGGGCTCTGACACATATATTCAGAACCTCTCTGGCCACAGGGGATGTGCCAGAGGACTGGAGAACCGCTAATGTAATACCATTATTCAAGAAGGGGAGTAGGGAAAAACCGGGGAACTACAGGCCAGTGAGCCTAACATCAGTGGTAGGAAAATTATTGGAAAAAATTCTGAAGGACAAAATTAGTCTCCACTTGGAGAAGCAAGGATTAATCAGGGATAGTCAACATGGCTTTGTCAAGGGAAGATCATGTCTGACTAATTTGATTGAATTTTTTGAGGGGGTGACTAGGCGTGTGGATGAGGGTAACGCAGTGGATGTGGTATACATGGATTTCAGTAAGGCCTTCGATAAAGTCCCGCACAGGAGACTGGTCAAGAAGGTACGAGCCCATGGAGTCCAGGGTGCCTTGGCACTTTGGATACAAAACTGGCTTAGTGGCAGAAGGCAGAGGGTGATGGTCGAAGGTTGTTTTTGTGACTGGAAGCCTGTGGCCAGTGGGGTACCACAGGGATCTGTGCTGGGGCCCTTGCTGTTTGTGGTCTACATTAACGACTTGGATATGAATGTAAAAGGTATGATCAGTAAGTTTGCTGATGATACAAAAATTGGTAGGGTGGTAAATAGCGAGGAGGATAGCCTCAGTCTGCAGGACGATATAGATGGGTTGGTCAGATGGGCGGAACAGTGGCAAATGGAATTTAACCCGGAAAAGTGTGAGGTGATGCACTTTGGAGGGACTAACAAGGCAAGGGAATACACAATGAATGGGAGGACCCTAGGCAAGACAGAGGGTCAGAGGGATCTTGGTGTGCAAGTTCACAGATCCCTGAAGGCGGCGGAACAGGTAGATAAGGTGGTAAAGAAGGCATATGGGATACTTGCCTTTATTAGCCGAGGCATAGAATATAAGAGCAATGAGGTTATGATGGAGCTGTATAAAACACTGGTTAGGCCACAGCTGGAGTACTGTGTGCAGTTCTGGTCGCCGCACTACAGGAAGGATGTGATCGCTTTGGAGAGGGTGCAGAGGAGATTCACCAGGATGTTACCAGGGCTGAAGCGCTTCAGCTATGAAGAGAGACTGGGAAGATTGGGTTTGTTTTCCTTGGAGCAGAGGAGGCTGAGGGGGGACATGATTGAGGTGTACAAAATTATGAGGGGCATAGATAGGATGGATACTAAGGAGCTTTTTCCCTTCGTTGAGGGTTCTGTAACAAGGGGGTATAGATTCAAGGTAAAAGGCGGGAGGTTTAGAGGGGATTTGAGAAAGAACTTTTTCACCCAGAGGGTGCTTGGAGTCTGGAACTCACTGCCTGAGAGGGTTGTGGAAGCAGGAACCCTCACAACATTCAAGAAGCATTTGGATGAGCACTTGAAATGCCATAGCATACAAGGCTACGGACCAAATGCTGGAATATGGGATTAGATTAGACTGGGCTTGATGGCCGGCGCGGACACGATGGGCCGAAGGGCCTCTATCCGTGCTGCATAACTCTATGACTCTATGACTCTATAACCTGGTGTTGTAACATTCCTTACATTTGTCAACCCCAGTCCATCACCGGCATCTCCACATCAGTGCTATTTCAAAGAAGAGCCAGGGGAGTTATCCCCGGTGTCTTGGCCAATTTTTATCTCTCAACCAACATCATTAAAAAAAATAGATCATTATCACATTGTTGTTTGTGGGATCTTGCTGTGTGCAAATTGGCTGCTGTATTCCCTACTTTACAATGTACAATGGTACAGAATAGGTACATTCCCACGAGGGAGAAAGGCAGGGCAACTAAAGCAGAGCTTCCTGGATGACAAAAGAGGTAGAGAGTAAGATGAAGCAGAAAAAAGGGGCGTATGACAGATGTCAGGTTGATAATACAAGTGAGAACCAGGCTGAATATAGAAAGTTCAGAGGGGAAGCGAAAAAGGAAATAAGAGGGACAAAGAGAGAGTATGAGAATAGACTGGGGGCTAACATAAAAGGGAACCCAAAAGTCTTCCACAGGCATGTTAACAGTAAACGGGTAGTAAGAGGAGGGATGGGACCGATTAGGGACCAAAAAGGAGATCTACGCTTGGAGGCAGAGGGCATGGCTGAGGTACTAAATGAGTACTTTGCATCTGTCTTTACCAAGGAAGAAGATGCTGCCAAAGTCACAGTAAAAGAGGTAGCTGAGATATTGCATGGGCTAAAAATTGATAGAGGAGGTACTAGAAAGGCTAGCTGTACTTAAAGTCGATAAGTCACCCGGTCCAGATAGGATGTATCCTAGGTTGCTGAGGGAAGTAAGGGTGGAAATTGCGGAGGTACTGGCCATAAACTTCCAATTATCCTTAGATACGGGGGTGGTGGCAGAGGACTGGAGAATTGCAAATGTTACACCCTTGTTCAAAAAAGGGAGTAAGGAATATCCCAGCATCTACAGGCCAGTCAGTTTAACCTCAGTAGTGGGAAAACTTTTAGAAACGATAATCCGGGACAAAATTAACATTCACTTAGACAAGTGTGGATTAATTAAGGAAAACCAGCAAAGATTTGTTAAAGGCAAATTGTGTTGAACTAACTTGATTGAGTTTTTTGATGAGGTAATGGAGAGGGTCGATGAGGGCAATGTGGCTGATGTGTATATGGACTTCTGAAAGGCTTTTGATAAAGTGCCGCATAATAGGCTCATCATCAAAGTTGAAGCCCGTGGAATAATGCACACGAAATTGGCTTATTAACAGGAAACAGAGAGTAGTGGCAAACGGTGTTTTTTCAGACTGGACACGATACTCCACAATACGACAGTATTGGAGGGAGGTATATAGTGGTGTTCCCCAGGGGTTGGTACTGCTTTTCTTGATATATATTAATGACTTGGACTTGGATGTACAGGGCACAATTTCAAAATTTGCAGATGACACAAAACTTGGAAGGGTAGTGAACAGTGAGGAGGATAGTGATAGACTTCAAGAGGACATAGACAGGCTGGTGGAATGGGCGCACAAGTGACAGATGAAATTTAATGCAGAAAAGGGTGAAGTGATACATTTTCATAGGAAGAACGGAGAGACAATATAAGCTAAAGGGTACAATTCTAAAAGGTGCAGGAACAGAGAGATCTGAAGTTATGTGTGCACAAATCATTGAAGGTGGCAGGACAGGTTGAGAAAGCGGTTAAGAAAGCATACAGGGTCCTGGGCTTTATAAATAGAGGCATAGAGTACAAAAGCAAGGAGGTTATGATGAACCTTTATAAAACACTGGTTCGGCCACAACTGGAGTATTGTGTCCAGTTCTGGGCACCGCGTTTTAGGAAGGATGCGAAGGCCTTAGAGAGGGTGCAGAAGAGATTTACTAGAATGATTCCAGGGATGAGGGACTTCAGTTATGTGAATAGGCTGGAGAAGCTGGGGTTGTTCTCCTTGGAGCAGAGATGATTGAGAGCAGCTTTGATAGAGGTATTCAAAATGATGAAGGGTCTAGACACATGGCAGAAAGGTCAAAAACCAGAGGACATAGATTTAAGATGATCGGCGAAAGAACTAAAGGCGACAAAAGGAAAAACGTTTTCACACAGCGAGTGGTTAGGATCTGGCTGAGGGGGTGGTGGAGGCAGATTCAATTATGGCCTTCAAAAGAGAACTGGATAAGTACTTGAAAGGAAAAAAATTGCAGGGCTACAGGGATAGGGCAGGGAGGTGGGACAGCTAGATTGCTCTTGCAGAGAGCCGGCACGGACTTGATGGGCCGAATGGCCTCCTTCTGTGCTGTAACCATTCTATGATTCAATGAGTGTTTGATCAATTTATTAAATTATGAATACTGGTTTGCTGTAGTGGCCACTAAAGAAAGCTGGTTAAGTAAATTAGGTGAACATTCCCTGATTCGCAACATGCGATTGTCACATGTCAATTGGCACTTCTGAGTTTATTACCCATAACAGGGTATCAATAACTTACAGTAGATGAAAGTAAATAAGGAGTGAATGTTGAGTGTAATTAAGGTAACTGAAGTTGTTATGTTCAGTATCAGAGAACGTGGATATAGTTGATATCTAAGAAAAACTAGTTAAGGTACAAGATATTAATTTCAACTTAACATAGCGCCCCCAAAATCTTGGGAGATTTAAAGACGTCCTGCTTGGTCTCAGATCCTTGTGTGCACGTGTGACAGGTCTAGGAAACACCCCCCCTCCGATCGGCGCTACCTTCCTCCTGGCCACCTCTACTTCCTGACCAAGCCATTGCTTCCTCCCCCCAGCCACCGCTACCTCACCCCCTGCCACCACTACCCCCCAACCCGATCGATCCCCCCCTGACTGGTCACCCCCCCTTACCAGTCAAGCCTCTTTCTTCACTTACGTGAGGGCCGCTGCTGACGCTTTGCCAGTGAGCTGCCTGTTGCTTTTTGCAGCTTGCCGGCTCCATGGAAATGAGGCCCGAGGCCAAATATCAGGGCCTCGTCGGGCCTCACCATTCAGGTACAGGGATTCAGCGTGCCTAACAATGGGCCTGTCCAAATTTCTGGGCATCTGTCTTCTCTAACAGAATTCTATTACATAGTGAAGGCTAATGATAGTGATGTAATCAATCAACTAATGGTTTCTGCTTGTTTTAACATTTCATTTCCTAAGGTTGCAATTTCTTCAATTTGCTACCCTTCTACTTATTTAGTTATGCACTGTACCATTGTGGTGCTGTTGCTTACGGTGGAAATGTTAGAAATTTGGAAAACTTTTAGGACTTCACTAAAACAATGCTTGGAAATTAGCCCTATACATTTTAAATTAAAGATTAGTCTAGATTTATTCAGGTTGAAATTTATTTGGCAGGATTCATATGCATTTGATTGGCAAACCACATCTGTGACTTTAGGGTATTGGGATCTTTATTCAAGATCATTTTACATTAAATTGACTGTAGCAGGTTAAACCATTCAAGGGTTCTTCAGAAGAGCCACAATGGATTTTCTATTCTTTATTATAGGTAATCATGGGTTTTCGGGACGACATTGATGGTGGTAGCGAAGGACTACAGAGAGTATTTATTTTACATGAAAGTAGCTCCACAGAGTTATGGAGCAGCCTTCAGTGGAAAGGTGTTGATGCAAGGTGGAGATCCAGTAGTTTTAACATGCGTGATTCATATTAATATGCTTGATAACCTGGAGAGTCAGAAAATAAAATTTTGTGATGGTTCCCTACTACAGCAACCATAAGTAGTGATGGAGCTCTTAACGAGCCAAATGAACCGGGATGCCCAGATGATATTGAAAGTTGCCCAAAGAATGGACTTGTAGCTTTGTATAATCACATAAACAAGCTTTGTATGATGATGTGTGTTACGAGACTGTACCAGTAATATTTAATCTATCAGCTGTAACTATGCCAAAAATGTCTATGTAACTGTAATGTAGTGAAACGTCCCAAGGCACTTCACAAGACCGTTATCAAACAAAATTTGACACCGAGC
This sequence comes from Heptranchias perlo, assembly GCF_035084215.1. Taxonomy (NCBI): domain Eukaryota; kingdom Metazoa; phylum Chordata; class Chondrichthyes; order Hexanchiformes; family Hexanchidae; genus Heptranchias; species Heptranchias perlo. The sequence continues at coordinate 161,188,013 of NC_090325.1, forward strand.
CCATATCGGTGTATTAGGACAGCTTGGTCAAAGAGGTAGGTTTTAAGGAGTGTCTTAAAGGAGGAGAGGTAGAGAGGCAGAGAGGTTTAGGGAGGGAATTCCAGAGCTTAGTTCTAGGCAGCTGAAGACATGGCCCCTAATGATGGAGCGATGAAAATTGGGGATGTGCAAGTGGCCAGAATTGGAGGAGCGCAGAGATCTCGGAGGGTTTTAGGGCTGGAGGAGGTTACAGAGATAGGGAGGGGCGAGGCCATGGAGGGATTTGAAAACAAGGATGAGAATTTTTAAATCGAGGCATTGCCGGACAATGTAGGTCAGCGAGCACAGGGGTGATGGGTGAACGGGAGTTGGTGTGAGTTAGGATACGGGCAGCAGAGTTTTGGATGAGCTCAAGTTTACAGAGGGTGCAAGGTGGGAGACTGGCCAGGAGAGCAGTGGAACGGTTGAGTATAGAGGTAACAATAGCATGGATGAGCATTTCAGCAGCAGATGAGTTGAGGCAGGGGCGGAGACGGGCAATGTTACGGAGATACAGTGCATCTCACATACACTTGGTACATATGCAGCAACAGAATGCCAGGATAGAGAAAAGTATTACTGTGGGAAGTCGTTTCTAATATTGGATAACTTCTTTGGGTGACAATCATGTAAATGTTATTTGTAATAGCCCAAGAGATGATGGTGGTTGTCTTGATCATACTGATTTGTCCGGTTAAGAAAACCTTGAGGCAAGTATAGTGCAGGAAAACTATTATGGAAACTGTAATGTTAGTAGGGAATTAATTAATATTAGTTAATGAGATAAGGCAGAAGCCATAATCTGACATATTCTACCCATCATCCTACTGGGAGATGAAAATCGACCTCTGGAAATAAGTAGCCCTGACATTATCCCCACATGGCATACATATCCTTATTGTGATAAAACAGCAAATCCTAACTCATTGTGAGTACTATCAGGGGAGATCTACAGGTACATAATATAAAATTTCAATTTGTTACGTAACGATTTTAGATAACTTCTCAAGTGTGAATAGAAGTTTATAGCAATATAGACCCAGTGATTTTTAGAACAGCCTTTCTTTACTGAGGTGTAACCTCTACAGTGCCCTACAGAGGTCTTACATTTGAAGAGGATTAATATTTTAATCTGTAATGCACCATTCAAGTACAAGATTAACAAAATAACCCTTTGACAGATTTGTCAGCATAACATCCAGCTCTTTAATAAGAACATAAGAAATAGCATCAGGAATAGGCCCCTCGAGCCTGCTCTGCCATTCAATAAAATCATGGCTGATTTTCTACCTCAACTCCAGTTTCCCACCCTATCCCCATATCCCTTGATTCCCTTAGTGTCCAAATATCCACCGATCTCAGTCTTGAATATACTCAATGACTGAGCATCCGCAGCCCTCTGGGGTAGAGAATTCCAAAGATTCACAACCCTTGAACCTTAACACAATTTCAGACCATGGATTGGGTGGAAGAATTGCTCTGGTCGTTGTGTGTGGCAAAGTTGTAGACATGTGTTTTTGAATACATTTATAATGTCACTACATATAGTGACCAGAAGAATTCTTCCCCTAGAAGCAGGATTCTCAAAGCCCATCTGATTTCAGTGTTTCCTTTCATAATGGTTTTTTGACTTAATCATAGAATCATAGAATGGTTGCAGCACAGAAAGAGGCCATTCGGCCCATTGAGTCTGTGCCAGCTCTCTGCAAGAGCAATCCAGTTAGTCCCATTCCCTGGCTATTTCCCCACAGCCTGCAAATATTTTCCCTTCAAGTATTTATCCAATTCCTTTTTGAAAACCACGATTGAATCTACTTCCACCACCCTTTCAGGCAACGCATTCCAGATCATAACGACTCGCTGAGTGAAAAAGTGTTTCCTCGTGTCGCCTTTGCTTCTTTTGCCAATCACCTTAAATCTGTGTCCTCGGGTTCTCGATCCTTCTGCCAATGGGTACAGTTTCTCTTTCTCTACTTTATCTAAACCCTTCATGATTTTGAACAGTTCTATCAAATCTCCTCTCAACCTTCTATACTCTAAGGAGAACAACCCCAGCTTCTCCAGTCTATCCACGTAACAGAAGTCCCTCATACCTGGAACCATTCTAATAAATATTTTCTGCACCCTCTCTAAGGCCTTCACATCCTTCCTAAAGTGCAGTGCCTAGAATTGGACACAATACTCCAGTTGTGGCCGAACATGTGTTTTATAAAGGTTCAGCATAACTTCCTTGCTTTTGTACTCTATGCCTCTATTTATAAAGCCCAGGAGACCGTATGCTTTTTTAACCGCTTTCTCAAACTGTCCTGCCACCTTCAAAGATTTGTGCACATATACCCCCAGGTCTCTCTGTTCCTGAACCCCCTTTAAAATTGTACCATTTAGTTTATATTGTCTCTCCTCGTTCTCCTGACAAAATGTATCACTTCGCACTTCTCTGCGTTAAATTTCATCTGCCATTTGTCCGTCTATTCTACCAGCCTGTCTATGTCCCCTTGAAGTCTATTACTATCCTCTCCACTGTTTAACGACACTTCCAAGTTTTATGTCATCTGCAAATTTTGAAATTGTGCCCTGAACACCCAAGTCCAAGTCAATATATATCAAAAAAAGCAGTGGTTCTAATACTGACCCGTGGGGAACACCACTGTATATCTCCCTCCAGTCCGAAACACAACCGTTCACCACTACTCTCTGTTTCCTGTCACATAGCCAATTTCATATCCATGCTGCCACTGCCCCTTTTATTCCATGAGCTTCAATTTTGCTGACAAGCCTATTATGTGGCACTTTATCAAACATCTTTTGAAAGTCCATATACACAACATCAACCACATTGCCTCATCAACCCTCTCTGTTACCTCATCAAAAAACTCAATCAAATTAGTTCAACACGATTTGCCTTTAACAAATCCATGCTGGCTTTCCTTTGTTAATCCACACTTGTTCAAATGACAATTAATTTTGTCCCGGATTATCGTTTCTAAAAAATACCCACCACCGAGGTTAAACTGACTGGCTTGTAGTTGCTGGGTTTAACCTTACACCCTTTTTTGAACAAGGGTGTAACATTTGCAATTCTCCAGTCCTCTGCCACCACCCCCGTATCTAAGGATAATTGGAAGTTTATGGCCAGTACCTCCGCAATTTCCACCCTTACTTCCCTCAGCAACCTAGGATACATCCTATCTGGACCGGGTGACTTATCGACTTTAAGTACAGCTAGCCTTTCTAGTACCTCCTCTATCAATTTTTAGCCCATGCAATATCTCAGCTACCTCTTTTACTGTGACTTTGGCAGCATCTTCTTCCTTGGTAAAGACAGATGCAAAGTACTCATTTAGTACCTCAGCCATGCCCTCTGCCTCCAAGCGTAGATCTCCTTTTTGGTCCCTAATCGGTCCCATCCCTCCTCTTACTACCCGTTTACTGTTAACATGCCTGTGGAAGACTTTTGGGTTCCCTTTTATGTTAGCCCCCAGTCTATTCTCATACTCTCTCTTTGTCCCTCTTATTTCCTTTTTCACTTCCCCTCTGAACTTTCTATATTCAGCCTGGTTCTCACTTGTATTATCAACCTGACATCTGTCATACGCCCCTTTTTTCTGCTTCATCTTACTCTCTACCTCTTTTGTCATCCAGGAAGCTCTGCTTTAGTTGCCCTGCCTTTCTCCCTCGTGGGAATGTACCTATTCTGTACCTGAACCATCTCTTCTTTAAAGGCCGCCCATTGTGCAATTACAGTATTGGCTGCCAATCTTTGATTCCAATTTATCCGGGCCAGATCCGTTCTCATCCCACTGAAATTGGCCCTCCTCCATTTGAGTATTTTTAGTTTAGAGTGGTCCTTGTCCTTTACCATAGCTAATCTAAACCTTATGATACTATGATCACTGTTCCCTAAATGCTCCCCCACTGACACGTGGCCCACCTCATTTCCCAGAACCAGATCTAGCAATGCCTCCTTCCTCATTGGGCTGGTAAAGAAAGTTCTCCTGAAAAGACTTCAAAAATTCGTCCCCCTCTTTGCCCCTTATACGAATACTCTCCCAGTCTATATTAAGATAGTTGAAGTCCCCCATTATCACTACTCAATGGCTCTTGCACCTCTCTGTAATTTCCCTGCAAATTTGCTCCTCTATATCCTTCTCACTAGTTGGTGGCCTACAGAATACCCCCAGTAGTGTAATGGCACCTCTATTGTTTCTGAACTCGAATCAAATTCTGTCCTTGACCTTTCCAGGACATCCTCCCCCTCCCAATATACTCCTAATCAATACTGCCACTCCCCCTCCTTTCTTTCCTTCCCTATCTTTCCTGAACACCTTGTATCCAGAAATATTTAGTACCCAATCCTGTCCTTTTTTGAGCCAGGTCTTCGTTATCGCCACACATCATATTCCCATGTGGCTAATTGCACGTGCAGCTCACCAACCTTGTTTACTACGCTTCGTGCGTTTACGCACATGCACTGGAAATCTATCTTAGACCTTCTTGTAGTCTCTCTTAATCTAATCCTACCTAATAATGTACTATTTTTTACTCTAGTGCTATCTGTCTCTCCCAATCCTTTGTGTACCTTGTTTCTCCTTTCCAGTGCTATATCCTGGTGCCCTTCCCCTGCCAAATTAGTTTAAACCCTCCCCCACAGCAGTAGCAAACCTCCCCACAAGGACATTGGTTCCAGCTCTGTTGAGGTGCAATCCGTCCGGCCTGTACAGGCCCTACTTCCCCCAGAACTGGTTCCAATGCCCTAGGAATCTAAAGCCCTCCCTCCTGCACCATTTCTCCAGCCACGCTTTCATCTGCTCGATCCTCTTATTTCTATACTCACTAGAGCGTGGCACCGGGAGTAATCCGGAGATTGCTACCTTTGAGGTCCTGCTTATTAATCTCTTTCCTACCTCCCAAAAATCTTCTTGCAGGACCTCATCCCTCTTCCTACCTATGTCGTTGGTACCTATATGGACCACGATCTCTGGCTGTTCACCCTCCCCATTCAGAATGCCCTGCAGCCGCTCAGTGACATCCTTGATCCTGGCACCAGGGAGGCAACATACCATCCTGGAATCACGTCTGCGGCCACAGAAATGCCTGTCTGTTCCCCTAACTATTGAATCCCCTAACACTATTGCTGTCCTGACCTTTCTGCTCCCCTCCTGTACAGCTGAGCCACCCGTGGTGCTGTGGACTTGGCTCTGGCTGCACTCCCCAGAGGAACCCTCTCCCTCACCAGTATTCAACCAGTTAGAGAGTGAGATGGACTCAGAGGTCTCCTGCACTACCTGCCTGGTCCACCTTGTCTGTCTGGCAGTCACCCAGCCCCTCTCTGCCCACCATCTCTTAAGCTGCAGGGCGGCCACCTCCAGAAACATGCTTTCCACGTAGCTCTCAGCCTCGCAGATACGCTGCGGCAACACCAGCCGTTGCTCAAGCTCCGAAACCCAGAGCTCGGGCTCCTCCAGCTGACGACACTTCTTGCACCCCTGGTTGTTCAGGACACGGGATGAGACCTGGAGTTCCCACATGGCACAAGGTGTGCATTCAATGGGTCTGAGGTGCCCTGCCATGCCTCGAGAGGTGAGCGCAGTGTAAAAGGAGAGTCCGAGAGAGGGAAGAGAGTCCGAGAGGTGAGCGCAGTGTAAAAGGAGAGTCCGAGAGGGGGAAGAGAGTCCGAGAGGTGAGCGCAGTGTAAAAGGAGAGTCCAAGAGCGAAAGGAGAGTCTGAGAGATGGGCGCAGTGTAAAAGAAGAGTCCGAGAGATGAGTGCAGTGTAAAAGGAGAGTCCGAGTGCGGGAGGAGAGTCCGAGAGGTGAGCGCAGTGTTAAAGGAGAGTCCGATTGCGAGAGGAGAGTCTGAGAGCGGGAAGAGAGTCCGAGAGGTGAACGCAGTATAAAAGGAGAGTCCGAGAGCGGGAGGAGAGTCCGAGAGGTGAGCGCAGTGTAAAAGGAGAATCCCGAGAGCAGGAAGAGAGTCCGAGAGGTGAACGTAGTGTAAGTCTAAGGCAAGTCATGGCAGCAGAGCTCGCACCCGTGATATGCTCCTCCTGCACTATATGGGAAGTCATGGACACTACAGATGTCCCTGGCGACCATATGTGCAGGAAGTGTGTCCAGCTGCAGCTACTGGCTAACCGCATTTCGGAGCTTTAGCTGCAGGTAGATTCACTGTGGAGCATCCGCGATGCTGAGATTATCGTAGATAGCACGTTCAGTGAGGTGGTCACACCGCAGGTAAAGATTACGCAGGCAGAAAGGAAATGGATGACTGCCAGGCAGAGTAAAAGGACTAGGCAGGTAGAGCAGGAGTCCCCTGGGGCCATCTCCCTCTCAAACAGATATACCGCTTTGGATACCGTTGGGGGAGATGGCTTATCAGGGGAAAGCAGCAAGAGCCATGTTCGTGGCACCACGGGTGGCTCTGCTGCACAGGAGGGGAGGAATAAGAGTGGCAGGGTTATATTGATAGGCGATTCAATTGTAAGGGGAACAGATAGGCGTTTCCACGGCCGCAAACGTGACTCCAGGATGGTATGTTGCCTCCCTGGTGCTAGGGTCAAGGATGTCACGGAGCGGCTGCAGGGCATTCTGGAGGGGTGGGTGGTGAACAGCCAGTAGCCGTGGTCCATATCGGTACCAACGACATAGGTTAAAAAAAGGGATGAGGTGAATTTAAGGAGTTAGGAGACAAGTTAAAAAGCAGAACCGCAAAGGTAGTGATTTCAGGATTACTACCAGTGCCACGTGCTAGTGGGTATAGGAACAGGAGAATAGACCAGATGAATGCGTGGCTGCAGGGATGGTGTAGGAGGGAGGGATTTAGATTCCTGGGACATTGGGACCGGTTCTGGGGAAGGTGGGACTTGTACAAGCGGGACGGGTTACACCCGAGCAGGACCGGGACCAATGTCCTCGCGGGGGTGTTTGCTAGTGCTGTTGGGGAAAGTTTAAACTAGAATGGCAAGGAGATGGTAACCTGAGCAGGGAGACAGAGCAGGGGGAAGCAAAGATAGAAACAAAAGACAGAAAGGGAAGAAGCAATAGTGAAAGGCAGAGAAAACAAGGGCGAAAAACAAATAGGGCCATAGTGCAAAGTAAAACTAAGATGACTAGCAATCTTAAAAAGACAAGTCTAAAGGCATTGTGTCTTAATGCGCGGAACATTCGCAATAAGGTAGATGAATTAACAGCACAGATAGATATTAACGGTTATGATATAGTTGCGATTAGGAGACATGGCTGCAGGGTGACCAAGGATGGGAACTGAATACCCGGGGTATTCAATATTTAGGAAGGTCAGGCAAAAAGGGAAAGGAGGTGGGGTAGCGTTGTTAGTAAAGGAGGAAATCAATGCAATAGTGAAGAAGGATATTGGCCCAGAAAATCACGATGTGGAATCTGTATGGGTGGAGCTAAGAAACACCAAGGGGCAGAAAACGTTGGTGGGGGTCGTCTATAGGCCCCCAAACAGTAGTGGAGATGTAGGGGAGGGCATTAAACAGGAAATTAGAGACGCATGCAAGAAGGGTACAACTATAATCATGGGTGACTTTAATCTAGATTGGCCAAACCAAATTAGCAACAATACTGTGCGGGAGGAATTCCTGGAGTGTGTACGTGGTGGTTTTCTAGACCAATACGTAGAGGAACCAACTGGAGAACAGGCGATCCTAGACTGGGTATTGTGCAATGTGCAATCTTGTTGTGCGGGGTCCCTTCGGGAAGAGCGACCATAATATGATAGAATTCCTCATTAAGATGGAGATGAAGTAGTTGAATCCGAAACTAGGGTCCTGAATCTAAATAAAGGAAATTACGAAAGTATGAGGTGCGAGTTGGCTATGATAGATTGGAGAACTTTACTAAAAGGGATGACGGTGGATAGGCAGTGGCTAATATTTAAAGAACGTGTGCAGAAATTACAGCAATTATTCATTCCTGTCTGGCGCAAAAATAAAACAGGAAAGGTGGCTCAACCGTGGCTTACAAAAGAAATTAGGGATAGTATTAGATCCAAAGAGGAGACATATAAAATTGCCAGAAAAAGCAGCAAGCCTGAGGATTGGGAGCAGTTTAGAATTCAGCAAAGGAGGACAAAGAGATTGATTAAGAGGGGGAAAATACGGTATAAGAGTAAACTAGCAGGGAACATAAAAACTGACTGTAAAAGTTTCTATAAATATGTCAAGAGAAAAAGATTAGTGAAGACAAATGTAGGTCCCTTACAGTTAGAAATGGGGGAAATCATAACGGGGAACAAAGAAATGGCAAAACAATTAAACACACACTTTGGTTCTGCCTTCACAAAGGAGGACACAAATAACCTCCCAGAAATGTTAGGGAACCAAGGGTCCAGTGAGAGGGAGGAACTGAAGGAAACCAGTATTAGTAAAAAAAATAGTGCTAGGGAAATTAATGGGTCTAAAGGCTGACAAATCCCCAGGGCCTGATAATCTACATCCCAGAGTACTAAAGGAAGTGGCCCTGGAAATAGTGGATGCATTGGTAATCATTTTCCAAAATTCTGTAGACTCTGGAACAGTTCCTACAGATTGGAGGGTGGCAAATGTAACCCCACTGTTTAAAAAAGGAGGGAGAGAAGAACAGGGAATTACAGACCAGTTAGCCTGACATCAGTAGTGGGGAAAATACTCGAGTCTATTATGAAAGAAGTGATACCTGAACACTTGGAAGGCATTAACGGGATTGGACGAAGTCAGCATGGGTTTATGAAAGGGAAATCATGCTTAACGAATCTACTGGAGTTTTTTGAGGATGTAACTGGTAGAATAAATAGGGGAGAACAAGTGGATTTTCAGAAGGCTTTTGATAAGGTCCCACACAAGAGGTTAGTGTGCAAAATTAAAGAACATGGGATTGGAAGGAATATACTGGCATGGATTGAGAATTGGTTGACAGACAGGAAACAGAGAGTAGGAATAAACGGGTCTTTTTCCGGGTGCCAGGCAGTGACTAGTGGGGTACTGCAGGGATCAGTGCTTGGGCCCCACCTATTCACAATATATATCAATGATTTAGATGACGGAACTAAATGTAACATTTCCAAGTTTGCAGATGACACAAAGCTGGGGTGGAATGTGAGCTGTGAGGAGGATGCAAAGAGGCTCCAATGTGTTTTAGACAAGTTGGGTGAGTGGGCAAGAACATGGCAGATGCAGTATAACGTGGATAAATGTGAGGTTATCCACTTTGGTTGTAAAAACAGAAAGGCAGATTATTATCTGAATGGTGATAGATTGAGAAAAGGGGATGTGCAACGAGACCTGGGTGCCCTTGTACACCCGTCGCTGAAAGCGAGCATTCAGGTGCAGCAAGCAGTTAGGAAGGCGAATGGTATGTTGGCGTTCATTGCAAGAGGATTTGAGTACAGGAGCAGGGATGTCTTACTGCAGTTATACAGGGCCTTGGTGCAATCACATCTGGAGTATTGTTTGCAGTTTTGGTCTCCTTATCTGAGGAAGAATGTCCTTACCATGGAGGGATGCAATGAAGGTTTACCAGACTGATTCCTGGGATGGCAGGACTGACGTATGAGGAGAGAATGGGTCTACTAGGCCTATATTCACTAGAGTTTAGAAGAATGAGAGGTGATCTCATTGAAACATATAAAATTCTAACAGGACGAGACAGACTAGATGCAGGGAGAATGTTCCCAATGGCTGGGAGTTCAGAACCAGGGGTCACAGTCTCAGGATAGGGGGTATGCCATTTAGAACCGAGATGAGGAGAAATTTCTTCACTCAGAGGGTGGTGAACCTATGGAATTCTCTACCACAGAAGGCAGTGGAGGCTAAGCCATTAGATGTATTCAAGAAGGAGATAGATATATTTCTTAATGCTAAAGGGATCAAGGGATATGGGGAAAAAGCGGGAACAGGGTACTGAGTTAGACGATCAGCCATGATCATATTGAATGGTGGAGCAGGCCCAAAGGGCCGAATGGCCTACTCTTGCTCCTATTTTCTATGTTTCTATTTATTAGATTACTACACAATTTAACAGAAATAAACTAATGACTTACAATACTGTTATTATTAATTTGCTTACTGTTTACTTACCCCGATTAACCTACCCCTTTTTAATTTCCCAGTTCTTAGTGTAAACCAAAGCCGTAGTTTAGAGAAAAAAATGAGTCATACTCACCAACCAATCAATTACCTGCTGTCCTGTGACATCACTGCTTTTGTTGTTGCTGCTGTTTTCGATCTTGGTCTCCCGCTCTTTATGGGCCCGCTGCCACTCTGTCGCCGCTCAGGTCCGCTCTGCCCCGCCACCGCTGGTACCTCTGGTCTCGAGGCCTCTTCTCCCCCCTTTATGGACCTGCTGCCACTCTGTCGCCGCTCAGGTCCGCTCCACTCCGCCGCCGCTGGTACCTCTGGTCTCGAGGCCTCTTCCCCCGCTCTTTATGGGCCCGCTGCCGCTCTGTTGCCGCTCAGGTCCACTCTGCTCCTCTGCCGACAGTCTGTAAACTCAGGTCAGTTAGCCTCAATTACTCCAATTCAGTTCAGACCCAAAAACAGAGGAAGTCAACCTATAAATCTGCTGAATATAACTGATTAAAAATTAGGTCTTGCAGCAAAAACAGAGGTTGAAGTATTTGTAACAATTTTAACGTTAACTAAACTCATGCCTACATAAGGGTTAACGTCAGCTTCAGCACAGCAGCATTTAGAGACAGTACACTGAAAACAAAAGAAATCTTGTAGCTCATAATTTAATTTTTTTCTCTCATTTCAATTTTATTTTTCAGTTTCTAATGTTGGCTGCATTCAGTATAAATAACTCGGGGTTCTTTATGTAAGTGCAGTACGGCCGATTCTGTGAAAAAGCTGCAAGTAACTCCTAATTGTCCTCCTGAAAAGTTTCCTCCTTCATTGGTGGAAGGAAGGGGTATAGTGACAAAGAGTACAGGGGGGAAGGGGGTGCTGGGGAACCAGTCAAGAGTCCCAGTCCCTTTCTTGGTTCACCTTCCAGAACCACAACGATCGTCTCTCTCCCTGCTGGTCCCATATCATGTAACACGCTTAGGGTTTGGCTAAACATGCCTTTGAGCTCTGCCACTTCCATTCCCAGTTCCATTAGACTATGTTTCAGCTCCTCATATTCTCTAGCTGTTCACTGAATAGGGCCTCTCCACAACCCAACAAGAGAGGAAGCACTGCTGGATCTAGTAATGGGAAATGAACCAGAACAGATAAGAGAAGTAAGCATAGGGGAACATCTAGACAACAGCGATCACAACATAATAAGGTTTAAGATAAAGATTGAGAAGGACATAAGTAGGACAAAAGACCAAAGTAATAAATTGGAAAAAAGCTGATCTTCAGGGGATGAGAATGGAACTAGGAAAAATAAAATGGAAAAATTTACTGACAAACAAAGAAATAGAACAGCAGAGGGAAACATTTAAAACGGTGATCAATAGAGTCCAGGAGAAATATATCCCACTAAAAAGCAAGAACAAACTAGCCAGTAATGACACACCATGGATGAATAAAGAAATAAGGCCAACATTGAAACTAAAGGAAAAGATATGGACAACAAAGGAGAGGATGACAAAAGGGAATAAGAAAAGGTTAGGAGAGAAGTCAAGAAAACAATTAGGAAGGCAAAAAGAAATCACAAAATTAAATTATCAAGGAATATCAAAAAAAAAGTGAAGTATTCTGCAGACACATAAGTAACAAAAGAAAAATCACGATAGGGATAGGGCTGTTAAGAGATACACACGATAAACTCTCAGACAATGACTGCGAAATGGCAGAAATATTAAATAATTACTTTGCCTCAGCATCTACCAGGGAGTTTAACATGGTGGACATGACATTAGAAGAAGAGATTTAAAAAGATGTAAAGACATTTAAGATAGAAAGGGGGGAGATAATTGATAAACTAATCAAATTTAGAGAGGATAAAACCCAAGGTCCAGAGGGATTGCATCTGTGCATACTAAAAGGGAAGAGACAGCAGAGGCACTATTACATATATACAGAAATTCATTATAAAAGGGACTAGTGCCAGAGGACTGGCTGACAGCTAGCGTGATTCCTATATTTAAAAAGGGAGATAGAACCACCCAGCGAACTATAGACCAATTAGCTTAACGTCAGTAGTAGGAAAGATAATGGAATCTATACTTAAAAATGTAATGGAAAAACACCTAGAAACCAAAAAATATAATAAAGAATAGTCAGCACGGATTTTAAAAGGGAAGGTCATGCTTGACCAACCTTATTGAATTCTTCAAGAAGTAACAGAAAGTGTAGACAAGGGTAGAGTAGTAGATGTAATATATTTGGATTTTCAAAAGGCCTTCGATAAGGTATGTAGACTCATGACTAAAGTCAAAGCATGTGGAGTCAGGGGAAAACTGGCAGAATGGATAGCAAGCTGGCTGCAACAGAAAACAGAGAGTGGGGCTTAAAGGTGGTTACTCAAACTGGCAAAAGGTGGGAAGTGGGTGTTCCACAAGGATTGATGCTGGGACCACTGTAGTTAATACTGAGGAGGACTGCGGCAAAATACAGGAAGACATTAATAAACTTGCAGAATGGACGTGAAATTGGCAAATGAATTTCAGTATAGATGAGTGTGAGGTGGTACATTTTGGTAGGAATAATAAGGAGGCCACATACTCCTTGGAAAATGAGAGTCTAAACAGGGTAGAGGAGCAGAGGGATTTAGGAGTTCAGATGCACAAATCACTAAAAGTAGTGATGCAGGTTAATAAGACCATAAAAAAGCAACCAAGCACTGGGGTTCATTTCTCGAATAGAATTGAAAAACAGTGAAGTTAAACTTGTATAGAACCTTGGTTAGACCACACTTGGAGTACTGCGAACAGTTCTGGTCTCTACACTATAAAAAGGATATAGAGGCACCGGAGAAGGTGCAAGAAAGATTTACTCGGATGATACCAGAAATGAGAGGTTATACCTATGAGGAAAGATTGAATAGGCTGGGGCTCTTTTCTCTAGAAAAGAGAAGACTGAGGGGTGACCTGATAGAGGTCTTCAAGATTATGAAAGGGTTTGATAGGGTAGACATAGAGAAAATGTTTCCACTTATGGGGCAGTCCAAAACTGGAGGTCATAAATATAAGATAGTCACTAATAAATCCAATAGTGAATTCAGGAGAAACTTTTTTACCCAAAGAGTGGTAGGAACTCACTACCACAAGGAGTAGTTGAGGCGATTAGCATAGATGCATTTAAGGGGAAGCTAGATAAGCATATGAGGGAGACCGGAGTAGAAGGATATGTTGATGGAGTTAAATGAAAAATGGTGGGAGAAGGCTCACGTGTAGCATAAACACCAGCATGGACCTGTTGGGCCGAATGGCCTGTTTCTGTGCTGTACATTCTTTGCAATTTTTTGTAACTTCTATGAAATTCTATGTAAGCACTGGAGTCGACAAAAGAACACTTCAGGCAGGCACTAGGGGTTCACAATTGTCTCAACAGTGTCCTCTCCCTCATCATGCTGTAGGCTGTCCTCCAATGGTAGCTTCATGTGTTCTTATTACAGAGCAAAGTTATGTGCAGCATACAGCAAATAACAATGAAGCCATCAGACTTCTTCAGGCATCTGAATAATGTTTGAGGACTCCGGTGATCTGCTCGATGAGGGCTCTAGCATTATGGCAGCTGCCGAGAAAGACCCGTGTAGTCCACTGCTGGTCATCACATACCAGTTTCACATTAATAGAGTGGAAACCCTTGCAATTCTTGAAGGCGGGTCACGTTGTATGAACAGACCTGCAGGGTGACATGGGTGCAATCAGTCTTGGGGAATCCTGCAACCTCTGTGAACCTTAGTCCCCTATCCTGCTGCTTCCAATTATCCATGGAGAAAGTGATGAATGTGTTTGCTCTCGCAAAATAGACATCAGTCACCTGTTTAATACAAGCATGGACTGCAGACTGATTGGAAAGAGCCAGAGGCAAAGAATTTCAGGGCTGCAGCGACCTCAATTGCAGCAGGCAATACTGTGCCAGCTGCAGTTGGGTGCAGATCTTGCAGAATGTGACACAAGCCTGTTACTGCTTCCCTAGAAAATCATAGCCTTCCGAATTACTGTTTCTCGGAGAACTGCAGGTATATTGTTCCGGGCTTATAAACTCTGTTGGGAGGGTAAGAATTCCTGTTTGCTCTCCCTACAGCTGCAGCTCTGTTTGTTACTCCTCCTCCTGTTTCTCTTCCCAGAGTGGGATTCTTAGAAGGACCCCCATCAAGAAACAACTGTGATACTAGAAGTCCCTTAGCAGTTCAGAACTTACAGCAGCAACTACAAGCACTATCATATCCTTTAAGGTGAAAAAAGCCACAAGCTACTGCATGAAACATGTCTCCAAATGCCCTATACAGCCTTAACTGAGAACAACTGAGGATCCCTTTAAATGGCTACCTTAGGACTTGTAATGGCCATGGTTGGTGGGTGGGAGCAGGAAATGTCATTAGTTAGATGTAAGGTTGGAAAATGGCATCAGCATCATAATGATATCACTTAATCTCGATTTGAATATGTTCATGAGGCTCCCGTCTGTTTCACATGGGGCCTGTGGCCGCCAGGATTAATGTCTACCAGAAAATCAGAGCAGCTGTAAAAGTGGTCAGTGATAAGTGGGCTGAACGAACAGCTGGTTTATTTTCCATCTGCTACTAACCCATTTTTGAACACAGGTAGAGATATAAAAATTTCCCCCACCATGTCGCGCTAATACAGATAGGCATGGCCAGCATTTAATGCCCATCCCTAATTGTAATTGGCCTTCTTCTTGAATGGCTAATATACAGTTTGATACAACTGAGTGGCTTGCTAGGCCACTTTAGGGGCAGTTAAGAGTCAACCACGTTGGTGTGGGACTGGAGTTACATATGGACCAGACCGAGTAAGGATGACAGGCCAGTTGGGTTTCTACGACAGTCCGACAGCTTTATGGTCATTTTTACTGATACGTTTTTTTTATTTCCTGGTTTGAACTCACGTTCTCTGGATTATTCGTGCAACATTGGGATTACTAGTCCAGTAACATAACCACTACCGCACCTCCTATTTAACATCGTTAAATTACTAAAACATATTTTCAAATGCCTACATTCATTATGATGTTATTTTTAAGTAAACATTCTTATAATAAAAGAGAATAGTATGGTATGGTAATAAGCAGATTTTTTTTCTCCTATTTGCCCTTTATCCTGCCTCTCCTGAAGGTGCAGAAATACTGCAGATTTCAGACTGGCATTTCTGTATCACTAAGTGGCATATCGTGCAGTAAACACTTTCTCCCTTTTGTTTTAAAGTAAAACTTCAATAATCCCCCCCACAAAAGAAAACTTTAATAAGTGAGATTTGAAAAAAGAAAACATATTAGAGTTGAAACTCTGAAATCCTGGGATGATATTCCACCACTTGATCTCTGTAGAATTCCAGCACCTCAGAATTTACACTATGCAGAGAGTGTAGGAGATTTACTGTATATTGATTGAACTCTTTAGTCTGAATAATCAATAATCAATCCTGAACAATGTGATACATAGGAACAAATAGTAAATGATTTCTGCTTACAATTTCCATTTAAATATTTTTAAAACTTTATCAGAAGGAATGCATTACAATTTCAATTGCCCAGTTCCCAAGAGGCGCCATGAGTGAGCTCCAGTGCCAACAGCCCTGCCTTGCTCCATCTGTCCAGGATCATCTTGGTAATCTCCAGTCTGAGCCCAATGGCCAACAGCATGAAACAGATGGAGAGCGATAAAATCTCCACAATCCAGTCTGGAATCAACCCAGTCTCACCTTGGTGTAACGAGGCTAAACCACACAGAGGTTTAAAACTCCAGATCCTACTGAATTGCAGGATCAGAGTTAACATACAGTACTGGTGGGTACAGGTCTGTCCCTGTATAACACTGGGTTACCGTACTGGTGGGTACAAGTCTGTCCCTGTATAACACTAGGGTACAGTACTGGTGGGTACAGGTCTGTCACTGTATAACACTGGGGTACAGTACTGGTGGGTACAGGTCTGTCACTGTATAACACTGGGGTACAGTACTGGTGGGTACAGGTCTGTCACCGGGGATGGGAGCATTGAGTCAATGAATGAAGACCCTTTAACACTTTACCAAGTGCTGGATTGTGTGTGATTTTCCCCCTGTGGAGCACTGGGCTTGATCAGGTGGATGTGGTAAGGATGTTCCCAAGGATGGGTGAAACTAGAACTAGGGGGCATAATCTTAGAATAAGGGGCTGCTCTTTCAAAACTGAGATAAGGAGAAACTTCTTCACTCAGAGGGTAGTAGGTCTGTGGAATTTGCTGCCCCAGGAAGCTGTGGAAGCTACATCATGAAATAAATTTAAAACAGAAATAGACAGTTTCCTAGAAGTAAAGGGAATTAGGGGTTATGGGGAGCGGGCAGGAAATTGGACATGAATTTAGATTTGAGGTTAGGATCAGATCAGCCATGATCTTATTGAATGGCAGAGCAGGCTCGAGGGGCCGATTGGCCTACTCCTGCTCCTATTTCTTATGTTCTTATGTTCTTATACAGCAGGATGCAGTCTGAGGGCAGAGCAAACTCCTCCAATTAACAGATTTAAGAGATATGGAGTTGCGGTACCCATGGGTTCAGATTTGGAAGACAATAACACATTCAAAGGCTTTGGAGAAGAAAGGGAGGTTGAAGATAGTTTGCAAGGACAGAAGAATGAAGGATAGTTTTTTTGAGGGGGGTGTGATGATGGTGGTTTTGATAGGGAGGGTACAGTCCATGAGGAGAGGGAACCGGTTACAATATTGACTAGTGTGGGAAGGGAAGTTCGGTGGCCAGAAGTTTAGTGGGAATAGGGTCAAGGAAATAGGAGTTGGGTCTCATGGACAAGATGAGCTTGGAAAAGGCATTAAGGAAATAAAAGAGAAACTAGAGAAGGACATGGAATCATGTCTAAGACAGAGGGGAGACTGGGAAGAGGTTTGGCTTGATAGGCAAGGGGAAGGGGGGGGTAACAACAGAGGCAGCTGAAAGGATGGTCTCAATCTTACTGACGAATCCATGAGCTCCTCACGCTTGTTGTTGGAGGTGGAGGGGGTAGGGGAGATGCGTTCAAGGAGAGGGTTGATAGTGGATAAAAGAAACCGGTAGTTATCTTTGCTCTTCAGGATGATTCTGGAGTAGTGGGCAGCTTTAGAAGTAGAGAATGAGCCCCAATAACACTTGACGTGGTCCAACCAGATCTGGTGCACCAGATACACTCAAGTCTGCATCCCTTGATCTTGAGGGAACAAAGATGGTGGCAAAATGATCAGGATAGGAGAGAGCAAAAGGTTATCAAAGGTCGAGGCAAGGGTGTGGCTCTGTAGCTTGACAGCTGCAGAATTATTGTGGTGAATGGAAGTCCAATGATTAAGCAATTGGGAGGTAGAAAATGCAGTTGTAAGTGATTTGGGGGAGATTGTTTTCCAGGGGCGGAAACAGAAGGAAGTGGAGTTGGAAGCGGGTATGGTGATGTGAATGGTGAGGGATACAAGGAAGAGAAAGAAAGAGAGAGAGAGAGAAAAACAAAGAAAGAAAGAGAGAACTTGCATTTATATGGTATCTTTTATGATCTGAGGACATCCCAAAGCGCTTCACATCCAATGAAGTACTTCTGAAGTGCAGTGACTGGTCAGAGGTAACCTTATCTGCGATGAAGAAAGACCGAGGGAGTAGAGAGGCCACATCAGATGGCAAGGTCGAGTGGGTCGGAGAGTCTGAATGGAAGTAGAGATTCAGGGTAGGAGGACAGTGAAATCAAGGCGAGAGGGAAAGATGGGTTGAGATGCAGATTGAAATCACCAAGAATGAGGAATCTCTCAATGCAAAGAGAGGAAAGAAGGGTAGATACCTCACGGTGAAAGAAGGGATGGGGCTTGTGGGAGCAGTAGAGAACGAGGATTTTAAAGCAGAGGTGAAAGGGATGGAACAAGATGAGGTGCCTGAAGAAAAAGAAGGTGCAAGAGGAGTAGGTTGAGAGACCAAGGTGTGACTTAGTGATAAGGGCCACACCGCCACCACCGCAGTTTGGGCAGGGTAGGTGTTGGAAAGTATAGTCAGGCAGGGAGGCTTCAGTAAGGTGTCGCCATGCGTGAGTCAAGTTTCCGTCAAAGCCACAATGTCAATTCAGTCGTCTTCCACAATAAGGTGGTGCATGGCAAGGGTCTTGATCACGAGTGAACAGACATTCTGAAGGGAATTGCAGAGAGGAGTAGAGATTGTTGATTTACTGGCAGTGTCTGAGGAGGCATTGGTGGATTGAGTGAGTAGGCTGAGAAGGAGGTTGGCGAGATTAGCCCCAGCAGAAGCACAAGGCGGGAAGGTCAGCAAGAGAGAAGAATGAGGAAGTTAATTTTGTAGGAAGGTGGCAGTGGGTACCTTGATGGGCACTTCTGAGAATGCCAGGAGAGGCACAGAGTGCAATTAATTGTGGGCTTACCCAAGAGGGATTCAAGCCTAAAATGGCAGTAAGCCGAGGAGGAATGATGGGTTTAGGTAGGGATTTTGGAGGGAGGAGTAAAGTACCCAAGAAAGAGTGGCATGACTGGGTGACAGGAAGGGGAGGAGACAGGAGAGAAGGGCTAAGAAAAAAAGGGAGATAGAAGTATTGGGTCTGGAGTAGCAGCCAAATTGTGTATGTGAATGGTCCCAGGGAATTCAGGTTACATAGGCATGGCAGAGATTAGAGACTAGAAATTAATTCTCACCCAAATATGGGTACGCAGGGAGCGGGGTGCGCACTGTATGTGCCTGTTGTTGATGTCCCAGGCAGCATGTATTATTTGTGCTCCCCTCTCATTATCATGACTCAGGTGCTCAGCTAGTACTATTCATTGGCTGCACGCCTGTTTGGGTGCCTCTGACGCCACTTAAATTCAACCAACATCTCTAAAAGGGAGGTGCACTCTGGCTGCAGACAACAGAGGAAAACTTTTGAAAAGAGAAATGGCTGTAGCATGCACTGTGAGAGCACCAAGGTTCTCTTGCTGCCTTGGAAGCCCTGATGCAGGCAGTGGACAGGAGGAGGGAGATCCTCTCCCCTCCCCACAGGGGGCAGAAAGCCCTCCAGTCAACAACTCCGTTACCAGTGGGAAAAATTTGGGGTGGGGCGTGGCTGTAATGCCGCAAAATGTTCAATGACCTCACCAGAGTCATCAAGGTAAGAAATCTGCACTCTTATTCTCTGCTCACACCTCCACCATCTCCAGCCTCACTACTCGCAATACTCCCCTCCCTGGTTTCCCCTTACACCTACAATCACTGCACCAAGCGTCACAAAACCTCCTTCTCATACTACTCACGTACTCACCACGATTGCAACCCTCACTTCCCCACACCTCACATCTTATACACTGCGTACCAGCTATTCCACCATGACAGGCACATTCTCTAAACACCTCACAAGGATGTCACTAACACACTCCCTTCTTTTCTTGTAGGAGAAGTCCGCCCACAACTCCAGACAACAGGCTGCCAGCTTAGGAGGCCAAGCTCGCCTGCACACCATCTTCCCCCTCGAAGAAAGTGTGCTGGCTATCATGGCCATGGCGACTGGCAACGCCTTATCCTCTTTTTTCCGATTACTTCTAACTCACCCTACACACTCTGCATGACAAAATACAGGGGGCACTCTTTCCGGTTGTTTACAGTAGACAATCCAGGCAGAATTGACCGAACCAGCCCAAAAGATTGGGGCATTTTAAACAAAAGTGAGTTACGCCCAAAACCACTTGCACTCGTCTTTTCCGCGATCTATTATGCTGGTTCAAGATTCAATTCGCCTTAATCAGGCCTCGCCCACAATTGCGCTGGTTCGGGAAGGCTCTTCAAATGACGTTAATTTTCTTAGTGATTCATAATTAGTCCTGTTCACTGTTAGAGGCGGAATTTGTTTGTTTGATAAATTTGTTTTTTCGTTCTGGATTTAATGTTTGTGGTGAAGTGAAGGCAAAACCCATAAGGCTGGACTGAAGGAAGGCAATTGGATGGTGATAGTAAGGACAGTGATGATAAGGATTGTGGGACTGTTGGTATATTGGGGGTGGGAGAGATGGTTAAGGTGACGCACTCTTCGATGAGCTGTTCTCTAAGAGGTATGGCAGCGAGAGACACTGGTGGTCGGTGCCTCTCCTGCTCTTTCTCCTTTTCATACTTCTCATCCTGCTCCTGCTGCACTTATTGTTGCCCAGGTGATGGTAAGAGCTGGTCCTTCATTATCGCAAAATTATGCAGTATGCAGCAGGTGACCACAAATCTGGACACCCACTCAGGGGTGTGCTGCAAAGCTCCTCAGGAATGGTCCAGGCAGCTTGAGAAAAGAAAGAAAGAACTTGCATGTATATAGCGCCTTTCATGACCTCAAGACGTCCCAAAGTGCTTTAAAGCTATTAAAGTACTTTTGAAGTGTAGTCACTGTTGTAATGTAGGAAATACAGCAGCCAATTTGCTACCCAATCTGGGCAAAGAAGTGGGACAGGTGGAGCATGTTTCAGCGGGGGAGCATTTGGGGAACAGTGATCATAATGTCATTAGGTTTAGAATAGTTATAGAAAAGGTCAAGGTACAATCAAAAGTGAAAATGCTTAACTAGAGGAGGGCTAATTTCAGTGAGTTAAAAAGGGATCTTGCCCAGGTGGATTGGAATCAAAAATTGGTAGGCAAAACATTAATTGAACAATGGGAGGCCTTCAAGGAAGAGTTAGTTCGGGTACAGAGTAGAAACACTCCTACGACGGGGAAAGGAAAGGCATCCAAAGCTGGAGCTCCCAGGATGACGAAAGATACAGAGATTAGAATGAGACAGAAAAAGGAGACTTATGATGAATGTAAGGTTCATGATACAGTAGAGAACCAGGCTAAATACAGAAAGTACAGAGGAGATCTAAAAAAGGGAATAAGAAGGGCAAAGAGAGAGTATGAGAATAGTTTAGCGGCTAATATAAAAGGGAACTCAAAAGTCTTTTATAAACATATAAATAGGAAAAAGGTAGTCAAAGGAGGAGTATTTACAGTAGAAAAAGAGGATAGCATGCCGGAAATCCCAAAAAAACTAATATTGAATCAGGGACAGGGACTCAATAAAATTAACATAAGTAAAACAACGGAATTGAAGAAAATAATAGCACTAAAGAGTGACAAATCCCCAGGACCAGATGGTTTCCATCCCAGGGTTTTAAAGGAAGTAGGTGAACAGATTGCAGATGCCCTAACTATAATCTTTCAAAATTCTCTAGATTCAGGAACTGTCCCTCTAGATTAGAAAATTGCACATGTCACTCCGCTTTTTAAGAAAGGAGAGAGAGGGAAACCAGGGAATTATAGACCAGTTAGCCTAACATCTGTTGTGGGGAAAATGCTGGAGTCTATAATTAAGGATAGGGTGACTGAAGACCTCGAGAATTTTCAGTTAATCAGAGAGAGCCAGCATGGATTTGTGAAAGGTAGGTCGTGCCTGACAAACCTGATTGAATTTTTTGAAGAGGTGACTAAAGTAGTGGACAGGGAAATGTCAATGGATGTTATTTATATGGACTTCCAGAAGGCATTTGATAAGGTCCCACATAAGAGACTGTTAGCTAAGATAGAAGCCCATGGAATCGAGGGAAAAGTACGGACTTGGTTCGGAGGTTGGCTGAGCGAAAGGCGACAGAGAGTAGGGATAATGGGTAGGTACTCACATTGGCAGGATGTGACTAGTGGAGTCCCACAGGGATCTGTCTTGGGGCCTTAATTATTCACAATATTTGTTAACGACTTAATGAAGGCATAGAAAGTCTCATATCTAAGTTTGCTGATGATACAAAGATTGGTAGCATTGTAAGCAGTGTAGATGAAAACATAAAATTTCAAAGGGATATTGATAGATTAGGTGAATGGGCAAAACTGTGGCAAATGGAATTCAGTGTAGGCAAATGTGAGGTCATCCACTTTGGATCAAAAAAGGATAGAACAGGGTGCTTTCTAAATGGTAAAAAGTTAAAAACAGTGGATGTCCAAAGGGACTTAGGGGTTCAGGTACAGAGATCATTGAAGTGTCATGAACGGGTGCAGAAAATAATCAAGAAGGCTAATGGAATGCTGGCCTTTATATCTAGAGGACTGGAGTACAAGGGGGCAGAAGTTATGCTGCAGCTATACAAAACCCTGGTTAGACTGCACCTGGAGTACTGTGAGCAGTTCTGGGCACCGCACCTTCGGAAGGACATATTGGCCTTGGAGGGAGTGCAGCGTAGGTTTACTAGAATGATACCCGGATTTCAAGGGTTAAGTTACGAGGAGAGATTACACAAATTGGGGTTGTATTCTCTGGAATTTCGAAGGTTATGGGGTGATCTGATCGAAGTTTATAAGATATTAAGGGGAACAGATAGGGTGGATAGAGAGAAACTATTTTCGCTGGTTGGGGATTCTAGGAGTAGGGGGCATAGTCTAAAAATTAGAGCTAGACCTTTCAGGAGTGAGATTAGAAAACATTTCTACACACAAAGGGTGGTAGAAGTTTGGAACTCTCTTCCGCAAATGGGAATTGATGCGAGCTCAATTGCTAAATTTAAATCTGAGATAGATAGCTTTTTGGCATAGGAACATAGGAACAGGAGTAGGCCATTCAGCCCTTCGTGCCTGCTCCGCCATTTGATAAGATCATGGCTGATCTGTGATCTAACTCCAAAGCAACCAAAGGTATTAAGAGATATGGGCCAAAGGCAGGTATATGGTGTTAGATCACAGATCAGCCATGATTCTATCAAATGGCAGAGCTGGCTCGAGGGGCTGAATGGCCTCCTCCTGTTCCTATATTCCTATGTTCCTAAAATTGGCTAAGGGACAGAAAGCAGAGAATAGTGGTGAACGGTTGTTTTTCAGACTGGAGGGAAGTATACAGTGGTGTTCCCCAGGGGCCAGTATTAGGACCACTGCTCTTTTTGATATATACTAATGACGTGGACTTAGGTATCGAGGGTATAATTTCAAAGTTTGCAGATGACACGAAACTTGGAAATGTGGTAAACAATGTGGAGGATAGTAACAGACTTCAGGGAGATAGAGACAGACTGGTGAAATGGGCAGCCACATGGCTGATGAAATTTAACGCAGAGAAGTGTGAAGTGCCAGTAGCAGCAGGAGGAGATGGAGTGAAATGCGCTGCTGTGATTGGAGGAGAGCGAAGTTAAGTGGCTGTGGGAAATACTAGGCATCCAGATCGTGCAGGGTTCAGCAAAGAGTAACAGAGATGAGAATTAGGAGTCTTTATCTTAGCAACCCAGCAGATTTTGGCTGCACTGATCCTCGAATTGACCTCCTCTGCCATCTCTTACGACTGGTGCCTCACCACTTGTTTGGAGACCTACTGACCCTTCGAACGGGAAGAGCACCTCCCTCCTCCTACTGACCTCCTGCACCAGGACCTCCAATAAAATATCAGGGCCCTGGCAGCACCAGATGTTACTGCGATTTTGACTGTTGTAAACAGAATTCCAGTTGCCTGTCGCCAAAAATCACCTCCCCTGTAAGAAGTTCTGGCTGTCTTTAACTCACGTCAGGCAGGCCACGATTCAGCGAGCTGCCAATGGGAAGCATGAGTAGCACTGGCAGCTCGCCAGTTTTAACCAAATAAGGCACGAGCATGAAAATGGCTCGTGCCTCTCATCCATGTGATCAAGCAATCAAAAGACAATTTTGCCCCCAGTATGTCTTCGTCCTCTGCTCAACTACATCAGGCTCCACCTCTACTTCAGCATCCTCTGGCTTCCTTGTGCCCTGTGTCTCACCACGTGCAAGGGAGAAGGTGCTTCCAGATGCAGACAACTGCAAAGTGTTGGTCTTCAGAAATCTTCTCCACTGTATCCTCACTTGCAGACTCTGGAGGAAAGTACAGGACTTTTAATTTTTGTCTGCTTGAGCAGCATTCTGTCTTCATCAGCTACGTTATGGATCTCTTATGAGGATAGCGATAGTTGACAAAGAGATTGAAGAATATATAGAAAGAATAAGTAAGAAATGGTACACATTTTGACAAACCCACTTCAGACACAGCCACTCCCACATCTCCATCCCCAACTGCCACGCCTGAGTTGACGCCAATTATTGCCATTGCTTCCTTTTCAAGTGCTGTTAAATGTCGAATGTTGGCCCGTCCTCCCATAGTGGCCTGTGATCCCCTGGCATTTTGTGTGTTGTCTACTCCTGCAAGAAGAATGCATAATTTTAATTGGCTGTTGAGTCTCCAGATCCTGCAGTCGTAATGGAATGGATGATAGTAATGGCAGGTTTGAATGAGCAAGTACCTCAGACCTGAGATATCAATGTGTTAGCATGCATTACAGGATGTAAGACACGTGACGTGAGTGCTGCCAAGTGACTTTGCTTCTAGGACAACTGACATGGTGCTAGTGCACCCATGTGCTTCTCTGATTCAGTTATCTCCCTTGTTATTCATCTGAAAATGCTCTTAGCTTTGTTGACCTGATGAGGTCATTAAACTTCTTCCAACGTTGCAACAGTCCTTCCATTAACAAAGCCTATGAAAGGTTTTTGTTATGTTCTGATTAACCTTATTTTTGTCAGTTATATCATCAGAATAGTGAAAGTAATAGTTGCTTCTTTAAAATGGCTTTTACATGTGTCCCAAATCCCTTTACACTTTTTTTTCATATACAGGTGAGCAACAACTTGAAGTAGAAATGATGCTCAGTGGTGAAGCCTCAGATTGGAATAGCACTTTAGGAGCGCTAGCAAGTATTCATGAGCCGTCACATTTTCATTCCTCTGACAGCTGGCAATCTGCTATAATGATTTATAACAGTGATGACAATCTGACGTCATCGGACATTACCTTCGTGACTGTCAACCTAACCAATTTTCCCACCCAAGAAGGTAAATGTATTGTCTACATATTAGCCATACAAAAATCACTATCTGTAAAAGCCAAATGTTTTAAAATTGAGTTTTTATTTAAAGTTTATTCTTGAACTGTTGCACAACCATTATTCAGGATGGTCTTCTGATGTTCATCAGCCGGCTTCATAAAAATAACTAAGGGTAAGGGTAAGTCATGTCTAACGAACCTCGTTGAATCTTTTGAGGAGGTAACTAACGTGATAGGTAAGGGAGTGCCTATGGATGTTATTTATCATAGAATCATAGAAGTTACAACATGGAAACAGGCCCTTCGGCCCAACATGTCCATGTCGCCCAGTTTATACCACTAAGCTAGTCCCAATTGCCTGCACTTGGCCCATATCCCTCCATACCCATCTTACCCATGTAACTGTCCAAATGCTTTTTAAAAGACAAAATTGTACCCGCCTCTACTACTGCCTCTGGCAGCTCGTTCCAGACACTCACCACCCTTTGAGTGAAAAAATTGCCCCTCTGGACCCTTTTGTATCTCTCCCCTCTCACCTTAAATCTATGCCCCCTCGTTATAGACTCCCCTACCTTTGGGAAAAGATTTTGACTATCGACCTTATCTATGCCTCTCATTATTTTATAGACTTCTATAAGATCACCCCTTAACCTCCTACTCTCCAGGGAAAAAAGTCCCAGTCTGTCTAACCTCTCCCTGTAAGTCAAACCATCAAGTCCCGGTAGCATCCTAGTAAATCTTTTCTGCACTCTTTCTAGTTTAATAATATCCTTTCTATAATAGGGTGACCAGAACTGTACACAGTACTCCAAGTGTGGCCTCACCAATGCCCTGTACAACTTCAACAAGACATCCCAACTCCTGCATTCAATGTTCTGACCAATGAAACCAAGCATGCTGAATGCCTTCTTCACCACCCTATCCACCTGTGACTCCACTTTCAAGGAGCTATGAATCTGTACTCCCAGATCTCTTTGTTCTATAACTCTCCCCAACGCCCTACCATTAACGGAGTAGGTCCTGGCCCGATTCAATCTACCAAAATGCATCACCTCACATTTATCTAAATTAAACTCCATCTGCCATTCATCGGCCCACTGGCCCAATTGATCAAGATCCCGTTGCAATCCCAGATAACCTTCTTCACTGTCCACAATGCCACCAATCTTGGTGTCATCTGCAAACTTACTAACCATGCCTCCTAAATTCTCATCCAAATCATTAATATAAATAACAAATAACAGCGGACCCAGCACCGATCCCTGAGGCACACCGCTGGACACAGGCATCCAGTTTGAAAAACAACCCTCCACAACCACCCTCTGTCTTCTGTCGTCAAGCCAATTTTGTATCCAATTGGCTACCTCACCTTGGATCCCATGAGATTTAACCTTATGTAACAACCTACCATGCGGTACCTTGTCAAATGCTTTGCTGAAGTCCATGTAGACCACGTCTACTGCACAGCCCTCATCTATCTTCTTGGTTACCCCTTCAAAAAACTCAATCAAATTCGTGAGACATGATTTTCCTCTCACAAAACCATGCTGACTGTTCCTAATTAGTCCCTGCCTCTCCAAATGCCTGTAGATCCTGTCCCTCAGAATACCCTCTAACAACTTGCCCACTACAGATGTCAGGCTCACTGGTCTGTAGTTCCCAGGCTTTTCCCTGCCGCCCTTCTTAAACAAAGGCACAACATTTGCTACCCTCCAATCTTCAGGCACCTCACCTGTAGCGGTGGATGATTCAAATATCTCTGCTCGGGCACCCGCAATTTCCTCCCTAACCTCCCATAACGTCCTGGGATACATTTCATCAGGTCCCGGAGATTTATCTACCTTGATGCGCGTTAAGACTTCCAGCACCTCCCTTTCTGTAATATGTACACTCCTCAAGACATCACTATTTATTTCCCCAAGTTCCCTAACATCCATGCCTTTCTCAACCGTAAATACCGATGTGAAATATTCATTCAGGATCTCACCCATTTCTTGTGGTTCCGCACATGGATGACCTTGTTGATCCTTAAGAGGCCCTACTCTCTCCCTAGTTACCCTTTTGCCCTTTATGTATTTGTAGAAGCTCTTTGGATTCACCTTTGCCTGATCTGCCAAAGCAATCTCATATCCCCTTTTTGCCCTCCTGATTTCTCTCTTAACTCTACTCCGGCAATCTCTATACTCTTCAAGGGATCCACTTGATCCCAGCTGCCTATGCATGTCATATGCCTCCTTCTTCTTTTTGACTAGTTTATATAAACTTCCAGCAAGAATTCAATAAGGTTCCACATAAAAGACTGCTAGCAAAAATGAGAGCATGTGGAATTGGAGGCAACCTATCGACATGGGTAGGGAATTGGTTAGGAGGTAGCAGATAGAGAGTAGGGATAATGGGTATGTACTCCAATTGGCAAGA
The DNA here is from genome assembly GCF_035084215.1 of Heptranchias perlo. Taxonomy (NCBI): domain Eukaryota; kingdom Metazoa; phylum Chordata; class Chondrichthyes; order Hexanchiformes; family Hexanchidae; genus Heptranchias; species Heptranchias perlo. The sequence goes on from NC_090325.1 coordinate 161,215,369, forward strand.
TGTGACTGGTGGTGTCCCCCAGGGATCTGTACTGGGGCCTCAGCTTTTCACTATATTTATAAATGACGTGGATCAAGGAATAGCGAGCCGTATATCCAAGTTTCCTGACGACATGAAGTTAGGTGGCACAGTAAATAATGTAGATGAGAGCAGAAAGTTGCAAAGGGACATTGATAGATTAAGTGAGTGGGTAAAACTGTGGCAGGTGGAGTTCAATGTGGGGGAATGTGAGGTCACCGACTTTGGACCTAAGAAAGATAGAGGCAGAGTCATTGAATGTTTCTAAGGCTGAGTTAGATAGATTCCTACTTAACAAGGGAGTCAAAGGTTATAGTAGTTGTGCAAGCAAGAATTGGAGTGTTGTGTGTAATCAAGAATGGGAGTGTTGTGCCTGAGCAAGAATGGGAGCACTGTGTGTGAACAAGAATGGGAGCATTGTGTGGAAGCAAGTATGAGAGCATTATGTGTGTGAAGAAGAATGGGAATGCTGTGTGTAAGCAAGAATGAGACCGTTGTTTGGAAGCAAGAATGTGGCCATTAGGTATGAACAAGAATGGGAGCGTAATGTGTGAACAAGAATGGGAGTGTTGTGTGTAAGCAAGAACGGGAGCGTTGTGTGTAAGCCAGAATGGGAAAGTGTGTGTGAGCTCGAACGGGGACACATGTAAGCAAGAATGGGGGCATTGTGTGGAAGCAAGAATGGGAGTGTTGTGTGTGAGCAAGAATGGGAGCGTTGTGCAAGCAAGAATGTCGTCATTGTGTGTGAACAAGAATGGGAGCATTGTGTGTGAGCAGGAATAGGAGCATAATGCGTGAGCAAGAATGGGAGCGTTGTGCAAGCAACAATGTGGCCATTGTGTGTGGACAAGAATGGGAGCATTGTGTGTGAGCAGGAATAGGAGCATAATGCGTGAGCAAGAATGGGAGCGTTGTGCAAGCAAAAATGTGGCCATTGTGTGTGGACAAGAATGGGAGCGTTGTGTGTGTGAGCAGGAATGACCGTTGTGTGTGGACAAGAATGGGAATGTTGTGTGTGAGCAAGAATGGGAGCACTGTGTGTAAGAAAGAATACAACTTTGTATGTGAGCAAGAGGGGGAGGATTGTGAAAGCAAGAATGGGAGCTATGTGTGTGTAAGCTAGAATGGGAGCGTAGTGTGTGAACAAGAATGGGAGCGTAATGTGTAAGCCAGAATGGGAGTGTTGTATGTGAACAAGAATGGGAACATTGTGTGTGAACAAGAGTGGGAGCGTCGTGTGTGAACAAGAATAGGTGCATAGTGTGTAAGCCAGAATGGGAGTGTTGTGTGGAAGCAAGAATGGGAGCGTTGTGTGTGATGAAGAATGGAAGTGTTGTGTGGAAGCAAGAATTGGACTTCTATGTGTTTAAGCAAGAATGGGAATATTGTGTATGAAGAACGGGAGGTTGTGTAATCAAGAATGGGAATGCTGTGTGTCAACAAGAACGGGTGCGTTCTATGTAAGCAAGAATGGGGGTGTTGTGTGTAAGCAAGAATGGGGCTGTTGTGTGTGAACAGAACAGGAACACAGGGGCTGATTATCGGATGGCCGAGCTGGTGCGTTGGAGGCGGGTAGGCTCCTAAAATGGTGGAATCTCGGAGCGGGTTCGGAGCCCGGCTGCAACCCGCTGACTTCTGGCTTCCCCAGTGACGCGTTAGCGTGCGCGCGCAGCTCCCGCATGCAGGACTCCCACCGGCAATTAAAGCCGGCGGGATGCTACTTCACATAGTTATTTCGATACTTGAGGTACTTGACAGACCTCATTGAGTGGAGATTTTGGCAGGGGTGCAATTTTCAAGGATCCTTAGCGTGTTTCCCGTGCTGTGGGAAATATTCCCTGTTGGAGCACACATGGTTCAGCCAGCAGCCAGTGAGAGATGCAAAGGATAATTTGATAGGTGGGGGGATAACCTCATTTATTGCAGCAGCGCACTCTGTCACTTCAGACAAAGTTTGGCTGCAACACCTTTGTCTTTCCACTCAAAATTCTTAATTTGTACCCAAAACTCTGCTGTGCAAACACATTTACCTACTTTGCGGACCCCCTCAAACTCTCACCGTCAGGATGGGGGGGCGGGGGGCGCCATAGCTGCATTCATTACTTCATCCGAGGACGAGCAACATCACCAGCCTCGCCAGGCACGCTGTCCACCTCCACCACGTGGAGCTCCACAACACAGTGCTGCGCCACAGGCACCTGCACAAAATAGTCATGCAACTATACATACACCCACTGTAGGGTTACCCAATGGGTGGCATCAAGTGTGGGTGTTCATGGTGAACCTCATGAAAGGGACTTATTACACAAACCAGTCAAGAATGGCCAAGACGTGGCAGTAGTGGTGACAATAATAATATTTAATGTGCCATTAACAAAAATCAAATATAAATAAAAAAAACATGACAAACTGTCAAATAGCCTTGTGCATCCCCTTTGTGCTCACAAAACCTTTGCCTTATGCTTACGAGTACTCCGACATGGTGCTTCCCATGTGGCTCCAGCAGAGGTAGTGGCAGGTTGCTCTTGTTCATGCCCTGACCGATAAGATGCTTTGAGCCTACGCCCTCTGGGTTTCGGTGCCCATGAGGGCCCCTCCAAAGACTGCTCCACCTGCACCTGTGCAGGGGCAGACTCGGCCACCTGGAGCGGGTACTGGTTGAGAGGGAGGCAACGGATGAGACGTGGAAGCTCTTCGAGTGGTGTCCCCACTTCCATGTCCTCTTTCGCCATCATCCCTCTCCTGGGCCGGGCCCACATCACTCCTACCTGCTGGTCGACAGTTTGGAGGACATGTGTGAAGACTTTTAAGGCAGTGCCAGAGTATCTGCCTGCCTGATTCCAAAGGGCCATTGTCAGGGCCTCACAGGACTCATTGGTGAGCAGCACTTGAAGTTCGATGGAGGCGAGCCTTCCCTCCATCGCAGACATTCCCGCACTTACCCACGACACTATCTCAGAGATGTGCTCACGTCCCTGTGACAGTATCTCAGAGATTCCCTCCTGTACCTGTGCCACCATTCCACTCATGCAGGAGTTGGACTCCTCCATCCTCTGCGCGATTGTGGAGAGTGCGCGAGGCACCTGTTCCAGCACCTCGCAAATGGGCTGCTGCTCCTCGATCAGTCTCCTTTTAAAGGAATGCCCCCAGATTCAGCATCTGTGTCCAGCTGAGCAGAGCCTGGAGAAGAATGCTCCCACCGCCACGGACACTCCACAGCTCCTCCTGCCACCAGTGTCTGCTCGTGCTCACACGTGTGTGGTGACTCATCATGTGCGACCCCAACTAACTGAGGACGGGGACCAACCAAGGTGTGTGTATCTGCGCTGGTGGATGGCTTGCTCAGATGTGACGGTGTCCCCTCAGAGGCTGGCAGGTGCCGTCACAGCAGTCGCTGAAGGCCCTGTAAGAGAATAGAAGGCAATATTAAGCATGATGACAGATGTTGAGGTGCTGAAGATGACAAGGCGTGTTAACATCATTTGCTATTGTGAGTGCTGAATGTTAAAATTCTGTCACCAGCCGTTTGTCGGGTGCCAGTCTCGGCGTCCCCGACAGGCACTCGAGGGTGCGGTTCAATTCAAGAGCCTCCTGCTCCGCGTCCGTGAGGACAACCTGATGTTCCGGTCCCCCTCCAATCTTCGCCCTCTCCCGTGCATTCTGGGCTCTCTTCTCCTATAAGGGGAGAAAGTAGAGAGGCGTGAGTGAGGGATGGTGACATGGCCAGCCGCTGAATGCATTGGTTTGGGTGAGACTGACTGTGAAAGAGATGCATCAGAGGGTGAGTATGAGACAGAGCCATGATATTGTATGAGGATTGGGTTGAATGGTAGAGGTGGGATGAGTAAGTGCAGGTAAGTTGAGGATGAGGTTTGAGTGGGTGTGAGGAGTGATGTGATAGAGTAGTGTTGGCAGTGCAGAAGGAGTTGTGGGCGGGGGCGGTGATGTGGAAGACAGAGTGTAGGAGAATGAGTAAGTGTGCTCACTTTGGCTGATCTAGATGGGTTATTGAAGCACTTCCTGCACTGGATCCATGTGCGGGAGACATTGCTGCTGCTGGTGACCTCCTCTGCCACCTCGAGCCAGGCCTTCTTGATGGCAGAGACAGGCCACTTACTCCTGTCCGCTGGGTAGAAAATATCCCTCCTCCTCCTCACCCCATCCAGTAGGACCTGGATTGAGGCATCAGTAAATCTAGCAGCAGCCTTTCCCCTAGTCTGCTCCATTCTGTACTTTTGGTTGTTTGCTGCAGGAGCAGCATTGGAGGACTGCCCCTTTAAATAGGGCTCCTCCAACTGACAGCCTGTAATGCGGGTGCGCAGTCCGCCCACTGCGCAGGTTGACGACAGGAAACCCGGAAGCCACGGTAAGTGCCTTCAATTTACCCGCGATCGCGTGGGGAATGGATGGATTTTACTGGGCGGGTTACCCGCGTGCCCAGTCGCTCCCCCGTTGCCATCCCGCCTCCCTGGTAATATCGGGGCCATAGTGTGTGAACAAGAATGGAATGTTGTGTGTGAACAAAAATGGGGGTGTTGTGTAGAAGCAAGTAGATACATAGAATCATAGAAAGGTTACAGCACGAAAGGAGGCCATTCAGCCTATTAAGTCCATGCCAGCTCTATGCAAGAGCAATCCAGCTAGTCCCACTCCCCCGCCCTATCTCCGTAGCCCTGCAATTTTATTTCCTTTCAAGTACTTATCCAGTTCCCTTTTGAAAGCCATGATTGAATCTGCCACCACCACCCACTCCGGCAGTGCATTCCAGATCCTAACCACTCGTTATGTAAAAAAGTTTTTCCTCATATCACCTTTGTTTCTTTTGCCAATCACCTTAAATCTATGTCCTCTGGTTCTTGACCCTTCAGGCAATGGGAACAGCTTCTCTCTATCTACTCTGTCTGGGATGTATGGGAGCATTGTGTGTGTGAACAAGAATGGGAGTGTTGTGTGTGAGCAAGAATGGGAGCACTGTGTGTAAGCAAGAATGGGACCATTGTTTGTAAGCAAGAATGGGAGCATTCTGTGTAAGCAAGAGTGGGAGTGTTGTGTGTGAGCAAGAATGGGAGGATTGCAAAATCAAAAATGGGAGCTCTGTGTGTGTAAGCAAGAATGGGAATGTTGTGTGTGAGCCAGTATGGGAGGATTGTGAAATCAAGAATGGGAGCTTTGTGTGTGTGCAACAATGGGAGTGTTGTGTAAGCAAGAAAGGGAGCATTCTGTGAGCATGAATTGGAGCACTGTGTATGTAAGCAAGGTGGCAGCATTGTGTGAGAGCAAGAATGGAAGCGTTGTGTGTGAGCTTGAATGGGAGTGTTGTGTGTGAGCAAGAATGGAAGTGAAGTGTGTCAGCATGATTAGGAGCGTTATATGTGAGCATGAATGGGACCGTTGCCTGTAAGCAAGAATGGGAGCTTACTGTGTAAGCATGAATGGGAGCGTTGTGCATGAGCATCAATGGGGGCACTGTGTGTAAGCAAGAATGGGAGAGTTGTGTGTGAGCAAGAATGGGAGTCTTGTGTATGAGCAAGAATGGGAGTGTTGTGTGTGAGCAAGAATGGTAGCGTTGTTTATGAGCACGAATGGTAGTATTGTGTGTGAGCAAGCATGATAGTACTATATTGGAACAAGTATGGAAGCGTTGTGTGTGAGCATGAATGGGAGCACTGTGTGTGAGCATGAATGGAAGCACTGTGCGTGTGAGCAAGAATGGGTGCACTGTGTGTGAGCATTATTGGGAACAATTTGTGTGAGCATCAATGGGAGCACTGTGAGTGAGCATGAATGGGAGCACTGTTTGTGTGAGCAAGCATGGGAGCACTATTGGTGTGAGCGAGAATTAGAGCACTGCGTTTGAGGATGAATGGGTGCACTGTCTGTAAGCAAGAATGGGAGCACTGTGTGTGTGACCATGAATGGCAATGTTGTGTGTGAGCATGACTGGGAGCACTGTGTGTGTGATCATCATTTGGAACAGTATGTGTGTGAGCATCAATAAGAGCAATGTTTGTGTGAGCATGAATGGGAGCACTGTGTGTGAGAGCATCAATGAAAGCACCGAGTGTGTCAGCAAGAATGGGAGCACTGTGTGTGTGAGCATCAATGAGAGCAATGTGTGTGTGAGCATAATTGTCAGTACTGTGTGTTTAAGCAAGAATGGGAGCACTGTGTATCTGAGCAAGAATGGGAGCACTATGTGTTTGAGCAAGAATGGGAGCACTGTGTGTGAGCATGAATGGGGGCATTGTGTGTGAGCAAGAATGGGAGCACTGTGTGTGTGAGCATCAATGAGAGCAATGTTTGTGTGAGCAAGAATGGGAGCACTGTGTGTGTGAACCAGAATGGGAGCACGTGTGTGCATCAATGGGAGCACTGTGTGTGCATCAATGGGAACGTTGTGTGTGAGCAAGAATAAGAACACTGTGTGTATGAACATCAATGGGAGCACTGTGTGTGTGTGAACCAGAATAGGAGCACTGTGTGTGTGCGTCAATGGAAGCACAGTGTGTGTGAACATCAATGGGAGCACTGTGTATGCATCAATGAGAGCACTGTGTGTGCATCAATGGGAGCGCTGTGTGTGCATCAATGGGAGCGCTGTGTGTGCATCAGTGGGAGCACTGCGTGTGCATCAATGGGAGCACTGCGTGTGCATCAATGGGAGCACTGCGTGTGCATCAATGGGAGCACTGCGTGTGCATCAATGGGAGCACTGTGTGCATCAATGGTAGCGTTGTGTGCGTGAGCAAGAATGAGAACACTGTGTGTGTGAACATCAATGAGAGCACTGTGTGTGAACATCAGTGGGAGCACTGTGTGTGTGAGCAAGAATGAGAGCACTGTGTGTGAACATCAATGAGAGCACTGTGTGTGAGCATCAATGGGAGCACTGTATGAGCATCAGTGGGAGCATTGTGTGTGTGAGCAAGAATGGGAGCACTGTGTGTGAACATCAATGAAAGCACTGTGTGTGAGCATCAGTGGGAGCATTGTGTGTGTGAGCAAGAATGCGAGCACTGTGTGTGTGAACATCATTGGGAGCATTGTGTGCATGAGCAAGAATGAGAACACTGTGTGTGTGAACATCGATGAGAGCACTGTGTGTGTGAGCATCAATGGTAGCACAGTGTGTGTCAGCATGATTGGGAGCACTGTTTGCGTGAGCAAGAGTGAGAACAATGTGTGTGAGCATCGATGAGAGCACTGTATAGAATCATAGAATAGTTACAGCACAGAAGGAAGCCATTCAGCCCATCGAACCCATGCCGGCTCTTTGTAAGAGCAATCCAGGTAGTCCCATTCCCTTCCATCACCCTTTCAGGCAGCGCATTCCAGATCATAACTACTTGCTGTATAAAAAAGTTTTTCCTCATGTCGCCTTTGCTTCTTTTGCCAGTCACCTTAAATCTGTGTCCTCTGGCTCTTGACCCTTCCGCCAATAGGAACAGTTTCTCTTTATTTACTTTATCTAAACCCTTCAGTATTTTGAACACTTCTATCAAATCTCCTCTCAACCTTCTCTGCTCTAAGGAGAACAACCCCAGCTCCTCCTTCTCAAACGTAACTGAAGTCCCTCATCCCTGGAATCATTGTAGTAAATCTCTCCTGCACCCCCTCTAAGGCCTTTTCCCTTTCATGTACTTATCCAGTTCCCTTTTGAAGGCCATGATTGAATCTGGTCCACCACCAGGAGAGCATCCAGGAGAGCTTTTTGAGCCAGCATGTAGAAAGTCCTACAAGAGAGGGGGCGGTACTGGACCTAATTCTAGGGAATGTGGCCGGCCAAGTGGAAGAAGTGCTAGTAGGTGAGCACTTTGGTGACAGTGACCATAATTCGGTGAGATTTAAGGTGGTCATGGAAAAGGATAGGGAGGGGCCGGAAATAAAGGTTCTAAATTGGGGGAAGGCCGATTTTAATAGGATAAGGCAGGATCTGGCCAAAATGGACTGGGATCAGCTGCTTGTAGGAAAATCCGCATCGGAGCAATGGGAGTCTTTCAGAAGGGAGATTGAGACCATACAATGGCAACATGTTCCCGTAAAGGTCAAGGGTGGTTCCAAGAACTCCAGGGAACCTTGGATGTCAGGGGATATACGAGAATGGATTAGGAAAAAAAGGAGGGCTTTTGGCAGATACAAAAGGCTAAAGACGGAGGAAGCCCTAGAGGAGCACAAAAAGTGCAGGGGGATACTTAAAAAAGAAATTAGGAGATCAAGGAGGGGCCATGAAATAACACTGGCGAGCAAAATAAAGGAAAATCCTAAGATGTTTTATAAGTATATCAAGGGTAAGAGGATGACTAGGGAAAAAATAGGGCCCATTAGGGACAAAAATGGCAATCTGTGTGTGGAGCCGGCAGATGTAGGAGGGGTTCTAAATGAATTTTTTGCATCTGTTTTCACTATGGAGAAGGACAATGGAGACATGGAAATACGGCAGGGGGACTGTGATATACTCGAACATATTAACATCGAGCGGGAGGAGGTATTGGCGGTTTTAGCAGGCCTAAAAATGGATAAATCCCCAGGCCCGGACGAAATATATCCCAGTTTACTGTGTGAGGCAAAGGAGGAGATTGCGGGGGCTCCAACACATATATTCAGAACCTCTCTGGCCACAGGGGATGTGCCAGAGGACTGGAGAACCGCTAATGTAGTACCATTATTCAAGAAGGGGAGTAGGGAAAAACCGGGGAACTACAGGCCAGTGAGCCTAACATCAGTGGTAGGAAAATTATTGGAAAAAATTCTGAAGGACAAAATTAGTCTCCACTTGGAGAAGCAAGGATTAATCAGGGATAGTCAACATGGCTTTGTCAAGGGAAGATCATGTCTGACTAATTTGATTGAATTTTTTGAGGGGGTGACTGGGCGTGTGGATGAGGGTAACGCAGTGGATGTGGTATACATGGATTTCAGTAAGGCCTTCGATAAAGTCCCGCACAGGAGACTGGTCAAGAAGGTACGAGCCCATGGAATCCAGGGTGCCTTGGCACTTTGGATACAAAACTGGCTTAGTGGTGATGGTCGAAGGTTGTTTTTGTGACTGGAAGCCTGTGGCCAGTGGGGTACCACAGGGATCGGTGCTGGGGCCCTTGCTGTTTGTGGTCTACATTAATGACTTGGATATGAATGTAAAAGGTATGATCAGTAAGTTCGCTGATGATACAAAAATTGGTAGGGTGGTAAATAGCGAGGAGGATAGCCTCAGTCTGCAGGACGATATAGATGGGTTGGTCAGATGGGCGGAACAGTGGCAAATGGAATTTAACCCGGAAAAGTGCGAGGTGATGCACTTTGGAGGGACTAACAAGGCAAGGGAATACACAATGAATGGGAGGACCCTAGGCAAGACAGAGGGTCAGAGGGATCTTGGTGTGCAAGTTCACAGATCCCTGAAGGCGGCGGAACAGGTAGATAAGGTGGTAAAGAAGGCATATGGGATACTTGCCTTTATTAGCCGAGGCATAGAATATAAGAGCAAGGAGGTTATGATGGAGCTGTATAAAACACTGGTTAGGCCACAGCTGGAGTACTGTGTGCAGTTCTGGTCGCCACACTACAGGAAGGATGTGATCGCTTTGGAGAGGGTGCAGAGGAGATTCACCAGGATGTTACCAGGGCTGGAGCGCTTCAGCTATGAAGAGAGACTGGGAAGATTGGGTTTGTTTTCCTTGGAGCAGAGGAGGCTGAGGGGGGACATGATTGAGGTGTACAAAATTATGAGGGGCACAGATAGGATGGATACTAAGGAGCTTTTTCCCTTCGTTGAGGGTTCTATAACAAGGGGACATAGATTCAAGGTAAAAGGCGGGAGGTTTAGAGGGGATTTGAGAAAGAACTTTTTCACCCAGAGGGTGGTTGGAGTCTGGAACTCACTGCCTGAAAGGGTTGTGGAGGCAGGAACCCTCACAACATTCAAGAAGCATTTGGATGAGCACTTGAAATGCCATAGCATACAAGGCTACGGACCAAATGCTGGAATATGGGATTAGAGTAGACAGGGCTTGATGGCCGGCGCGGACACGATGGGCCGAAGGGCCTCTATCCGTGCTGTATAACTCTATAACCTCCTCGGGCAGTGCATTCCAGATCCTATCCACTTGCTGTGTAAAAAAGTTTTTCCTCATGCCACCTTTGGTTCTTTTGCCAATCATCTTAAATCTATGTCCTCTGGTTCTTGACCCTTCCGCCAATGGGAACAGTTTCTCTCTATCTACTCTGTCTAGACCCTTCATGATTTTGAATACCTCTATCAAATCTCCTCGCAACCGTCTCTGTTCCAAAGAGAACAACCCCAGCTTCTCCAGTCTCTCCACGTAACTAAAGCCTCTCATCCCTGGAATCATTGTAGTAAATCTCTCCTGCACCCCCTCTAAGGCCTTCACATCTTTCCTAAAGTGCGGTGCCCAGAACTGGACACATACTCCAGTTGTGGCCAAACCAGTGCTTTATAAAAGTTCATCATGACTGCCATACTTTTGAATTCTATGCCTCTATTTATAAAGCCCAGGATCCCGTATGCTTTTTTAACCGCTTTCTCAACCTGCCCTGCCACCTTCAACGGTTTGTGCACATATACCCCCAGATCTCTCTGTCCCTGTACCCCTTTTAGAGTTGTGCCCTCTAGTTTATATTGCCCTTACATTTGTCTAACTTGGGCACAGATGAAAGATAAGGCTACAACACAATCATGCCAATTCTCTAACCTGTGCTCCCTTCAAGCACAGCTCCTGCTGGGAGCGCAAGATCAGTGAATTTACCCTCACGTATCAGCATCAAAGGCTTCAAGATTGGGGATGGTATGGTCAGATGCAGAATGAAGGGCTTTTTATGCAGCCACATCTGTGTGCCTTAACCCCAACCTCTCATAGTATCTTCACTACACCATGAGAATGTTTTCACATTCTACACCATGATTGTGCTAAATCATGGATAATTTTGTGCCATTGGTCCACAACCACAAAGAACTGAATGGTGCATATTCCAAACTATTTCATGTCGGATCCTTATAACCAGCAGAGAGAGGAAATTTTTATGCCATAAGTCAGGTGAATTAAAAGCAATCAGTACTTGATCAGTACCAAAGCTGGAGAATTAAAACAAGTTTTCCCTTACATTTTTTCAAAGACAGTCTTTTGAAGTTGCTGTAACATATGATAATCATACAGAATCTTTAAAATGCAGTAGAGTACAAACACAGATTGATTTCTGTCCTGTTTAATCTTTCTGTAGAACTTGTGTATGTCATTTACCATCTAGACAACAACGATACCAACCCTTACTTGCAATGGAAGAATCTTGGAAGCCCAGATTTTCCAACAGCAAAACAGTTCCATATTATCAGAGAAATGGAGGTGTGATCAACATAAATTTTACTATTCAATGATAACATTCAGAAATTCGCACAATTCTTTCAAATTCTTTTGAATACAAAGTGAAGATTAAGCAATATAGAATTATTATTTATTCATGTTTATACTGGGAGTACTTTGAATTAAAAATGGTTCTCTATATTCAAACACTATCTTTACATGTAGAATCATAGAGTCATAGAGTTATACAGCACGGATAGAGGCCCTTCGGCCCATCGTGTCTGCGCCGGCCATCAAGCCCTGTCGAATCTAATCCCATATTCCAGCATTTGGTCCGTAGCCTTGTATGCTATGGCATTTCAAGTGCTCATCCAAATGCTCTTGAATGTTGTGAGGGTTCCTGCCTCCACAACCCTTTCAGGCAGTGAGTTCCAGACTCCAACCACCCTCTGGGTGAAAAAGTTCTTTCTAAAATCCCCTCTAAACCTCCCGCCTTTTACCTTGAATCTATGTCCCCTTGTTATAGAACCCTCAACGAAGGGAAAAAGCTCCTTAGTATCCATCCTATCTGTGCCCCTCATAATTTTGTACACCTCAATCATGTCCCCCCTCAGCCTCCTCTGCTCCAAGGAAAACAAACCCAATCTTCCCAGTCTCTCTTCATAGCTGAAGCGCTCCAGCCCTGGTAACATCCTGGTGAATCTCCTCTGCACCCTCTCCAAAGCGATCACATCCTTCCTGTAGTGTGGCGACCAGAACTGCACACAGTACTCCAGCTGTGGCCTAACCAGTGTTTTATACAGCTCCATCATAACCTCCTTGCTCTTATATTCTATGCCTCGGCTAATAAAGGCAAGTATCCCATATGCCTTCTTTACCACCTTATCTACCTGTTCCGCCGCCTTCAGGGATCTGTGAACTTGCACACCAAGATCACTCTGACCCTCTGTCTTGCCTAGGGTCCTCCCATTCATTGTGTATTCCCTTGCCTTGTTAGTCCCTCCAAAGTGCATCACCTCGCACTTTTCCGGGTTAAATTCCATTTGCCACTGTTCCGCCCATCTGACCAACCCATCTATATCGTCCTGCAGACTGAGGCTATCCTCCTCGCTATTTACCACCCTACCAATTTTTGTATCATCAGCGAACTTACTGATCATACCTTTTACATTCATATCCAAGTCATTAATGTAGACCACAAACAGCAAGGGACCCAGCACCGATCCCTGTGGTACCCCACTGGCCACAGGCTTCCAGTCACAAAAACAACCTTCGACCATCACCCTCTGCCTTCTGCCACTAAGCCAGTTTTGTATCCAAAGTGCCAAGGCACCCTGGATTCCATGGGCTCGTACCTTCTTGACCAGTCTCCTGTGGGGGACTTTATCGAAGGCCTTACTGAAATCCATGTATACTACATCCACTGCGTTATCCTCATCCACACGCCTAGTCACCCCCTCAAACAATTCAATCAAATTAGTCAGACATGATCTTCCCTTGACAAAGCCATGTTGACTATCCCTGATTAATCCTTGTTTCTCCAAGTGGAGACTAATTTTGTCCTTCAGAATTTTTTCCAATAATTTTCCTACCACTGATGTTAGGCTCACTGGCCTGTAGTTCCCCGGTTTTTCCCTACTCCCCTTCTTGAATAATGGTACTACATTAGCGGTTCTCCAGTCCTCTGGCACATCCCCTGTGGCCAGAGAGGTTCTGAATATATGTGTCAGAGCCCCCGCAATCTCCTCCTTTGCCTCACACAGTAGCCTGGGATACATTTCGTCCGGGCCTGGGGATTTATCCATTTTTAGGCCTGCTAAAACCGCCAATACCTCCTCCCGCTCGATGTTAATATGTTCGAGTATATCACAGTCCCCCTGTCGTATTTCTCTGTCTACATCGTCCTTCTCCATAGTGAAAACAGATGCAAAAAATTCATTTAGAACCCCTCCTACATCTGCCAGCTCCACACACAGATTGCCATTTTTGTCCCTAATTGGCCCTATTTTTTCCCTAGTCATCCTCTTACCCTTAATATACTTATAAAACATCTTAGGATTTTCCTTTATTTTGCTCACCAGTGTTATTTCATGGCCCCTCCTTGATCTCCTAATTTCTTTTTTAAGTATCCCCCTGCACTTTTTGTACTCCTCTCGGGCTTCCTCCGTCTTTAGCCTTTTGTATCTGTCTTTAGCCTTTTGTATCTGAAGTATGTATAGAAAATATATTTTGTAGATCTTGGGTGATGTGTGCATTTTGAAAGCTGATAGGACATTCTGTGCTTAATGGGTTTCATTTTTTGACAAGTGTCCATCCTTATTTTAATACAATTCTCAGAAGCCAAGGGCCCAAAATTCCACAGCCCTCCTGGCTGAATCTCACTGCAGCTCCAGCAGGAGAGCTGAAAAACAGGCCCGTTCCTGAAAAACAAGGCCAAGCAGGACCAGGGTTGTGGACTCCCTATGCTGGGCGTTCCCAAACCTGCCGTGACTTCGGAGCTTGGTATGCCAAGTGACATGAGACATATTGGCCTCTTGAAGGATGTAAGTAGGACTACCAAGGGGGTTCAGGCCTGTCAGTGGCTCTTCTATTACGTCACACAAAAAGAAACATTTGTAACCATATGACACAATGATGTCAGCTGGTCAGTAACTTTGCAGGACCATTTCTGTTTGCTAAAATACTATGTAATATAAAGCCCAACTTTGGTGTTACCATCCTTACACTGATATTTTGTTTCTATGTAGGTGTATTTGGCCACATCCATGGATATATCCATTTTAGTATCAGCACATTATTATAACATTCATTTTAGTGTTTTTGTGTAATTTGATTTTGTCTTAATCAGGATCCCATGGTTAAGGGACCAATACCATTTCCTCCAGAAGGCAACCTCATTCTGAAACTACAACTTCCCATTCCCTCCGTGCATCTGTTGCACATCTGTGCAAAGCCTGAAAGGCCTCCAAGCCAGGTTGTAATTTGACTTTTTACTCATTCTTGTTAGACCAAAAAACTCATAGATCTTGCTATGTAATTGGTAATTAACTTGGGACATAATTATTCTTTGTGCATGGGCAGTAAAGATATTGCTCCAATAATGAATGCCTGCAATTGAATTAAACAGCAATGCAACCAAGAGGTTTAAATGATTTATGATCATCATTTGTATTTGATTGCTAGTAACAGAATCAGTAAGTGACAATATTCCAATTTACCATATAGAAAATTATGATTTTTGACTTTTTTGCATCATTATGGAACTGCAGTTTTAAGTGATACTGCATTACTTGGGACAACAATTGTATGATATAGAAACAAGGGCCCCAAGATTTCTGGGGTTGGAGAGCACAGTAAGCCCAATTTCCACCCAGGGGACCAGGTTATGTCAGAATTCTGCACCATTTACACCGGCTGTTTAAATTCCGGCACAGGGGGCTCTTTCGCCTGCCCTCTTCCCACCGCCACATCAAGGGGGCATGTCTGGGGTAGTCTCTGGACTTCATACCAAATATTTTTTCATCAGGGTATGTGTTTATGTATAGAATACACATATTCACTGAAAATCATTTGCATCCAATCTTGTATGCTGTTCCATCATTTGTTTATGAAACATACAAGAGAATATTAGCTTCTTGGAGACCCTTTGTGGTTCTATATAATTCAACCAATGAGGGTTTGAATAGTTTACATGTCAAAGAAATTAAGAATATAGCACAGTATTGTAAACAGATGTTCAATTCTTTTCACAGACTAATGGTGTGAGTTTCATACCTCTGACACTGGGACAGGTGACTATTACATGGGACGATAGTTGTGTAAATTCAAAGTAAGTACTTGATAATGGTTATAGAAGTATGTTGAATATTCATAGCAATCTCAATTCAATCTGTCATAGTTTAATGGTGGGCATAGTACTGCATTTGGCCTCCCCCATCGCTAGCACGTGTATGTGTATGCACGCACATCCACGTTTGGTTTTTTTCAGGCAACAAAAGTAATTCTTAGGGAATAACATCTGGTTGTCGCAAACCAGTAGCAAACATTTGAAAGATGATGGTAACTAAGAATTCATAAGTCATGTTATAAAACATACAACAAAGAAAGACTTACATTTATATAATGCCTATCACTTCTCAAAGTTGCATAGTTCCATTGGGATCTTTAACATCCACCTATGAAGGAAGATAAGATAGTTTAATATCTCATGATAGAATAAATAAGAAGAAACTGTTTCCAGTGGCAGAAGGGCCGGTAATCAGAGGACACAGATTTAAGGTGATTGGCAAAAGAGCCAAAGGCGACATGAGGAAACATTTTTTTACGCAGCGGGTTGTAATGATCTGGAATGCACTGCCTGAAAGTGTGGTGGAAGCAGATTCAATCGTAACTTTCAAAAGGGAATTGGATAAATACTTGAAGGGAAACATTTACAGGGCTATAGGGAAAGAGTAGGGGAATGGGACTAATTGGATAGCTCTTTCAAAGAGCCGGCAAAGGCACGTTAGGCTGAATGACCTCCTCCTGTGCTATACCTACTATGATCCTGTGATACTATGAAAAGATGGTTCTGCATTGCAACATCCGTACTGGGGCCTCAGCTTTTCACTATATTTATAAATTACTTGGATGAAGGAATAGAGAGCTGGGACCAATGCCCTCATGGGGAGGTTAACTAGTGCTGTGGGGGAGGGTTTAAACTAATTTGGCTGGCGGATGGGCACTAGGATGAAACATTAGCAAGGAAGAACAAGTTGCTCAGAGAACTTGGAGGGACAAATAGCACTGGAGTAAAGAAGAGTTCAGAAATAGGAGGGATCAGACAGGGGGCAAATGCGAGGCAGTCTTAAGATGACTTTCGAGTGCATGTGCATAAATGCATGTGGCATGATTAATAAGGTTGGTGAGTTGCAGGCTCAAGTTGCCAAATGGGACTATGATATAGTGACAATAACAGAGACCTGGCTCAAAGAAGGGGAGGATGGGGAACTTAATATTCTTGGCTACAAGATATTCAGGAAAGATAGGGAAAGAAAGAAAAAAGGTGGGTGGCAATATTGATCAAAGAAACTATTATAGTACTGGAAAGGGATGATGTAGTTGAGGGCTCAAAGACAGAATCTATTTGGTTAGAATTAAGGAACAATAGAGGAGCTATTACGCTACTGGGTGTATACTATAAGCCACCAAATAGTGGAAGGAGATAGAGGAGCAAATTTGCAGGCAACTTACAGGAAGATGCAAAAACTATAGAATAGTGATAATGGGGGTCTTCAATTATCCCAATATAGACTGGGACAGTAACAGTGTAATGGGCAAAGAGTTGGAGGAATTCCTGAAATGTGTTCAAGAGAACTTTCTGGAACACTGGGGGCTAAATTGGGCCACGTAGCGCCCGTTGTGTAGGTGCCACGCGGACTCCTAAGGATCCAAAATGGCGCTCAAGATGCGTGCGCACATTTCCGACATGACGTGCGCAGGGTGCCATATTGGTAAAAGCTTGCGCGCTTAACAAACGCCAGCAGCATGTAAAGTTGGGAGATTATGTGGTAGATCAGTGTGCAACGCTGATTTAAATGGAAAGCTGCGATTTTGGAATTCCACACTCCAGCCAGTCTTAAACTCACACAGCTAAACAGGTCTTAAACAGCACAGAGGACCTCCACTAGCGCTACTTAAAGGGATCATGCAGGATTTACTGGTTAGTTGCTGGATTATTGCTTCTGGCTGCTGATGCATTTGTACCTGTTTTTGGAGGTCTCCTATACTTGAATACTAGGACGAGGGGACATAGCCTAAAATTAGAGCCAGGACTTTCAGGAGTGAAGTTAGGAAAAGCTTCTACACGCAAAGGGTGGTAGAAGTTTGGAACGCTCTTCCGCAAACAGCAGTTGATGCTACCTCAATTGTTAATTTTAAATCTCAGATTGATAGATTTTCGTTAAGCAAAGGTATTAAGGGATATGGGGCTAAGCTATGATCTTACTGAATGGGGGAATAGGCTCAAGAGGCTAAATGGCCTATTCCTGTTCCTATCTTCCCACAATAATGTTTCAATACACTACTGGGAGTGGGCTGACTAGCTGACAGGCAACAGCAAGGGCACTGGTGGAGTAGCAGGGGTGGGACAGGAAAGCTGTCATCCTGAGAGAGGACAGCAGGTTCTTGTTCCATGGAGCCACTGCCACTTGCTCCCTTCTGTTGTGCGCCACCTTCACCTGCAAGAAAGCGGGAAGTGTGTCAGTGGGTGACCTGCAAGTTGTTTGGGTGATGTGGCTGTCATAGTTGAATAGCTGCCAGTGTGTGTGTGACCTGTGAGTGGTGGTGTGCGGCTTGCAACAGTGGTAATGTGTGAGGGTGAGATGAATCATCTGATTGGAAGAGTTGAGTACTGATTAAAAGAGTTTGTTGGTACGTGGGTGATAGGGGGTGTGGTGCATGGAGCAGTGGATGCAGCTATTGGTGAAGTTAGTAGGATATGCTACTTGACAGTTGAACTCACTCACCTTGACCACTTGTGTCAAATCATTGCACTTCTTCCTGCACTTCATCCATGTTCATGGTGCTATGCTCCTGGCATTGACCTCGTCCCTTACTGCCTCCAATTGCCTTGGGAGCTTATGCCTGGAGGGCCTCTTGCCCACCCCCACCCCCTGCTGATATAGGATGCCCCTCCTTCTGCCCATCTCTTGCACCAAGGCCTCTGGTGCATCAACAGAAAACCTTGGTGCATACTCTCTCTCAGGCCCAGTAAAACTCTGATCGGCAGATTGGTGGGGTCTGCTGTGCAGATTGGAGAATGTGGGTTGTAGTTGTGAGCAATCTTTATTCAATGTTTTGAAAGAACTCAACAGTTTGTAATTTCTGATCTCCATTCAGACCAGTGTCTTATGTTTTGAAAATATAAGAGTCCCGCAAACTTTGAGCAGCCAAGTTGTTGCTCATTAAAAATTCCATAGTTCCTATCATAGAATTGAAGAAATAGAATCATAGAAATTTCCGACACAGAAGAAGGCCATTCAGCCCATCGTGTCTGTGCTGGCTGAAAAAGAGCGATGCAGCCTAATCCCACTTTCCAGCTCTTGGTCCGTAGCCTTGTAGGTTGGGGCACTTGGGTGCATATTCAAAAACTTTTTAAATGTGATGAGGGTTTTTGCCTCTACCACCCTTTCAGGCAGTGAGTTCCAAATTCCCACCACCCTCTGGGTGAAAAAAATTCTCCTCAACTCCCCTCTAATCCTTCTACCAATTACTTCAAATCTATGCCCCCTAGTTATTGACCTCTCTGCTGAGGGAAATAGGTCCTTCCTATTCACTCCATTTGGCCCCTCATAATTTTATACAGCTCAATTAAATCACCCCTCAACCTCCCCTGTTCCAAAGAAAACAACTCCAGCCTATCCAATCTTTCCTCATAGCTAAAATTCTCCAGTCCTGGCAACATCCTCATAAATCTCCTATGTACCCTCTCTAGTGCAACCACATCTTTCCTATAATTTGGTGACCAGAACTGTACACAGTACTCTAGCTGTGGCCAAACTAGTGTTTTATACAGTTCTAGCATAACCTCCGTGCTCTTATATTCTATGCCTCGGCTAATAAAGGAAAGTATCCCGTATGCCTTCTTAAGTATCCCGAATGCCACCTTATCTACCTGCCCTGCTACCTTCAGGGATCTGTGGACATGCACTCCAAGGTCCCTCTGTTCCTCTACACTTCTCAGTATCCTCCCATTTATTGTGTATTCCCTTGCCTTGTTTGCCCTTCCCAAATGCATTACCTCACATTTTGCCGGATTGAACTCCATTTGCCACATTGCTGCCCACCTGACCAATCCATCGATATCTTCCTGCAGTCTACAGCTTTCTTCCTCACTATCAACCACATTTCCAATTTTTGTATCATCTGCAAATTTCTTAATGCCTCTTACATTTAAGTCTAAATTATTGATATATACCACAAAAAGCAAGGGACCTAGTACTGATCCCTGCAGGACCCCACTGGAAAGAGCATTCCAGTCACAAAAATACCCGTCAACCATTACCCTTTTCTTCCTGCCGCTGAGTCAACTTTGGATCCAACTTCCAACTTTCCCTTGGGCTTTTACTTTTCTGACCAGTCTGCCATGTGGGACCTTGTCAAAAGCCTTGCTAAAATCCATGTAGACTACATCACACGCTACCCTCATCGATCCTCCTTGTTGCCTCCTCAAAAAATTCAATCAAGTTAGTCTGACACGACCTTCCCTTAACAAATCCATGTTGACTGTCCTTGATTAATCAGTGCCTTTCTCAATGACAATTAATACTGTCCCTCAAATTTTTCCAATAATTTGCCCACCACCAAGGTTAGATTGACTCGCCTGTAATTACTTGGTCTATCCCTTTTTCCCTTTTTAAACAATGGTACCACGTTAACATTCTTCCAGTCCTCTGTCATCAATATGCTTCACTATATTGAGCACAGATTCACTTCACCATTAACTTCCACTACTTCCTGCAGCCACAGTGCACCTTTAAGGAGTGCAAGCTGCCTTCAAGTAGTGCTCGCCACTCACGATATCTGGGCCCTCTTCTGGTGAACAGTCTCTCAACACAAGGTAGGGCTGGCTGCGCGCAGCAATCATGTAAAACAGCAGGCAGCATAAATGTTACGTGCTGCCTGCATCTCAATGACCGGGCGCGGGTTAATCGCGCACCACGATCCTCGCGCCAATTCTCGGGGGTTAACCAAATTAACCTCCAGTGTGTTTCCTGCCAAACCAGGAAGGAAGCAGTGCTGGATCTAGTTTTGGGGGATGAAGTGGGGCAGGTGGAGCATGTTTCAGTGGGAAAGCATTTGGGAACAGTGATCATAACATCATTAGGTTTAGAATAGTTATGGGAAAGGACAAGGAACAATCAAATGTGAAAATACTTAAGTAGAGGAGGGCTAATTTCATTGAGTTAGAAAGGGATCTTGCCCAGGTGGATTGGAATCAAAAATTGGTCGATAAAACAGTAATTGAACAATGGGCGGAGTTGATTCAGGAACAGAGTATTCACATTCCTACAAGGGAGAAAGGAAGGGCATCCAAAGCTAGAGCTCCCTGGATGACTAAAGATATAGAGACTAAAATGAAACAGAAAAAGGAGGCTTTTGACAAATGTAAGGTTCATAATACAGTAGAGAACCAGGCTGAAGAGAGAAAGCACAGAGGAGATCTAAAAAAGGGCATAAGAGGGGCAAAGAGAGAGTATGAGAATAGATTATGGCAAACATAAAACCCAAAAGTCTTTTATAAACGTATAAATGGTAAAAGGGTAGTCAAAGGAAGAGTGAGATCGATTAGGAACAAAAAAGGAGATCTTTTTGTGGAGGCAGAGGGCATGACTGTGGTACTAAATGAATACTTCACAACTGTCTTCGCCAGACAAGAGGATGCTGCCGTTGTAGCAGTAAAGGAGGAGGTAGCTGCAATATTGGATA
This sequence comes from Heptranchias perlo, assembly GCF_035084215.1. Taxonomy (NCBI): domain Eukaryota; kingdom Metazoa; phylum Chordata; class Chondrichthyes; order Hexanchiformes; family Hexanchidae; genus Heptranchias; species Heptranchias perlo. Next base: position 161,236,170 of record NC_090325.1, read on the forward strand.
GGATAAAAATAGATAAAGAGGAGGTACTTAAAAGTAGAAAAGTCACTCAGTCCAGATAGGATGCACCTAGGTTACTGAGGGAAGTATGGGTGGAAATTGTGGAGACTCTGGCCACAATCTTCCAATCCTCCTTAAATATGGGGATAGTGCCAGAAGACTGGAGAATTGTAAATGTTACAACCCTGTTCAAAAAAGGGGAGAGGGATAAACCCGGCAATTACCGGCCAGTCAGCCCATTGTCAGTGGTGGGGAAACTTTTAGAGACAATAACCCGGGACAAGATTAATTGGCACTTGGATATGTATGGGCTAATAAATTAAAATCAGCACAGGTTTGTTAAAGGAAAATCGTGTTTGACTAACTCGATTGAGTGCTTTGATGAAGTAACGGAGAGTGTTGATGAGGGTAGTGCAGTTGATGTTGGACTTGCATGATGATATGGACTTTCAAAAGGTGTTTGATAAAGTACTACATCATAGACTTGTTACGAAAATTAAAGCCCATGGGATTAAAGGGACAGTAGCAGCGTGGATACAAAATTGGCTAACGGACCGAAAGCAGAGAGTAGTGGTGAATGGTTGTTTTTCAGAGTAGAGGGAAGTATACAGTGGTATTCCCCAGGTGTCAGTATTAGGTCCATTGCTCTTTTTGATATATATTAATGATCTGGACTTGAGTATAGAGGGTGTAATTTCAAAGTTTGCAGATGACACAAAACTCGGAAATGTAGTAAACAATTTGGAGGATAGTAACTGACTTCAAGAGGACCTAGACATACTGGTGAAATGGGCAGACACATGGCAGATGAAAGTTATCACACAGAAGTGTGAAGTGTTACATTTTTGTAGGAAAACTGAGGAGAGGCAATATAAACTAAATGCTACAATTTTAAAGGGGATGCAGGAACAGAGAGACCTGGGGGGTGTGTACACAAATCTTTGAAGGTGGCAGGACAAGTTGAGAAGGCTGTTTAAAAAAAAGCCTTTGGGATCCTGGGCATTAGTAATAGAGGCTTAGAGTACAAAACCAAGGAAGGATGTGGAGATGCCGGTGATGGACTGGGGTTGGCAAATGTAAAGAATCTTACAACACCAGGTTATAGTCCAACAATTTTATTCGAAAATCACAAGCTTTCGGAGGCTTTCGGAGGAGAAAGCCTCCGAAAGCTTGTGATTTTCAAATAAAATTGTTGGACTATAACCTGGTGTTGTAAGATTCTTTACAAAACCAAGGAAGTAATGCTAAACCTTTATAAAACACTGGTTAGGCCTCAGCTGGAGTATTGTGTCCAGTTCTGGGCACTGCACTTTAGGAAAGATGTGAAGGCCTTAGAGAGAGTGCAGAACAGGGAAGGTTGAGAGGAGATTTGATAGAAGTATTCAAAATCATGAAGGGTCCAGACAGAGTAGATAGAGAGAAACTATTCCCATCAGCAGAAGGGTCAAGAACCAGAGGACGTAGAATTAAGGTGATTGGCAAAAGAACCAAAAGTGATATGAGGAAAAACTTGTTTACAGAGCAAGTGTTTAGGATCTGGAATGCGCTGCCCGAGGGGGTGATGGAGGCAGATTCAATCATGGCTTTGAAAAGGGAACTGGATAAGTACTTGAAAGGAAAAAATTTGCAGAGCTACGGGGAAAGAGCGGGGGAGTGGGACTAGCTGGATTGCTCTTGCATAAAGCCGGCATGGACTCGATGGGCCAAATGGCCTCCTTCTGTGCTGCAACCTTTCAATGAGTCTATGAAAAAGGCTAATGGAATGTTGGCCTTTATCTCAAGGGATCTGGAATACAAAAGGGTGGAAGTTATGTTACAGCTGTACAGAGCTCTGGTTCGACCCCATCTGGAGTACTGCATTCAGTTCTGGGCACCATACCTCAGGAAGGATATATTGGCCTTGGAGGGCGTGTAACACAGATTCACCAGAATGCTACCAGGACTAAAAGGGTTAAATTATGAGGACCGGTTGCATAGACAACTATTTCCTCTGGTGGAGGAGTCCAGAACAAGGGGGCGTTACACGAAAATTAGAACTAGGCCGTTCAGGGGTGATGCCAGGAAGCACTTCTTCACACAAAGGGTAGTGGAAATCTAGTGGAACTCTCTCCCCCAAAAATCCTAACTCGCACCAAGTCCCGTACTCCCATCACCCCTGTGCTCGCTGACCTACATTGGCTCCTGGTCCGGAAACGCCTCGATTTTAAAATTCTCATCCTCGTTTTCAAATCCGCCCATGGCCTCGCCTCTCCCTATCCATGTAACCTCCTCCAGCCCTTCAAACCTCCGAGACCTCTGCGCTCCTCCACTTCTGGCATCTTGCGCATCCCCGATTTTAATCGCTCCACTATTGGCGGCAATGCCTTCAGCTGCCAAAGCTCTGGAATTCCCTCCCTAAACCTCTTCGCCTCTCTACCTCTCTTTCCTCCTTTAAGACGCTCCTTAAAACCTACCTCTTTGACCAAGCTTTTGGTCACCCTTCCTAATACCTCTTCATGTGGCTCAGTGTCAAATTTTGTTTGATAACACTCCTGTGAAGCACCTCGGGACGTTTTACTATGTTAAAGGCACCATATAAATGAAAGTTGTTGTTGTTGTTGAGTCTAGGTCAATTGAAAATTTTAAATCTGAGTTTGATGATTTTTGTTAGGTAAGGATATTAAGGGTTACTGGAGTTTAGATACAGATCAGCCATGATCTAATTGAATGGCGGGACAGGCTTGAGGGGCTGAATGGCGTACTCCTTTTCCTATGTTCTTCCTATGTTCCTATGTGTGCCAGGGTGAGTTACCTGAGTTCCAGCATGTGATGTCAACAGGGGCTTTTGTCAGTTGAACAACATAGATTATGGGACAACATAATAGAAGTGAAAGAATGGGACAAGGTAGTTGTGGGCTCTAGAATGAGGAGCCATAGATACAAGATCAATCCATGGCTAACTAAAGAAGTTAAGGAGAGTATTAGTTTGAAAGAAGAGGCCCATAATGTTGCCAAGAAGAGTAATAAGGGAGAGTTTTAGAAACCAACAAAGGACGACCAAAAAACTGATAAAAAGGGAGAAAATAGAATATGAAAGTAAACTAGCAAGAAATACAAAAATGGATTGTAAGAGCTTCTACAAGTATGTAAAAAGGAAAAGAAGCAAAAGTAAATGTTGGTCCCTTAGAGGCTGAGACAGGAGAAATTATAATGGGGAATCAGGAAATGGCAGATGCGTTAAACAATATTTTGTATCTGCCTTCACAAAAAGCATACCAGGGGTAAATGAGAAAGAGGGACTTAAAACAATTAATATCACTAGAGAAAAAGTACTGGACAAACTAATGGGACTAAAAGCCGACAAATCCCCTGCACCTGATAGCCTACATCCTAGGGTTCTAAAAGAGGTGGCTGCGGAGATAGTGGATGCATTGGTTATGAACTTCCAAAATTCTCTAGATTCTGGAACGGTTCCAGTGGACTCGAAGGTAGCAAATGTTACCCCGCTATTCAAGAAGGGAGGGAGAGTGAAAACAGGGAACTACAGGCCACTTGGCCTGACATCGGTCTTCGGGAAAATGTTGGAATCCATTATTAAGGAAGCGGTAATAGGGCACTTAGAAAATCACAATATGATTAGGCAGAGTCAACGTGGTTTTATGAAAGGGAAATCGTGTTTGACAAATTTATTAGAGTTTTTTGAGGATGTAACTAGCAGGGTGGATAAAGGAGAACCAGTGGATGCAGTATATTTGGATTTTCAAACGGCATTCAATAAGGTGCCACATAAAAGGTTGTTACACAAGGTAAGGGCTCATGGGGTTTGGGGGTAATATATTAGCATGGATAGAGGATTGGTTAAAGGACAGAAAACAGAGAATAGGATTAGGCCTGCGACAGGTGGTGAGCGAACCAACACGAGGGAAAAACCTACTTGATCTCGTTCTCACCAATCTACCTGTCGCAGATGCATCTGTCCATGACAGTATTGGTAGGAGTGACCTCCGCACAGTCCTTGTGGAGACGAAGTCCCGTCCTCACAGTGTTGTGTGGCACTACCACCGTGCTAAATGGGATAGTTTCAGAACTGATCTAGCAGCTCAAAACTGGGCATCCATGAGGTGCTGTGGGCCATCAGCAGCAGCAGAATTGTATTCCAGCACAATCTGTAACCTCATGGCCCGGCATATTCCTCACTCTACCATTACCAACAAGCCAGGGAATCAACCCTGGTTCAATGAGGAGTGTAGAAGAGCATGCCAGGAGCAGCACCAGGCATACCTAAAAATGAGGTGCCAACCTGGTGAAGCTACAACACAGGACTACATGTATGCTAAACAGCGGAAGCAACATGCTATAGACAGAGCTAAGCGATTCCATAACCAACAGATCAGATCAATTAGCCACGCCTCTAGCCAATCTGTTCCAGTACAGCTACAACACTGGCATCTACCCGACAATGTGGAAAATTGCCCAGGTTATGTCCTGTCCACAAAAAGCAGGACAAATCCAATCCGGCCAATTACCGCCCCATCAATCTACTCTCAATCATCAGCAAAGTGATGGAAGGTGTCGTTGACAGTGCCATCAAGCGGCACTCACTCACCAATAACCTGCTCACGATGCTCAGTTTGGGTTCCGCCAGGACCACTCGGCTCCAGACCTCATTACAGCCTTGGTCCAAACATGGACACGAGCTGAATTCCAGAGGTGAGGTGAGAGTGACTACCCTTGACATCATAGTAGCATTTGACCGAGTGTGGCACCAAGGAGCCCTATAATTCCCTGTTGACGTCAATGGGAATCAGGGGGAAAACTCTCCAGTGGCTGGAGTCATACCTAGCACAAAGGAAGATGGTAGTGCTTATTGGAGGCCAATCATCTAAGCCCCAGGACATTGCTGCAGGAGTTCCTCAGGGCGTTGTGTACAGGATGCACTGCAGCAACTCGCCAAGGCTTTTTTGACAGCACCTCCCAAACCTGCGACCTCTACCACCTAGAAGGACAAGGGCAGCAGGCACATGGGAACAATACCACCTGCACATTCCCCTCCAAGTCACACACCATCCCGACTTGGAAATATATCGCCGTTCCTTCATCGTCGCTGGGTCAAAATCCTGGAACTCCCTACCTAACAGCACTGTGGGAGAACCTTCACCACACGACTGCAGAAGTTCAAGAAGGTGGCTCATCACCACCTTCTCAAGGGCAATTAGGGATGGGCAATAAATGCTGGCCTTGCCAGTGACGCCCACACCCCATGAACGAATAAAAATAAAGAGTCATTCTCAGGTTGGCAGGCTGTAACTAGTGGGGTGCTGCAAGGATCGGTGCTTGGACCTCAGCTATTTACAATCTATATTAATGACTTAGATGAAGGGACTGACTGTAATGTATCCAAGTTTGCTGACGATACAAAGCTAGGTAGGAAAGTAAGCTGTGAGGAGAACACAAAGGGATATAGACAGATTAAGTGAGTGGGCAAGAAGGTGGCAAATGGAGTATAAAGTGGGGAAATGTGAGGTTATTCACTTTGGTAGGAAAAATAGAAAAACAGAATGTTTTTTAAATGGTGAGAAACTGTTAAATTTTGGTGTTCAGAGAGACTTGCGTGTCCTTGTACGGGAAACACAAAAAGTTAGTATGCAGGTATAGCAGGCAGTTAGGAAAGCAAATGGCATGTTCGCCTTTATTGCAAGGGGGTTGGAGTACAGGAGTAAAGAAGTCCTGCTACAATTGTACAGGACTTTGGTGAGACCACACCTGGAGTACTGTGCACATTTTTGGTCTCCTTATCTAGGAAAAGATATACTTGCCTTGGAGGTGGTGCAACAAAGGTTCACTAGATTAATTCCTGGGATGAGAGGGTTGTCCTATGAGGAGAGGTTGGGTAGAATGGGCCTATACTCTCTCGAGTTTAGAAGGATGAGAGGTGATCTCATTGAAAAGTATAAGATTATGTGGGGGCTTGACAGGGTAGATGCTGAGAGATTGTTTCTCCTGGCTGGTAAGTCTAGAACTAGGGGGCATGGTCGCAGGATAAGGGGTCGGCTGTTCAAGACTGAGATGAGGAGGAATTTCTTCACGCAGAGGGTGTGAATCTTTGGAATTCTCAACCCCAGAGGGCTGTGGATGCTGAGTGATTAAATATATTCAAGGCTGAGATGGATAGGATTTTGGGCTCTAAGGGAATCGAGGGATATGGGGATCGGGCGGGAAAGTGGAGTTGAGGTCAAAGATCAGCCATGATTGAATGGCGGAGCAGGCTCGAGGGGCTGTATGGCCTACTCCTGCTCCTATTTCTTATGTTCTTATATTCTTATTAAATGTGAGAGATTTAGAACAGTAGTAAGAGAAACTTATTTACACAGAATTGTGAGGGTGTGGAATTCATTTATAGGGTTATGGTAGAAACCATGTCGACATTCAAGATTAGATTGGATAGGTGGATGAAGGGATATGGCAACAGGGTGGATAAATGTGATTCGGACTATTTGTTCGCGTGTAGTGTAAATGCCAACATGAACTGATTGGGGCGAATAGCCAATTTCTGTGTTGTTATTTCTATGTATAAAAACAGCCCTTAATGATTTTCTACTGGTATGAAAGTAGTAATTATCTCATACTGATACAGAGTTGGCAGTTCGCATAATCTGCAATATTATCATTAGCAAACTGAGATAAAACTAACTTTTATAGAATGATACAGCACAGAAGGACACCATTCGGCCCATCGTGCCTGTGCCAGATCTTTGAAAGAGCTACTCAATCAGTCCCACTCCACTGCTCTTTCCACATAGCACTGCAATTTTTTTCCCTTCAAGTATTTATCCAATTCACGTTTGAAAGTTCCTATTGAATCTTCCACCACCCTTTCAGGCAGTGCATTCTAGATCACAACAACACTCTGTGTCAAAAAATATTTCCTCATGTCACTTCTGGTTCTTTTGCCAATCACCTTAAATTTGTGTCCACTGGTTACTGACCCTTTCTGCCACTGGAAACAGTTTCTCCTTATTTATCATCACAGCCCCAGGACATTGCTGCAGGAGTTCCTCAGGGCAGTGTCCTAGGCGCAACATCTTCAGCTGCTTCATCAATGACCTTCCCTCCATCATAAGGTCAGAAGTGGGGATGTTCACTGATAATTGCACAGTGTTCAGTTCTATTCACAACCCCTCAGATAATGAAGTAACCCGTGCCCGCATGCAGCAAGACCTGGGCAACATCCAGGTTTGGGCTGATAAGTGGCAAGTAACATTCGTGCCACAAAAGTGCCAGGCAATGACGATCTCCAACAAGAAAGAGTCTAACCACCTCCCTTTGACATTCAATGGCATTACCATCACTGAATGCCTCATCATCAACATCCTGGGGGTCACCATTGACCAGAAACTTAACTGGACCAGCCACATAAATATTGTGGCGACAAGAGCAGGTCAGAGGATGGGTATTCTGTGGCACGTGACTCACCTCCTGACTCCCCAAAGCCTTTCCACCATCTACAAGGCACAAGTCAGGAGTGTGATGGAATACTCTCCACTTGCCTGGATGAGTGCAGCTCCAACAACACTCAAGAAGTTCGGCACCATCCAGAACAAAACAGCCCGCCTGATTGGCACCCCATCCACCACCTTAAACATTCACTCCCTCCACCATCGGCGCACTGTGGCTGCAGTGTGTACCACCTACGAGATGTACTGCAGCAACTCGCCAAGGCTTCTTCGACAGCACCTCCCAAACCCGCGACCTCTACCACCTAGAAGGACAAGGGCATCAGATGCATGGGAACACCACCAGCTGCACGTTTCCCTCCAAGTCACACACCACCCTGACTTGGAAATATATCGGCGTTCCTTCATCGTCACTGGGTCAAAATCCTGGAACTCCCTACCTAACAGCACTGTGGGAGTACCTTCACCACATGGACTGCAGCGGTTCAAGAAGGCTGCTCACCACCACCTTCTCAAGGGCAATTAGGGATGGGCAATAAATGCTGGCCTTGCCAGCGTTACCCACATCCCATGAATGAATTTTAAAAACTCTATCGAAACAGTTCATGATTTTGAACACCTCTATCAAATCTCCTCTTAACCCTCTCTAGTCTAAGGAGAACAACCCCAGCTTCTCCAGTCTCTCCACATAGCTGAATACCCTCATCACTGGTACCATTCTAGTAAATCTCTTCTGCACCCTCTCTAAGGCCTTGACATCCTTCCTAAAGTGTGGTGTCCAGAATTGAATACAATACACCAGCTGAAGCCTAACCAGTATTTTATAAAGGTTCAGCATGACTTCCTTGCTTTTGTACTCTATGCCTCTATTAATAAAGCCAAGGATCCCATAAGCTTTTTTAACAGCTTTCTCAACTTGTCATGCTAGCTTCAAAGATTTGTGTACATACAGCCTCAGGTCTCTCTTTGCTGCACCCCCTTTAAAATTGTACCATTGCCTCTCCTAATTCTTCCTACCAAAATGTATCACTTCATACTCCTCTGCTTTAAGTTTCATCTGCCATGTGTCTGCCCATTTCACCAGTCTATCTATTACCTCCTGAAGTCTGTTACTATCCTCCTCACTGTTTACTACATTTTCGTATCATCTGCAAACTTTGAAATTATGCTCTGTATTTCCAAGTCCAGGTCATTAATATATATCAAATATAGCAGTGATCCTAATACTGACCCCTGCGGAACACCACTATAGACTTCCCTCCGGTCTGAAAAATAGCCTTTCACCACTACTCTCTGCTTGCTGTCCCTTAGTCAATTTTATATCCAAAAATTCAAAATTTGTATTTTGTAAATACGCTGCCACTGCCCCTTTAGAGCCATGGGCATTAATTTTGATAACAAGTTTATTATGTGGTACTTTATCAAACGCCTTTTGAAAGTCCATATATACAATATCAACCGCACTGCCCTCATCAACACTCTCCGTTACTTCATCAAAGCACCCAATCAAGTTAGTCAAACATGATTTGCCTTTAACAAATCCGTGTTGGCTTTCATTAAGTCAAGACTTTCTTTTGAAGCATCTTCATATCAGTTTTCTGCAAACAGGGACAAGCTCCAAATTGATTTGTACGTGTCTCCAAATATTCATGTTACATTTTGGGATGTGGCTGAACATTTGGGCGCCACATTTCCTGGACTGTTGAGGGCACGACAGCGGCGTAAGTTGAGAAGGGAGTTGGAATTTGGGCTGTACCTGGTTCTGCCATGTTACCACTCCTATTTTTTCAATGGCAAAAGATTCTAACAGCATTGGACAAGACACCTCCCTTGCCAACATTAGAAGAGGAAGCAGAACTGGCAGGATGGCATTACAAGCCAGGAATCCCACCAGTTACACTTCCCGTGCCCCCTGTGTAAAGTATATCTGCACAATGCATCTGCACTTGACCTGGCAGAAGTGGACTCAGAATAATGATTCCTAATAGCAATTAACCACAGAACAATCATTAGGAAAGTAGCTACAGTAAAAGAGAGCTTTAAGAAAAAAATTCAACCTTTGGCCAGAGAGGCCTGCACCTCGCCCCATTGGAGTGGCAAGATACCGCTCCAAAATTCCCGGCCATTTTTAGAGACAGGTGCCCAGGAAGCACGGTAAATGGTGTGGACTTCCACCCTATATGTAAATAATCCTCTGGATTTGGGATGCGATCAGTGGTGGGGCAGAATGTCCCGCCCCATTGCACTTCTGGTGGCAGAGCAGGGCTCAAGCAACTTTATGACCCTTGATTCTTTCCCAGTACAGCATAAGGGCCTAGATATTGGATCATGCTCAAATTGGAGCTTGATAAAGTCTTTATCTTGATATAAAGTCTCACATAAGAGACTGTTAGCTAAGATAGAAGCCCATGGAATCGAGGGAAAAGAACAGACTTGGTTAGGAAGTTGGCTGAGCGAAAGGCGACAGACAGTAGGGATAATGGGTAGGTATTCACATTGGCAGGATTTTTTTTTTATTCATTCATGGGATGTGGGCGTCGCTGGCAAGGCCAGCATTCATTGCCCATCCCTAATTGCCCTTGATAAGGTGGTGGTGAGCCACCTTCTTGAACTGCTGCAGTCCGTGTGGTGAAGGTTCTCCCACAGTGCTGTGAGGAAGGGAGTTCCAGGATTTTGACTCAGCGACGATGAAGAAACAGCAATATATTTTCAAGTCGGGATGGTGTGTGACTTGGAGGGGAATGTGCCGGTGTTGTTCCCATGTGCCTGCTGCCCTTGTCCTTCTAGGTGGTAGAGGTTGCGGGCTTGGGAGGTGCTGTCGAAGAAGCCTTGGCGAGTTGCTGCAGTGCATCCTGTGGATGGTACACACTGCAGCCACTGTGCGCCGGTGGTGACGGGAGTAAATGTTTAGGGTGGTGGATGGGGTGCCAATCAAGCGGGCTGCTTTGTCCTGGATAGTGTCGAGCTTCTTGAGTGTTGTTGGAGCTGCATTCATTCAGGCAAGTGGAGAGTATTCCATCACACTCCTGACTTGTGCCTTGTAGATGGTGGAAAGGTTTTGGGGAGTCAGGAGGTGAGTCACTCGCCGCAGAATACCCAGCCTCTGACCTGCTCTTGCAGCCACAGTATTTATATGACTGGTCCAGTTAAGTTTCTGGTCAATGATGACCCCCAGGATGTTGATGGTAGGGGCTTCGGTGATTGTAATGCTGTTGAATGTCAAGGGGAGGTGGTTAGGCTCTCTCTTGTTGGAGATGGTCATTGCCTGGCACTTGTCTGGCACGAATGTTGATTGCCACTTATCAGCCCAAGCCTGGATGTTATCCAGGTCTTGCTGCATGCGGGCACGGACTGCTTCATTATCTGAGGGGTTGCGAATGGAACTGAACACTGTGCAATCATCAGCGAACATCCCCATTTCTGACCTTATGATGGAGGGAAGGTCATTGATGAAGCAGGTGAAGATGGTTGGGCCTAGGACACTGCCCTGAGGAACTCCTGCAGCAATGTCCTGGGGCTGAGATGATTGGCCTCCAACAACCACTACCATCTTCCTTTGTGCTAGGTATGACTCCAGCCACTGGAGAGTTTTCCCCCTGATTCCCATTGACTTCAATTTTACTAGGGCTCCTTGGTGCCACACTCGGTCAAATGCAGCCTTGATGTCAAGGGCAGTCATTCTCACCTCACCTCTGGAATTCAGCTCTTTTGTCAATGTTTGGACCAAGGCTGTAATGAGGTCTGGAGCCGGGTGGCCCTGGTGGAACCCAAACTGAGCATCGTTGAGCAGGTTATTGGTGAGTAAGTGCCGCTTGATAGTACTGTCAACGACACCTTCCATCACTTTGCTGATGATTCAGAGTAGACTGATGGGGCGGTAATTGGCCGGATTGGATTTGTCCTGCTTTTTGTGGACAGGACATACCTGGGCAATTTTCCACATTGTCGGGTAGATGCCAGTGTTGTAGCTGCACTGAAACAGTTGGGCTAGAGGAGCAGCTAGTTCTGGAGCACAAGTCTTCAGCACTATAGCCGGGATGTTGTCGGGGCACATAGCCTTTGCTGTATCCAGTGCACTCAGCTGTTTCTTGATATCACGTAGAATGAATTGAATTGGCTGAAGACTGGCTTCTGTGAAGGTGGGGATATCGGGAGGAGGCCGAGATGGATCATCCACTCGGCACTTCTGGCTGAAGATGGTTGCATACGCTTCAGCCTTATCTTTTGCACTCACGTGCTGGACTCTGCCATCATTGAGGATGGGGTGGTTTTCAGAGCCTTCTCCTCCCGTTAGTTGTTTAATTGTCCACCACCATTCACGACTGGATGTGGCAGGACTGCAGAGCTTTGATCTGATCCGTTGGTTGTGGAATCGCTTGGCATGTATATAGCATGTTGCTTCCGCTGTTTAGCATGCATGTGGTCCTGTGTTATAGCTTCACCAGGTTGGCACCTCATTTTTAGGTACGCCTGGTGCTGCTCCTTGCATGCTCTTCTGCACTCCTCATTGAACCAGGGTTGATCCCCTGGCTTGTTGGTAATGGTAGAGTGAGGAATATGCCGGGCCATGAGTTTACAGATTGTGCTGGAATACAATTCTGCTGCTGCTGATGGCCCACAGCACCTCATGGATGCCCAGTTTTGAGCTGCTAGATCTGTTCTGAATCTATCCCATTTAGCACTGTGATGTGACTTGTGGAGTCCCGCAGGGATCTGTCTTGGGGCCTCAATTATTCACAATATTTATTAACGACTTGGATGATGGCATAGAAAGTCTCACGTCTAAGTTTGCTGATGACACAAAGATTGGTGGCATTGTAAGCAGTGTAGATGAAAACATAAAATTACAAAGGGATATTGATAGATGAGATGAATGAGCAAAATTGTGGCAAATGGAATTCAATGTAGGCAAATGTGAGGTCATCCATTTTGGACCAAAAAAGGATAGAACAGGGTACTTTCTAAATTGTAAAAAGTTACAAACAGTGGATGTCCAAAGGGACTGAGGGGTTCAGGTACGCAGATCATTGAAGTGTCATGAACAGGTGCAGAAAATAATCAGTAAGGCTAATGGAATGCTGACCTTTATATCTAGAGGACTAGAGTACAAGGGGCAGAAGTTATGCTGCAGCTGTACAAATCCCTGGTTTGACCGCACCTGGAGTACTGTGAGCAGTTCTGGGCACCGCACCTTTGGAAGGACATATTGGCCTTGGAGGGAGTGCAGCGTAGGTTTACTAGAATGATACCTAGACTTCAAGGGTTGAGTTACGAGGAGAGATTACACGAATTGGGGTTGTATTCTCAAGAGTTTCGAAGGTTAAGGGGTGATCTGATCGAAGTTGATGAGATATTAAGGGGAACAGATAGGGTAGATAGAGAGAAACTATTTCCACTGATTGGGGATTCTAGGAGTAGGGGGCACAGTCTAAAAATTAGAGCCAGACCTTTCAGGAGTGAGATTAGAAAACACTTCTGCACACAAAGGGTTGGTAGAAGTTTGGAACTCTCTTCCGCAAACGGCAATTGATACTAGCTCAATTCCTAATTTTAAATCTGAGTTAGATAGCTTTTTGGCAACCAAAGGTATTAAGGGATATGGACCAAAGGCAGGTATATGGGGCCCGATTTTAGAACCCACTATCGGGTGCGCTCTCGGCGGGGGGGCCCCCGAAAATTGCGAAATCCCGGAGCGGGACCGGATCCCGCCTCGATCCCGCCCACTTCCAGGTTCCGCGCTGACGTGTGGGGGTGCGTGCGCAACCCCCGCTGGTGGGAATCCCGCAGGCAATTAAAGCCAGCGGGATGCCACTTGACAGTATTTATCTAGCTATTTCAGGTCATTAAATGACCTGATTCAGCTGTCTTATTAGGAAGGGTGGGATTTTACCTTCAGCTGAGACTGTTTCACATACTGGGGGAAACACTCTCACTCCAAACGGACGTGTTGCAGCCAGCAGCTGCCAAGGTGCACTCCACAGTGGGGGCGGGGGAGACCCTTCACCAACGCAGGAGGCCACTCCGTCACATAGGGCAACGCCTGCCCTCCACCACCCCCCTCCAAGCCAGAAGATACACCGACGTGGAACCGCAGCCCCAGTGCGAGGAAACACCTACCTACCGTGCACAACCCCTCAGACCTACACCTGCCAGATGGGGGCCGTCTCGACATCCTCGGAGGACGAACAGCATCGCCAGCCCCAGCAGCCTCGCAGTCCACGCCGTCCGCCTCAGCGACGTGGAGCCCCCCAACACGGTGCTGTGGCACATCCACCTGCACAGCAGGAGGGAGGGCAACCTCAGAGAGAGATGCGTCGCAGGAGGCACTACCCTCCGCACAGGGTCTACAGACCGAGGCTCAGCTTCATGGACCTCTCCGAGGAGCAGTGCATACGGAGGCTCAGAGTCACTCGCCAGGTAGTCGCCGACATCTGCAGCCTCCTTAATGGCGAGCTGCTCCCAGATGGACCAAGCAGCATCTTCATACCCGTCGCCGTCAAAGTCACCACTGCCCTCAAATTCTTCGCCTCCGGATCCTTCCAGGGTGCCAGCGGGGACATCACCGGGGTCTGTCAGTCCTCTGCACACAAGTGCATAAGGCAGGTCACCGATGGGTTGTTCCACAGGGCCTCGCACTACATCAACTTCGCCATGGACGAGCGCAGCCAGATGGAGAGGGCGGTTGGTTTCCATGCTGTGGCTGGCTTCCCACGGGTGCAGGGTGTAATCGACTGCACCCATATAGCAATACGGGCACCTCCACATGAGCAGGCCATAGGGCTGCTCAAGATGCGCTTCAGGTGCCTTGATCGTTCTGGGGGAGCGCTCCAATACACGCCACTCAGAGTGGGACGAATTATAGTTGTCTGCTGTGCCCTGCACAACATGGCCCAACAGAGAGGGGTGCCGCTGGAGGAGGCCCCATCCACACCCGCCACCCACATTGAGGATGACGATGAGGAGGAGGAGGAGGAGGGGGAGGAGGAGGATGAGCGCGAGGATGAGGAACGACCCATGGGCCGAACACCGGCTCACCGGGATGCTCGCCAGGCCAGGGAGGCACTCATGTCAACGGTTCTCCTAGGATCAGACAGTCTGAAGCGTTCACATCTCATCACGTGCACAGACGAGGGGCCATACCAGCCCCCTCCACAGAAGAGTGGTGCCAGTACTCCTGCACCCACTGTAGTGTGCCCAATGGGCGGGACCAGGTGTTCGTCGTCATGATGGCCCTCACAGAAGGGACCTATTGCACAAGCCACAGAAGAATGGACGAGAGGTGGCAGGAGTGGTGAGAACGATTGTGTTTACTCTGTACTTAGTGAACGACTATAAACAAAAACATTACAAATTGACAGACACCCTGGTGCATTCCCTTTGTGCTTATAACACCCTTGGCTTACGTTTACGGGAACCCCTACGTGGTGCTACCCCTGTGGCTCCAGCAGAGGTAGTGGCAGGTTGCTCCTGTTCGTGCCCTGACCGGGTAGATGCTTTGGGCGGACGGCCCCTGGGTTTCGGTGCCCGTGAGGGCACCTCCACAGACTGCTCCTCCTGCACCTGTTCAGGGGCAGACTCGGCCACCTGGAGAGGAGGCACCATTGCGGGTACTGGTTGAGAGGGGGGCAACGGGTGAGACGTGGGGGCACCTTGAGTAGCGTCCCCGCTTCCATGTCCCCGTTCACCATCATCCCTCTCATGGCCTCGGCCCACATCACCCCTTCCACCTTGCTGGACGACAGTTTGGATGGCATGTGTGAGGCCTTGCAAGGCCACCTCTAGTGTATCCGTCAGTCTGTTTATGGCGGCGGAATGTTGCTCACCCTGAATCCGAACAGCCGTTGTCAGGGCCTGCATGGACTCAATGTTGAGCTGTGCGTGACGCTCGAGGGAGGATAGCCTGTCCTCCACCACAGACGTTCCCGCACCTACCCGCGACACTATGTCGCCGATACCCTCCTGTACCTGCGCCACCAATGCCCGCATGCAGGAGTTGGACTCCTCCATCACCTGCGCGATTGTGGACAATGCGCGTGGCACCTCTCCCAGTACCTCGGCAATGTGCTGGTGCCCCTCGACGACTCTCCTTTTGACTGGTGGCCCCCTGGGTTCAGCATCTGGGTCCGTCTGAGCAGAGCCTGGAGAGGAGTGCTCCCACCGACACGGACCCTCCGCGGCTGTCCCTGCCACCAGGGTCTGCTCATGCTCACACGTGCGCGGTGACTCACCATGTGCAACCCCAACTAGTTGGCGAGGGGGACCCACCGAGGTGTGTGTATCTGCGCTGGTGGAGAGTTTGCTCATATGTGACGATGCATGTCCTCTGAGGAATCGCCCTCCTCACACACGGCGCTCGCAGATGGCCCTGCAAGAGAACAGAGGGCAATATCAGGCATGTGCACAAGCGTTGCGGTGCGGCAGATGCCAGGTGATGCTAAGGTCATTCGCGATCATGAGTGCTGAGTGTCAGCTTTCCCTTACCGGCCGTTTCTGCAGCCCCAGCCTCGCCATCCGCCACGGAGAGGCAATGTAGCGTGCGGCTGATATCCAACGCCTCCACCTCTGCGTCCGTCAGTACCAGCAGGTGTGGCGGGCCCCCTCCGGTGCATGCCCTTTCTTTGGTGTTCTTGCATTTCTTCTCCTGTCAAGGCAAAACACAGATGCGTGAGTGAGTGCAGATTGCATTGTGAGACGCTTCAAGCATCGGTGTGGGTGGGTTGAGCGTGGGGCAGATGGATGGGAGGATGCATGTGCCACATGCCCATCCCATTGCATGGGGATTGGGGTGTGTGGTAGTGTTCGAGTGGGGACAGGGACGGTGGGTACGTGCAGGCACGGTGAGGATGGTAGTTGAGTGGCTGTGAGGATTGCTGCGGGAGCGCTGTGGAGGCTGTGCAGAAGGGGTTGTGAGGTGTTTGGCGTGATGTGGGAGACGGGGTGTGGGAGGGTGTGTTAGTGTACTCACTTTGCCAGACCTAGTGAGGTCATTGAATCGCTTTCTACACTGCTCCCATGTCCTGGTATTGTTGGCCCTGCTGCTGACGTCCGCCGCCACCTCTGCCCATGCCTTCCTGGTGGCGGAGCCAGGGCATTTCCATCCGTCACTCGGGAGCAGCGTGTCCCTCCTCCTCCTCACACCGTCCAGCAGCAGCTGGAGCGCGAGGTCCGAAAACCGTGGTGCAGCCTTACCCCTGGGGTGCTCCATGGTGTGCTGCCTCTTGTTTGCAGCTGGAGGGGCTTTGATGCGAACGTTAATACGCATGCGCAGGCCGCCGGCGCGCAGCTGGGGAGCGGAGAACCCGTAACCACGGCTTAATGGCATCAATTATCCCGCTATCGCGCGGGGGGCGCACTCATTTCGCCGTCCGCGTTTTCCACACGCCCGATGGACCACCCGCCGGAAACCCGCAGGCCTGCTAAAATCGGGCCCATGGAGTTAGATCACAAATCAGCCATGATCTTATCAAATGGCGGAGCGGGCTCGATGGCCTGAATGGCCTTCTCCTGCTCCTATGTTCCTGTCGGAGTGTGCGCTGCACGCGCCTAATGAGGCTGGTGGCAGGACCACGCGAAATTGGTCTGCCTGCCTCATTTATTTTGTACTGGCGACCTGCAGGCCCCAAGAAGTATGACGATCGGCTGACACAGACGCCAGCCCAAGCAGTAAGTAGAGTCCGAGGGAGGGAGGAAATCAGGAAGGGGCGAAATCAGCGGCCTGCAAATTTAATGTGGAGACGGAAGGAGCACTCCTGTCCCTCCGGACTCCACAATAAGTAAGTAACAAAATTAAAAATGACCTTTCAAGGCTGCTGATTTAGCTGGCAAGTCATAGAATCATAGCATGATGCAGCACAGAAGGAGGCCATGTAACCCATCGTGCCTGTGCCGGCTCTTTGAAAGAGCTATCAAATTAGTCCCATTCCCCTGACCTTTCCCCATAGCCGTGCAAATTTACCCTCTTCAAATGTTTATCCAATCCCCTTTTGAAAGTTACTGCTGAATCTGCTTCCACCACCCTTTCAGACATTGCATTCCAGATCATACGCACGAAGTGTGATAAATAAGGTTGGTGAACTCCAGGCGCAAAGAGCCATATGGGAATTTGATGTCATGGCAATAATGGACACCTGGCTCAAAAAAGGGCAGGATTGGGTACTAAATATCCCTGGATACAAGGTGTTCAGGAAAGATAGGTGAGGAAAGAAAGGAGGTGGGGTGGCAGTATTGATTAAGAGAATATTACGCTGCTGGAGAGAGAGGATGACCTTGAGGGGTCAAGGACAGAATCTATTTGGTTAGAGCTAAGAAACAATTGAGGTGCCATTACACTACTGAGTGTATTCTATAGCCCACCAACTAGTGGGAAGAATATAGAGGAGCAAATTTGCAGGGAAATTACAGAGAGGTGCAAGAAATTACAGAGAGGTGACAATGGGGGACTTCAACTACCCTAATATAGACTGGGACAGTAAGAGTGTAAATGGCAAAGAAGAGGGAAGAATTTCTGAAGTGCGTTCAGGAGAACTTTCTTCATCAGTATGTTTGCGGCCCAACGAGAAAGGAGGCATTGCTGGATCTGGTTCTGAGGAATGAGGTGGGTCAAGTGGAGCAAGTGTCAGTGGGGGAACATTTGGGGAACAGTGATCATAGTTTAGATTAGTTATGGAAAAGGACAAGGAGCAATCTAGAGGAAAAAAACTTCATTGGAGGAGGGCCAGATTCAGTGGGTTGAGAACGGATCTGGCCCAGGTAAATTGGATTCAAAGATTGGCAGGCAATACTGTAATTGAACAATGGGTGGCCTTTAAAGAAGAGATTGTTCGGGTACAGTCTGGATACATTCCCACGAGGGGGAAAGGGAGGACAACCAAAGCCAGACCTCCCTGGAAGACGAAAGAGATAGAGAGCAAGATGAAGCAGAAAAAGGGGGCATAGAACAGATGTCAGGTTGTTATTACAAGTGAGAACCAGGCTGAGTATAGAAAGTTCAGAGGGGAAGTAAAAAAGGAAATAAGTGGGGCAAAGAGAGAGTATGAGAATAGACTGGCAGCTAACATAAAAGGGAATCCAAAAGTCTTCTATAGGCATATAAATAGTAAATAGTAAGAGGAGGGGTGGAGCCGATTAGGGACCAAAAAGGAGATATACGCATGGAGGCAGAGGGGATGGTAGAGGTACTAAATGAGTACTTTGCATCTGTCTTTACCAAGGAAGAAGATACAGCGAAAATCACAATAAAAGGGGATGTAGTTGAGATACTGTATGGGATAAACATTGATAAAGAGGAGGTATTAGAAAGGCTAGCTGTACTTAAAATAGATGAGTCACCAGGTCCGGATGGGATGCTTCCCAGGTTACTGAGGGAAGTAACCTAGGAAGGGAACTGGAGAGTTGCAAATGTTACACCCTTGTTCAACTACAGGCCAGTCAGTTCAACCTCAGTGGTGGGGTAGCTGTTAGAAACAATAATCCGGGACAAAATTAATAGTCACTTGGACAAGTGTGGATTAATAAGGGAAAGCCAGCACGGGTTTGTTAAAGGCAAATCGTGTTTGACTAACTTGATTCAGTTTTTTGATGAAGTAACAGAGAGGGATGATGAGGGCAGTGCAGTTGATGTTATGTATTTGGACTTCCAAAAGGCGTTTGATAAAGTGCTACATAATAGACTTATCAATAAAATTGATGCCCACGGAATAAAAGGGGCAGTGGCAACATGGATATGAAATTGGCTAATAGGAAACAGAGGGTAGTGGTGAATGGCTGTTTTTCAGACTTGAGGGAAGTATACAGTGGTGTTCCCCTGGGGCCGGTACCGGACCACTGCTTTTCTTGATATATATTAATGACTTGGACTTGGGTGTACAGGGCACAATTTCAAAATTTGCAGATGACACAAAACTTGTGAAGTGTAGTGAACAGTAAGGAGGATAGTGATAGACTTCAAGAGGACATAGACAGGCTGGTGGAATGGGAGGACACGTGGCAGATGAAATTTAATGCTGAAAAGTGTGAGGTGATGCATTTTGGTAGGAAGAACGAGGAGAGGCAGTATAAACTAAAGGGTACAACTCTAAAGGGGGTGCAGGAACAGAGAGATCTGGGGGTATATGTACACAGGTCATTGAAGGTGGCTGGACAGGTTGAGAAAGCGGTTAAGAAAGCATATGGGATCCTGGGCTTTATAAATAGAGGCATAGAGTACAACAAAAGCGAGGATGTTATGTTGAACCTTTATAAAATACTGGTTAGACCACAATTGTAGTATTGTGTCCAATTCTGGGCACCGCACTTTAGGAAGGATGTAAAGGCCTTAGAGAGGGTGCAGAAAAGATTTACTTAAAATGGTTACAGGGATGAGGGACCTCAGTTATGTGGATAGTCTGGAAAAGCTGGGATTGTTCTCCTTCGTGCAAAGAAGGTTGAGAGGAGGTTTGATAGACATGTTCAAAATAATGAAGGGTCTAGACAAAGTAAATAAAGAAAAACTGTTCAGACTGGCTGAAGAGTCGCGAACCAGAGGTGATTGGCAAAAGAACCAAAGGCGACATGAGGAAAAACTTCTTTACACAGCGAGTGGTTAGGATCTGGAATGCACTGCCTGAAAGGGTGGTGGAAGCAGGGTCAATTGTGGCTTTCAAAAAGGAATTAGATAGGTACCTGAAGGAGAAAAATTTGCAGGGCTACGGGGAAAAAGCGGGGAAGTGGGACTAGCTGGATTGCTCTAGCAGAGAGCTGACACAGGCTCGATGGGCCGAATGGCCTCCTTCTGTGCCATAACCATTCTATGATTCTATGATAACAACTAGTGGATAAAAAAATTCTCCTCTTCTCGCCTCTGGTTCTTTTGCCAATTACCTTTAATTTGTCCTCTGGTTGCCGACCCTCCTGCCACTGGAAACAGTTTCTCCTTATTTACTCTATCAAAACCATTCATGATTTTGAACACCTCTGTTACATCACCCCTTAACCTTCTCTGCTTTAAGGAGAACAACCCCAGCTTCTCTAGTCTCTCACGTAACTGAAGTCCCGCATCATTGGAACCATTCTAGTCTAAGGCCTTGACATCCTTCCTCAGGTGTGGTGTCCAGAATTGGACACAATACACCAGCTGGGGCCTAACCAGTGATTTATAAAGGTTTAACGTAACTTCCTTGGTTTTGTGCTCTATGCCTCTGTTTATAATGCCAAGGATCCCGCCTGCTTTTTTTTAATAGCCTACTCAATTTGTCCTGCCATCTTCAAAGATTTGTGCATGTACACCCCCAGGTCTCTCTATTCCTGCACCCCCTTCAAAATTTCACCATTTAGTTTATATTGCCTCTCCTCATTCTTCCAACCAAAATGTATCACTTCACAATTCTTTGCATTAAATTGTATCTGCCATGTGTCTGCCCATTTCACCAGTCTGTTATGTCCTTCTGAAGTCATTACCTCAGGCCTACCGACACCTTCCACCAGGTTATCTCAATGAGTGAGGTAATAGGGGCAGATGGAAGGGAAATGGGGCAGGAGACCAGGCCCTAGCTGTCTCACCTTGGCTGGCATTTACATGTGGAGGACGGTGAAGGGGCAGCCAATGGTGAGGGTGGTGGGATGGGAGGAGGGATATTTAACTCAGGGCAGCAACATGGCAGGAGGTCTTACCACCTGACTTTGCCCCTTTTTCCACCAATTTCGAATGAAATAATGGAAGAAAATTCAGCCCAGTATTTAAGTTGCAAACTACCACCCCATCTTCAACCTCTGTTTCCTCTCCAAAGTCCTTAAACATGTTGGCGCCTCCCAAATCCATGCCCATCTTTCCCACAACTTCATGTTTGAACCCTCCAATCAGGATTCCCCCCGCCACAGCACTGACTTATCAAAGTCATAAATGACATCCTATGTGACTGTGACCATGGTAAACTATTTCTCCTCATCCGTCTAAATCTGTCTGCAGCCTTTGACACAGTTGACCACACCATCCTCCTCCAAAGCCTCCCCAACTTCATCCAGCTGGGTGTAACTGCCCTTGCCTGGTTCCATTCCTATCTATCCAGTTGTAACCAAAGAATCACCCGCAATGGCTTCTCTTCCCACTCCCGCTACCCTTCACCCCGCTCTACTTCTCATCTACATGCAGCGACGTCATCTGAATGTCAGGTTCCACATGTACGCTGATAACACCACCACCTCTCTCGACCCCTCCACTGGCCACTGTCTGAGGCTGAGCCAGACCATTCGCAACCTTGGCGTCCTATTTGACCCTAAGATGAGCTTCCGGCCCCATCACCAAGCCCACCTACTTCCACCTCCGTAACATCGCCTGTGCCCCAGCACATCTGCTGCTGAAACCGTCATCCATGCCTTTGTTACCTTTAGACTCGATTATTCCAATGCTCTCCTGGCCGGCCTCCCACTTTGCACTCTCCATAAACTTGAGCTCAACCAAAACACTGCTGCCCGTATCCTAACTCACACTAAGTCCCGTTCTCCCATCACCCCTGTGCTTGCTGACCTACATTGGCTCCCGGTGTGGCAACGCCTCGATTTTAGAATTCTCTTCCTTGTTTTCAAATCCCTCCATGGCCACCGCCCCTCAATATCTCTGTAACCTCCTCCAGCCCTACAACCCTCCGAGATCTCTGCGCTCCTCCAATTCTTGCCTTTTGCGAATCCCCGATTTTAATCATTCCACCATTGGCAGCCGTGCCTTCAGCTGCCTAGGCCCTAAGCTCTGGAATTCCTTCCTGAAACCTCTTCGTCTCTCTACCTCTCTCTCCTCCTTTAAGACAGTCCTTAAAACCTACCTCTTCGACCAATCTTTTGGTCACCTGTCCTAGTATCTTATATGGCTCGGTGTCAAATTTTGTTTGATAACACTCCTGTGAAGTGCCTGGGGATGTTTTAATATGTTAAAAGTGCTATATAAATATAAGTTGTTGTTGTAAATGGTACATTAGGCTAGGAAGTTCATTCCCAGTCTAAGTGAGAGCATAATTTAATTTCTTAATTTATTGAGTTACAGTATGCTTGGGAACACTTTCATGAGCTGCAACATTGATATGAATAGGATGGGATGCACATTTTTTGAATTTTAGGATAAATAAAGCATTTTGTCACAGTTTGTTGTAAGGCATGTGTATACTATACAATGAAAGAAAGAAAGAGCTTGCATTTATATAATCAACTTATGATCAAATTTAATCTATCAGAGCTGGTGCTAATGACAATCATACAAGCTCCTAATAACAGTGACTAATGCTGGAAATATCACTGGTTCCACAGCACCTGTAAAGACAAGTTAAAGTTTCAGGTAGCGACCCTTCATCATAACTCTGCATTTTGGCGAGGGTCTGTACCTGGACTTTTAACCTATCTTTCTCTTTTCAGATGCTAAGGGACCTGCTGTTTATTTCTGGCACTTCCTGCTTTTATTTCAGATCTCCAGTATTTGTGTTTTTTTAATCTCTTCTATTAACAATGTATACTTTATGTGAAAAGTATCAGAAGGATTTCTTAGAAGTTCAAATTTAGTAGGAGGATAGTATTTAATTAACACCAAGTAATATTTTTAAAGGGGGAATCTCATTTTAAACTTAATTGTAAGTATCAGTAATTAACATTTGTCATTTCAAATGTGAAGTTAAGATTTGAGAGCTTTAAATATTCCTTTTTGATTAATGCAGATGTTTGAAAACATTTGAAGTGGAGTTTTCAGTTGATGGAAAAGTATACAAAAGAATCAATGACAAAGACACTATATTTACTGTTTTTGTATATTCTCCACTCAACAAGAGAAAAGGTTAGTTTTAATTTCTTTCTTTCTGTTTCTACAGTGAATTTAACCTAAAATAAAACAGTCTAAGGGGATGTGACTTTGTACCATGATCCACATCTGAATTACATGTAGCATCACCAATGGCAGGAGATGAATTGCAATTGAAAATTAGTTCTGAGTTGATTTGGGGCTCACAACTGCATACACAGGTCCCAAACAAATATGGGATCAAAACACAATTGTAATTCATTCTTTGCCATATATAATATTGGATAAAACAAGGTTCCTTCCTTTGAGGAGAGGTAGTTGCTGATATAATACGGGACTGCCAGATGCGCTGGTCCTAGCAAAAGGAATGTGACTTTTACACCAGAACAACCAATTCACTGGATTTTACTCTAGCTCTTTTTGTAAAAGCATATCCACATCATAAAGAGAAAAGCAAGAACTCTTTGTTTACTGATGCCCCTTCCCCTTTTTTAATCAAATGATTATTTCTCTTGATATTTGTCTCCCTTAGCTCATCTCATACAGCTGGCTAAGAGAATGGACAAGAAACCTGTTCCAGGACCTCTGCTATTTTAAACCAGTTTGGTAAAAGAATTAGCGAACGAGGCCCAGAGTAACTTGTCCTTCAGTTTTTCTTGTCCTGAATGGGAAGTGCCTCACCATTCCTGCACTTTACCTAACAACTTGGCTGAGATTAAAAACCGAATTTTGCAGTTTGCAGTAAATATGTGTATTTTTTTAGAGAGATTTTTGACATTTAAAAAAAAACTAAGGCCTGGAAGTTCCTGTGGCCGTGCTCCATTGGCATAAATGCAGCAGAGCGGAACCAATCGCCTGCCCTTGCCCAAGATTGGGATTTAAAACGGGGGGTAATTTGCACAACCAGGGTGGGCTATCAGCACCTGCAAGACTGCATCAGTGGTGGCCACCCGCCCCCATCTTGAAACAATCCGCCCTTCTAAGGTGGAGCGGAGTCCTCTCAAGGCTCAAATGGGCCAAATAAAAAAATAAACTTGCAGCTCTTCAAACATATGAAAAAGTCAGATAGGAAAAAAACAGCTGGTCCATCCAGCTTGTCCCATACAGTTGTGATACCTTAAGCATCAAATCAAGAGACTCCTTGCCCTCTTGCTGCTATGTAGTCTCCTAGGAGAGGCGGAAAACCAGATCAAAAACCCACGGCCAATTAGGGGAAAAATCTGGAAGCTTCCTCTCCAATCAAATCTCCTCCAGGAGCCCACAATGACCATGACCATATTATTTGGTACCTGCCTCTTGTATGATGCAATCTCCCCACCAGCCAGGAACCGCTGCAGTTCTCTCTTAAAGGTATACAGTGAATCAGCACTCATCACACAAGACGGCAACTTGTTCCATAGGTCTACTATTCTCTGGGAAAAGAAGAACCACCTAACTTCTAACCTATGTCTTCCCTTGCATAATTTATACTCATGACCCTTGGATCTCCTGAGCCTATTTAATTGAAATAATTTGTCAGCTTGCATATAATCTAGTCCTTTCATTATTTTATAGACCTCAATCAAATCGCCCCTGAGTCTATGCATCTCTATCGTATATAGACCCAGCTCTTTAAGCCTATCTGGGTAGCTAAGATGATTTAAGAATCATTCTTGTGGCCCTCCTCTGAACCTTTTTCAAAGACTCAATATCACCTACCATGTGAGGAGACCAAAACTTGACACAGTATTCTAAATGAGACCTTACAAAGGTCTTGTAAAAGGACAAAATGGTATATTTTGCATTGTAATGAATAGTCCTGTGAATGCAGCCCAATACTGTATTTGTTTTAACTGTAGGTTCACGGCAATGTCATGAATCTCTATCATAGTTTGAATCATAGAATGATACAGCACAGAAGGTGGCCATATGGCCTATCGTGCTGATGCTGTCTCTTTGAAAGAGTTATCCAATTAGTTCTACTCCTCTGCTCTTTCCCCATAGTCCTGCAAATTTTTCCACTTCAAGTATTTATCCAATTCCCTTTTGAAACTTATTATTGAATCTGCTTCCACCACCCTTTCAGACAGTACATTCCAGATCATAACAACTCGCTGCGTAAACATTTATTTCCTCATGTTGCCTCTGGTTCTTTTGCCAATTACCTTTAATCTGTGTCCTCTGGTTACCAACCCTTCTGCCACTGGAAACAGTTTCTCCCTATTTACTCTATCAAAACCCTTAATGATTTTGAACACCTCCATCAAATCTCCCCTTAAACTTCACTGCTCTAAGGAGAACAACCCCAGATTCTCCACTTAACTGAAGTCTTTCATCCCTGGTATCATTCTAGTAAATCTCCTCTGCACCCTCAAGGCCTTGACATCCTTCCTAAAGTGTGGTGCCCATAATTGGACACAATACTCCAGCTGGGGCCTAACCAGTGTTTTATGAAGATTTAGCATAACTTCCTTGCTTTTGTACTCTAAAGGAGTTAAATTGGGCCACAAAGCGCCCATGTTATAGGCGCTACATGGACTCCTAAACACCGAAAATGGTGTCCGAGATGCACGCATGGCGTGACGTGCGCAGAACGCCATCTTGGTAAAGGTAGTTGCACACGTGCATCTAACAAATGTAGAGTAGGGAGATTATGACGTAAATCAACAGGCTGATTTGAAGCAGCCTGCGCCATTTTCGAACTCCCCGCTCTAGCCAACACGTTGTTCTAACCTTGAACAGTATTTAAAGGGCATGAAGGACCCCCCCCCCCCCCCCCACCAGGGTGCTATTTAAAGGGACCATGCAGGAGTTACAGGTTAGTTGCTGGATTAGTTATTCTGGCTGCTGGTACAATTGTACGTGTTTTTGGAAGTTCCTTATATTTGGAGAAAGTTGCAATATTATATAGAGAGTGGTCTGGCTGGCCTTGCAGTACTGTTAGTGTCATCTAAAATAGTGTGCTGAACAACATTGCTTCCAGACATGGGTGGCCTGCTAGGGCTTCCTCTGGGAATTGAATATGACTGGGAGCATGCAGAGAGGCCACAGAGAGCAGGATAAGCTGCTAGAACAGGGAGGAGGAGGAGGGCCTTCAGAGACCAATTCTCAACTTAGAATCATAGAATAGAATCACAGAATGGTTACAGCACGGAAGGAGGCCATTCAGCCCCTTGACTCCATGCCAGCTCTCTGCAAGAGCAATCCAGCTAGTCCCACTCCCCCGCCCTATCCCCGTAGCCCTGCAAATTTTTTCGCTTCAGGTACTTACCCAGTTCCCCTTTGAAGGCCATGATTGAATCTGCCTCCACCACCCCCTCAGGCAGTGAATTCCAGATCCTAACCACTCGCTGTGTAAAGAAGTTTTTTCTCATGTCGCCTTTGGTTCTTTTGCCAATCACCTTAAATCTATTACCTCTATTTTGACCCCTCCGCCAATGGTAACAGTTTCTCTCTATCCCTTCATGATTTTGAATACCTCTATCAAATCTCCTCTCAACCTTCTCTGCTCTAAGGAGAACAACCCCAGCTTCTCCAGTCAATGCATGTAACTGAAGTCCCTCATCCCTGGAATCATTCTAGTAAATCTCTTCTGCACCTTCTAAGGCCTTCACATCCTTCCTAAAGTACGGTATCCAGAACTGGACACAATACTCCAGTTGTGGCTGAACCAGTGTTTTATAAAGGTTCATCATGACTTCCTTGCTTTTGTACTCTATGCCTCTATTTATAAAGTCCAGGATGCTTTCTTCATCGCTTTCTCAACCTGCCCTGCCACCTTCAATGATTTGTGCACATTTACCCCCAAATCTCTTTGTTCCTGCATCCCTTTTAGAATTATACCCTTTAGTTTATATTGCCTCTCCTCGTTCTTACTAGATTTAGTGGAATGATACCTGAACGCCAAGGATTAAATTACAAGGAGAGATAACACAAACTAGGGTTGTATTCCCTGGAATTTAGAAGATTAAGGGATGATTTGATATTAAGGGGAATTGATAGGGTAGATAGACAGAAACTATTTCCGCTGGTTGGGGAGTCTAGGACTAGGGGACATAGCCTAAAAATTAGAGCCAGGACTTTCAGGAGTGAAGTTAGAAAACACTTCTACACACAAAGGGTGGAAAGTTTGGAACCCTATTCCACAAACGGCAGTTTGATAATTTTCAATCTGAGATTGATAGATTTTTGTTAACCAAAGGTATTATGGGATATGGGGCTAAGGCAAGTATATGGAGTTAGGTCACAGATCAGCCTTGATCAAGAAGGCTAATGGAATGCTGGCCTTTATATCTAGAGGACTAGAGTACAAGGGGGCAGAAGTTATGCTGCAGCTATACAAAACCCTGGTTAGACCGCACCTGGAGTACTGTGAGCAGTTCTGGGCACCGCACCTTCGGAAGGACATATTGGCCTTGGAGGGAGTGCAGCGTAGGTTTACTAGAATGATACCCGGACTTCAAGGGTTAAGTTACGAGGAGAGATTACACAAATTGGGGTTGTAATTCTCCAGATTTTAGAAGGTTAAGGGGTGATCTGATCGAAGTTTATAAGATATTAAGGGGAACAGATAGGGTGGATAGAGAGAAACTATTTCCGCTGGTTGGGGATTTTAGGAGTAGGGGGCACAGTCTAAAAATTAGAGCCAGACCTTTCAGGAGTGAGATTAGAAAACATTTCTACACACAAAGGGTGGTAAAAGTTTGGAACTCTCTTCCGCAAACGGCAGTTGATACTAGCTTAATTGCAAAATTTAAATGTGAGATAGATAGCTTTTTGGCAACCAAAGGTATTAAGGGATATGGGCCAAAGGCAGGTATATGGAGTTAGATCACAGATCAGCCATGATCTTATCAAATGGCGGAGCAGGCACGAGGGGCTGAAAGGCCCACTCCTGTTCCTATGTTCCTATCTCATTGAATGGCAGAACAGGCTCGAGGGGCTAAATGGCCTACTCTTGTTCCTATATTTACCCTCATCCACTAACCTGCTGTCTTCTTCAAAAAATTCAACCAAATTACTAAGACACAACCTTCCTTTCCAGGAGCTGTGTTGGGTGTCCCTGATGACTCCTTCTCCGCCAAGGTGATTGAGATCTATAAAATAAGGAAAGGACTAGATTGTATGCAAGCTGACATTTTTTCAATTAAATAGATTGGGGAGATCCAAGGATCATGGGTATAAATTATGCAAGCGAAGAAATAAGTTAGATGTTTGGTGTTTTTTCTTTTCTCAGAGAATAGTAGACCTATGGAATATGTTGCCGCCTTGTGTGGCGAGTGCTGATTCACTGTATACTTTTAAGAGACAGCTGGAGTGGTTCCTGGCTGGGGCAGAGATTGCATTTTACAAGAGGTAGGTACCAAATAATACGTCATAGTTTCATAGTAGGAGGAAGCCATTCGGCCCATCGTGCCTTTGCCAGCTCTTTGAAAGAGCTATCCAATTAGTCCCATTTAACTTGTCCCATTACCACCCTCCTTGCCTTGCACCATCATCCCTTTTGTCATTTAGTCACTCTTGCCCTCTACCCTATCACAGACCTTCCCTTTTGTTCTTTCCTCCCCTCCCCTCCCTCCCCCCTTTCCCTGTACTTGCTTAAAAACTGTTATCTTCCAGTTCTGACGAAAGGACTTCGACCTGAAACATTAATTCTGTTTCTTTCTCCACAGATGCTGCCTGACTTGCTGAGCTTCTCCAGCATTTTCTGTTTTTATTTCAGATATCCAGCATTCGCAGTATTTTGCTTTTAATCCAATTAGTCCCATTCCTCTGCTCTTCCCCCACAGCCCTGTACATTTTTCCCCTTCAAGTATTTATCCAATTCCCTTTTGAAAGTTACTATTAAGCCTGCCTCCACCACTCTTTCAGGCAGTGCATTCCAGATCATAATAACTCGCTGCCTATAAAAAATGTTTCCTCATGTTGCCTCTGGCTCCTTTGCTGATCACCTTAAATCTGTGTCCTCTGGTTACCTTCTGCCACTGGAAACAGTTTCTCCTTATTTACTCTGTCAAAACCATTCATGATTTTGAACACCTCTATCAAATCTCCTTTTAATCTTCTCTGCTCTAAGGAGAACAAACCTAGCTTCTCCAGTCTTTCCACCTAACTTTCCACCCTCATCCCTGGTACCATTCTAGTAAATCTCTTCTGCACCCTCTCTAAGACCTTGACATCTTTCCTAAAGTGTGGTGCCCATGTCGTGGTTAATGTGGTCATATAGAGCATCTCCTATGATCCCTCGAGCATCTTCGTTATAACGGAAGACAAACTAATAGGCCTATGATTTCCTGGTTCCGCTTTGTCCCCAGTTTTGAAAATTGGAACTACATGAGCATCCTTCCAGTCTGAGGGAGCATTCCCAGACACAAGCAAACTGTTAAAAGATGCGGGCAAGGGGCTCGCAAAGCACGTGTCCCATCTCTTTAAGAACCCTGGAAGGAATGTCATCTGGGCCGACAGCCCGATCTATTTTAAGATTTCCACCTCCTTCTTGGATCCTCATCTATTTTAACATTTACAATTTTTCTGTTAACAAGTTTCTGGTAGTTGAGCATCGTCTTCAGGATGAAAGACTGATGCAAAGTAATCATTTAATCCCCTTGGGTGTCAATTTGAATCTGTCTTTAACAGTTCTCTGACTCCTAAAGTAGCTATAAGAGCTTTTACCACCTTTTATTGCAATTGTCAGCTATCCACTTCTCCTCTGACAGCAGCTTTTGTTTCCTTTAATTGTGCATGATATATATCTTTGTTTTCCCAAGAATTACATTCTTTTAATCTATGAAAACATTTTTTCTTTGTACTGGCTCAGTCAGCCACCTTGGCTTAGTCTTGTAATCTGCCCTTGTTTTGATTTTAGGGACATACATGGTTTTTTTGTGCTTTAATAAATTCTTAAAGATCTGCCCTTTGTCTTCAGTAACGGTAGTATCCCCTCCGAGTTTAGTTAGCCAATTGACCTGATTTATGTCTTCTGTCATTTTAGTAAAATTAGCCCTTTTAAAATCTGGAATTAGTAGTAGATTCTCAGTACCTTTGGTTCTACTAACCAACTGAAATCAAATAATATTATGGTCTCTATTGGTAGTGACACTGAAGCCACTCCAACTAGAAAAGGTAACAAATCCCCTCCAGAATAGATCACCTTACTCTTGTAAAGTTTTCGGGCCTTCAAAATGTCTCCAAGGGATTCATGGCAGGTTTTAACTGGTGTGAGTTTCAATGAGGCCTTTCAAGGACATAAAGGGAGGAATTTCCCAGGAAAGTTCAGGAACACCTCATTGTATACCCCCTTCATGTGGAGGGTGGGAGGCATATCCACCCATTCCCCCAGAAAAATAATTTAGAGGTCTGGGGCAGAATCCTGGCAGAGCTAGTGTCCGGCCCATATTCCAGCTCCTTCCCCAGGCATAAAGGAAACATACTCCAGCCTCAGGAATTTTGGGGCCCAAAATATTTTCCTATTTTTTTTCACATCTCATGTTATCTATGTTTCTCTTTGACAGAACTTTCACAGGTGTCTGGTTTCTACCGCATTCGTGCAGTGGATTACTGGGGCAAGGCTGGACAGTATTCTGACCCTGTTAAATACATTGAAGGAAAACATTTTTTTTAAAGTTTGTGAAGAACAATTGCAATACCTATGATGGATAAATAAATACATGTGCCTGCTCTAAAGGGGGAATTCAGTTGACTACGGTCAAAGTGCATTACAACTACAAATGTAAAATAATTCTTGCTTTAAAGTGAATATTGTATTAAATATTTTTATTAAGTTTTATATAGAAATGTCATTGACATTTTTTAAATTGCAAGTTTCACTGAAAAATAAAATCCATATTTCTTGCATCAATAATAATGGTTTCCCTGAGTTGACTTCCCTGAGTAATCTCAATTTGAGGCTATTACGATTTTACATTTTTTGAAATGATTTGATAAAATTACATTCTTTTAATCACATCTAGATATCTATTGTTCTCCGTGTAATTAATCTAGCATAGGACAACTCAACTCAGTTTTGAAAAGTATCATTCACTATTATCCAGATTATTTTACCCATCATTTATAATAACTGAACAGTATTAGTTTTGTAGCATTACTTATCATGTAATGAAGATGCTATCCTGTCTATTTATGATCATATATCCAAATCTATTTGAAAATGAACTGGGTGTGTTGTTCTATAGAGAAATTTTGTTACACAAAGAGTTGTGAGGATGTGGAATTCACTTCCAGGATTACTAGTTGAGGCAGAAACTATGTCAACATTGAAAATTAGATTGGATAGGTGGATGAATGAAAATGGATTGAAGGGATATGGGAACAGGGTGGGTAACTGTAATTAGAACTATTTTTTCGCGTGGAGCGTAAAAGTTGACACAGACTGGTTGGACCGAATGGCCTGTTTCCAAGTTGCAATTTCGATGTATTTCTATGTATAGTTTAAATTAATACCCTAAAATAAACATACTTTTTCCTCGTACACATGTGTTTTTCATTGTAAACTAGACATCAGCTGAAAGAGAAAAGTCAGTTAGGAACATAGAAATTGCTAGACGAGAAATAACCAAGCTTCATCTAGTTCGCCTTCTACCATCCTGGTAGTCACATGATGCAATGATAATGGAGTTGTTGACTAATCATAGCATTCAATCTCTATCAATTAGTCTACAACAGACCCAAAAATGACACGAGGAAAACCCCAGTGGTGGATAGCTTTGGGAACCATAGGTCAAAAGTCACCTTTTTCTTCCCGAGCATGCTACCACATGGCATGTCTCAAATTTTTTAAAAATTCATTCATGGGATGTGGGCGTCGCTGGCGAGGCCGGCATTTATTGCCCATCCCTAATTGCCCTTGAGAAGGCGTTGGTGAGCCGCCTTCTTGAACCGCTGCAGTCCGTGTGGTGAAGGTTCTCCCACAGTGCTGTTAGGAAGGGAGTTTCGTGTCCAGTGCCTAGTGGTCCGATGCCAGGTGGTCTGGCCGGTTTTATTCTTATTGTGACTTTTTTTAGCTAGATTTTACAACTGAGTGGCTTGCTAGGCCATTTCAGAGGGCAATTAAGAAACTGCAATTATTGCTGTGGGTCTGGAGTCACATCTCGGCAGGTTTCCTTCCCTAAAGGGCATTAGTGAACCAGATGGGTTTTTACAACCCATGTTTCATGGCCACCATTATTGATACTAGTATTTTAATTCCAGATTTTATTTAATTAATTGAATTTAATTAATTGAATTTAAATGTCTCAAATTACTTATATACAGTATCCCAAAATGTTATTTTCTGAAAACAATCTATCTAATTTGCATTTGAATCAATCAATACTGAATGCTTCTACCATCTCCCTAGGGAGTCTGTTCCAGAGATTGATTTTTCTTTCTATTGACTTCAATGGAAATAAAATTTGGGAGAGATGTAAAATGGGCTGCCAACTAACTATCACCTGTGTTACACTATCGCACAAAGTCATGATCTACCTCATTGTTTCTGCAGATTAGTTTTGAATTTACTCCTCTTCAAGCGCTGGCCATGTCTTCAGTTAGGTTACCTCAAAATCTCCTCTTGAACAAACCCAACTTCCTTAACCTTTTATCATAACTTAAGTTCCTGGTTCTACTGTTCTGGACAAGACGCAATAGCTTGTCATGGTCTACATTATCTAGTCCCTTTAGAATCCTAAAAACAGCAATCAGATCACCTTTCTTTTCCAGTGAGAACATGCCCAAATTATATAATCGCTCCTCATAATCCAACCCCCCAACACCTCAATCATTCTGATTGCTCTCTTCTGTATCCTTTCAATAGCTGCAGCATCCTTTTTGTACAGTGGTGATCAGAACTATACATAATATTCTAAGTGCGGTCTCACAATGATTTCTAAAGTGGCAGGATTACATCACTTTCGGCTCAATAGTGAACTTTTAATACATCCCAACAGTTAATATTTTGGAAGTCAGAACTGACACAATGGACATAATTTTATTATGGCGGCGGGAACCTGGAAAAATTATCCGTGCGTCGGCTCGAGCAATCGCGACTAAACTGAAGGCCCTTAATGTAACTTCCGGGTTTCACGTCTCAAAGCTGTGCAGCGAGCGTACTGTGCACCCGAATGACGTGCTGTGAACTGGAGTATTTAAAGGGCTATTGCAACCATGGATTTTAAGGGACAAAGGAGGAATGCAGCATCAAAGGAGTACGGCAGCACCCTGCTTTAACGATTCTTCTCTTGAGTTGCTACTGGCTGGTGTGAGGAGCAGAAGGGACATACTGTACCTGGCTGATTGGAGGAAGTGCCCTGCCTCTGCCACCAAGAAGGCCTGGCTGGAGGTGACACAGGTGCTGAGCAGCAGGAGCACTGTGGCAAGGTCCTGGGGACAGTATAGGAAGCGCTTTAATGACCTAACCAGGTCAGGAAAAGTGAGTACAGTTACTAATTCACCTACAATACCCCCCCTCACTCTGTCTTGCCAAGCCTACTCCATCACATCACTCCTTACACCCACTTAAGTCTCATTATCAACTTACCTTCACTTTCTGTGCACTTCCTCACCTCCCCATTTGTGAACCGACCACTCCCATTCACCCCAATCTTGATGCAATGTGATGAATCTGTCTGATACCCTCTGATGTATCTGTTTCATTGGCAGCCTCACCCAAAGCAATGCATCCATCAGGTGAATATGTCACCCTCACTCACACATCGGTTCTTTCTCCCCTTGTAGGAGAAGAGAGCTCAAAAGGCATAGGAGAGGAGTAAGACTGGAGGGGGGCCAGCATAAATAGTGTCCCTGACAGAGGTGGAGGGGGAGGCATTGGAGCTCAGCCACACGGTTGAATGCCTGGCTGTCGGAGATGGTGAGACTGGCACCCCACAAACGGCAGGTAACAGAACTTCAACTTCACATCATGAGTTGATGTTATCAATGATTGAACCTGTATGATTGCAAACTAACTTTTTTTTTATTAGTTCATGGGATGTGGGCGTCATTGGCGAGGCTGGCATTTATTGCCTATCCCTAAATGCCCTTGAGAAGGTGGTGGTGAGCCGCCTTCTTGAACCGCTGCAGTCCGTGTGGTGAAGGTTCCCCCACAGTGCTGTTAGGAAGGGAGTTCCAGGATTTTGACTCAGTGACAATGAAGGAACGGCGATATATTTCCAAGTCGGGATGGTGTGTGACTTGGAGGGGAACGTGCAGATGGTGTTGTTCCCATGTACCTGCTGCTCTTGTCCTTCTAGGTGGTAGAGGTCGCTGGTTTGGGAGGTGCTGTTGAAGAAGCCTTGGCGAGTTGCGATGATTGTTAATATTGCTGTATGCTCTCTTCCACTGTCTTCAAGGATTGATGAGGAAGCACGCGTCGTGAAAGTGGGCGATTCCTCAAAGGAGCTCTATTCCTCTGAGGGCGCACCGTCACATCATATCCAGCCGTGGCACCAACGCAGATACTCACACTTCGGTGGGTCCTGTTAGGCAGATAATTTGGTTATCACCTGGTGATTCACCATTCACAACTGGTGGCAGGGGCAGCTGTGGAGAGTCTGCATCAGGCGGCGCACTCCTCTCCAAACTCTGCTCAGCTGGTCGCAGATGCTGAACCCCAGAGGCCATCGTTGAAATGAGAATGATTGAGATACAGCTGCACCTTAGTGAGGTACTGGAAAACATGCCATGCACGCTCTCCACAATAGCGGAGAGGATGGAGAAGTCCACCTCCACCATTAGAGGAATGGTGGCACAGGTAAGTCTGCAATGGAGAGAACAGCAGCCTCCACTGAGCTTCAAGCACGGCTCTACAAAACAGTCCATTCAGGTCATGACAACGGCCGTGCGGACTCTGGATGCCAACATGTCTGCCGCCTTAAACAGGCGGACAGATATTTTAGCCGTGGCCTTAGAACGTGTCACAAATCTGCTCCAACCTGTTATCGAGCTGAATGGTCGGAGTTATGTGGAACTGGCCCAGGAGACAGATGATGGTGAAAGGGGACATGGAAGTGGGGACTCCACTCAAAGCGCTCCCACGTCTCACCCGTTTCCCCCCTCAACCAGTACCCGCAATGCTGCCTCCTCTCCCGATGGCCGAGTTTGCCCCTGCACAGGTGCAGGTGGAGCAGTCTTTGTCAGGGTCCTCATGGGCTCCAAAATCCAGAGGTCGTAGGCCGAGAGCATCTCAGCATTCTGGGCAGGGACATGAACAATCTGCCACTACCTCTGCTGAAGCCACAGGCGATGGACCACATAGAAGCGCTAGGAAGAGGAAGTCTAAGGTTTTGTAATTACCAGGGGTATGCACAAGGGTGTCTGACGGAATGTCATGTTTTTCATTTATATTTGTTTTTTCTTACCTACACATTAAATGTTATCATTGTCACCACCACTCCCACGTCTTGTCCATTCTTGACTCCCCTTTGTGAAAGCACCCTTTCATGTGCTTCATCATGAATGCCAAAATTTGATGCCACCCATTGGGCACGTTTACAATGGGTGTATGCGTAGTTGAAGGACTGTTTTGTGCAAGCGGGAGGGGGAAGGGGAAGGGAAGCTGGTGTTGGTGGTTGTTCCAGGAGTTTGAGTAATTCACTATCTTCAGTTTGCGGATCTCCTAATGAGAAACCGTTAGATATAGAATCATACACCATGAGCTCTTATTTTGTGTAGTGGTCTTTGATGTGGCACCTTGTCAAAAGCCTTCTGGAAACCCAAGTACACCACATCCACTGGATCCCCTTTATCCACATTGCTTGTTATTTCCTCAAAGAACTCTAATAAATAAATTAAATAAATAAATAGGGATGGGCAATAAATGCTGGCCTCGCCAGCGACGCCCACATCCCGTGAACGAAAAAAAAATTGGATAGGCTGGGGTTGTTTTCTTTGGAACAAAGAAGGCTGAAGGGAGATTTAATTGAGGTGTACAAAATTCAGAGGGGCCTCGATAGAGTGGATAGGGAGGACCTATTTCCCTTAGCAGAAGGGTCAGTGACTAGGGGGCATAGATTTAAAGTGATTGTTAGAAGGATTAGAAGGGAGTAGGGGCTGGTGAGGGTCTCGAACTCACTGCCTTAAAGGGTGATAGAGATGGAAACCCTCAATTCATTTAAAAAATACTTGGATGTGCAACTATTTACAATCTGTATCAATGACTTGGATGAAGGGACCGAATGTATGGTTGCTAAATTTGCTGATGACACAAAGGTAGGTAGAAAAGTAGGTTGTGAAGAGGACATAAGGAGTTTGCAAAGGGATATAGATAGGTTAAGTGAGTGGGCAAAAATTTGGCAGATGGAGTATAATGTGGGAAAATGTGAACTTGTCCACTTTGGCAGGAGGAATAGAAATGCAATATATTATTTAAATGAGAGAGATTGCAGAACTCTGAGGTACAGAGGGATTTGGGTGTTCTAGTACATGAATCACAAAAAGTTAGTATGCAGATACAGCAAGTGATTAGGAAGGCAAATGGAATGTTGTCATTTATTGCAAGGGGATTGGAATATAAAAGTAGAGATGTTTTGCCACAGTTGTACAGGGCATTGGTGAGACCACATCTGGAATACTGTGTGCAGTTTTTGTCTCCTTATTTAAGAAAGGACATAATTGCTTTGGAGGCGGTTCAGAGAAGTTCACTTGACTGATTCCTGGGATGAGGGGGTTATCTTATGAGGAAAGGTTGGAAAATTTGGGCCTGTATACACTGGAATTTAGAAGAATGAGAGGTGATCTTATTGAATTATATAAGATCCTGAGGGGACTAGAAGGGATAGATGCTGAGAGGATGTTTCCCCTTGTGGGAGAGACTAGAACTAGGGGCCACAGTTTAAAAATAAGGGGTCTCCCATTTAAGACGGAGATGAGGAGAATTTTTTTCTCTCAGAGGGTCGTGCGCCTGTGGAATTCCCTTCCCCAGAGAGGCAGGGTCATTAAATATTTTTAAGGCTGAGTTAGATAGGTTCCTGATTAACAAGGGAGTCAAAGGTTATAGTAGGTGGACTGGAAAGGTCCTTTCAGATCAGCCATGATCTTATCAAATGGCAGAGCAGGCTCGAGGGGCCGAATGGCCTACTCCTGCTCTTTCATGTTCGTATCCAGTCTTTCCTTATAGCTAAAATTCTCCAGCCCTGGCAACATCCTCGTAAATTTCCTCTGCCCTCTAGTGCAATCACATCTTTCCTGTAATGTGGTGACCAGAACTGTACGCAGTACTCAAGCTGTGGCCTAACTAGAGTTTTATACAATTCTAGCATAACTTCCCTGCTCTTATATTCTATGCCTCGGCTAATAAAGGAAAGTATCCTGTATGCCTTATCTACCTGTCCTGCTACCTTCAGGGATCTGTGGACATGCACTCCAAGGTCCTTTGGTTCCTCCATACCTTTCAGTATCCTCCCATTTATTGTGTATTCCCTTGCCTTGTTTGCCCTCCCCAAATGCATTACCTCACATTTCTCCAGTTTGAATTCCATTTACCACTTTTCTGCCCACCTGACCAGTCCATTGAGATGTCCCTGCAGTCTACAGCTTTCCTCCTCACTATCAACCACATGCCCAATTTTTGTATCATCTGCAAACTTCTTGATCATGCCCCCTGAATGTAGGGGGTATATATCATTAATATATACCACAAAAAGCAAGGGACCTGGTACGGAGCCCTGCGGAACCCCTCTGGAAACAGCCTTCCAGTCACAAAAACACCCGTCGACCATTATCCTTTGCTTCCTGCCACTGAGCCAATTTTGGATCCAACTTGCCACTTTCCCTTGGATCCCATGGGCTTTTACTTTTTTGACCAGTCTGCAATGTGAGACCTTCTCAAAAGCCTTGATTAAATTCCATGTAGACTACATCAAACGCGTTACCCTCATCGACCCTCTATGTTCCCTCCTCAAAAAATTCAATCTAGTTAGTGAAACACGACCGTCACTTAACAAATCCATGCTGACTGTCCTTGATTAACCGTGCCTTTCTAAATGACGATTTATGCTGTCCCTCAGAATTGATTCCAATAATTTGCCCATCACCAAAGTTAGATTGACTGGCCTATAATTACTCAATGTATCCTTTTCTCCTCTTCTTAGTTATTCTCTTGCTCTTTATGTATTTATAAAACATCTTCGGGTTTTCCTTGATTTTACTTGTCAGTATTTTTTCATGCCCTCTCTTTGCTTTCCTAATTTCCTTTTTAATTTCACCCCAGCACTTTCTATACTTCTCTAGGCTTTCTGCAGTATTGATCTCTCAGTGTCTGACATAAGCTTACCCTTTTTGCCGTATCTTACCCTGTATGGTCCTTGTCATCCAGGGGGCTCTAGATTTGGCAGTCCCGCCCTTTTTCTTTGTGGGAACATGTTTATTCTGAACCCTCACTATCACTCCCTTGAATGCCTCCAACTGCTTTGACAGTAATTTACCTTCGAGTAACTGTTTCCAGTCCACTTTTGCTAAATCACTTCTCAGCTTAGTAAAATTGGCCTTTCCCAAATTTAGAACTTTTACCCCTGTTCTATCTTTGTCCTTTTCCATAACTATGTTAAATCTAACTGAATTATGATCACTACCACCAAAATGTTCTCCCACTGATATTCCTTCCACCAGCCCAGCTTCATTCCTTAAAACTAAGTCCAGAACTGCCCCCCGTCTTGTTGGGCTTGCTACGTACTGGATAAAAAAGTTCTTCTGAATGTAATTTAAGAATTCTGCATCCTCAATACCTTTTACACTGATTGTATCCAGTTAATATTAGGGTAGTTGAAATCCCCTACTATTACTGCCCTATTTTTGCACTTCTCAGAAATTTGCCTACATTTTTGCTCTTCTATCTCCCTCTGACTGTTTGGGGATCTATAGTACACTCCCAGCAGTGTGATTGCCCCTTTTTTGTTCTTAAGCTCAACCCATTTGGCCTCATTTGATGATCTTTCTAACACATCATCCCTCCTCATAGCTGTAATTGTTTCTTTAACCAATATTGCCACCCTCCCTCCTTTTTTATCCCCCTCTCTATCTCGTCTGAAAACCCTGTAACCAGGAACGCTGAGCTGCCATTCCTGCCCCTCTTTAAGCCATGTTTCAGTAATAGCTTAAGATGTCATACGTGTCTGTGCCCTCAGCTCATTCTGCCTTATTCACTAGACTCCTTGCATTGAAGTATATACCATTAAGCACTGCCAAACTCTTTTGTTGTCTATTTTCTAACCTTTGTTTCCTCTCTTCCAAACTCGCTTACTAATTTTTTGTCTTCCATTTCCAACTTTGCTCCTCTCCCTTCTGAATCTATGTTCAGGTTTCCATCCCCCTGCCAAGCCAGTTTAGACCCTCCCCAATAACACTAGCAAACCTCCCTGCGAGGATATTGGTCCCGGCCCTGTTGAGGTGCAACCCGTCTGGCTTGTACAGGTCCCACCTCACCCAGAACCGGTCCCAATGCCCCAGGAATCTAAAGCCCTGCCTCCTGCACCACCTCTCTAGCCACGCATTCATCTGCTCTATCCTCCTATTTCTATACTCACTAGCATATGGCACTAGGTGTAATCCAGAGATTACTACCTCTGAGGTCCTGCTTATTCATTTCTTTCCCAGGTCCTTAAAATCTGCCTGCAGGACCTCATCCCTCTTTCTACCTATGTTGTTGATACCACGACCTCTGGCTATTCACCCTCCCCCCTCCAGAATGCTCTGCACCCGGTCAGTGACATCCTTGACCCTAGCACCAGGGAGGCAGCATACCATCCTGGAATCACGTCTGCAACCACAGAAACACCTGACCTCCTAACTATTGAATCCTCTACCACTATTGCTTTCCTGACCTTCCTCCTCCCCTCTTGTACAGCTGAGCCATCCATGGTGCTGTAGACTTGGCTCTCTCCCTCACCAGTATTTGGAACTGAATACTGGCCGGAGAACGAAATGCACTCAGGGGACTCCTGAACTACCTGCCTGGTCCTCCTTGTCTGTCTAACAGTCACCCATTCCGTCTTTGCCTGCACTCTCTTAAGCTGCGGGGTGACCACCTCCTGAAACGTGCTATCCACGTAGCTCTCAGCCTCACGGATGCACTGCAGTGTCACCAACTGCTGCTCCAAGCTCCAAAACCCGGAGCTCGAGCTCCTCCAGCTGACGATACTTCCTGCACCTGTGGTCGTCCAGGACAAGGGAAGCGACCTGGACTTCCCACATGGCATAGGATGTTCATTTGATGAGACCAAGGTGCCCTGCCATGCTTCTATTTATTAGGCTACTAACTCAACTTAACAGAAATACACTTAAGACTTAAAAAAGAATACTCACCTATTACTCACCAATCAGCTCTTTCCCTTGTGCTGACGTCACTTTAGGTGTTTTTTTTCTTTGTTTTTGTTTTTTATGCCTCTCGCCACCGCCCTTTATCCCTGCTCAGGACATTCTGCTCTCACTGCTGTTCTCACGCTGGTCTGGGGCCTCTCGCCACCGCCCTTTATCCCTGCTCAGGACATTCTGCTCTCACTGCTGTTCTCACGCTGGTCTGGGGCCTCTCGCCACCGCCCTTTATCCCTGCTCAGGACATTCTGCTCTCACTGCTGTTCTCACGCTGGTCTGGGGCCTCTCGCCACCGCCCTTTATCCCTGCTCAGGACATTCTGCTCTCACTGCTGTTCTCACGCTGGTCTGGGGCCTCTCGCCACCGCCCTTTATCCCCGCTCTGCCCTCACCGCTGCTCCTCTTTATCCTCACTCTGGGCTCCCTGGCATTACGAGCAGCCGTGTGCACCGCTGCTCTGGTGATGGATTCCCCATCTTCATCCTCATCCTCCACCTCCTCCTCCTCATCATCCTCATCGTCTTCTTCAATGTTGCCGACAGGTGAGGATGCTACATGAGCGTATTCGAGCTCCTCCACCTGTAACCCTCTCTGCTAAGCAATGTTGTGCAGGTCGCAACACACAACTATTATTCTGCACGCTCTTGCTGGTGAGTACTGAAGGGGTCCCCCAGATCGATCCAGGCACCCGAAGCGCATCTTCAGCATTCCTATGGCTTGTTCAATGACAGATCTGGTGGTGATGTGACTGTCGTTGTACCGCTGCTGTGCCTTGTTGGTAACATTTCTCACAGGTGTCATTAGCCACATCTGTAGGGGGTATCACTTGTCTCCAAGGAGCCAGCCCTTAAGTCTGTCATGCATGGAAGAGAGCCGGGATGTTGAACTCGCGCAAAATGAAGGAATCATGGCAGCTGCCAGTGATAGTGACTGCCCTTGACATCAAGGCAGCATTTGACCGAGTGTGGCACCAAGGAGCCCTTGTAAAATTGAAGTCAGTGGGAATCAGGGGGAAAACTCTCCAGTGGCTGGAGTCATACCTAGCACAAAGGAAAATGGTAGTGGTTGTTGGTGGCCAATCATCTCAGCCCCAGGACATTGCTGCAGGAGTTCCTCAGGGCAGTGTCCTAGGCCCATCTATCTTCAGCTGCTTCATCAATGACCTTCCCTCCATCATAAGGTCAGAAATGGGGATGTCCGCTGATGATTGCACAGTGTTCAGTTCCATTCGCAACCCCTCAGATAATGAAGCAGTCCGTGCCCGCATGCAGCAAGACCTGGACAACATCCAAGCTTGGGTTCATAAGTGGCAAGTAACATTCGCGCCAGACAAGTGCCAGGCAATGACCATCTCCAACAAGAGAGAGTCTAACCACCTCCCCTTGACATTCAACGGCATTACCATCGCCGAATCCCCCACCATCAACATCCTGGGGGTCACCATTGACCAGAAACTTAACTGGACCAGCCATATAAATACTGTGGCGACAAGAGCAGGCCAGAGGCTGGGTATTCTGCGGCGAGTGACTCACCTCCTGACTCCCCAAAACCTTTCCACCATCTACAAGGCACAAGTCAGGAGTGTGATGGAATACTCTCCACTTGCCTGGATGAGTGCAGCTCCAACAACACTCAAGAAGCTCGACACCATCCAGGACAAAACAGCCCACTTGATTGGCACCCCATCCACCACCCTAAACATTCACTCCCTTCACCACCGGCGCACAGTGGCTGCAGTGTGTACCATCCACAGGATGTGTCGAAAACTTAATTACCTATTGTACACAATGCATTAACTCCAAACACTTATTTTCAGACAAGTAAGAATTTTAATTAAAAGAATCTTGAGCTCAAGTGGAAGCTGTGTTCTAAGACAATTGTTAGAACCACCTCTTCACTGAACAGAGGAAACAGTTAACTTTTATACAGTTCAATTAGTAATGTCTGTCCATCATAGAATATAGCATACATGTACATTCTTATTGGTTCAAGTGGTTAGTCAATCAAAAATAGGGAACCCACCCTCTAATTTCTCATGCCTGTCTCGTGGTTCTTCAACAGAGTCTGGGAAAACACGTTGCCTTAGCAACACTGCTTCTTGTCAGTGATTCTGTACCTAGTCTCAAGGCTATATAGCCATTAATTTCTGTTAGTTAGACAGTTATCTCATAAGCAGACGATAGCTCTTCTGTGTGCCTTTGCTGGGAACGAGAACACATAAGCTTCCCATTATATTCAGCTGGTCAGCTAACATGGTCAACTTATCCATCATGCTTTGCTTCTTTTTTTTCGTTTTAGGGTATTAGGAAATTAATATGTTCAGCTTTATGGTTAAGATGTATTATAAGGTTAATTTGGTCAGGCATTTCTTTATGGTTTTCCACATTCCCCCTTTTGTCCTATATATATATATATATAAAAGGACAATACTCTAATAGAGCATTATTCCTCCCAGACGTTCAAATTCCTGTGTCACCCCTACTTGCACCATCAAATTTGTGGGCGCTATATGTGTACCCAGATTGGACATCATAATACAGCAGCATTTGACCTATAAGAATTATAACAACAAATATGACTAGTCCCTGAACTAGAGAAGTCCCAATAGAACCCAGCCATCCTGTTGCCCAGCCCCAAAGAGTGAATGAAGGGGCCTGCTTGAATTTCTGAACTTCCCTTTGAATGTGATCGGCCAAATCAGTAATATTCTCTGAACTATCAGGTATGTAGGTACAACATTCAGATCCAATTAGTGCGCATGTTCCTCCTTTCTCTGCCAATAGGTAATCAAGGGCCATACGGTTTTGTAAGGTGACCGTACGAATGGCTATCATTTCTGCGCTTATTTCCTTCAAGGCTTCTGCCGTATCATTGGCAACTATTTCCCAGATATTGGCTAATTTAATAATTTCTCTGGTGGCCATGCTCACTCCCCACCTAGGGAAAGCAATGGCCCAGAATCGGTCAGCCTCAGTAATTACCCTCTTTACTCGTTGCCCAGCAGGATATTGAGGCAGGGATGATGAGTGTCGGACAAATGGGATCACATATCCCAAGTAACATGATCCTGTCCATTTTTGAGGCAACCATGGGTATGCCTTGTGGCCACAAATAAAGTAGGTTTCATTGTACGCAGTAATTGCAGGGGAATTCTTTATGTTTATTCTATCTATGTAAATTTGGCCACCTGTGCAAGGCTTCCATCTGATGGTACTACTGATGCTGGTTTCTGGCATATTTATATACTGAGTGCAATTACTCCATCCCATTACATCACCCCCGACTGAATTCTTACTCAAACATATTGCTCCATTAGTTCTTGGTGTATTTGTAAGGATTAGAAAAGGAGGTTTATGGGTCTGATCGTAATTAGGTTGGTACCACCCCCGAAATTTGGTTTCACATTTTGTTGTGATTGTGTACTCCTTCCATTGCTTTCTCACAAACATTGTCTTACTTGTTCTCGCACTCATCCAGCCACTATCTCGCATTCTGTTCCCATTAATTTCAATTTGATTTATTACCCACTCCGCTATTTCTTGGGAAGTTAGGAGGACTGGTCTGAGTGGAATGCCTCCCTTGGATTGAATTGGGATATGTGAGCACACCCAGCAACTAGAGATACCCTGACGCTTTGCATACATATATGACATGTATAAAAAAAGTATTGACATGCAGTTCCCTTGAAACACGATTGAGTCTACTTGCAGCAGGGGTTGTAGCAGGTTTTATGCCAGTTCCCACCCACACGATCAGGCATGCCGAGCCAATTATTCTCAAATGATCTAACAGTTTAGGACATGCCATGCTGCAACAGTCTCTTATAACAGTTTAATTAATCAGTCAGTTTTTTTTCTAGTACGCCACCGCCGGGGTCCTTGTATGGGGATTTATGGGTTAGTCAATCAACTACTCGGCCTGACCTTTGAACTCGAGATTGGGACCCACCCCTTTTTTCCTTAATCCAAATTTTTATCCCTATAATATCTTGTTAGATGCTGTACCTCATCTTAACCAGGTTACCTTCGTGTTGGCCACCAGTCCGGGTGGAAGAGAGGCAGAGCATCTGATAATCCTA
The DNA here is from genome assembly GCF_035084215.1 of Heptranchias perlo. NCBI lineage: Eukaryota > Metazoa > Chordata > Chondrichthyes > Hexanchiformes > Hexanchidae > Heptranchias > Heptranchias perlo. The sequence continues at coordinate 161,280,708 of NC_090325.1, forward strand.
TCAAACTATGATTGTCTTCCCTTTTACATGCACCTTACCCCAGCGGGTGCTACTCCCGGTACCATTAAGATGTTGAAATCACAGAGACAATGGGGACATTCTCACCCAGGCTCTGTTTTACTATCTTTGCCAAACCCTTCATCCTCTGCTTACATTTATTACATGCCATGAAAACCAAGAATCATATTACAACAAACTGCACTACGACTAATACATGTGAAATTAATCTAATCTGAGGATGGATTTGTATATTCAGTCCCCAATTCCAGAGGTCATCTCACCAAGTGGTGACTTTAATTTGGTCAATGTCATGCTTAATGTTTTTTTATTGTCCTGTTGTAGGTTATAATAAACCTTCTGGGAGAGGCGTATCTCCATTCGCAATGCTTTCTAGTATTCAGGCAACAGGGGTGTCAGATACCCAAATGTGTCCTGATATTCTTTTAAGTCCTTTTTTGACATCCTCAGAAACTTGTAAGGTGGTGAGGTTATGCCAGTGTATCTCTACCAGTTCCTCGGGTCCAATCCGAACCGGGACTTCAGGAATGAAGCAGAACTCTGGACTTAAAATATCACAAGTTAGATTGGCATATTTAAATGTTTTCAAATTAGTTGTAACACAGTATTCGCCCTCTCCGGCATATGCCACTTGAGTGGGTTTTAGATCTGCCCCTAGGGCGTCCATGGTACAGTTAATATCCTGATTGGTACCGGTATTGTTAAACCCACACTGTGCTTCTGGGCTGTGTCCAACACTATGTGGACATACAGTGACAGCATGACTAATAACACATCCCTCTAATTTTGTTCCAGCCAATCAGCTTAAATCTATGTCCTCTAGTTCTTGAACCCTCTGCTAGGGGAAACAGGTACTTCCTGTCTACTTTATCTGGGCCCCTCATAATTTTGTAATTTTGTATCCATCGTGCGGATATCTTCTAAGTATTGTTTCTCTCAATTTCATTGTTAACTGATGGGAACCTAACCCTGAATTTTGGAAATCCCAATTACTATGTCCCTCTTTACTTTAATTTCAGTCCTTCTGATTGGTACCAGTGTTTCCTGACTGTTTCATTAATTAGTCGGTTTTTCTATGGACCATGTGTCAGTGCCTTGTTTAAAAGGATTTCTCACTCGCCTGGACCACATTAACCATTTCATGTTGTGCTGTTGTCAAGTAACTGAGCCTGCTTGAGACTCATTCTTCAGTGTATCTTCTTCATACTAGCAACATATCATAGGTAGTCTTCTTGGATATTAACTTTCTGCTGGCCAGTCTCTTTTTCCTCATGGTATTTCCGAACGTGTTTTCCAATGCACACATCATATGTCCAGTAGGATTCAGTCCTGTAAAAGCAACTGGTTTGTTTAAAGAGTGGTTCCACTAGCTCACCAGGCCATAGGCCTTTGTAATCATGTTCTTCATCCTGGTCTCCGTCAACATACATTTGTATCTTTTATGTCCACTGCAGCCATTCTTAGGTTTTCAGGTTATCTTATCAAAAAGATCAGGGGTATCCAGAGTGCTTATCTCCCCCTGCATGGTCCCGATGTCAGGGTAGTGGCCCTGCTATTGAATGTAGCTTTCTCATTGTTCATTATAGGCAAGGACACAAATATCTCCACGAGAAAGCTATCAATTTACTATTCTCAACTACACTTTCCTGACTTTCACTAGATTGTATATTTATGCCAGATTGATTTTTTTTTTGTAAATCATGCCCAGTTCAATGACTTTAGAGAAATTCCCATTTGGTGTAATTTCTCTGTTTCTTTACTTTAATTCTCAATCACTTCCTCTCATCCAATTTTACATAACCCATTATATTACCTATCATGAGCCCTGGAGGAACATTACTGTCCGATACAATATTTACAGTCAGGTCCAATATCCCAAAATTTGTTTATTTTACGTAATTTCTTCTAGAACCGCTTTTCATTTCCCAAAATATCCCACTACATTGTGCCCGAGTCCCTTCTATCATTTCACAATTATCCCAATTTGAGAGCAGTATTGTTGGACTGACAGGACTTGTCAATGTAAAATTTTCTTCCCTCCCAAAAAGAATTCTTCCTTGATACACAGCATTCAATAGGAACCATTTAGACTGGACTTCTTTTATTTTAAAATATAATTTGATTATCCCCTTAAATTACAAGTAAATTTTGCTTTCTCGAGTGCTTGAATAGCAACTCATATAAATTTTTCTTATCAATTCCAATTTCAGAAACAAATTATGTCCAGGCTTTGTGGTTTTATAGTCGAGATGAAGTGCTCGTAATTACTTTTGGATGTAACTCCCATATCTTCCCACCTCGAGCACTCTGTCTCAGAAGACAATAAGTGGGTTAAAACAAAACAAATCAAAATGTTTTCAAAAGAAGAGAATCAGGTTGATATCACCACGCTGTCACATTTGGTATCTGCTGATGTCTGCAGCTAAAGTCTTAAATTTTTAACGCCACTGGATCGTTTCCTGCAACAAATTTCTCCAGCAAAGGTTGCACCGTAACTTTGTAAATCCATTTTATGTCAAAGAACTACTCTTGGTAATCCTGCACCATCAACACTCATGTGGTCCCAAAAACCAGGGTCACCTGTTTTAAAAGAAACACAGAAAATCCATTGCGGCTCTTCTTGATAGCCCAAGGGGTTAATTTGTCAAATCATCATTTATTATTTATTTTGTCCAAAGGAATAATCCCTTTACCCGAAACAAATCCAGAAAACAAAACAGGAGAGAGAAATTGCCTAGTCCCTCTCTCTCTCTCTCTCTCTGGAGCTCGCAACCTGTCTGAAATAAACACTGTCTCTCCCACATACAGATGTACGTAGGACTGCAGACTGGAATTTCCAACTCCAAGTCCTAATCTCTGTCTTTTCAAGATGTAACCACATTAAGAAAAATGTTCTGTGTTTTTGATTTCATTTATTCCCTCAGGTAAGGACAGACCCTCCATCATGCCCACAGGTCAGGTTCACCCTCAGTTTGTAAGGGTACTTCCCCTGCCTGTATCTGGGCTAGGTTCTCTTGTGTCTGCTCCACAATCCAGTTACCATATGTACTGCAGATGTCATTAGCAGCCGCCTGCTAAGATACGTTATATTCCTCTTTTATTAATTTATTAATGGTTTGGGCATGTGTTTCTAGCACTGTAGCTATCTTTTGCAAATGTATGGTCAGCATTTGATCCTCAGGCAATTCCTTATCTGTATTTTCATTTATTTTTTAAATATATCTTTAATGCGAGACCCTAAATCTCTGACCTTTTGATCTAATGTTGCCAAATCAATGGTGTTAACAACTGAGGCACCCGTATTAAAGGCAGTTGCTATATCACTTATCACAGATCTTTACGTCTCCATATTTGTCTATCTCTTTTACGATGTCCACCTCATGCCGCGATTTGTTTTAACACTTGAGTTAGGAGGTGTTGATATAATTGTTGAATTTTCTTAGCATTCTCAATGCGAGTTATATAATTTGTCAGGGAAGGTCTCCCCTCTTTGGTCAGATCTTGTATTGGAGCTACTATTCATGAATAGTTTCAAATAAAATTGAATAGTCCCAGAACTTGTCGAACTTCCTTATCATACTGTGGCGGGGTAAAACTGATAGGCGTTTAGTACCCTGTGTCAGTACATAGCTCAAGTAATGGACTTCCAATTGTCCAACCTATGCTTGCTCTTCATACGATTTGTTTTACATTCCTTTCTTATCAATTTTTTTCCTCACTGCAGCATTGTCTGTGTGGAAACTTATATCTCAGTCAATTGTAGCCTTTGGCATTTCCGAGTAAATGGGTCAATTTTAATAATATATAACCTATACCAATTGTTACCTCATGTTCACCTGTGTTCTGGGCAAGCCTCAGACAGTTCTCAACCACTGGGTCATTTCTATCTGTTTGAACTGCTCTTGGCATGACAGTCTGGCTTCTTGGGATGGAAGGGGTTAATATTAACTGGCTCTCGTGGTAGCAGTAATTTGATACTTCTCCCTTTTGAGATTAAGTTTCCACATTCCACCTTCAAATTTTCTCCTCACACAGGTTTGACTGATTTTTTTTACTTCTCACATTTGTGGATTGCTTTACACTATATATTTTGCACACTATTTTTGAGATTTATTTTAATCATAGTGTTTAATCAATCACAATAGCACAAAATGCTTCAAAGATCAGTTTAATTTATAACCAGAGATCATCCTGCAACTGTAACTTGTAATTCTTTAAATCTGCACTTTATCTTTTCATTTACAATTGAACCTCATTTTGTCAATTATTTTATATAAATGCAAAGGTTGTTGCTTGGTGAATTGAAAACAGATGTCGGTGTCCTTGGAAGGGGTTAACTTTTTTTTCAGTAACAAAACGACGGAGCCAGATATCAGATTCACGCAGCGTTCTCAGCATACGTCAACGTAATTTTCACATAAATTCTTTTTTTAAAAATTCATACCGGGAAACAACATCTCCCATCATACACTTCAGTCCACAGCCAATCCAGCACCTCCAGACTGCTGCGACCAACTCCTGTCCAAGCTCCCCCCAACCCTCACACCACTCCGCAAGCTCCACAACTTGCTGTCCAATTCACTTTTTTTTTCACATACTTTTAGTGGGAATGATTATAACCAACTCTCCGAGCTGTTCCAGCTTTCCGACTTTTCCTATCACGGTGATACCAGATAGCTTTTTTTTTCCCCGTTAATTTTTTTAACCTCTTTTTTAACCACAGCCAATCACAAGATTAAAAATTCAAAATGCCAATTTTTTTTTGAAGATCTCATGTCTGGAATTTGACATGCTCACATTTTATAAGAACCAGAATTTAATAGGTCACTTAACCTCAATAACTCCAATTTTAATTCAGCAATCTCAGAATTAAACACAAGACAAAACAGATACATTACACAAAAGAAGAAGACACGTAAGACGCAGTAAGAAGGGGGCGTGGCCCACAGCACCGACAGAAAACACTCACAATCAGGACAGGCTTTTTAAAGAGACAGTACACTGAAACAAAAGAACCTTTCGTTTTCGGGTCTCTGTCTTTTAAACATTTTTCCAGTCACTTAATTCTATCCATATTGAATGTACCGTCTTCGGGAAAGGGATATTTCTTAGTTTTGGTCCATTTTGACCAAACTATCAACTCGTCAGTTGTTTCTTTCCCAAAGTTTCTGTACATGTAAGCAGCAGGTGTTCCCTTTGGAGGGATTTTGCTAGCGTTGGCGCCCATGGCTTATAGTTTATACAATCCTCCACACTGTAATTACACAACAATCAAGACCTATCTTAACTATCACAATTCTATACTTGATAATTCAGCTGATCGGACAAGACGTCATGTGTTCTCCACACCCACTCCAGGGTCCTGGCCCCAATAACCAGCCCAGGCTAGGTGCGTGAGAGAAACGTCTGCACTTAGTTGAATCAGCTGACTTGCGCAAGACTTTTTTTTAAAGTGCTCCTTCCCTTGAGCAGGCGGGAACACTATCAGTGTTTCTACCTAAACACTTAATTTAGGTAAACCAGAATTTCACACTTTTCCAAATCCGCGACATCCATACCAGTCTGCGTTTGTCGCCACTACAGACTTGTAATTTCACACTTTTCCGAATTACGCAACATCTAGTCTGCGCTTGTCCAAATTACAACTTTACACTAAGAATTTTTTAAGCAAGTCTGTAAACTGGTTACCTTTTCTCTTTTCCTGGCGCCTTTATCCACTAGCAGCTGACAGTCGGTTGGTCCTTACAGCAACCTCAACTTCGCTCTAGTCACTGGTATCACAGATCTACTCCGTTATTGCTCTCTCTCAGCCCGTTACTACACCACCGCAGCTGACAATATCGAGTAATCTGTCGCGCGTCTCTCTCTTTTTAAACACAAGACCTTGTCTTTTTTTCCCTTTTTTTTTCTTTCCTTGTCTATACGAAACACATTTCCTATGATCGCCTTCCAATTCCTAAAGGCAAACAGAAGAAATAGTCACGTCAGTTAATGCATATACTTATCAATCGCAGTGTGTCTGGGTTCGTACAGACAACTTGTGTCCGTACTTACCGGGGATCACAAGCGATCTCGGTGGGACCTCCAAGAACTGTCGAAAACTTAATTACCTATTATACACAATGCATTAACTCCAAACACTTATTTTCAGACAAGTAAGAATTTTAATTAAAAGAAACTTGAGCTCAAGTGGAAGCTGTGTTCTAAGACAATGGTTACATACACGTGTGACATACATGTAGTGTCACACTACACGTAACCCCACCAGCGAACAAATGTTATCTGTTTTTAATATAATGGGTCATTGACTGTCTTCCTTATCTCTCTCTCTTTTTTTTGGGGGGGTTGTATATTCAGTGGCCTTTTAGATGACACCTTTCTGTCTGCTCACTGTGATTGCCTTGGCAACGGGCAGTAATCACCAGGCTTTGTTCTGTGATCTTAAAATGCAAAGGATTCGAAATTGTCTTTTCCACACCGCCTGAGGAAGGGGAAAGCCCCCGAAAGCTTGTGGGATTAAAAATAAAATCGTTGGACTATAACTTGGTGTTGTAAAATTGTTTACAATTGTTAACCCCAGTCCATCACCGGCATCTCCACATCATGGCTGAACAGAGGAAACAGTTAACTTTTATACAGTTCAATTAGTAATGTCTGTCCATCATAGAATATGGGCGTACATGTACATTCTTATTGGTTCAAGTGGTTAGTCAATCAAAAATAGGGAACCCACCCTCTAATTTCTCATGCCTGTCTCGTGGTTCTTCAACAGAGTCTGGGAAAACACGTTGCCTTAGCAACACTGCTTCTTATCAGTGATTCTGTACCTAGTCTCAAGGCTATATGGTCATTAATTTCTGTTAGTTAGACAGTTATCTCATAAGCAGACAATAGCTCTTCTGTGTGTCTTTGCTGGGAATGAGAACACATAAGCTTCCCATTATATTCAGCTGGTCAGCTAACATGGTCAACTTATCCATCATGCTTTGCTTCTTTTTTTTGGTTTTAGGGTATTAGGAAATTAATATGTTCAGCTTTATGGTTTAGATGTATTAGAAGGTTAATTTGGTCAGGCATTTCTTTACGTTTTTCCACAGATGCACTGCAGCAACTCACCAAGGCTTCTTCGACAGCACCTCCCAAGCCCGCGACCTCTACCACCTAGAAGGACAAGAGCAGCAGGTACATGGGAACAACACCACCTGCACATTCCCCTCCAAGTCACACACCATCCTGACTTGGAAATATATCGCCGTTCCTTCATCGTCGCTGGGTCAAAATCCTGGAACTCCCTTCCTAACAGCACTGTGGGAGAACCTTCACCACACGGACTGCAGCGGTTCAAGAAGGCTGCTCACCACCACCTTCTCAAGGGCAATTAGGGATGGGCAATAAATGCCAGCCTTGCCAGCAATGCCCACATCCCATGAACAAATAAAAAAAATGGTCCAAATGAGGGTCGGCTGCAGCTTTCCTCCGTATCCATGGCATGTTTCAACGGCCACGGGAGACACGTTCAGAAGAAGTTAAAATGGTTTGTGTAACTCAATTTACAAAATGTTAATCGCATTAAGTGTTCAAAGGGACCTGGGTGTCCTTGAACATGAGTCACTGAAAGCTAACTTGCAGATGCAGCAAGCAATTAGGAAGGCAAATGGTATGTTGGCCTTTATTACAAGAGGATTTGAGTACAGGAGTAAAGATATCTTACTGCAATTATACTCGGAAGTGGGCCTTGGTGAGACCACACCTGGAGTATTGTGTACTATTTTGGTCTCCTTACCTAAGAAAGGTTATACTTGCCATAGAGGGAGTGCAATGAAGATTCACCAGACTGACTCCTGGGATGGACGGATTTTCGTATGAGGAGAGATTGAGTAGACTAGGCCTTTATTCTCTAGAGTTTAGAAGAATGAGAGGTGATCTCATTGAAACATACAAAATTCTTACAGGGCTCAACAGGATAGATGCAGGGAGGATGTTTCCCCGGCTTGGGAGTCTAGAACCAGGGGTCACAGTCTCAAAATAAGGGGTAGACCATTTAGGACTGAGATGAGGAGAAATTTCTTCACTTAGAAGGTGGTGCATCTTCGGAGTTCTCCACCCCAGAGGGCTGTGGAGGCTCAGTCATTGAGTACATTCAAAACAGAGATTGATAGATTTCTAGATATTAAAGGCATCAAGTGATATGGGGATAGGCAGGAAAATGGCATTGAGGTAGAAGATCAGCCATGATCTTGTTGAATGGCGGAGCAGGCTCGAGGGGCCAGATGGCCTACTCCTGCTCCTATTTCTTATATTCTTATGTTCTTTAAATACCTAAATTGGCCCTTTAAATATCAGCCCGCCAGCTTTAAGTGCCGGCAGAACTTCCGGGTGTCAAAAGCACACGCATCCAAACCGTCTGGGTCAAACTCGGAAGTGGGCGCGTTGGAGCCGAGATGCGGTCCCGCTCCAAAAACGGAATATTTTCACTGCCCACTCGCCCCCATCTCACCCGTTCTTGGGTGTTAAAATTTACTCCAATAAGATTGGCAATACCCAATTTATAGGATTGATTATGCCAAGTTTGTCTAAGCAAAGGGTGGGGGGAGGAGAATATAGGTAGAGAACCTAAGTATTTTTAGGCCCAACAGTCTGAACTCTTTTGAAAGTCAAACCCTGCCTATTTGTCTACTCACTATATCTATCAATCCTTCTCTCACCAGAAATACGTCCAATTGTACCCTAAAACTTACTGAACAGTTCTATTGCTCTTTTGCCTTACTTCCCTTCTCCTAACCTAATTTAAACCCTTTGCCATAGTGAACTATTTATATGCATCAGATTTATTATCTGTCTTCATAAACTTGAAAACTTCAGTTAGGTCACCTTAAAATCTCCTTTTGAACAAACCAACTTCCTTAATCTTTTATCATAACTTAAATTCTTGATACCCAGAATTATCTTTGTACCTCACCTCTACACCACCTGAAAGGTAAAATAGTCCTTAGCGCTATTTGCCCAATATAGGCGGCTGTCTGTGATAAGTGGGGACGGCGTAAGTGGTGGGCCTGTAGTAGCTTTCATATAAAAAGGAAAGAAAACTGCATATATTGGAAATCTGAAATATAAACAAAAATTTTGGAAATACAGAACTGATCGATCAACATCTGTAAAGAGAAAAGAGTGATTAATGTTTCGGGTACAAATTAGAATTGAAAATTAAAAACTGAAAAATAATCAAGCAGCTTTTTAGGATGGGAAAAAGAAAAAAAAACAGAAGTGAAGATGATACACAAAGAATAAGTTAATTGTTTGAATGACCAGAATATTGCTTAACAGAAATGCAGGAAGCTGTTGGATTGTACAAAAGATCATCTTAGGCCATATCTGCGCACAGTGGGGGCTAAATTGGGCCACGTAGCGCCTACACAACGGGCGCTAAGAACCCAAAATGGCATCTGGAATGCACGCGCACACTTCTAGCGTGACGTGTGCTGGACGCCATATTGGTAAAGGCGTTTGTGGATACACAGATAACGAATGCCAGCACCATGTAAAGATTGAGAATATGTGGTAGATCAGTGTGCAACGCTGATTTAAAGGGACAGATGCAATTTTGGAATTCAACGCTCCAGCCAACGCACTGTCTTAACCTTGCACACCTGAACAGGACTTAAACAGCATGGAGGACCCCCCCACCAGCACTATTTAAAGGGATCTTACTGGAGTGACAGGTTAGTTGCTGGATTATTGCTTCCGGCTGCTGATCCATTTGTACCTGTTTTTGGAGGTCTCCTATACTTGAATACTAGGACTAGGGGTCACAGCCTAAAAATTAGAGCCAAGACTTACAGGAGTGTAGTTAGGAAACGCTTCTACAAGCAAAGGGTGGTAGAAGTTTGGAACTCTCTTCCGCAAACGGCAGTTGATGCTAGCTCACTTGTTAATTTTAAATCTGAGGTTGATGGATTTTTGTTAACCAAAGGTTTTAAGGGATATGGAGCTAAGGCGGGTATATGGAGTTAGGTCACAGATCAACCATGATCTCATTGAATGGCAGAACAGGCTCGAGGGTCTAAATGCCCTACTCCTGTTCCTATGTCCCTATGTTCCTATAATAAAGTTTCAATACTCTACAGGGAGTGGGCTGGCTAGCTGACAGGCAACAACAAAGGTACTGGTGGAGTGGCAGAGGTGGGACAGGAATGCTGTCATCCTGAGAGAGGATGGTTCATGTTTCATGGAGCCACTGCCACTTGCTGCCTCCTGTTATGCGCCACATTCTCCTGCAAGAAAACGGGACGTGTGTCGGTGGGTGTCCTGCAAGATGTTTGGGTGATGAGGTTGTCATGGTTGAATAGCTGCCAGTGTGTGTGACCTGTGAGTTGTGGGTGGGTGGCTTGCAGCAATGGTAACGTGTGAGGGGAAGCATCTGATTGGCAGAGTTGAGTACTGATTGAAAGAGTTTGTTGATATGTGGGTGATAGGGGGTGTGGTGAATGGAGCAGTGGATGTGGCTAATGGTGCAGTTAGTAGGAGATACCACTTGACAGTTGACCTCACTCACCTTGACCACTCATGTCAAAGCATTGAACTTCTTCCTGCACTGCATCCATGTTCATGGTGCTATGCGCCTGGCATTAACTTCGTCCCCCGCTGCCTCCCACTGCCTCTTGAACATATGTCTGGAAGGCCTCTTGCCCCCTCTGCGGATATAGGATGCCCCTCCTTCTGTCCACCTCTTGCACCAAGGCCTCTAGTGTATCATCAGAGAACCTTGTTGCACACACTCTCGCAGACCTTGTACAAACTCAGATCAGCAGATTGGTGGGGTCTGGCGTGCAGATTGGAGGATGTGGGATTTAGTAGTGCGCAACCTTTATTCAATGTTTTAAAGTAACTCAACTGTTTGTAAACATAGGGACGGGACCTGCATCTGTGTTTTACGTTTGCAATGTCTGATCTCCGTTCAGACTCCATGCGGACACGCACCTTATATTTTGCAAATATGAGAGTCCCACAAACTTTGAGCAGCCAAATTAAAAATTCCAGAGGTCCAATCATCACCAGGCTGCACTATATTGCAGCACAGATTCACTTTCCAATTGACTTCCACCACTTCCTGCAGCCACAATACACCTTCCCTTTAAGAGGTGCAGGCTGCCTTTAAGTGCTGCTAGCCACTCGCGATAACTGGGCCCCTTGCGAATGAGCAACCATTCAAAAGCGCAGGTAGCGCTGGCTGCTCGCAGCAATCAGGTAAATCACCAGGCAGCACAAATGTTACGTGCTGCCTGCATCTCAACGACCGGGCACTGGTTAATCGCGCATCGTGACCCCCGCATCCGATTTCGGGGGTTATTCAATGTAACCCCCAGTATTCCAGATGAGATCTGACCAAAGTCTTATACAATGATACTTCTTTTGATTTGTACTGTATCCCTTTGTTAATGAACCTCGCACTTTATTTACTTTTTAAACCACATCTAAGCATTTGTTTGATGGTTCCATGGATTTACTCACAATAATCTCTTTGCGGCTCAATACACTGCAGCACTGCAACGTTTAACATGTATGGAGTTCAAGAGACCCTAGGGGTAACCTAAGTCCCGAAAATGGGGTCCAAGATGCGCACACACACTTCCAACGGGAAGTTAGCAGGACGCCAACTTGGTAAAGGATTTGCGCGTGCACCTAATGACTGCTGGCACTGTGTAGAGTAGGGAGATTATGACGCGAATCAGTGTGCAACACTGATTTGAAGCCACTGATGACAATTTGGAACTCCACACTCCAGCCAATGCCCTGTCGTAACCACACACAGGTGAACACGACTTTAAATGCGTGAAGGACCCTCCCCCACCAGCGTCATTTAAAGGGATGGTGAAGTACTTACAGGTTAGTTGCTAGATTCTGGCTGCTGGTGCAATTGTATGCGTTTTGGGAGTTTGCCTATCTTGTCTAAGGTTTGATCACAGAGAGTGATGATGCTGGTCTTGCAGTACTTTTAGTGGCATTTAAAATATAGTGCTTAAAAAAGTTGCTTCCAGACATGGGTGGCCTGGTAGGGTTTCCTCTGGGAATTGAACATGACTGAGAGAATGAAGCGAGGCCATGCAAAGCAGGACAAGCTGCTAGAAGAGAGAAAAGGAGAAGGGGGAGCAGGCATTCAGCAGGAAGCCATATCCGCAGAGGGTCTTCAGGGAGCAATTCTCTTACCTCAACATCAGTGACGACCAGTGCATCAGACATCTTCGGTTCACAAAAGAGGTCGTGACTGATATTTGTCAACTGCTGCAGCCACAACTGCCACCTCAAAGCAGGGCAAGGACAACATTGCCTGTGGCTGTCGAGGCTCTTAATCATAGAATCATAGAAAGCATGGAAGGAGGCCATTCGGCCCATCAAGTCTGCGCCTGCTCTATGCGAGAGCAATCCAATTAGTCCCACTCCCCCACGATCCCAACGCCCATTTTCAGGGGTTATCCAATTCAACCTCCCCTGTCTGATAACTACTTTCACAAAGAGGGAGCTAAAGGCCCCAAAAATCCACACAGTGAGATATACCACATTTACTCTAATTTAAAATGGGTTGCGCCCTCCGTTGGTCTGGGGAGATACTTGCACAGAATTTTGTGGGTCTTATCATTTGCATATCCATTGAAATAGTGATTGGCGTAAAACGTGTGTAAAATGGGAGTAGTGTACTGGGGTGCATGTAAGTCTGAGACTGAACCAGACCATTCGCAACCTTGGTGTCCTATTTGACCCTGAGATGAGCTTCCAACCACATATCTTGGTCTCCATCACCAAGACCGTCTACTTCCACCTCCGTAACGTCGCCCAAGTCTGCCCCTGCCTCAGTTCATCTGCTGCTGAAACCCTCATTCATGCTTTGTTACCTCTAGACTTGACTGTTCCAATGCTCTCCTGGCTGGCTTCCCATCTTCCACCCTCCATAAACTTGAGCTCATCCAAAACTCTACTGCCCTTATCCTAACTCGCACCAAGTCCTGTTCATCCATCACGCCTTTGCCAGCTGACTTATGTTGGCTCCCGGTCCGGGAAAGCCTCGATTTTAAAATTCTCATCCTTGTTTTCAAATCCCTCCATGGCCTTGCCTCTATCTTTGTAACCTCCCTCAGCCCTACAACCCTCCGAAATCTCAGCGGTCCTCCAATTCTTGCCTATTGCACATCCCCGATTTTAATTGCTCCACCGTTGGCAGCCATGTCTTCAGCTGCCTCGGCCCTGAGCTCTGGAATTCCCTCCCTAAACCTCCCCACTTCTCTACCTCTCATCCTTTAAGATGCTCCTTAAAACCTACCTCTTTAACCAAGCTTTTGGTCACCTGTACTAATATCTCCTTATGTGGCTCGGTGTCAAATTTTGTTTGAAAATTGGTCACGTGAAGTGCCTTGGGATGTTTTACTACATTAAAGGCACTGTATAAATGCAAGTTGTTGATATTGTTGTTAGAGTGCAGTCTTTAAAAAGTCAGTTCTAGCTGAAGATTGCAGCAGCAGGTAAATATGTAACTGCTCAGTCAGTTGACTGTCAGCAAGCTTGACTGGATGTCTCATGACTGTTATGCGAACACAGCAGAACCTGGCAGAGGCAGGCATAATGGGGGACTTCAATTATTCTAATATAGACTGGGAAAAGATTGTTCTCCTTAGAGAAGAGAAGGTTAAGGGGAAGGTTTAATAGAGGTGTTCAAAATTATGAAGGGTTTTGATCGAGTAGACTGTTTCCATTGGCAGGAGGGTCGACAACCAGATGACACAAATTTAAGATAATTGGCAAAAGAATGAGAGGGGAGAGGAGGAGAATCTTTTTAATCAGCGAGTTGTCTGCCGATGGGTCAAAATGTTTATGCAGTGTGCTCCCCTCGTAACTACTTCGGTACACTCCCAAAATTTAGTGGCGCGGCAAAGTTGATATGGAGGGGCCCAGTGCAGCAGTGCCATGTGCAGGGCGTGGGACATGGTGCAAGGGGGACGGGAGGAGGGTCACAAGGTATTTATTTCATTGTCACAATAATATCTGGAATGCGCTGCCTGAAAGGGTGGTTGAAGCAGATTCAATAGTAATTTCAAAAGGGCATTGGATATATACTAGAGAAGGAAATATTTGCAGGGCAATGGGGAAATCTGACCTGCAAATTTTATTGGATGAAATAGAACACGGGAGAGACAGAAAGATGGGTGCCCATGGCAGGAAAGCTGCTAAAAAGATAACTTGTGCGAAGCACAGGATAATGGTACTGGCAGTGTGTATCAACTCTCTCAACTCTCCAGATTCTAGAACGGTACCCGTGGATTGGAAGGTAGCAAATGTAATTTGCTATTCAAGAAAGGAGGGAGAGAGAAAACAGTTATAGGCCAGTTAGCCTGACATCAGTAGTAGGGAAAATGCTAGAATCTATTATTAAGGACAAAGTAACAGGGCACATAGAAAATCATAATGTGATTAGGCAGAGTCAACACGGCTTTATGAAAGGGACATCGTGTTTGACAAATCTGTTCGAGATTTTTGAGGGTATAATAAGGGGTACCAGTGGATGTAGTATATTTGGATTTCCAGAAGGCATTCAATAAGGTGCCACATAAGGCGTTGTTACACAAGATTAGGACTCATGGGATCGGGGGTAATATATTAGCGTGGATTAACAGACAGAACACAGAGAGTAGAAATAAATGGATAATTTTTGGGTTGGCAGGTTGTAACTACTGGGGTGCCACAAGGATCACTGCTTGGACCTTAGTTATTTACAATATATATCAATGATTTAGATGAGGGGACCAAGTGTAATGTATCCAAGTTTGCTGACGATACAAAGCTAGGTGGCAAAGAGGCTGCAAAGGGTTAAGAGAGTGGGCGAGAAGGTGGCAGATGGAGTATAATGTGGGGAATTGTGAAATTATCCACATTGGTAGGAAGAATAGAAAAGTAGAATATTTTTTAAAAGGTGAGAGACTAAGAAATGTTGGTAGTCAGAGGGATTTAGGTGTCCTTGTACACGAATCACAGAAAGTTAACATGCAGGCACAGCAAGCAATTATTCCTAATGGTATGTCAGCCTTTATTGTAAGGGGGTTGGAGTACAAGAGTAAGGAGGTCTTGCTGCAATTATACAGGATCCTGGAGAGACCACACCTGCAGTACTGTGTACAGTTTTGGTCTCCTTATCTAAGGAAGGATAAGAACATAAGAACATAAGAAATAGGAGCAGGAGTAGGCCAATCGGCCCCTCGAGCCTGCTGCGCCATTCAATAAGATCATGGCTGATCTGATCCTAACCTCAAATCTAAATTCATGTCCAATTTCCTGCCCGCTCCCCGTAACCCCTAATTCCCTTTATTTCTAGGAAACTGTCTATTTCTGTTTTAAATTTATTTAATGATGTAGCTTCCACAACTTCCTGGGGCAGCAAATTCCACAGACCTACTACCCTCTGAGTGAAGAAGTTTTTCCTCATCTCAGTTTTGAAAGAGCAGCCCCTTATTCTAAGATTATGCCCCCTAGTTCTAGTTTCACCCAACCTTGGGAACATCCTTACCGCATCCACCCGATCAAGCCCCTTCACAATCTTGTATGTTTCAATAAGATCGCCTCTCATTCTTCTGAACTCCAATGAGTAGAGTCCCAATCTACTCAACCTCTCACCATATGTCCACCCGCTCATCCCCGGGATTAACCGAGTGAACCTTCTTTGTACTGCCTCGAGAGCGAGTATGTCTTTTCTTAAGTATGGACACCAAAACTGTATGCGGTATTCCAGGTGCGGTCTCACCAATACCTTATATAACTGCAGCAATACCTCCCTGTTTTTATATTCTATCCCCCTGGGAGAGTATTCCATCACACTCCTGACTTGTGCCTTGTAGATGGTGGAAAGGCTTTGGGGAGTCAGGAGGTGAGTCACCCGCCGCAGAATACACAGCCTCTGACCTGCTCTTGTAGCCACAGTATTTATATGGCTAGTCCAGTTAAGTTTCTGGTCAATGGTGACCCCTAGGATGTTGATGGTGGGGGATTCGGCGATGGTAATGCCGTTGAATGTCAAAGGGGAGGTGGTTAGACTCTCTCTTGTTGGAGATGGTCATTGCCTGGCACTTGTCTGACGCGAATGTTGATTGCCACTTAAGAGCCCAAGCCTGGATGTTGTCCAGGTCTTGCTGCATGCGGGCTCGGACAGCTTCATTATCTGAGGGGTTGCGAATGGAACTGAACATCCCTATTTCTGAACTTATGATGGAGGGAAGGTCATTGATGAAGCGGCTGAAGATGGTTGGGCCTAGGACACTGCCTTGAGGAACTCCTGCAGCAATGTCCTGGGTCTGAGATGATTGGCCTCCAACAACCACTAACATCTTCCTTTGTGCTAGGTATGACTCCAGCCACTGGAGAGCTTTCCCCCTGATTCCCATTGACTTCAATTTTACTAGGGCTCCTTGGTGCCACACTCGGTCAAATGCTGCCTTGATGTCAAGGGCAGTCACTCTCACCTCACCTCTGGAATTCAGCTCTTTTGTCCATGTTTGGACCAAGACTGTAATGAGGTCTGGGGCCGAGTTTGGCGGAACCCAAATTGAGCATTGGTGAGCAGGTTATTGGTGAGTAAGTGCCGCTTGATAGCACTGTCGACAACACCTTCCATCACTTTACTGATGATTGAGAGTAGACTGATGGGGCGGTAATTGGCTGGATTGGATTTAGAGTCATAGAGAGTAGAGAGTCATAGAGTTATACAGCATGGATAGAGGCCCTTCGGCCCATCGTGTCCGCGCCGGCCATCAAGCCCTGTCTACTCTAATCCCATATTCCAGCATTTGGTCCGTAGCCTTGTATGCTATGGCATTTCAAGTGCTCATCCAAATGCTTCTTGAGTGTTGTGAGGGTTCCTGTCTCCACAACCCTTTCAGGCAGTGAGTTCCAGACTCCAACCACCCTCTGGGTGAAAAAGTTCTTTCTCAAATCCCCTCTAAACCTCCCGCCTTTTACCTTGAATCTATGTCCCCTTGTTATAGAACCCTCAACGAAGGGAAAAAGCTCCTTAGTATCCATCCTATCTGTGCCCCTCATGATTTTGTACACCTCAATCATGTCCCCCCTCAGCCTCCTCTGCTCCAAGGAAAACAAACCCAATCTTCCCAGTCTCTCTTCATAGCTGAAGCGCTCCAGCCCTGGTAACATCCTGGTGAAAATTCCTGGATTTGTCCTGCTTTTTGTGGACAGGACATACCTGGGCAATTTTCCACATTGTCGGGTAGATGCCAGTGCTGTAGCTGTACTGGAACAGCTTGGCTAGAGGCGCAGCTAGTTCTGGAGCACGTGTCTTCAGCACTACAGCTGGGATGTTGTCGGGGCACATAACCTTTGCTGTATCTAGTGCACTCAGCCGTTTCTTGATATCATATGGAGTGAATCGAATTGGCTGAAGACTGGCTTCTGTGATGGTGGGGATATCGGGAGGAGGCCGAGATGGATCATCCACTCGGCACTTCTGGCTGAAGATGGTTGCAAACGCTTCAGCCTTGTCTTTTGCACTCACGTGCTGGACTCCGCCATCATTGAGGATGGGGATGTTTACAGAGCCTCCTCCTCCCATTAGTTGTTTAATTGTCCACCACCATTCACGACTGGATGTGGCAGGACTGCAGAGCTTTGATCTGATCCGTTGGTTGTGGAATCGCTTAGCCCTGTCTATCGCATGTTGCTTCCGCTGTTTAGCATGCATGTAGTCCTGAGTTGTAGCTTCACCAGGTTGGCACCTCATTTTTAGGTACGCCTGGTGCTGCTCCTGGCATGCTGTTGCGAGCTCCAGAGCCGAATGGTCCTGGCGGAACCCAAACTGAGCATCGGTGAGCAGGTTATTGGTGAGTAAGTGCCGCTTGATAGCACTGTCAACGACACCTTCCATCACTTTGCTGATGATTGAGAGTAGACTGATGGGGCGGTAATTGAGTTGAGGTACAGCTCAGCCATGATCTAAGTGAATGGCAGAACAAGCTCAAGGGGCTGAATGGCCTACTCCTGTTCCTATGTGTTCCCTAACAGCAATTATTTGCATGCACAAAGCTTAAAACCCCTTCTGCTACTTTAACAGGATGATATCACCACAGCTCTTACACAAGCTGTCCAATGCCAATTGCTGGCCTTCACCTAATTTACTCAAATTTGTTGCAACAGAAAATTGTGTACAATGCTTGCGAAAAGCAGGCCACTGGAGGGGGCATCTCATGATCCAGATCCCCAGAGTAAAGCCCATCTATGAGTTTCTGCAGAGATCTCCTGCCCAGTGTTCCTGAAACATCTCATGCACTATGAAGCATAGGGATGCAGTCTGCTCTTGCCGTGGGAGGACAAAGTTTGAGTGTTATAGTGCCAATGCCAGGTTAGTAACTGAAAACCTATGTTTTCGCCTGTGAAGAACCACACAGCCTCAAGTTTCCACCCCTTCTCTGTCTCCATATTCCAGCAGGTAATGCTCACCCATTTTTAGCTTGTACCTTTCTTTCCTGCATTTCCACTACAGCAACAGAAGGGGGAAGATGATGATGATTAGGGGTTATGGGGAGCGGGCAGGAAATTGGACATGAATTTAGATTTGAGGTTAGGATCAGATCAGCCATGATCTTATTGAATGGCGGAGCAGGCTCGAGGGGCCGATTGGCCTACTCCTGCTCCTATTTCTTATGTTCTTATGTTCTTATGATGAGGGAGGAACAGAAACACAACTCCTTCCTTCTGCAAATAAGGAGGAGAATGATGATGAAAATGGAGATGAGATAAAGGAGATAAAATCAGTTCAAGCCCATCCATGAGTTCCTGCAGAGACCTCCTGCCCGGTGTTCCTCTGCCCCAACCCCCTTGAACTCACCACCTGCATTACTTGCTTTTCACACCCATGCTCCAGCTCAGATACTTTCACCCAGTTGAGGCTTGATAGTGTTATTGAGGAAGTGACACTGGGTGATTCACAAGGCACAAAGAAGCTTGAGAATTAGGGAGTGGGTGAGTATGTGCCACATTGCCAGCAGAGGCTGAGAAGAAAGCTTCCCTTTGCTTTTGTGTTATGGCACCCAGAACCTATAGGTACTTGCCTGAAAAGAAGAATGTTCAAGGAATATCATAGCTACATGCAGGCTCCGAGGACATGTGGCAACTGATAGGAGTGACTCATGTCCACAGCTTTCATTTGCAGCAACATCGGAGAAGTTTTGGTCTTCATTGTAGACATTAGTGGAGTGTGCAGCAGCTTCATTGGAATCTGCAGCAGACCTCTAACTAAGAGGCAGCCATGGACCAGTCAGTGTCTCCATCTCCACTGAAGCACAGAATGAAGCTGTGGCGTCAGTATTGGGCAAAGAAAAAAAGAAAGACTTGCATTTATATGGTGCCTTTCACAACCTCAGGATGTCCCAAAGCACTTTACAGTCAATTAAGTGCTTTATTTTTAAGTGTAGTCACTGATGTGCTGTAGGAAATAGACAGCATCCTGCATACTGGCTTCCAGACCATGGCAGCCACGATGCATGCTGCTGCCTCTCAGGGCTTTCAGGATCTGATGCTGCAGGAGATGGTTTGCTCCTCATGTTGTTCTGAAGGATAATAAGACTGAGGTGGCCTTCGTCTCATGGCATCTATTCACTTGTTTCTTCTAGGTGCCACTTTAGGGCCCTAATTGGGAAGTGGTTGGCTCCTCATGCTATACAGAAGGGTCATGGGTGGCCCTTGTTTCATGGCAGCTGGCTCCTGGATGGAGCCTCTGCTGACTGCATCTCTGGAGGGTGCTCCTGGACAGCCTGCACTGATGTGGTGCTGAGGGGGATGGCTGGAAGTGTTGCTTTAAGAGTGTGAAGGGTGAAGAATGTGCTGGTACCTGGTGCAACCTGGGGCTCGAATTTAGCAGGCCTCCGGGTTCCCAGCGGGTGGTCCTCCGGGAGCGTGGAAAACGCGGATGGCTAATTGCGTGCGTCCCCCACGCGATCGCGGGATAATTGAACAGATTAAGCCCTGCTTCCGGGTTCTCCGCTCCCCAGCTGCGTGCCGGCCGGCTGCGCATGCGCAGTGCCGTCGACGCGATGTAGGAGCTCCACTTAAAGGGGCAGTCTCCCAAAGCCCCTCCTGCTGCAATCATTAGGCTGTTGACGATGGCTCAGCCAAGGGGAAAGGCTGCGCCCCGTTTTTCCGACCTTGCGCTGCAGCTGATGCTGGAGGGCGTGAGGAGGAGGAGGGACACGCTCTTCCCGGAGGATGGACGCAAGTGCCCTGCCGCCGCCACCAGGAAGGCATGGGCAGAGGTGGCGGCGGAGGTGAGCAGCAGGGGCAACACCCCAAGGACTTGGGAGCAGTGCCGCAAGCGCTTCAATGACCTGACTAGGTCTGGCAAGGTGAGTACACCAACGCACCCTCCCACAGCCCGTCCCCACCATCACGCCAAACAGATCACAACCCCTCCTGCAGAGCCACCACAGCGCTCCCGCAGCAATCCTCACAGCCACTCACTCACCATCCTCGCCGTGCCCGCAAGTACCCACCGGCCCTGTCCCCACCCGAACACTATCACACACCCCAATCCCCATGCAATGGGATGGGCACATGGCACACGCATCCTCCCATCCACCTGTGCCACGCTCAACCCAACCACACCGATGCTCGATGCGTCTCACAATGCAATACGCACCCACTCACACATCTGTGTTTTGCCTTGACAGGAGAAGAGGAGCAAGAACAACCGTGAAAGGGCACGCACCGGAGGTGGCCCGCTGCAAGTGGTAGAGCTCACCGACGCCGAGGTGGAGGCGCTCGACCTCGCCCGCACGCGACATTGCCTGTCGGTGGCTGATGGCCAGTGTGTCGCTGCCGAAACGGTCGGTAAGGGAAAGCTGACACTCAACACCCATGATCGCGAGTGACCGTATCATCACCTGCCATCAGGCGCACCGTAACGTTTGTGCACATGCCTCATAGTGCCCTCTGTTCTCTTGCAGGGCCGTCTGCGAGTGAAGCGATCGAGGAGGGCGATTCCTCAGAGGACATGGCGGTCTCTGAGGGTGCATCGTCACATCAGAGCCAACCATCCACCAGCGCAGAGACACGCACCTCGGTGGGTCCCCCTCGCCAACTAGTTGGGGTAGCACTTGGTGAGTCACCGCGCACGAGTGAGCATGAGCAGACCCTGGTGGCAGGGGCAGCCGCGGAGGGTCCGCGTCGGTGGGAGCACTCATCTCCAGGCTCTGCTCAGCCGGACCCAGATGCTGAACCCAGGGGGCCACCAGTGAAAAGGAGAGTCGTCGAGGGGCACCAGCTAATTGCTGAGGTACTGGGAGAGGTGCCGTGCGCATTGTCCACAATTGCGCAGGCGATGGAGGAGTCCAACTCCTGCATGCGGGCATTGGTGGCGCAGGTACAGGAGGGTATCGGCGACATAGTGTCGCGGGTAGGTGCGGGAGCGTCTGCGGTGGAGGACAGGCTAGCTTCCCTCGAGCGTCACGCACAGCTCCAGATCGAGTCCTTGCAGGCCCTGACAACGTCTGTACGGATTCAGGGTGAGCAACATTCCGCCGCCATCAACAGACTGACGGATACACTAGGGGTGGCCTTGCAAGGCCTCACACATGCCATCCAAACTGTCGTCCAGCAGGGTGGAAGGGGTGATGTGGGCCGAGGCCACGAGAGGGATGATGGTGACCGGGGACATGGAAGCGGGGACGCTTCTCAAGGCGCCCCCTCGTCCCACCCGTTGCCCACCTCTCAACCAGTACCCGCAATGGTGCCTCCTCTCCAGGTGGCCGAGTCTGCCCCTGCCCCGGTGCAGGAGGAGCAGTCTGTGGAGGTGCCGTCACGGGCACCGAAACCCAGGGGCCGTCCGCCAAAAGCATCTACCCGGTCAAGGCGAGAACACGAGCAATCTGCCACTACCTCTGCTGGAGCCACAGGGGTAGCACCACGTAGGGGTACCCACAAAAGAAATCCAAAGGCGTTATAAGCACAAAGGGAATGCACCAGGGTGTCTATTAATTTGTACATTTGTTTTTTTATATCATGTCACATTGTACATATTAAATACTCTATTCTCACCACTCCTGCCACCTCTCGTCAATTCTTCCGCGGCCTGTGCAATAGGTGCGTTCCGTGGAGGCCATCATGACGGCAAACACCTGCTGCCGCCCATTGGGCACACTGCTGTGGGTGCAGGAGTACTGGCAACAGTCTTCAGTGGAGGGGGCTGGTATGGCCGCTCGCATGTGCAGGTGAGGAGATGTGAGCGCCTCGCACTGTCTGACTCTAGGAGAACCGTTGACATATGAGTGCCTCCCTGGCCCGCGACCATCCCGGTGAGTCGTGGTTCAGCGCATGGGTCGTCCACTATCCTCTGGCGCGTCCTCCTCCTCCGCCTCCTCCTCCTCCTCCTCCTCCTCCTCCTCGCCCTCGCCGTCCTCAATGTGGGTGGCGGGTGTGGATGGGGCCTCCTCCAGCGGCACCCCTCTCTGTTGGGCCATGTTGTGCAGGGCACAGCAGACAACTATGATTTGTCCCACTCTGAATGGTGTGCTCAGTTGTAGACCTGGTAGCAGTGTGGCTGTCATTGTACCGACGCTCCGGCTCGGTGATGGGGTTCCTCAGAGGCGTCATGAGCCACGTGTGTAGGGGATACCCCTTGTCGCCGAGGAGCCAGCCGTTGCCGGCGTTGGGTGCCTGCAGGATGGGTGGGACGGCGGACTCCCTGAGGACGAAGGCATCGTGGCAGCTGCCGGGATATCTGGTGCACACGTGTTGGAATCTCTGGCGGTGGTCACAGATGAGCTGGGCGTTCATGGAGTGATACCCCTTCCTGTTGATGAACAGCCCTGGCTCATGCGGAGGTGCCCGTATTGCGATGTGGGTGCAGTCGATTACACCCTGTACCCGTGGGAAGCCAGCCATGGCATGGAATCCAACCGCCCTCTCTATCTGGCTGCGCTCGTCCATGGCGAAGTTGATGTAGTGCGAGGCCCTGCGGAACAACCCATCGGTGACCTGCCTTATGCACTTGTGTGCAGAGGACTGACAGACCCCGGTGATGTGCCCGGTGGCACCCTGGAAGGAACCGGATGCGAAGAAGTTGAGGGCAGTGGTGACTTTGACGGCGACAGGTAAGAAGATGCTGCTTGGTCCATCAGGGAGCAGCTCGTCGTTAAGGAGGCTGCAGATGTCGGCGACTACCTGGCGATTGACTCTGAGCCGACGTATGCACTGCTCCTCGGAGAGGTCCATGAAGCTGAGCCTCGCTCTGTACACCCTGTGCGGAGGGTAGTGCCTCCTGCGACGCATCTCTCTCTGCGGTTGCCCTCCCTCCTGCTGTGCAGGTGGGTGTGCCACCGCACCGTGTTGGGGGGCTCCACGTCTCCAAGGCGGACGGCGTGGACTGCGAGGCTGCTGGGGCTGGTCATGCTGTTCGTCCTCCGAGGATGTCAACGCACCACCCATCTGGCAGGTGTTGGTCTGAGGGGTTGTGCAGGGTAGGTGGGTGGTTCCTCGGACTGGGGCTGCGGTTTCGTGTCGGTCTGTCCTCTGGCTTGGCGGGGGGTGGTGGAGGGCAGGGGTTGCCCTATGTGACGCGGTGGCCTCCTGCGTGGGTGAGGGCTCTCCCCCGTGGAGTGCACCTTGGCACCTGCCACAGGCTGCTGGCTGCAACACGCCTGGTTGGAGAGAGACTGTTTCCCCCAGTGTGTGAAACTCACTGCCTTGAACCTAAAATCCCACACTTCCTCTTTTGACAGCTGCTTCAGCTCATTAAATGACCTCAACGAGCAAGGTAAGTACACTCAAGTGGAACCCCGCTGGCTTTAATTGCCTGCGGGATTCCCACCAGCGGGGCTTGCGCGCGCAGCCCCGCACGTCAGCGCGGTACCCGGAAGTGGCCGGGATTTCGTCGCGATCCGGTCACGTGACCAGATATCGGGATTTTCGGGGCCACCCCGCTGGAAACCCGCCGGAAACACGACGCGAAAATCGAGCCCCAGATCTCTGCTATTTTCCGGGACAGAACCCTACAAGAATTTTAGTGGCTGTTGTGATTCTTTCCCCTAAGCAGGGTGTGATAACATACACTTCAATACTTAAAATAGAAGACTTTCTGGTGCCCAGTAGGGTTATTTGGTTTACATGCTGCTACAAATATAGTAATTATCACTGAAAAAACAATACCTTTTAATTATATTTGATTTTTTCTCTGCATATAAAGGTTGCGTCTACATGTGACCCCACCATCACACCCCAGGCATCACACTTCAAAGTGTCACCTTGTAAATAGTAATTTTATTATCATAGAATCATACAGCACAGAAAGAAGCCATTCGGCCCATTGTGCCTGTGCCGGCTCTTTGAAAGAGCTGTGCAATTAGTCCCACTCCCCTGCTTTTTCCCCATAGCGCTGCAATTTTTTCTTTGTCAAGTATATTTTCAATTTCCTTTTGAAAGTTAAGAACATAGGAACAGGAATAGGCCATTTAGCCCCTGTTTTGCCATTCAATTAGATCATGGCTGATCTATGTCTTAATTCTACTTACCCACCTTAATTCCATAATCCTTAATACCTTGCCTAACAAAAACCTATCAATCTCAGTTTTGAAATTTTCAATTGACCTCGCCTCAAAAGCTTTTCAGAGGAGAGAGTTCCAGATTTCCACTACCCTTTGTGTGTCCTTCCTGAGATGCAGTGCTCAGAACTGAACACCTTTGTATTCCAGCTCCTTTGAAACAAAGGCCAACATTCTATTAAAAGTTTTAATTATTTTTTGTACCTGTCCACTAGCTTTTAGTGATTTCTGTACATGGACCCCTGAATCTCTCTCCTCCTCCACAGTTCCTAGCTTCTCACCATTTAGGAAGCACTCTGATCTATCTTTCTGAGCTCCAAAGTGGATGTCGAGAGATTAGAGAAACTATTGAATCTGTTTCCACTACCCTTTCAGGAAGTGCAAACCAGGTCATAACAAATCGCTGCTTAAAAGCATTTGTTCTCATCTCCCCTCTGCTTCTTTTGACAATTGTCTTACTTCCTTGTCCTCAGGTTACCGATCCTCCTGACCTTTAAACAGTTTCTCCTTATTTAATCTATCAAAACCCCTCATAAATTTGAACACCTCTATTAAATCTCCCCTTAACCTTCTCTGCTCTAAGGAGAACAATCCCAGCTTCTCCAGTCTCTCCACAAAACTGAAGTCCCTCATCCATGGTATAATTCTGGTAAATTTCCTCTGCACCCTCTCCAAGGACTTGACATCCTTCCTAAAGTGCTGTGCCCAGAATTGGTCACAATACTCTAGCTGAGGCCTAACAAGTCAATTATAAAGGTTTACCATAACTTCCTTGCTTTTGTACTCTATGCCTCTATTTATAAAGCCAAAGATCCCAAATGCTTTTTTAACAGCCTTATCAACTTGTCCTGCCACCTTCAAAGGCATGTATTCAAAACTCCAGGTCTCTCTGTTCTTGAACCCACTTTAAAATTGTACCATTTCGTTTATATTGCCTGTCCTCATTCTTCCTCCAAAAATGCATCATTTCACACTTAAGAACGTAGGCCATTTCACCTCTCGAGCCCCTTGATCCGATTCCAACATTCAGTGAGATCATGGCTGATCTGTGACCTAACTCCATATTCATATACCCGCCATAGCCCGATATCCCTTGATACCTTTGGTTAACAAAAATCTATCAATCTCAGATTGAAAATTAACTGCCTTTTGCAGAAGAGAGTTCCAAACTTCTACCACCCTTTGCCTGTAGAAGTGTTTCCTAACTTCACTCCTCAAAGTCCTGGCTCTAATTTTTAGGCTATGTCTCCTAGTCCTAGACTCCCCAATCAGCGCAAGTAGTTTCTCTCTATCTACCCTATCAGTTCCCCTTAATATCTTGAAAACTTTGATCAAATCACCCCTTAATCTTCTAAATTCCAGCGAATACAACCCTAGTTTGTGTAATCTCACCTTGTAATTGAACCCTTGGAGTCCAGGTATCGTTCTAGTAAATCTACGCTGCACTCCCTCCAAGGCCAATATATCCTTCCTAAGGTGCGGTGCCCAGAACTAAACACAGTACTCCAGGTGTGGTCTAACCAGGGCTTTGTATTGCTGTAACATAACTTCTACCCCCTTGTATTCTAGGTCTGAATTAAAATGAAAACTCTGAATTAAATTCAAACTGCCATGTGTCTGCCCATTTCACCAATTTGTCTATGTTCTCCTGAAGTCTGCAACTATCCTTCTCATAGTTCACTACATTTCCAACTGCAAACTTTGAAATTATGCACCCTATACCCAAGTCCAGATCATTAATAGATATTGAAAAGAGCAGTGGTCCTAATACTGACCCCTGGGGAACAATACTGTATACTTTCTTCATCAACTGCATTACCTTCATCAACCCTCTCCCTTATTTCATCGAAGAACTCAATCAAATTTGTCAGACACGATTTGCCTTTAACAAATCCATTTATTTGTTTTTCTAAGTAAAAATTAATCTTGTCCTGGATTATGGTCTTGTTTACTCTTCATATGTTAAGAAAAGACTTTAATGTTCTCTTTTATGTCACCCACTAATGATGTGCTCATCCGACTTGGAGTCAGAAAATTACAGTGACAGGCTTAGAGTTTACAAGCTTGCTTGCCCAATATTTACTTGTTTTTGCCTAATCAGACAACTTTCCCACAAGTACTTGAGCAGTAGCCTAAAGGGAAGCTCATTTATGAAGTGCTCCTGCTGAGAACTATTCAGAGATTGAACATGGGAACTTCTGGTGTGTATGGCTTAATTTCACAATGATCAACAGATTCATAGAGGGAGCAAAGCTCAATGAAAGTTTAAGGCTTTTTGATTTTTGAATATGATTTATATCATGAGTTGTCAGCTCAGTGCTTAAGGGACATAAGTCGTATCCATCCGTTCTCATCCTGAGGCCTACGGGGATTTTCTGATATTTTCACCGTCTACTGAACTATAATATTACGCATATGTGAACAACAACCTAATGATACATGTTCAGGAAACTGCAGTAATTTTAAATCCCATCAACAACATCTTGCATTTATATAGCGCCTTTAATGTAGTAAAACGTCCCAAGGTGTTTCACAGGAGCGTTAACAAACAAAATTTGACACCGAACCACATAAAGGACAGGGCTTGGACAAAGAGCTAGGTTTTAAGGAGTGTCTTAAAGGAGGTGAGAGAGGTAGAGAGGCAGAGAGATTAAGGGAGGGAATTTCAGAACTTAGGGCCTAGGCAGCTGAAGGTGCGGCCGCTAATAGTGGGGCGCTGGAAATTGGGGATGCGCAAGATGCCAAAATTGGAGATCTCTGAGGGTTGTAATTTTAAATCCCAATCCCCAAACCCCCATAGGTGCATTTTTTTTGGTCATTTGTGAGAAACAACTTCACAACTTACTGTCCTGCAGTAATGGGCCTTTCACATCGATGTAAAAAAAAACAAATGTACTCTCTCTGATAAAACATCCTCTATGCTGGCAGTGCCCTTTGTATTGGCAATCCTGTTATTCAATAAATCCAATTCCGCCAGAGATCTGGACAATCCAATGGGCTGGATTTTGCTCTGAAAATAACAGCGAGGTTAACAGGGCTCACTGTTATTTCAGTGCATCTGACACAGCAACTTCCGGCAACCGCACGTGCGCAGTTAAACGCAGAAATCTGGAAGTTCCTCTACCAGAACTGCATCTCGTCGACTGACTTACCATTAAAATTAATGCAACAGTGTGAAGTTCTTCTACTGCCCTGATGGAAACAAAATAATCTCGCCAAAAAAAGGTACGTCAAGTTTTTTAAGTCTAAGCAAACTTTTAACGGTGTGGTAAACCCTAATGACTGCCAGACAACCTCTCTGGCACTGAAAATTAACTTTTATAAATGCAGAGTCTAATTCCTTCAGGTTTTAATTAGAATCGTGGAAAGTTTACAGCACAGAAGGAGGCCAATCGGCCCATTGAGTCCGCGCCGGCTGTATGCAAGAGCAATCCAGATAGTCCCACTCCCCCACCCTTTCCCCGTAGCTCTGCAATTTTTTTCCTTTCAAGTACTTATCCAGTTCCCTTTTGAAGGCCATGACTGAATCTGCCTCCACCACCCCCTCGGGCAGTGCATTCCAGATCCTAACCACTCGCTGTGTAAAAAAGTTTTTCCTCATGTCACCTTTGGTTTCTTTTGTCAACCACCTTAAATCTATGTCCTCTGGTCCTTGACCTTTCCGCCAATGGGAACACTTTCTATCTTCTCTGTCCAGACCCTTCATGATTTTGAATACCTCTATCAAATCTCCTCGCAACCTTCTCTGTTCCAGGGAGAACAAGCCCAGCTTCTCCAGTCTATCCATGCAACTAAAGTCCCTCATTCCTGGAATCATTCTCGTAAATCTCTTCTGCAACCTTTCGAAGGCCTTCACATCTTTCCTAAAGTGCGGTGCCCAGAACTGGACACATTGCTCCAGTTGTGGCCGAACCAGTGTTTTATGGAGGTTCATCATGATTTCCATACTTTTGTACTCTATGCATCTATTTATAAAGCCCAGGATCCCGTATGCTTTTTTAACCTGCCCTGCCACCTTCAACAATTTGTGCACATATACCCCCAGATCTCTCTGTTTCTGTACCTCTTTTAGAATTGTGCCTTTTAGTTTATATTGCGTCTCCTCATTCTTCCTACCAAAATGTATTTTTCTGCGTTAAATTTCATCTGCCACGTGTCCGCCCATGCCACCAGCCTGTCTATACCCTCTTGAAGTCTATCACTATCCTCCTCACTGTTTACGACCCTTATTGGACATTTTAAAAAAAGTAATTTACATTTTTTTACTTTTTCTTTCTGTGTCTTTTATCTCTGTCTCTTAATTAAATATTCCTCACCCCCTCTTTATTTCATTTTCCGGCATTTTGACATTGAATTCACTATTCCAACTTGCACTTCCTGGTTCTGACTCTGCACTGCTTATTAACATGCTTCAATCTGATTGGTTCAGGAGAGACACTGTTGATTGACCCATTCCCAGATACCCGGGAGAGGATGCCGTGCTGGATTGCACGCCTGATAAGAGGAACTTGCCGTGAAAAAGTCTATGGCCAAGTGCAAGTTTAACAAACGGTGGGTGCCGTTCATTCACTGCTCAGAGCAAAATCTGGCCCAATGTCTCTTTACACTTTCTACAATACATTTCTTTACCTGGAAGATCGTTGCCTCATCAAGCTTCTTTAAATCATCTGTTGTAATCTCCTGCAGTAGTAACATGTTGTAAAAGTACAGTCACAGGTCAAGACTTTGCGGATTGAATTTCCACTGGGGTTCTCCTGATCATCCACCATAATGTCAGTGGGATAGCTGGGGAAACCCCAGAGAAATGGCGTATATGTATTATGGCATAAAGCCACTTCTTCGGGGCTTTCTGAGGATCTGCCCTCGAAGTTACGGCGGTCGATCAGGAGAACCCCACAGAAATTTAACCCCTGCATATATTAATAAGAGCAGTACACTAATGTTGTTAAGTATCTCTTTATTTTTGATACATTTATTGGTTAAAGTCAGTTATGTCTGTCTCTGGATATACACATTGTAGGACAACGCTATTGTTCTAGAATTAGATTTCATCACAGTTTTTCCTACAAAACAATCACATTTTGGCTATATTTGACAATGAGAAAATTTTGCTGAGACTCCTTTCATTTATTGTTATTGTTTAATGACATCATTCTACAAATATTAGGGGCAACAATAAAAATATTTTTATTAATGTTTGCTATTAAAAACACAAAAAAATTAATTAGCCTTTGATTAGTATAGCCAACTATTTCTGACCAATAAACTTTAAAGGATCTATAAGGTTTTAGCATCTGTAGGTACAATCCCTCTCATTGTAATGCCACATTGTACTGAAACTTTATGTTCCACCTTCAGATAAGTTGCCTCTCCCATTAGAGTCTTTAAGGACAGGCACCTAAAACAGAAATGAATAAATGAGATTCTCAAGTAAGATTATCAGCCATCTGGTTTAATTAAAACACTCAGATTACTATTTTCTATAAATATTGCTCCCAAAAATCTATGAATTTCAGGTCCGCTAGGAACTTCAGCCAATGATTCCACTGGACTGCCCAGGGTCAGGGGATGACTCACGGGCACCCACGCCACTTTGGGCACAACTCAAACACCTGCCAGAGCAGGTGGGCAGTCACTTGCAAGTACTTTAGCAGCCCCAATCTAATATACATTTTTGAAGAAACTCTCAGCACCTTTAGAAAGGAGCTGATCTATTACAAGAAGCAACTGATTTTCTTCGAGGGTCCAGGCCTGGACCCCGAGATAGATCCATATCAAAAGGTCAGGAAGTACCTGATGTACCAGCTACCTGGCAAAAACCGGGGCAGGGCTGAAGGAACTCCTGATCTGGGAGTTCCCTTCCCCCTGGCCACTCCCCTGGCTTTGAGGACCATGTTTGTGATGGACAAAGGTTCTTCCCCCAACAGGTCCCCTAGGAAATTTGCATTGCAGGCCTTGACCCATCTTTTGGATCTAGACCTAATTAGCAGACTGTGCTCTTACACCAGTATTACATTGGAAAAGCTCCAGGCTTCATAGGGTAATTGTCACTACTATCTACTACTGAAGACACTGAAGTATAACATTCAGAAGAAGGGAGATCATGCACCCCCCCACCCCACCCCAGGGCAGAAAACCTTCCAGACTATACCTTCGCTGCCAGTGTGAAGAGGTCACAGAGGAGGTTAATGCCAGGAGCTTAGATCCCAGGATATGGCTGCAGTGCCAGAAAAAGTTTAATAACCTCATCAGAATTATCAAGGTAAGAATATCACTTATACCTCCATCACCACCAGCCTGTCTACTCACAATACTCCCCTACCCCACTTCCCTGCACACTCCAACAATCACTGCACCATAATTCACTGCACCTCCTTCTCCACATACTCATACACTCACCCCTCATTTCCCCACATCTCACATCTTGCACAGTGCATACCAACTATTCAATGATGATGGCACATTCTCTAAATATCTCACAAGACTGTAACTAATATACTCCCTTTCCTTCTTGCAGGAGAAGGTCGTGCACAACCTGTGCCATGACGCTACCACCGGAGAAGTCCTAACATGTCTGCACACCCTCTTCCTCATCGAAGAAAATATGCAGGCCATCATTCGCAGGGGGAAGGTCATGGATGAGGCAAGTAGCAACTCTGGAGGAGACTTTATGCACAGTTTCTTCACATCTTATCCTCTTTTTCCTTTCTTACTTCTATCTCACCTGCTATTCATTGAAGTAGCAAGCATTTTGAGCTTGACAAATATTAACTGTGATACATTTGTACATGTGTTATATTTAATGTCAGATGTTTGACCTCCACAATGTGCATGACAAACTGCAGCTGCTTTCATCAGCCACTTCTCTCTCTGCTGCCCCTTCACACTAAAAGCTAACCCTTGTCCCTCTCTTTCATTTGAGGTGCAGAAAATGTGGAGACATCTCTGCCGCTTCAGGAAGAGGAGGCCAGCCTTCCTGAAGATGCTCAGTCACTCGATCTTACCCTAGCAAGCACCAATTCAGAGACTGGCACCATGCGTACTTTAGAGGAAAGGTTAAAGGGCACAAGAATGCCGGAGCTAGGGTAGGGGGATAGGATGCCACAGGTGCCAGCTCGCCGGAGGGCAAGATCACATACTAGTTCTGCTGCAGAGGACTCAGATGCTGATTTCAAGGGCTCAGCCTACCGAAGAAGTCTGATGGACATACATCGGAAAATGCTTGGTGCCTGCCAGTGAGCTTGCACACAGTGGCTTGGAGCATGGAACAGTTCAGCTCCAACTTGTGTCAAGGCTTCATGCAGAACATGTCCAACATGGACCGTGTGATCAGCTCCATGAACACAACAGAAGCATCTACCATGATAGAACTTCTGCTGAAAACTCTGACAGCTTCCATGGCATCTAACACTGCTGCCATGGAAGCTCAGAGGGCTGCCGTCTTCGCTTTGGGGGCTAGCGTTGACAGGAGCTTCCAAAGCATCACATCACTCCTGCAATCTTTTCTTGAGCAGAGCCACATGAGTGCTGAGGCGCAGTCCCAGGAAAGTGTTCTTGGTTCCATGGGAGAAGCACCTACTATCCTCTCTCAGGATGACAGCATGCCTACTCCCCCGCCACCCACTCCGTCAATGTCCTTTTTAGTGCCACACAGCTAGTTGGCCGAGACTTCCGTGGCCCATGCCAAGATGCTGCAGTCTGCAGCCAGACCCTCAAGGTCCAAAGCTGCTTCAGGTCGCCCACCACGGCCATCTGAAGTGTCCTCAACGAAAGCTTAGCAGCCTTCCACCTCCTAAATTGTAGTCACTGGGGAAAGACCTCATAGCAGCACTAAGATAGGAAAATGAGGAGACAAGACACGCACTAAGGACTTGTACAAAGGGAATTCATAATTATTCTGTTAAATATTCGACACAGATGGAATTTAATTGTTCAATAAATTTGTTTCTTGTTCTGGATTTAGTGTTGGCATTTATATTTGTAGTGAAGTGAGGGCAAAACCCATAAGGCTGGACTTAAGGAATGCAGTTGGATAAGAACATAAGAAATAGGAGCAGGAGTAGGCCATACGGCCTCTCGAACCTGCTCTGCCATTCAATCAGATCGTGGCTGATCTTCAAACTCAACTCCGCTTTCCTGCCCGATCCCCATATCCCTTGATTCCCCTAAAGTCCAAAAATCTAACTATCTTAGCTTTGAATATACTCAACGACTCAGCATCCACAGCCCTCCGGGGTAGAGAATTCCAAAGAGTCACAACCCTCTGAGTGAAGAAATTCCATCTCATCTCAGGCTTAAATGCGACCCCTTATTCTGCGACTATGACCCCCAGTTCTAGACACTCCAGCGAGGGGAAACAACGTCTCAGCCTCTACCTAGTCAAGCCCCCTCAGAATCTTATATGTTTCAATGAGATCACTTCTCATTCTTCTAAACTCCAGAGAGTATCGGCCATTTTACTCAACCTCTCCTCATAGGACAACCCTCTCATCCCAGGAATTAATCTAGTGAACTTTCGTTGCACTGCTTCGTAGTAGTAAGGACAGTGGTGATAAGAATTGTGGGCGGTTAGTGTATTTTTAAATTATAGTGTGTATCTAAGTACTCCTCCATGTTGAGCACCACTCGGAGGAATCACTGAGGGTAGCAAGGGCACAAAATGTACTCTGGGTGGAGACTTCAATATCCATCACCAAGAGTGGCTCGATACCACCACTACTGACCGAGCTGGCTGAGTCCTGAAGGACATAGCTGCCAGACTGGGCCTGCAGCAGGTGGTGAGAGAACCAACACGAGGGAAAAACCGACTTGACCTCGTCCACACCAATCTACCTGTCGCAGGTGCATCTGTCCATGACATTGGTAGCAGTGACCACTGTACAGTCCCTTGTGAAGACGAAGTCCCGTCTTCACACTGAGGACACCGTCCAATGTGTTATGTGGCGTTACCACCGTGCTAAATGGGATAGATTCAGATCAGACCTAGCAGCTCAAAACTGGGCATCCATGAGGCGCTGTAGGCCATCAGCAGTAGCAGAATTGTATTCCAGCACAATCTATAACCTCATGGACCGGCATATCCCTCACTCTACCATTACCAACAAGCCAGGGGATCAACCCTGGTTCAACGAGGAGTGTAGAAGAGCATGCCAGGAGCAGCACAAGGCTTACAAAAATGAGGTACCTACTTGGTGAAGCTACAACACAGGACTACATGCATGTTAAACAGCAGAAGCAGCATGCTATAGACAGAGCGAAGCAATCCCACAACCAACAGATCAGATCAAAGCTCTGCAGTCCTGCCACATCCAGTCGTGAATGGTGGTGGACAATTAAACAACTAACGGGAGGAGGAGGCTCCATAAACATCCCCATCCTCAATGATGGCAGAGCCTAGCACGTGAGTGCAAAAAATATGGCTGATGCATTTGCAACCATCTTCAGCCAGAAGAGCTGATTGGATGATTCATCTCGGCCTCCTCCCGAGATCCCCACCATCACAGAAGCCAGTCTTCAGCCAATTCGATTCATTCCACGTGACATGAAGAAAGGGCTGAGTGCACTGGACAGAGCAAAGACTATGGGCCCCGACAACATCCCGGCTGTATCAAGCGGCATTTACTCACCAATAACCTGCTCACCGATGCTCAGTTTGGGTTCCGCCAGGACCACAGGGATCCAGACCTCATTGCAGCCTTGATCCAAACATGGACAAAGGAGCTGAATTCCAGAGGTGAGGTGAGAGTGACTGCCCTTGACATCAAGGCAGCATTTGACCGAATGTGTCATCAAGGAGCCCCAGTAAAATTGAAGTCAATGGGAATCAGGGGGAAAACTCTCCAGTGGCTGGAGTCATACCTAGCACAAAGGAAGATGGTAATGGTTGTTGAAGGCCAATCATCTCAGACCCAGGACATCGCTGCAGGAGTTCCTCAGGGCAGTGTCCTTGGCCCAACCATCTTCAGCTGCTTCATCAATGACCTTCCCTCCATCATAAGGTCAGAAATGGGGATGTTTGCTGATGATTGCACAGTGTTCAGTTCCATTCACAACTCCTCAGATAATGAAGCAGTCCGTGCCCGCCTGCAGCATTCAGGCTTAGCCTGATAAGTGGCAAGTAACATTCACGCCAGACAAGTGCCAGGCAATGACCATCTCCAACAAGAGAGAGTCTAACCACCTCCGCATGACATTCAACGGCATTACCATCGCCAAATCCCCCACCATCAATATCCTGGGGGTCACCATTGACCAGAAACTAAACTGTACCTGCCACATAAATACAATACTGAGACTGAGACTGTCCACAGTAAACTGGGCAAATCTGTTAATGGGTAAAACGACTGATGATCAGTGGGAAATGTTTAAAGAAACATTTAACGTGATACAAAACCGGTTTATACCCCTGAGGGGCAAGGACTCTACTTGCCAAATGAGAAGAAACTTGCAAGGGATATCAAAACCAATATAAAGAACTTTTATAGATATATTAGGAAACAGAGGGTGGTCAGGAGCAGTGTTGGCCCCTTAAAAACTGAAAGTGGGGATATTGTCATTGACAATGGGGAAATGGCGGACATGTTGAATAATTACTTTGCATCAGTATTTACAGTAGAAAAAGAGGATAGCATGCCGGAAATCCCAAGAAAACTAATATTGAATCAGGGACAGGGACTCAATAAAATTAACATAAGTAAAACAACAGTAATGAAGAAAATAATAGCACTAAAGAGTGACAAATCCCCAGGACCAGATGGTTTCCATCTCAGGGTTTTAAAGGAAGTAGGTGAGCACATTGCAGATGGCCTAACTATAATCTTTCAAAGTTCTCTAGATTCAGGAACCGTCCCTCTAGATTGGAAAATTGCTCATGTCACTCCACTTTTTAAGAACGGAGAGAGAGGGAAACCAAGGAATTATAGACCAGTTAGTCTAACATCTGTTGTGGGGAAAGTGCTGGAGTCTATAATTAAGGATAGGGTGACTGAACACCTCGAAAATTTTCAGTTAATCAGAGCGAGTCAGCATGGATTTGTGAAAGGTTGGTCATGCCTGACAAACCTGATTGAATTTTTTGAAGAGGTGACTAAAGTAGTGGACAGGGGAATGTCAATGGATGTTATTTATATGGACTTCCAGAAGGCATTTGATAAAGTCCCACATAAGAGACTGTTAGCTAAGATAGAAGCCCATGGAATCGAGGAAAAAGTACGGACATGGTTAGGAAGTTGGCTGAGCGAAAGGCGACAGAGAGTAGGGATAATGGGTAGGTACTCACATTGGCAGGATGTGACTAGTGGAGTCCTGCAGGGATCTGTCTTGGGGCTTCAGTTATTCACAATATTTATTAACGACTTAGATGAAGGCATAGAAGGTCTCATATCTAAGTTTGCCAATGACACAAAGATTGGTGGCATTGTAAGCAGTGTAGATGAAAACATAAAATTACAAAGGGATATTGATCGATTAGGTGAATGGGCAAAACTATGGCAAATGGAATTCAATGCAGGCAAATGTGAGGTCATCCAGTTTGGACCAAAAAAGGATAGAACAGGGTACTTTCTAAATGGTAAAAAGTTAAAAACAGTGGATGTCCAAAGGGACTTAAGGGTTCAGGTACATCGATCATTGAAGTGTCATGAACAGGTGCAGAAAATAATCAATAAGGCTAATGGAATGCTGGCCTTTATATCTAGAGCACTCGAGTACAAGGGGGCAGAAGTTATGCTGCAGCTATACAAAACCCTGGTTAGACCGCATCCTGGAGTACTGTGAGCAGTTCTGGGCACTGCACCTTCGGAAGGACATATTGGCCTTGGAGGGAGTGCAGCGTAGGTTTACTAGAATGATACCCGGACTTCAAGGGTTAAGTTACGAGGCGAGATTACACAAATTGGGGTTGTATTCTCTAGAGTTTAGAAGGTTAAGGGGTGATCTGATCGAAGTTTATGAGCTATTAAGGGGAACAGATAGGGTTGATGGAGAGAAACTATTTCCACTGGTTGGGGATTTTAGGAGTAGGGGGCACAGTCTAAAAATTAGAGCCAGACCTTTCAGGAGTGAGATTAGATGCTAGCTCAATTGCTAATTTTAAATCTGAGATGGATAGCTTTTTGGCAACCAAAGGTATTAAGGGATATGGGCCAAAGGCAGGTATATGGAGTTAGATCACAGATCAGCCATGATCTTATCAAATGGCGGAGCGGGCTCGAGGGGCTGAATGGCCTACTTGTTCCTATGTCCCTATATCCTATAAATACTGTGGCTACAAGAACAGGTCAGAGGCTGGGTATTCTGCAGCGAGTGACTCACCTCCTGTCTCCCCAAAGCCTTTCCACCATCTACAAGGCACAAGTCAGGAGTGTGATGGAATACTTTCCACTTGCCTGGATGAATGCAGCTCCAACAACACTCAAGAAACTCAACACCATCGAAGCAGCCTGCTTGATTGGTACCCCATCCACCACATTAAACATTCACTCCCTCCACCATCGGCGCACCTTGGCTGCAGTGTGTACCATCCACAGGATGCACTGCAGCAACTCGCCAAGGCTTCTTTGACAGCACCTCCCAAACCTCTACCACCTCGAAGGACAAGGGCAGCAGGCACATGGGAACACCACCACCTGCACGTTCCCTCCAAGTCACACACCATCCTGACTTGGAAATATATCGTCATTCCTTCATCGTCGCTGGGTCAAAATCCTGGAACTCCCTACCTAACAGCACTGTGGGAGAACCTTCACCACACGGATTGCAGCGGTTCAAGAAGGCGGCTCACCACCACCTTCTTAAGGGCAATTAGGGATGGGCAATAAATGCTGACCTTGCCAGCGACACCCACATCCCATGAATGAATAAAAAAAAATTTGGGATGCGAGGGATGGTTCAGGTGAAGAGCTCTTTGATGAGCTGCTCTCTGAAAGTTCTGGCAGCTCGGGGCCATGGTGGCCGATGCCACTCCTGCTCTTTCTCCTCTTCATGGACCTCCTCCTCCTCCTGCTGCTCTTCTTTTTCCCAGGTGAGGGCTGGTCCATGATGGCAAAGTTATGGAGAATGCAGCAGACGACCACAAATCTGGACACCCACTGTGGGGTATACTGCAAATCACCTCCTCAATGGTCCAGGCAGCGAAAGCGTTGCTTGAGCATGCCGATTGTTTGTTCGATGATGTTTCTGGCGCTAACATGGCTCTCACTGTAGGCCAGCTCTGCAGTGGTTCCGGGTTCCTAAAGGGGATTTTTAAAAATTATTCGTTCACGGGATGTGGGCGTCGCTGGCGAGGCCAGCATTTATTGCCCATCCCTAATTGCCCCTGTCTCCCAGTAGACAGCCTGTAACTTGACGGCCTGGTAGGAACAAAGGCAGCACATAGCACTGGCACAGGATAAACAAATCATGACTGCTGCCAGGAAATGGGGCACAGACCTGCGTGATGCGCTGCCTGTGGTCACAAACAAGCTGGATCTTGAGAGAGTGTTACCCCTTTCTATTCAGAAAGATGGTGGTGTGGAGCACGCAAGGCAATATGGGTGCAGTCCATGGCACCTTGGACCTTGGGGAAGCCTGAAATGCAGGTGAAGCCTCGTACTCTCTCATCCTGCTTTGCTCTGTCCATGGGGAAAGAGATGTAGGTGTTCCTCCTGGTGTAGAGAGCTTCAGTGACCTCCCTGACACTGCGATGGACTGCAAACTATGAGATGTCACTGATGTCACCTGCAGCAGCCAAAAGGAGCCCGTGACATAAAAGTTAAGGGCCACGGTGACCTTGGCAGCTACAAGCAGTGTTATCCATGCCCTAACGTGAAGCTCAAGTTGTGGTTGCAGCAGGTGGCATAGCTCGGTGACAGCCTCCTTTGTGAAGCAAAAGTGCCTCATACATTGCTCCTCAGTGAAGTTGAGGTAGAAGTGCTCCCTGAAGACCCACTTCCTCCTCCTCCCTCTTCTGCGAGCTGCTCCTACTCTTTCCTATCTTCCTACTGCTCCTCCTTGTCATGCAGCCCCACAGGCAGCCTACCAGACCACTCAGAACTGCAGTAAAACTGTCTAGAAGGCAGCCAATAACAGAGTAGCAGCAGTCAAAACTTCTTAGAGCTCAGAATTAAGTTTTCAGAGTCAGAAAACTGGCCAATAAATACCCAGAAGTTAACTAGCAGCCTCAAATTACAAACACTGTATGTAGTGGATGAGCCCTTTAAATAGCGCTGCTGAAGAGTCCTTGCTGGTCGTTAGCGTTACAAGCTGCGGAGTTCTACAACAAGTGTAGGATCCTCATTTTAGTCAGTGATTTAAATAGTTCTGATGTGCGTCCTAGATGCCTACGCACCCCACCCATCATATTGGATGCTTAGGCTCACACTGTGCGCCTTAAAAACAGGCACGGCACCATCGAACTTCCAGGCCAATGTGCCCAAGTTCACTCATTGAGTATGGGTTACTTCCTATAAGCGGGCTGGATATTGGTTTTCTGATCACTTTCAACATCTTAATTTCACTCACCAGATTGCAGCACTGGTTCAAACTGCTCAGAGAGGCAAATCTCTTCCTGTTTCTGACGAATAATAGGCTGGATGTTTGGTGGAAGACCACGTGGGTTGCGGGAGAAGACAATGGCATAGCCATCATCACAGGTTCCATCATCCTTCTGTCTACGGCAGGAATATGTGATGGCATAGTTATCGTAGTCAGTGTCAATAACCCAATAGTGATCACCTAGAGCGCAAATTCAAACACTGTTCAATATCTGATCATTTTACATTCAATGTCATTGCTTGCAACTGTGGATATGCATCACACTGAAATTTGGGGAAAAGGAGTCTTTCAACATTATAAAATTGTAAACAATTTTACAACACCAAGTTATAGTCCAACAATTTTATTTGAAATTCACAAGCTTTCGGAGGCATCCTCCTCCCTCAGGTGAATGTTGTGGAAATGAAATCCTCGAACCCTTCGCATTTATAAATCACAGAACAATACCTGGTGATTACAGATAGTCTTTTCAACTGCCCGTTGCCAAGGCAATCACAGTGTGCAGACAGAGAGGTGTTACCTACAAGGCCACCGAATATACAAACCACCAAAAAAAAACAGAGAGAGAGGCAGAAACATAGAAACATCCAGAAGGAAGAGAAAGACAGCAAATGACCCGTTATATTAAAAACAGATAACATTTGTTCGCTGGTGGGGTTACGTGTAGCATGACATGAACCCAAGATCCCAGTTGAGGCTGTCCTCATGGGTGTGGAACTTGGCTATCAATTTCTGCTCGACGATTTTGCGTTGTCGTGTGTCTCGAAGGCCGCATTGGAGTATGCTTACCCGAAGGTCGGTGGCTGAATGTCCTTGACTGCTGAAGTGTTCCCCGACTGGGAGGGAACCCTCCTGTCTGGCGATTGTTGCACAGTGTCCGTTCATCCATTGTCGCAGCATCTGCATGGTCTCACCAATGTACCATGCTCTGGGGCATCCTTTCCTGCAACGTATGAGGTAGACAACGTTGGCCGAGTCACAGGAGTATGAACCACGCACATGGTGGGTGGTGTCTTCTCGTGTGATGGTGGTATCTGTGTCGATGATCTGGCGTATCTTGCAGATGATGTGGAGAGGTTACCGTGGCAGAGTTGTGTGGTGTCGTGGACGCTGTTCTCCTGAAAGCTGGGTAATTTGCTGCGAACGATGGTCTGTTTGAGGTTGGGTGGCTGTTTAAAGGCGAGTAGTGGAGGTGTGGGGATGGCCAAGCGAGGTGTTCGTCGTCATTGATGACATGTTGAAGGCTGCGGAGAACATGGCGTAGTTTCTCCGCTCCGGGGAAGTACTGGACGACGAAGGGTACTCTGTTGGTTGTGTCCCGTGTTAGTCTTCTGAGGAGGTCTATGCGATTTTTCACTGAGGCCCGTCGGAACTGTCGATCGATGAGTCGAGCGTCATATCCCGTTCTTACTAGGGCGTCTTTCAGCGTCTGTAGGTGTCCATCGCGTTCCTCCTCGTCTGAGCAGACCCTGTGTATTCGCAGGGCCTGTCCATAGGGGATGGCCTCTTTGACGTGGTTAGGGTGGAAGCTGGAAAAGTGGAGCATCGTGAGGTTGTCTGTGGGCTTGCGGTAGAGTGAGGTGCTGAGGTGCCCGTCTTTGATGGAGATTCGTGTGTCCAAGAAAGAAACTGATTCTGAGGAGTAGTCCACGGTGAGCTTGATGGTGGGATGGAACTTGTTGATGTTATCGTGTAGTCTCTTCAGTGATTCCTCGCCGTGGGTCCATAGAAAGAAAATGTCGTCGATGTATCTGGTGTATAGTGTTGGTTGGAGGTCCTGTGCAGTGAAGAAGTCCTGCTCAAACTTGTGCATGAAAATGTTGGCGTATTGGGGTGCGAATTTGGTCCCCATGGCTGTTCCGTGTGTTTGGGTAAAGAACTGGTTATCGAAGATGAAGACATTGTGATCCAGGATGAAGCAGATGAGTTGTAGGATGGCGTCTGGAGATTGGCTGTTGTTGGTGTTGAATATTGATGCTGCCGCAGCGATGCCGTCATCGTGGGGGATACTGGTGTATAGTGCCGAGACGTCCATTGTGGTGAGAAGTGTTCCTGGTTCAACTGGTCCGTGGGTACTGAGTTTTTGTAGGAAGTCTGTAGTGTCGCGACAGAAGCTGGGGGTTCCCTGTACGATGGGTTTCAGGATGCCCTCGATGTATCCAGAGAGGTTCTCACACAGGGTTCCGTTGCCTGATACGATAGGACGTCTGGGTGTTTTGACTTTGTGTATCTTTGGGAGGCAGTAGAAGTCTCCCACGCGGGGAGTACGTGGGATGAGAGCGCGTAGGATGCTTTGAAGGTCTGGATCGAAGGTCTTGATCAGCTTGTTGAGCTGGTGGGTGTGTTCTTTGGTCGGATCTGCGGGTAACCGTCTGTAGTGTTCCTGGTTGTCCAGTTGTCGGTATGCTTCTTTGCAATAGTCCGTTCTGTTCTGTATGACGATGGCTCCTCCTTTGTCCGATGTTGCGGTTGGTCTTGAGAGCGTTGATGGCACAACGCAACGCCATCGACGCTCTCAAGACCAACCGCAACATCGTCATCAAACCATACCCATCTTACCCATGTAACTGTCCAAATGCTTTTTAAAAGACAAAATTGTACCCGCCTCTACTACTGCCTCTGGCAGCTCGTTCCAGACACTCACCACCCTTTGAGTGAAAAAATTGCCCCTCTGGACCTTTTTGTATCTCTCCCCTCTCACCTTAAATCTATGCCCCCTCGTTATAGACTCCCCTACCTTTGGGAAAAGATTTTGACTATCTACCTTATCTATGCCCCTCATTATTTTATAGACTTCTATAAGATCACCCCTTAACCTCCTACTCTCCAGGGAAAAAAGTCCCAGTCTGTCTAACCTCTCCCTTTAAGTCAAACCATCAAGTCCCAGTAGCATCCGAGTAAATCTTTTCTGCACTCTTTCTAGTTTAATAATATCCTTTCTATAATAGGGTGACCAGAACTGTACACAGTACTCCAAGTGTGGCCTTACCAATGTCCTGTACAACTTCAACAAGACATCCCAACTCCTGTATTCAATGTTCTGACCAATGAAACCAAGCATGCCGAATGCTTTCTTCACCACCCTATCCACCTGTGCCTCCACTTTCAAGGAGCTATGAACCTGTACTCCTAGATCTCTTTGTTCTATAACTCTCCCCAATGCCCTACCATTAACGGAGTAGGTCCTGGCCCGATTTGATCTACCAAAATGCATCACCTCACATTTATCCAAATTAAACTCCATCTGCCAATCATCGGCCCACTGGCCCAATTTATCAAGGTCCCGTTGCAATCCTAGATAACCTTCTAGGATTGCAACCAATCTTGATGTCATCTGCAAACTTACTAACCATGCCTCCTAAATTCTCATCCAAATCATTAATATAAATAACAAATAACAGCGGACCCAGCACCGATCCCTGAGGCACACCGCTGGACACAGGCCTCCAGTTTGAAAAACAACCCTCTACAATCACCCTCTGCCTTCTGTCGTCAAGCCAATTTTGTATCCAATTGGCTACCTCACCTTGGATCCCATGAGATTTAACCTTATGTAACAACCTACCATGCGGTACCTTGTCAAAGGCTTTGCTGAAGTCCATGTAGACCACGTCTACTGCACAGCCCTCATCTATCTTCTTGGTTACCCCTTCAAAAAACTCAATCAAATTCGTGAGTCATGATTTTCCTCTCACAAAACCATGCTGACTGTTCCTAATTAGTCCCTGCCTCTCCAAATGCCTGTAGATCCTGTCTCTCAGAATACCCTCCAACAACTTACCCACTACATATGTCTGTGGTTCCCAGGCTTTTCCCTGCCGCCCTTCTTAAACAAAGGCACAACATTTGCTACCCTCCAATCTTCAGGCACCTCACCTGTAGCTGTCGATGATTCAAATATCTCTGCTCGGGCACCCGCAATTTCCTCCCTAACCTCCCATAACGTCCTGGGATACATTTCATCAGGTCCCGGAGATTTATCTACCTTGATGCGCGTTAAGACTTCCAGCACCTCCCTCTCTGTAATATGTACACTCCTCAAGACATCACCATTCATTTCCCCAAGTTCCCTAACATCCATGCCTTTCTCAACCGTAAATACCG
The DNA here is from genome assembly GCF_035084215.1 of Heptranchias perlo. Lineage (NCBI taxonomy): Eukaryota > Metazoa > Chordata > Chondrichthyes > Hexanchiformes > Hexanchidae > Heptranchias > Heptranchias perlo. Next base: position 161,323,937 of record NC_090325.1, read on the forward strand.
ATGTGAAATATTCATTCAGGATCTCACCCATCTCTTGTGGTTCCGCACATGGATGACCTTGTTGATCCTTAAGAGGCCCTACTCTCTCCCTAGTTATTCCTTTGCCCTTTATGTATTTGTAGAAGCTCTTTGGATTCTCCTTTGCCTTATCTGCCAAAGCAATCTCATATCCGCTTTTTGCCCTCCTGATTTCTCTCTTAACTCTACTCCGGCAATCTCTATACTCTTCAAGGGATCCACTTGATCCCAGCTGCCTATGCATGTCATATGCCTCCTTCTTCTTTTTGACTAGGGCCTCAATCTCCCGAGTCATCCAAGGTTCCCTACTTCTACCAGCCTTGCCCTTCACTTTATAAGGAATGTGCTTACCCTGAACCCTGGTTAACACACTTTTGAAAGCCTCCCACTTACCAGACGTCCCTTTGCCTGCCAACAGACTCTCCCAATCAACTTCTGAAAGTTCCTGTCTAATACCATCAAAATTGGCCTTTCCCCAATTTAGAATTTTAACTTTTGGGCCAGACCTATCATTCTCCATAGCTATCTTAAAACTAATGGAATTATGATCACTGGTCCCAAAGTGATCCCTCACTAACACTTCTGTCACCTACCCTTCATTATTTCCCAAGAGGAGGTCAAGTTTTGCCCCCTCTCCAGTCGGGCCATCCACATACTGAATGAGAAATTCCTCCTGAATACACTCAACAAATTTCTCTCCATCCAAGAAATGCTATGGCTGTCCCAGTCAATGTTGGGAAAGATAAAGTCCCCTACTATTACCACCCTATTTTTCTTGCAGCTGTCTGTAATCTCCTTACATATTTGCTCCTCAATTTCCCGTTGACTATTTGGGGGTCTGTAGTACAATCCTATCAAAGTGATCTCTCCCTTCTTATTTTTCAGTTCTACCCATATAGACTCAGTGGGCGAACCCTCGGATATATCCCCTCTCACTACTGCCGTGATGTTCTCCCTAATCAAGAACGCAACTCCTCCTCCTCTCTTACCTCCTGCTCTATCTTTCCTATAGCATCTGTACCCTGGAACATTGAGCTGCCAGTCCTGCCCTTCCCTTAGCCATGTTTCAGTAATAGCTATAACATCCCAGTCCCATGTACCCATCCATGCCCTGAGTCCATCTGCCTTGCCCATCAGACTTCTTGCATTGAAATAAATGCAGTTTAATCTGGACTTCCCTTGGTCTTTGCCCTGCTTTCTCAGACCATCTGTCCGGTCATGTTCTGTACACTCTCCCTTACTGCCTTTTGTTTCTGTCACCACTTTACTTCCCACTGACTTCCTGCATCGGTTCCCATCCCCCTGCCACATTAGTTTAAACCCTCCCCAACAGCACCAGCAAACACTCCCCCTCGGACATTGGTTCCAGTCCTGCCCAGATGCAGACCGTCCAATTTGTACTGGTCCCACCTCCCACAGAACCGGTTCCAATGGCCCAGGAATTTGAATCCCTCCCTCTTGCACCATTTCTGAAGCCACGTATTCATCCTAGCTATCCTGTCATTCCTACTCTGACTAGCCCGTGGCACTGGTAGCAATCCTGAGATTACTACCTTTGAGGTCCTACTCTTTAGTTTAACTCCTAACTCTCTAAATTCAGCTTGTAGGACCTCATCCTGTTTTTTACCTATATCGTTGGTGCCTATATGCACCACGACAACTGGCTGTTCACCCTCCCCCTCCAGAATGTCCTGCAGCCAAGACCATGCAGACGCTGTGACAACGGATGAACGGACACTGTGCAACAATCGCCAGACAGGAGGGTTCCCTCCCAGTCGGGGAACACTTCAGCAGTCAAGGACATTCAGCCACCAACCTTCGGGTAAGCATACTCCAAGGCGGCCTTCGAGACACACGACAACGCAAAATCGTCGAGCAGAAATTGATAGCCAAGTTCCACACCCATGAGGACGGCCTCAACCGGGATCTTGGGTTCATATCACGCTACACGTAACCCCACCAGCGAACAAATGTTATCTGTTTTTAATATAATGGGTCATTTGCTGTCTTTCTTTTCCTTCTGGATGTTTCTATGTTTCTGCCTCTCTTTTTTTTTTGGTGGTATGTATATTCGGTGGCCTTGTAGGTAACACCTCTCTGTCTGCACACTGTGATTGCCTTGGCAAAGGGCAGTTGGAAAGACTATCTGTAATCACCAGGTATTGTTCTGTGATTTATAAATGCGAAGGGTTCGAGGATTTCATTTCCACAACATTCACCTGAGGAAGGAGGAAGCCTCCGAAAGCTTGTGAATTTCAAATAAAATTGTTGGACTATAACTTGGTGTTGTAAAATTGTTTACAATTGTCAACCCCAGTCCATCACCGGCATCTCCACATCAACATTATAAAAGAGAGCAAACATTGCATAAAGATTTAGCATTCACTACAATTACCCTGCTCTGCTAGGTTACATAATTTGCTGCTTGTTTCCATGTTACATAAATTACCATTAAAACTGGGATATTTGAGACAGTACATTTACAAAAATATTACTTTATTAAGCATTGTACCACATTAGCAACTGCAAAATTAGTAGCCCTTCCACATTGTTGGAAAACCTTACAAGGCAACCTTATGAAACATTCGCTTGGAATTTCATCAGAGCTGCTCTCGCTCTGACACCATAACTTTGCTGGAAGTGCAGCAGAAAGCCTGTTAATTCGTAAATACCGGGGCGGGGGGGAATTGAATAATGGTCCGTTTTGGGCCGGGGTAGCGCGATGCCCGATGGACCGTACGCAGGCAGCACGTGAACTTTTCAGAAATTGGTAATGGGGTATGCACAGCGCACGTCATCAGCAGCCTGCACCTCTTAAAGGTGCAGGTGCACATTTCAAATGGCAGGTACACAGCTTGCTTGGAGGAGGGAAAGATGGCCACGAGAATAGCCGGACCGGCATGAGCTCCACGCTTCTCTGATGATGCTCTGGAGGCCCTCGTGGAAGGCGTGGACGAAAGGAGGGCCAACATGTACCCGCAGGGTGGCTGGAGACCCTCCAGACTGCAGCTCCGCAGGCATCGGCAGGCTGTGGCGCAGGAAGTAAACGCCAGGAGCATTGCACCACGCACGTGGGTGCAGTGCCGAAAGAAGTTCAATGATTTGACACGAGTGGTCAAGGTGATTGAATGCATCTGTCGAGTGGCACATCCTACCAACTGCCCCACTGCTCCACGCATCACACTCCCTGTCACCCACCCACCAACAAACACTGCCCATCCATACACAATGCTGTACTCGGCATGCTGCATCTCACCCGCACATAATACCACACTTGCACACCACACAACCACCACTCATAAGTCACACAAACTGGCAGCTATTTGACCATCACCCACACACCTTGCAGGACACTCACAGACACACTGTCCTCTGTCTTGCAGGAGAAGGTGGCACATAACAGCCGGCAGCAGGAGGGACCCGAGGGTGGACGGGCACGTTTACACATCCTCACCCCCCAGAGGAGACAGTGCTTAGGATCATTGGGCAGGCCGTTGCTGCAGCCATCACAATATGCCGCGCTGGAGGTCCCGATGAAGGGGGTCTCTGCATATCTAATACTCCTTCTCCTTTTCCACATCTCCCTACTCCCATAATCTTTTCTAACTCACGTGCTTCACATGCTGTCAGCACACACGTCTTAGTTGCTCCTCTCCCCACTCCATGACTGTTTCCCTTTGTCATTGCAGATACCCAAGAACATGTGGCGGCACAGTCTGAGGAGGAGGAGGAGGACACTGAAGCCACACCGTCACTCGATCTGACACTTGCTTTCACCAGCTCAGAGACTGAAACTTTGCATCCTTTAGAGGTTAGGATGGAGGAGGGATCTGCACATGGTGAGACACCGAGCACAAGTGTGCAGGAGCCGTGGTGGAGGGAACAGATACCACAGGTGCCAGCTCGCCGGAGGGTGAGGTCACTCACTAGTTCTGCTGCAGTGGAGTCAGATGAGGACTTCGATGGGCCAGGCTACAGAAACCGGCTGATGGGCGTACACCACCAAATGCTTGGGGCACCGGAAAGCCTGCCAGAAAGCCTGCGGACAATGAGAAGGGGCATGGAGGAGTCCAGCTCCAACTTGGCGCAGGGCTTTGCACAGAGCTTGGAGCCCATCCTTTCCAACATGGAACAGGTGGTCACCTCCATCAGCGCACCTGTGGAACCCACCAGGATGCAGCGTCTGATGACTGATGTCACAGCTTCCATTGCAGCACAAACATCTGCCATCCAAGGTCTGACGGCTGCATTTGCAGCTCAGACTGCTGCCTTGGAAGCTCAGACTGCTGCTATCATGGCTCTGGGGACCACTGTGGAACGGGGCTTCCAGGGCATCACAGCACTCCAGCAATCCGTTCTCCAGCTGATCACCAGGATTGCTGAGGCCCCGCCCCGGGAAAATGGCAGTGGCGCCATGGCAGTTGGACCTGCTGTCCTCTCTCAGGATGACAGCTTTCCTGCTCCCACCCCTGCCACTCTGCCAGTAACCCTGTTATTGCCTATCGGCCAGCCAGGCCAGACTGCTGCAGCCCATGCTTCAATGGTGCAGTCTGAAGCTGGGCCCTCCCGGCCCAGAGCTGCTTGAGGTCATCCTCCAAGGCCATCTGCACGCTCCTCTATTGAAGGCCAGCAGCCTCCTACCACCCATGCTCCAGACACTGGGGAAGCACCTCATAGGTAGGATAGGTAAAGACACATGAACAAAAGGCACTAAGGGAATGCACAAGGGTGAATAGTTCTGTTATGTTTGCATAATTTAATTTATTCATTGATAAATGAGACTTTGATTTTGCATTTGGGGTGGTTTTTTTTATGCAATGAGCTGAGAGGAAAACCAATATGTAATCAGATGGAGGGCGATTTGATTGTCTTGTGGGAGCGGAAAAGTGGGGAGTGGGGGGATGTAGTTCAAATTATTGATAGCGGGCACAGATCAGGCGAGCACGCAGAGCCCTTGCAGACAAGGCGTGTGGTTCCTGCTGCACCCTTGCATCTTTCTGCACTTCCTCTTCCGGCTCCACCCCCTCCTCCTCCTCCTCAGCCTCTTCCACTTCCTACTCCTCTGCCTCTTTCTCCTCAGCCTCGTCCTCCACCACCTCTGGCTCAGGGTCTTCTCCAATCATTGGTGGCAAAGGCTAGTCCTTCATGATGGCAACGTTGTGCAGCATGCAGAAGACCACCACAAATCTGCCCACCCGCTCAGGGGAGTACTGCAGGGCTCCTCCAGACCGGTCCAGGCAGCGGAAGCGTTGTTTGAGGAGGCCTGTGGTGTGCTCCACGATGTTGCGTGTGGCAGCATGGCTCTCATTATAGGCCTGCTGTGCACGTGTGCATGGGTTCCTGACCGGTGTCATGAGCCACATTGTGAGTTGATAGCCCTTGTCGCCCAGTAGCCAGCCTTTGACCTGCCGAGTCGGGTGAAAGATAGCTGGCACGTTGGACTGCCGCATGACGAAGGCATCATGACTGCTCCCAGGGTAACGAGCATCGACCTCCATGACTTGATGCGTGTGGTCGCACACCAGCTGCACGTTGAGGGAGTGGAAGCCCTTTCGGTTGACAAAGATGGCTGAGTTGATGTGCGGGGCACGCAGGGCAATATTCATGCAGTCAATGGCACCCTGCGCCATGGGGAAGCCAGCAATGCGGGCGAACCCCCATGCTCGCTCATTCTGCTTGTCTCTGTGTAGAGGGAAGTTGATGAACCTGTTCCTCAGGTGGTACAGTGCATCTATGACCTCCCTTATGCAGCAGTGCACTGCATACTGCGAGATGTTGCACATGTCGCCAGCAGAGGCCTGAAATACTCCTGAGCTGTAGAAATTCAGCGTCACGGTGACCTTCACAGCCTCAGGCAATGCTGTCCTCGCCCTGCTCTGAGGCTGTAGTTGTGGCTGCATCAGTTGACAGATCTCGATCACGGCTTCCTTGGTGAACCTCAGGAGTCGGATGCAATCCTCCTCGGTCATGTTGAGATAAGAGAATTGATCTCGGAAGTCCCTCATTGGGTAGGGCCTCCTGCTCAGTGCCCTGTGCCTCCTCGTCCTCCGTTTCCTCGCAGCTTGACCTGCTATGCATGGCCTCTCTGCATGCTCCCAGTCGTGCTCAATGCGCAGCGGGAGCCCTAGCAGACCACCCATGGTTGGCAGGAATGTTGTTCAAACCACTCTCAAATCTAGACTAGGAACTCTCAGTAAGAATAGGGAGCTTCAAAAAACACTTCCTACTCCACCAGCAGCCAGAAGCAATAATCCAGCAACTAACCTGCAACACCTGCATGGCCCCTTTAAATAGCTGGTTCGGGGGTCCTCCAGGCACTGTAGGACACGTTCAGATGATCGGGGTTAAGACTGTGCGTTGAGTTGAGCGTTAAGGTCGAAAATGGTGTCGATCACTTTAAATCAGCGTTGCACACTGATTGCACACATTTTCTCCCTACTTTACATGCTTCCAGCGTTCGGTATTTGCACATGCACAAACTTCTATAGCAGGATGGTGTCCGGCGCACGTCATACTGGAAACATGCGAGCGCATCTAAGATGCCATCTTGGATGTCAGAGAGGCCATGTAGCTCCAAAACAATGGGCACTGCACGGCCCAATTTAGCACCCAGGGTTTCTGCCACACTTCTGGCAAAGTTACAGCATGGAGCAGAAGCAGCTCCAAGGAAATTCCTGGTCATTGAGCTGCACAGAAGTTACAAAATTCACTAAGAGAGCTGTGCATAAAGGGGTTTGTTAGGCATGTTCATTTATTAAAGTTTTATTGTATCATTATATGTTAATGTGGAAAGTTAGTGATTTGAATAATCACTTTCAGACAAATTCATATTACATCGTCATCACCCTCAGAAATAGAACCATCAGTAGTTTATAGCACAGAAAGAGGCCTATTGTGTCTGTGCTGCTTCTTTGCTATAGAGCAATCCAAAACTAATCTCACCACATTCTCCCAATAGCCATGTATCTTCCTCTACTTCAAAAGCGTATCCAATTTTCCCTTAAAAGATGCAATGGTCTCTGCCTCAAACATTCTCTGTGGCAAAACATTCCTTGTTCCCACAAACCTTTATGTAAAGAATTTTCTCCCATCCTCTCTAAGCACTCTCTTAGTGACAATTTTAAATTAAAACAACAGCAGCAGCAACAACTTGCATTTATATAGTGCCTTTAAAGTAGTAAAACGTCCCAAGGCATTTCACAGGAGCGTTATCAAACAAAATTTGACACCGAGCCACATAAGGAGATATTAGGACAGGTGACCAAAAGCTTGGACAAAGAAGTAGATTTTAAGGAGATCCTTAAAGGAGGAAGAGAGAGGTAGAGAAGCAGAGAGGTTTAGGGAGGGAATTCCAGAGCTTAGGACCTAGGCAGCTGAAGGCAATGGTGGATCGATTAAAATTGGGGATGCGCAGGAGACAAGAATTGGAGGAGCGCAGAGATCTTGGAGGGTTGTAGGGCTGGAGGAGATTACAGAGTTAGGGATGGTCGAAGCCATGGAGGGATTTGAAAACAAGGATGAGAATTTTAAAATTGAGCATACCCAGAGTAGGAGCCAATGTAAGTCAGTGAGCACAGGGGTGATGGGAGAACGGGATTTGGTACGAGTTAGGATACAAGCAGCAGAGTTTTGGATGAGCTCAAGTTTATGGAGGGTTGGAGATGGGAGGCCGGTCAGGAAAGCATTGGAATAGTTGAGTCTAGAGGTAACAAAGGCATGGATGTCGATTTCAGCAGCAGATGAGCTGAGGCAAGGGGACGGAGACGGGCGATGTCACGAAGGTGGAAGTAGGCGGTCTTGGTAATTGAGAGGATATGGGGTCGGAAACTCAGCTGAGGGTCAAAGAGGATGCCAAGGTTGAGAACGGTCTAGTTCAGCGTCAGACAGTGGCCAGGGAGAGGGATGGAGTTGGTGGCTAGGGAACAGAGTTTGTGGCGGGGACCAAAGATAATGGCTTCAGTCTTCCCAATATTTAGATGGAGGAAAGTTTTGTTCATCAGACCAGCAATGTGACAAATGAGAGTCAGTGGAGGGGTCGAGGGAGGTGGTGGTGAGGTAGAGCTGGGTGTCATCAGCGTACATGTGGAATCTAATGTTTTTAGATGATGTCGCTGAGGGGCAGCATGTAGATGAGAAATAGGAGGGGGCCAAGGATAGATCCTTGGGGAACTCCAGAGGTAACGGTGCGGGAGTGGGAAGAGAAGCCATTGCAGGTGATTCCCTGGCTACGACCGGAGAGATAAGAATGGCAAGTGCAGTCCCACTCAGCTGGACGACTGAACATTATTCACTCCTCAACCAAAGCAAATAGAATGCCAATTTTGAACTTTCATCCAAAAGGAGCGCAAAGCTAACGGCGCCTGTCCAATGCGAGGCCCAAACCATCATCAGTCGGCAAGCTGCTAGCAGGCAGCTCAAAACCGGGAGGCGGAAAATCTGGCTGCTCCATGGGTGAAACCGGAGGTCAGCAGTAAAAGGGTGGGGGCCTACCCAGCAGCCGGCACTGGGCCACAGTATGCTCCTCCTGGCCCCTCAAACGCTACTCCAGAAAATGTTCCAGGTTGGTTTTGGAGCAGCCTCTGCCGGTCCCTTTAAGGACCATTGGTTAGGTCACTGCCTGGTACAAATGGGGGGAACATGCATGGCCCATACTCCGTTCATTTGTAATTCAAATGAATTAGGTAGGACCCCGATTTGCATATGTAAACAGCGACTCGCCTTTTTTTGGATGGGAGTGCTGGGTGTGCACTCACAGGCATGCCTGAAAATCGCATTAGGTGGCTCTTGGGCATCTAAGGGGCAGCCGCTGTTTCCCTGCCATTTTCAACGACCAGTCATGTCATAAACATAGCCTGCCATTGAAAATTGCCCTCATAGTCTATCCCCTTTCACTCTATCATAATCCTTCATCCTTTTAGTCTTCTCTAACTCTTAGTATCTCATGTCTCTCCTTATAACTATTGTTTCCCCTCACTATCATTATCCTCATGAATGTACACTGTACGCTCTTCAAGTCTGTAATTTCCTTTCTATAATAAGTTGCCCAAAACTGCACACAGTATTCTGGCTGGAGCCTAACCAATATTTACATAAATTCATCATTACTTCTTTACTTTTGTACCCCTATTTATCAAACCCTAAATTCTATTTCCTTTTGGCTTCATCCATCTGCATTCACACTTTCAGGGAATTATTGCCTAGAAATTCGAACGCACTCGAAAACAGGTAACAATACCCATGACTGAATGGAGTGGCCGGCGGCGCACATGATATTGTGCCTCGAGCCTCATTATCATCAAGTCGGTGAGCTACAGATACCTAATAGATGCCCCCAGACAGCTCGTCGATGAAGTGAAATTGAAGATTGGGCCACTGCGATATGCGTGGGAAGGCAGAGCTCCACGAGGATGGACATGTCGGGCAACCAATGGCATGAGTATAGGGGTGGAGTGGTTGGAGGCAGGAAGTCATGTGATAAAACCTCTTGGAATACCTCCAACCTGAGTTAACAACCGTACCCTGGATGCTGATTTTTTTTTGCCTGTACCAATATGACAGGCACTTGCGGCTTGTAATGAGCCCGAAAAACAGGCGCTGCAAATTTCTAGACGTAGGATCTCTCTGGTCATCTGCTCATCCATTCCTTTTAGCATCTTTCCATTTAGTGTATACTCCTACTCCTTGTTTTTTTTCCCCAAAATCTATTACCAGTGAAGGGATTCGCAAAATTTCACATGTTCCCCCCACCCCGAAGATTTATTGGAGTTATTAAAGAAACCCTGGTGTGACTGTTTTAAAAAATCCAAGGTCTCTCAAAATGGCTGCAGTCAGACACATGGCCGAGGACCGGCAGATTTGAAATTGCATTCTCAACAACTTGGCAGGCATCGTGTCTCAGACAGGTTTCTTTAAACAATGCAGCTGCATTCTAGCCCTGAGGCAAGCTATCAACATGGCCGGCCAACACATCAAAATTTGAGCAGGAAGTGATCGCAGGACAAAAGGTGAACCATCAAGGTACATTCGGAACAATGGTAAAGCAGTTAGCAAACAGATCGATACAGGAAATGGCCATTAATGTAAATGGGCCAGAGATGGGGTCCTTTGTCTTACGTTTCGTGCTTAAATCAAACAATGAAGCAAGCTGATAAGGTATGAAAAAAACCTGTTACCAAGAGGGTATAACTGGGGCTGCCCAGTATATCTCTGGCTGGCTCTTCTCTCTTCGCCTCTTGGCCCTGTCCTGTCTGTCTGCTAGCACCTAAGAAGGAAGCCATCCAGTAAACCTCGCAACCACATGTCGACGGCAGCAGCAGGCACAGGGGCCAGGCCTTTTCATCTGTTTCACCGGTGAGCATTAATTTTCTGGCCGCCACAAGACAACCTAGCATAAGTGTAAGGTTGGGGGTTAAGGGATATTGCTAAACTTGTGATTTTAGAATTTTCCCTCGATGTGTCTGTTTCTTTCAACCCGATAAGTGTAAGACTGTATTACATCCATAGTGATTTCTTTATCTTCTGTATTATACTGTTTACCTTGTAGTTTTAGTTTTCTTATTAATAAACATTGGTTTTCCTTGTACCAATCCACTGGTCTGTTTGTCTGTCTTTGTTACCACTCGATAAGTCCTCAGCTCAGAATCAGGAAGGGGTAAGCGATTCGCAACCGCACTGCGGGCAGGGCAGCTCAGGAAAACATAACTGGCTGACCTATTATAAGCCCGAGAAACAGTAAAAAAAGAAACCCCTTACAGAAATGGCGAGTCAGGCAGGAGCTGAGGCGAAAGTGTGTAACAAGACAGACAGTGGTGCGGAGGAGGAATCCGCAATGGAGATAAGGTTGTCTGCCTATGTGTGCGGCAAGGTAAATATCGCGAAAAAGTGGGTGGGCGATATGTTAAAGGCCGAGCGTCCCATAGATGCAGCCATCCAGTGGACAGCAAGTAAACAGTATAAGAAAAGTATTGAGAAGGCGGTCTGGCTCTTGTGTTTTAAAAAGCAGGTCTTTGTACTAGACCGTGGTGTAGCAGCGCGAGCAGCCAAGATTAAACAGTTGACCCTAGAGCTGCAGGAAAAGACAGCAGCTGAAGAGCAAGGGTTAGCAGCGCTCCAGGCAATTAGCCAAGAAAGGGCGCAGATGGCAAGGGACCACCAGGCAAAGGTAGAGCGCCTGGAATACCAGATCGCTGAGCTCAAAAGTAGCACTAGGGGTAGAATGGAACACCTGGAATACCAGGTCAGAGAGGCGAGAGGCAGTGAGGTTATGTTAATGGATAAGATCCACAGCCTCACGCAAGAATTAAAAGAGCAGGAGGAGAAAGTAGGCGAGGTAAAGGCAGCATATAAGCTGGCCTGCGCCCAGGGGTTTGAGGACGCAGATCATCGCCCCTGCAGGCAGGAAATAGAACGTTTGGGCATGGCCTTAGCGAGGGCGAAGGGCATGGTATGCCTCCTTAGCCCGAAGGCGGGCCAGTCGGATTTTACCGGCAACCCAAACAGGGAAGTCCCACAGGCAGCTCCCAGAACGACACTGGTTAGGGAACCAGAGGCTTCATGGCCATCACCCATAGCCCCGAGTTTTCAGGAGGTCTGGCAGCAAGGGGGGGTGGAGGATGAAGCATTAGGGGAGACCCAGCAATTCCTGGTAGATAGACCAGGACCGGGACCAGTGTACCCCCTCCGACAACGGAGGTACGGCCCGCCCGCCGATGGCGAGGACCTAGGGGCCATCCAGAACCAGTTTGTAGTGCCGCATGGCACCCCACAGCTCAGGGCCATGGTTAGCCATATCCCTAAGCTTACAGTGGAGGGAGACCCCTCTCTACACTTCCGTGAGATAGAGCAGGCAGCGTGCATTAATGACTGCGATGAAGCAGAACAAGCAAAAATGCTGCTGTTTTCTCTGGGGGGTGACCTCCTCCAAACCTTATCAGATGAGTGCAAAAGGGGGCAGAAAGATTACGAGGAGTTAAAGGATGAGATATTGGAGGCCATGGGACTAAATGATGGGAGTCCATTCGCCCGGGTGGGAAAAACGGTACAGCTCCCTGGGGAGTCCCCACAGGCTTTCGCAGACAGGCTGTGGCCAGTCTACCGGAGCGCATGCCCGGGAATGCCAGGGCGGACACTCCTGAACAGAGATCAATTAGCCCACTGGCTCCGCTGTCTCATGACAAACTGCCTGCCCCAAATTCGAACACGAGCTGCGGCCTGGTTTGACCCCCGTAGCCCCCAGACCACCGAGGAAACGGTGATCCGCCAGCTCACGATAGCATTTAAAAATATCAGGGGTATCGAGACGCCCCAACCCAAGGGGAAAGTCCACGAGGTTAAATCAGGGGCCCAGCATAAAAGGGAATGGCACCAGGAAGGGAATTGTCCCGCCCAGGCTAAGTTAAACTGCTATGGTTGCGGGAAGGACGGCCACTTGCGGAAAGATTGTAAAAACCCCTGGAAGGATACTAAGGGAAAGAATCCCACCGCCCCAGCCCAAAAGGCAGCGATGGGGGAGGCAGAGACAGGAATTGCCCCCGCTGCCATGGAGTCATTTTTTGAGGCCATGCGATCTTTTATGGCCAGCCAGGGAAGAATAGGAGCCACTACCGGTGTGGTCGCTCCCTCAGCCCCCTCTGACGATGCCCCGCTATGACTAAAGCCCGCACAGCCTGTCTACCTGTGTGCTCTCCGGTATGATGGATGGAAGAGACCGCTCGTGCAGATGGAGGTAGAGAAGGTTGAAGGGACTTATCTGCTGGATACGGGGGCATCATGCACCGTGATCCACGCAGCTAATCGCACCACCTCACCTCTGTCTAGCGGAGTTCCATACATCCTATCGGGGTTCACCGGCAAGGAACAGGCGGGAGCATTCTCCAAGCCGCTCTCAATCCGCCTGGGCCCACTCCAAACCAAGTGGACGTGTGTCCTGGCGAGGTGGGAAGCGGAGGGAGGAAAGGGGATCCTAGGGGCCGACTTCATCGTGGGCCACGGGATCCTCGTGGATCTCCGCAACCATTGCCTTTGGGGAGCCGACACCGGTGAGGAGAATGGCGTGGTAGTTATCCCAGGAAAAGAAGGGAAGGGAACCCTGTGTACTGTGAAGCCGAAAGGAGGTTACGACCTCGGGCTCATGGTGGAGGGTGTCCCGGAGGAATTTAAAGCAGTCGTGCAGGCTCGCAAGGCTGCGTTCGCCACGCACAAACACGACTGCGGGAGGGTCACCGGGTTTGAGGTCAGGGTAGATGGCGACCCCATGGCCCGGCCCCAGAAGCAGTATAACTTTCCTAGAGAAGCAGAGCCCGATATGGAGATGGCCATATCCTCGTTGGTGCAGCAGGGAGTGCTGAGGCCCATAGCCACCCATGTTAATTCTCCGCTTTGGCCGGTCAAGAAACCGGACAATTCATGGAGAGCCACGGTGGACTATCGGGTGCTCAACAGCAATATCCCCGCGTGTGCCCCCACAGTGGCAGCAGTTGCCGACCTCATCGGAAGCATTCCAGCATCCGCGACTACGTTCACGGTGCTGGATATTTCAAATGGGTTTTGGTCAATCCCCTTAAGGAGGGAAGACCAGTATAAGTTCGCTTTTACTTTTAAGGGGCAACAGTATACTTGGAACTGCTTGCCGCAAGGTTTTCATAACAGCCCTAGCATCTTTCACCAGTGCATGGCGAGTAGTTTAAAGGAATTTAGCCAGCCCAGGCAATTGGTGCAGTATGTAGACGACCTGCTCTTGTTTACCGACTCAGTCGGGGAGCATGGCCCGCTACTGGCCGAATTGCTGGAGCTGTTGCAGAGGAAAGGTTTTAAAGTGAACCCTAGGAAAGCGCAGGAGGTGAAATTGCTGGGCCTGACCGTTCGCGCAGGGGAACGAGCCATAGACAAGGCTAGGAGGGAAGCGGTCCAAGAGCTACCAGTTCCCAGTACTGTGGAGGCGAAAAAGCAGGCAGCTGGGATCCAACCCGAGGTTAGAAATCCCCAGCTCCCAGCAGCTCCCAGCTCACAGGCAGCACATACAGGTGCAGTCAGGGGAGGAGTCACCCAGACCCCTGTCCAAACCACTCCCCCTCTCTTCTGGGACTCAGGAGGGGAGGAGGAGGAGCCCGAGGCAGGTAGCCCCACCCCCGACCCAGGTTTTGAACCTGGAGAGGAAGACTCTCAGCAACAGGCAGCAAACAGCAGGGGGTTGCCTGTCCCCAGCTCAGACTTGGGAAGGGAGGAGCCACAGGGGAAAAGTCCCCAGCCAGCGAGGGCTGCGACCCACAGCAAGGGTCCGCTCGCCAGGGTAGCCCCACCAACAGCACTTCCTAGGAGGTCCCCTCGGACACCCCAGCCTAGGAAGGCATGGTCGCCGGCTCCCCAGTTTAAAAGGGCTACCTCCCGTGCTAAAGTTAAGTCGAAAGACAAAGGTCCTCAGCCAGCAGTCGCGGGCTGTGAGGGACCGGAAGTAAAGCTCAGTACAGCCAAGCCGCAGGGAGCAGCCTGCAGCAGTCCTGACAGAATTTGAGCTGGCCGCTCGGAGACGGGCGGCGGACGTATATAACTTTAGCAGTTAAGTTTGTAGTTTTAAGTTAAGATGTATAGGTTTATTATAAGGTGTGGAACCGTAATGTAATTTTAAGATGGAACCGTTCCAATGTTGTCTACGTGAGCCGAGGTCGAGGGACCCGCTCACACTTCACCCGAGCCAGGCAGCCTATATGGGGCCCGGCCAGATGTTAAATTTTATCAGTTTGATTTTTCAGATGGTGACAGAACCAGACTAAACACCCACGAGCTTTTGGACGGGATTGGGAGACAAAGAAGGGGTGTTTTTAACGATGTCTTAACTGGTTTTAACACGGGGTCTTCTGTCATCAACAGCTTAGATGACATCGAGCTGCAGACCCAGATTAATGGTTTAAAAACGCAATTAAAGACAGGGTGGAGAACATTGGTGTCATTCAGGGGGGTGCACACGTTCGTTTCACAGCGGTCCCACCCTCCGTCATAAATTGGGAGCATGGTATGACGGGTACTGACCTCTCGGGGTGCCAGAGCCGGGGATCACACATAATCCTGTGTCCCCAGCACTTGAACGCCTATTCAAAACCGCAGTGCGGGTTCAGAGCTGCTGACGCGAAGCCTATAAACTGCACCATGGAAGCCATGGCACAAGGCCATGTTCCCCCACAGGTGGCGTATATAGGAGGTGGGACATATTGCATCACCACAGCAGCGTCTCACTACCAGCATGGTCAGCACAGCTGGTGTGCGGTGAGTGACAGCAGTTTCTGCTTTAAACCCCAGGCAGAAGTTCAAGTGGCACAGATACGAATTGTCCCCATCCCTGAACCATCCACTGTTCACCTCACTGTGAAAGAGAATTTCACCAACCTCCAAAAGTATGTAGCCCACTTTGGCTATCAGATCCCCCCTCTCCCAGAACACCTCGTTAAATTATTAAAAGCAGTAGGGGTGTCCCAAAAACACTTTTACACGCTGGAACAGAAGACTGTCCAGATAGGGGCCGATATTCTGAGTATTACGACCCCACCCTGGTGGGACATCTTTGAGAATATAGAGGTCCCCTCCTGGATTCGTCTGGCATCACACGTGCTAGTAATCTGTCAGCTCGGGATCGTCCTCTACCTGGTTTGCATCCAGTGTAGGAATAGGGGTCTCGAGGTAGTAGTTAGAACACAAAGGGTATGGAAGGACCAGTATGCTCGGGTGGACGAAACACCCGTGTGAGTTCGGGGACGCATCCCTTGCGAGTGATGGCAGCCTGTTTCATTATTTTAATTAAGATGGTCCCTTCCGTTTGTTGTTTTCAATAAAGTAATGTTTACGTTTTGATGTTATTTTGAATAAAGATTGTTCATTGTTGTGTTGTATAGTATGCGAAATACTGTTTCATCCCAAGTGGTGCAGGGGTATTTGGACCCCTCCGTGCTGGGATTGTTGTAATTCAACCTTGTTTTCTATCCGAATGCCTGCCATACACTGGGGTTCTCTCCAAGTAAGGGAATGTATGTGTCGAGGGATTAGGGATAGGTAAATAAAGGGGAAGGTTGTTTGCGACAGTCAGAAATCTTTGCTCACCTTGCATGGACACTTCAAGCAAGTTTAAGTATCCACAGGGGGGAGTGAAGGGATTCGCAAAATTTCACATGTTCCCCCCACCCCGAAGATTTATTGGAGTTATTAAAGAAACCCTGGTGTGACTGTTTTAAAAAATCCAAGGTCTCTCAAAATGGCTGCAGTCAGACACATGGCCGAGGACCGGCAGATTTGAAATTGCATTCTCAACAACTTGGCAGGCTTCGTGTCTCAGACAGGTTTCTTTAAACAATGCAGCTGCATTCTAGCCCTGAGGCAAGCTATCAACATGGCCGGCCAACACATCAAAATTTGAGCAGGAAGTGATCGCAGGACAAAAGGTGAACCATCAAGGTACATTCGGAACAATGGTAAAGCAGTTAGCAAACAGATCGATACAGGAAATGGCCATTAATGTAAATGGGCCAGAGATGGGGTCCTTTGTCTTACGTTTCGTGCTTAAATCAAACAATGAAGCAAGCTGATAAGGTATGAAAAAAACCTGTTACCAAGAGGGTATAACTGGGGCTGCCCAGTATATCTCTGGCTGGCTCTTCTCTCTTCGCCTCTTGGCCCTGTCCTGTCTGTCTGCTAGCACCTAAGAAGGAAGCCATCCAGTAAACCTCGCAACCACATGTCGACGGCAGCAGCAGGCACAGGGGCCAGGCCTTTTCATCTGTTTCACCGGTGAGCATTAATTTTCTGGCCGCCACAAGACAACCTAGCATAAGTGTAAGGTTGGGGGTTAAGGGATATTGCTAAACTTGTGATTTTAGAATTTTCCCTCGATGTGTCCGTTTCTTTCAACCCGATAAGTGTAAGACTGTATTACATCCATAGTGATTTCTTTATCTTCTGTATTATACTGTTTACCTTGTAGTTTTAGTTTTCTTATTAATAAACATTGGTTTTCCTTGTACCAATCCACTGGTCTGTTTGTCTGTCTTTGTTACCACTCGATAAGTCCTCAGCTCAGAATCAGGAAGGGGTAAGCGATTCACAACCGCACTGCGGGCAGGGCAGCTCAGGAAAACATAACTGGCTGACCTATTATAAGCCCGAGAAACAGTAAAAAAAGAAACCCCTTACACCTCCCACTTATCCATATTAAATTGCATCTATCTATGTCATTGTAGCAATATTAGGAACAAAGTAACAGGAGTAAGCCATTCAGCTCCTCAAGCCTAATCCGCCATTCAATTAGATCATGGCTGATGTGTATGTTAACTCCATCTACCCACCTTGGTTCCATATCCCCTCATACCATTGCCTAACAAAAATCTATCAATCTCAGCTTCGAACTTTTCAATTGACCTAGCCTCAACACCTTTTTGAGCGAGAGAGTCATAGAGTCATACCTCACACTTTTCCAGATTGAATTCCATTTGCCACTTTTCTGCCCACCTGACCAGAAGGATGTGATTGCATTGGAGAGGGTACAGAGGAGATTTACGAGGATGTTGCCAGGATTGGAGAATTTTAGCTATGAGGAAAGATTGGAGAGGCTAGGGCTGTTCTCTTTGGAACTGTGGAGGCTGAGGGGTGATTTAATTGAGGTGTACAAAATTATGAGAGTCCTCGATAAAGTGGATAGGAATGACCTATTTCCCTTAGCAGAGAGGTCAATAACTAGGGGGCATAGATTTAAAGTGATTGGTAGAAGGATTAGAGGGGAGCTGAGGAATTTTTCTTTCACCCAGAGGGTGGTGGGAGTCTGGAACTCACTGTCTGAAAGGGTGGTAGAGGTAGAACTCATTTAAAAAGTACCTGGATGTGCACCTGAAGTGCCATGACCTACAAGGCTACGGATCAAGTGCTGGAAAGTGGGATTCGGCTGGATGGCTCATTTTCAGCCGGTGCAGATACAATGGGCCTCCTTCTGTGCCATAAATTTTCTATGATTCTATGATTTAGTCTATTGCTATCTTCCTGCAGTCGACAGCTTTCCTCCTCACTATCAACCACACGGCCAATTTTTGTAACGTCTGCAAACTTCTTGATCAAGCCCCCTACATTCAAGTCCAAATCATTAATATATATCACAAAAAGCAAGGGATCTCGTACTGAGCCTTGCAGAACCCTACCGCCTTCCAGTCGCAAAAACACCGTCAACCATTACCCTTTGCTTCCTGCCATTGAGCCAATTTTGGATCCAACTAGCCTCTTTCCCTTGCTCAGTTACAGATTTCCACTATCCTTTGTGTGAAGAAGAGCTTCCTGACATCATCCCTTAACAGCCTAGCTCTAATTTTAAGGTTATGCCCCCTTGTGGATTCCCCCACCAGAGGAAATAGTTTCTCTCTATCCACTCTATCAAATCTTTTAATCATCTTAAACACCTCAATTAGATCACCCCTTAATCTTCTAAACTCAAGGGAATACAAGCCTAGTCTATGCAACCCGTCCTCATAATTTAACCCTTTTAGCCCCTGTATCATTCTGGTGAATCTGCGCTGCACCCCCTCCAAGGGCAATACATCCTTCCTGAGATGCAGTGCCCAGAACTGAACACAGTCCTCTAAATGGAATCTAACCAGAGCTTTCTACAACTGTAACATCCACCCTTTTGAATACAAGCCCTCTTGAGATAAAGACCAACATTCCATTCGCCTTTTTAATTATTTTTTGTACCTGTCCACTATCTTTTAGTGGTTTCTGTACTTGGACCCCCTAAATCTGAGGCCCCAGTACAGATCTCTGGGGGACTACCACTAGTCCCATCCTGCCAATTGGAGTACATACCCATTATCCCTACACTCTGTCTCTTACCTCCTAACCAATTCCCATAACTTCAAACAGATTCTTATTTAAAAATCCAACTTTGGCATTTGAAGATCCAATTTTGGTGTTCAGTTGTGTGCAAACTCCATTATTCGTGATCAAATTAGTGAGCATTTGGAATGCATGGATTAATCATGGACCGCCAGCATGGATTTGTTAAAGCAAAGACTTGTTTGACAAATGTAAGAAAGTTTCTTTAAAAGAAGTGACCAATTGGATAGATAAAAAGAATCCAGTAGATGTAGTGTGTATGGGTTTTTAGAAGGACTTCAATAAGGTGTCTCACAAGAGGTGTGTTAGAAAAACTCAGGCCTGTGGTGTAAGAGGAAATGTAGCAGCATGAATAAAAATTGGTCGATAGACAGGAAATAAAACTTAGGGTAAATGGGAGTTGCTTGGATTGGAGAAGGGTTGGAAATGATGTACCCCAGGAGTTAGTGCTGGGTCCATTTTGTTCTTGATGTATATCGATGATTGGGAACACAATCTTGGCAAACCGTGACGAAAATTGTAAAAGGCTTCAGGAATGATACCAAGCTTAGGCGGTTACATTATGAAGACAGGTTGCATAAACTTGGCTTGTATTCCCTTGAGTATAGAAGATTGAGGGATGATCTGATCGAGGTGTTTAAAATGTTAAAAGGATTTGATAGGTTAGATATGGAGAAACTATTTCCTCTGGTGGAGGAATCAAGAACAAGGGTGCATAATCTTAAAACTAGAGCTGGGCCATTCATGAGCGAAAACAGGAAACACTGTTTCACACAAAGGGTAGTAGAAATTTGGAATTCTCTCCCCCAGTTCACTGTTGGAAAGGGTGTTGGAAGCAGATTCAATAGTAACTTTTAAAAGGAAATTGGATAAGTACTTGAAAGGAAAAGAATTTACAGGGCTATGGGGAAAGAGAAGGGGAATGGGACTAAATGGATAGCTCTTTCAAAGAGCCGGCACAGGCACGATGGGCCGAATGGCCTCCTCCAATGTGGAACCTACAATGATTCTATGATATGGCTGAATCAATTGAATCTTTCAAGATTGAAATAGATAGATTTTTGTCAGGTAAGGGTATCAGGGGTATTGAGGGATACGGAACCAAGGCGGATAGATGGAGTTGAAATACAGATCAGCCATGAATGATCAATTTAATGGCAGAACAGGCTCGAGGGGCTGAATGGCTTACTCCTGTTCCTATGTTCCTATATTCCTCTCTGACCTCTCCATCTTTGGTCTCCTACATTGCTCTAATGATCATCAACACAAGCTTCAAGAATAGTATGTAAGTGTCAATGGAAATCACATTGTCAGAGATGAAGAGAGACAGAAGACTAGGGAGGGAAGAGGCAGAGAGTCATCAAGTGAAGGTGAGTGTTAGTAACAGTATTTTTCCAGAAGGTCTTCCTTTGACTTGTTTTGAATGTATTCGAGACTGTTGACTCAAAACGTCCTTGGTTGATCATGCTGTGAGACGCAGTGTCTCCGAGCACTTTCGATGTTTATAAACATGATGGCTTGGGTTGCGTTACTATCTTCTTGGGGAATGTAAGGCATCAGCAGATGGTGTTTGGCCTACAGAGTAGTTGATTAACATGTGAATGCAAGGTTTGTTTGTGATATAATGTGATGTTCGGTACATAGATAAGAGTGTAACATGTATTCGATAGACTATTCTCGGAGGGACTGGACAGCTCGATATATCTTATCGCAGGGTCTTTTGGGTTTGATCACTGCGGGAGCCTTGTCGTGTAAATTTCTTGTCGTTGTTTAACTTCTTGCTTACTGTGTTATTATTGTACTATTGCATTTTTAACGTCTTTACTACTTATCTTGTATTGTAACTATTAGAACCTTATGCTTGGCTCCTAAGAAGTTGTGATCGGTAACAATTTGGGAAATTACAGTTTGGTGTTTAGCAACAGAATCATGGTCCAGAGGGGGATAGGACCAGTTGTTGGAGTGCTGGCATTTTGCCTCAGCCAGGTAGAGGTCCTTCTGCCATACAGTGCTTCCTTTGTCAGTGGGTTTAATGATGATGACAGAGTTGGAGTTGAGAGAACACAGAGCAGCAAGTTTAGAGGGGGATAAATTGGATTGGTTAATGGGGGTAGAGAAACTGATATGACCAATATCAAGGCAGCAATTCATAAAGAAAAGATCAAGAGAAGATAAGATACCAAAGGAAAAGGGTCCAGGATGATCAATAAGGCTGGAGACAGGAGAAGGGGTCAGATTCACCAGGGGGGCAAGAAGCATTTGACCAAAAAAGGAGACCTGGAGGCAAAGGCAGCAGAAGAAGAGCTCAGAATCATATCAAGCTCAGAACTCATTGAGGTAGGGCGATGAAACCATGACCCTGGCTAAGGACAGATCATTCAGGGTCAGAAAGGGGAACATCAAAGGGGTAGATGAAAACCCAACAAGAAGCAAGGTTGAAAAAAATAGGATCAGAAGGAAGTGAAGGGGCAGAGGAATAGGGGTAGGACGGTAGGACAGGATCCAAAATTTGCTTGATCAACAGGTGCTGGTTGGAAGAGGTGGAAGTCCATGATAGAATGATAGACTTTGGATGGACTAAGCATGATTGGGCGCAATGGGGATGTGCTGTTTTCAGTACATTAGCTGTGCTGGGTATGGCATAAGATGTTTTCCCAGTGAGGAAACTCGCGTTGAAGCTGGTTCTGGTGCTTATGCAGCGTTAAAAGGCTCCCCCAAAGTTTACGCTTCTGAAGCTGTTCTGTTCTGCCCATTGAGTCACCACTGGCCTCATTTACATATGTCAAACTGAGTGCCAGTAGCATTGTAGATGTGAGTTTCCTGGATTTAGACGTCTTCTGCATTCGGGGTAAATTACACTGGTTATATCAGGTGCAGCAGCTGCCGGATCAGCTGATACTGAGGGAAGTGATGAACTCCTGAAAAAGAAGAGGCTGTAGATTTTTGAATACAGATTTCTGAAGGTAGGAATTTTTTTTTTCATTCGGCCTACAGACACCTGCACTTGATATGACTGCTTCTCAGAGGATCAGACCTAATTTTCAGACCCTCAATTACACTCATCCCACTCTCGCCATTAGCGCTTCTCAGGAGCAGGTATGGCATTCCCTATGGACACCTATCCTCAGGCTTCTTCTAGTTGCCATCTGAGGGCCCAAACTGTAGGAAGTGGTTGGCTTCTCATGCTGTACAGAAGGGTTATGGGACTGAGGTGACCCTTGTTTCATAGCAGCTGGCTCCAGGCATGGAAACACTGCTGGCTGCATTTCTGGAGGGTTCCACTGGTGTGGTGCTATGAGGGGGATGGCTGGGAGCCTGACATGTGCTGCTGTCCTAAGAGGTGGCAATGTCATGCTGTCCTGAGAGGTGGCAATATCATGCTGTCCTGAGAGGTGGCAATGTCATGCTGTCGTGAGAGACGGCAATATCATGCAGCTGCAACTCTTGGGTGGTTTGGTCTTCAGCATCCATTATCTGAGAGGTGGCAATATCATGCTGTCGTGAGAGACGGCAATATCATGCTGTCCTGAGAGGTGGCAATATCATGCTGTCGTGAGAGACGGCAATATCATGCTGTCCTGAGAGGTGGCAATGTCATGCTGTCCTGAGAGACGGCAATATCATGCTGTCCTGAGAGGTGGCAATATCATGCTGTCCTGAGAGGTGGCAATATCATGCTGTCCTGAGAGGTGGCAATATCATGCTGTCCTGAGAGGTGGCAATATCATGCTGTCCTGAGAGACGGCAATATCATGCTGTCCTGAGAGGTGGCAATATCATGCTGTCCTGAGAGACGGCAATATCATGCTGTCCTGAGAGGTGGCAATATCATGCTGTCCTGAGAGACGGCAATATCATGCTGTCCTGAGAGGTGGCAATGTCATGCTGTCCTGAGAGACGGCAATATCATGCTGTCCTGAGAGGTGGCAATATCATGCTGTCCTGAGAGGTGGCAATATCATGCTGTCCTGAGAGGTGGCAATATCATGCTGTCCTGAGAGGTGGCAATATCATGCTGTCCTGAGAGGTGGCAATATCATGCTGTCCTGAGAGACGGCAATATCATGCTGTCCTGAGAGGTGGCAATATCATGCTGTCCTGAGAGACGGCAATATCATGCTGTCCTGAGAGACAGCAATATCATGCTGTCCTGAGAGACGGCAATATCATGCTGTCCTGAGAGACGGCAATATCATGCTGTCCTGAGAGACGGCAATATCATGCTGTCCTGAGAGACGGCAATATCATGCTGTCCTGAGAGACGGCAATATCATGCTGTCCTGAGAGGTGGCAATATCATGCTGTCCTGAGAGACGGCAATATCATGCAGCTGCAACTCTTGGGTGGTTTGGTCTTCAGCATCCATTATCTTCCTCCTCCTTTGGCATCCATTGCTATGATGTATCTGCAGGAAAGGAGGGTAGTAGCTAAGAATGAATGTGGTGGTGCCCAAGATGGACAAGGAAGAAAAGGGAGAGGTGTGCAGTGTGTTAACTTGCCTGCCCTGTTGAGGATGTGGAACTTCTGACATAGAATTACTTAGAATGTACAGCACAGAATCAATCGGTGCTACATTCTCCCTACCATTATCTAATTCCCCCTGGGTGAAAGTATCTGAGCCGGTAAGGAAGCAAGTACCACAGGTGATGAGTTAGAATTGTAGGGCATGATTTTAAAAGGGCGGCGGGATGGCAGCAAGGGCGGGGGGTGAACGTGCACGCGGGTAACCCAAATAATAAAAACTTACCGTTCCCCACGCGATCGCAACTTAATTGGTAGCCATTAATCTTGTTTCTTGGTTTGCCGTCCGAAAGCTGCGCAGTGGGCGGACTGCGCACCCGCATGACCTGCTGTCAGTTGGAGCGTCTAGATTTAAAGGGCCATTGCACCAACGGATTTTGCTGGAGCAAGGAGCAAGAAGACACAATGGAGCAGCACAGGGGCAAGGCTACTCCAAGATTCAGGGATGCCTTACTTGAGGTGCTGCTGGCCGGGGTGAGGAGGAGGGAACAATTTTACCCAGCCGACAGAAAGAAGCGACCTGCCTCTGCCACCAAGAAGGCCTGGCTCAAGGTAGCAGAGAAGGTCACCAGCAGGAGCAACATATCCAGCACTTGGGTCCAGTGCAGGAAGCATTTCAATGACATAACTAGGTCAGCAAAAGAGAGTACACTCATTGATTCCTCCTGCATTCCGTGTCGCACATCACCCCCACCCCACCAACTCATTCTGCACTGCCAAGACTACTCCATCACATCACTCCTCACACCCACTTAAGGCTCATCCTCAACTTACCTTCACTTCCTGAGCACTTCCTCACCTCCCTATTTGTGACCCCACCACTCCCACTCAACCCAATCCTGATCCAATGTGATGTCTCTGTTTGATACTCACCCTCTGATGCACCTCTTTCACGGTCAGCCTCACCCAAAGCAATGCATTCATCGGCTGACCACTTCACCATCACTCACTCACACGTTTGTACTTTCTCCCCTTCTAGGAGAAGAGAACGCAAAATGCATGCAAGAGGGTAAGGACTGGAGGGGGGCCACAGCAAATAGTGGTCCTCAAAGAGGCAGAGGAGGAGGCCCTCGAGTGCCTGTCCATCAGGGACGCCAAGACTGGCACCCCACAAACGTCTGGTGACACAACTTTAACATTCATCACACACAACATGAATTGATGTTAACAGTGATTGGCATGTTAAACACCTCAGTATGCTCATCGCAACATGACACATCTGTGAAGACGCTTAATCATATTGCCTTCTGTTCTTTTACAGGCCGTTTAACGATGGCAGTGACGGGAGAGGGAAATTCCTCAGAGGAGCTCCCGACCTCTGAGGGCACACTGTCACATCTTAGCGAGCCATCCACCAGCGCAGATACTCACACCTCAGTGGGTCCTAGTAGTCAGTTAGTTGGGTTGGCACCTGGTGAGTCATCACACATAAGTGAGCACGAGCAGACACCAGTGGCAGGGGCAGCTGTGGAGAGTCCACGTCAGTGGGCGCACTCCTCTCCAGGCTCTGCTCAGCTGGACGCAGATGCTGAACCCTGGGGGTCATCCTTTAAAAGGAGAATGATCGAGGGACAGCAGCACATTTGCGAGGTACTGGAACAAGTGCCACGCACACTCTCCACAATAGCGCAGAGGATGGATGAGTCCAACTTCTGCATTAGTTGAATGCAGGTATGTGAGGAACTGTCTGAGATAATGTCGCATGTAACTGCTGAAATGTCTGAGATATTGTCGCAGATAACTGGAGAAATGTCTGAGATAGTGTCGCAGGTAAGTGCAGGAATGTGTACGATGGAGAAAAGGCTAGCCTCCATTCAGCTTCAAGCATGGCACACAAATGAGCCCATTCAGGCCCTGACAATGGCTGTTCGGACTCAGGGTGAAGGAGGCTCTGCAAAAGACAAGGCTGAAGCGTTTGCAACAATCTTCAGCCAGAAGTGCCAAGTGGATAATCCATCTCAGCCTCCTCCCAATATCCCCACCATCGCAGAAGCCAGTCTTCAGCCAATTCGATTCACTCCACCTGAGATCAAGAAACGGCTGAGTGCACTGGATACAGCAAAGGCTATGGGCCCCGACAGCATCCCGGCTGTAGTGTTGAAGACTTGTGCTCCAGAACTAGCCGCGCCTCTAGGCAAACTGTTCCAGTACAGCCACAACATTGGCATCTACCCGCCAATGTGGAAAATTGCCCAGGTATGTCCTGTCCACAAAAAGCAGGACAAATCCAATCTGGCCAATTACCGCCCCATCAGCCTACAATCAATAATTAGCAAAGTGATGGAAGGTGTCGTTGACAGTGCTATCAAGCGGCACTTACTCACCAATAACCTGTTCACCGATGCTCAGTTTGGGTTCCGCCAGAACCACTCGGCTCCAGACCTCATTATAGCCTTGGTCCAAACGTGGACAAAAGAGCTGAATTCCAGAGGTGAGGTGAGAGTGACTGCCCTTGACATCAAGGCAGCATTTGACCGAGTGTGGCACCAAGGAGTCCTAGTAAAATTGAAGTCAATGGGAATCAGGGGGAAAACTCTCCAGTGGCTGGAGTCATACATAAGAACATAAGAAATAGGAGCAGGAGTAGGCCAATCGGCCCCTCGAGCCTGCTCCGCCATTCAATAAGATCATGGCTGATCTGATCCTAACCTCAAATCTAAATTCATGTCCAATTTCCTGCCCGCTCCCCGTAACCCCTAATTCCCTTTACTTCTAGGAACCTGTCTATTTCTGTTTTAAATTTACTTAATGATGTAGCTTCCACAGCTTTCTGGGGCAGCAAATTCCACAGACCTACTACGCTCTGAGTGAAGAAGTTTCTCCTCATCTCAGTTTTGAAAGAGCAGCCCCTTATTCTAAGATTATGCCCCCTAGTTCTAGTTTCACCCATCCTTGGGAATAAAGGAAGATGGTAGTGGTTGTTGGAGGCCCAATCATCTCAGCCCCAGGACATAGCTGCAGGAGTTCCTCAGGGAGTGTCCTAGGCCCAACCATCTTCAGCTGCTTCATCAATAACCTTCCCTCCATCTTAAGGTCAGAAATGGGGATGTTCGCTGATGATTGCACAATGTTCAGTTCCATTCGCAACCCCTCAGATAATGAAGCAGTCCGTGCCCGCATGCAACAAGACCTGGACAACATCCAGGCTTGGGCTGTTAAGTGGCAAGTAACATTTGTGCCAGATAAGTGGCAGGCAATGACCGTCTCCAACAAGAGAGAGTCTAACCACCTCCCCTTGACATTCAACGGCATTACCATCGCCGAATCCCCCACCATCAACATCCTGGGGGTCACCATTGACCGGAAACCTAACTGGACCAGCCATATAAATACTGTGGCTACAAGAGCAGGTCAGAGGCTGGGTATTCTGGGGCGAGTGACTCACCTCCTGACTCCCCAAAGCCTTTCCACCATCTACAAGGCACAAGTTAGGGGTGTGATGGAATACTCTCCACTTGCCTGGATGAGTGCAGCTCCAAAAACACTCAAGAAGCTCGACACCATCCAGGACAAAACAGCCCGCTTGATTGGCACCCCATCCACCACCCAAAACATTCACTCCCTTCTGTGGCTGCAGTGTGCACTATCCACAGGATGCACTGCAGCAACTCGCCAAGGCTTCTTCGACAGCACCCCCAGACCGGCGCCCTCTACTACCTAGAAGGACAAGGGCAGCAGGCACATGGGAACAACACCACCTGTACATTCCCCTCCAAGTCACACACCATCCCGACTTGGAAATATATCGCCGTTCCTTCATCGCCGCTGGGTCAAAATCCTGGAACTCCCTTCCTAACAGCACTGTGGGAGAACCTTCACCACACGGACTGCAGCGGTTCAAGAAGGCAGCTCACCACCACCTTCTCAAAGGCAATTAGGGATGGGAAATAAATGCTGGCTTCGCCAGCGACGCCCACATCCCATGAACAAATGAAAAAAAAACATTCTGCAGCCTTAAACAGGCAGACAGAAATTTTATAACTGGTCTTCCAAGGCATCATAAATGTCCTCCAAACTCTTCTCCAGCAGGTAGGAGTGATGTTGGCCTGGTCCAGGAGAGGGATGATGGTGAAAGGGGACATGGAAGTGGGGACGCCACACAAAGGACTCCCACTTCTCACCTGTTAGCCCCGCTCTCAACCAGTATCTGCAATGCTGCCTCCTCTCCAGGTGGCCGAGTCCGCCCCTGCACTGGTGCAGGTGGAGCAGTCTATGGCAGGGCCCTCACGGGCTCACAGGCATCTAAGCAGTTCAGGCATGGACATGAGTAACCTGTCACTACCTCTGCTGCAGCCACAGGGGATGCACCATGTGGAAGTCAGAGGAAGAGAAGTGCTATGGTTTAGTGAGCAGGAAGGGTATGCACAAGGGTGTTTGACAGACTGTCATGTTTATCATTTATATTTGGTTTTTGATAAAGTCACATTAAATGTTATCATTCTCACTACAACTGCCACGTCGTGCCCATTCTTGACTGCCTTTTGTGATAGTGCCCTTTCATGTCCTTCATCATGAAAGGCGAGACTTGATGCCACCCAATGGGTGTATGTGTAGTTGCATGACTGCTTTCTGCACAGGTGGGGGTGGGGCGCTTGTGTTGGCGCTGGTCTTTCAAGGTGGTGTGAGGACTGGACCATTCTCACTTTGTGATCTTATGAGAAGCGTTCACATATGAGTGACTCTCTAGCCTCACGAGCAGCCAAGAGAGCCGCTGCTCTGCCGATGGGCTCATCCTCCTCCTCCTTCTCCTTCTCCTCCTCCTCCTCCTCTTCCTCCTCCTGCTCCTGCTGCTGCTGCTGCTGCTGCTGCTCCTCCACAATGTAGATGGCAGATGTGGATGGTGGATGAGGGGATGGGGCCTCATCAACCGGTACCCCTCTCTGTTGCGCCATGTTGTGCAGGACACAACACACTACTATAATGCAACCCACTCTCACTGGTGTGTATTGTCGCCCTCCCCAGAACAAACGAGGCACCAAAATCGCAACTTCACCATTCCTATTGCATGCTCAGTGACCAATCTGGTGGCGATGGTCCTTGTATCGACGCTGATGGGATTCCTCAGAGGTGTCATGAGCCAGGGGGTATCTCTTGTCCCCGAGGAGCCAGCCCTTAAGACTGTTCGATGCATGGAAGAGGTCCGGAATGTTGGATTCCCTCAGAATGAATGAATCGTGGCAGCTGCCAGGGAATCTGGCTCACCCGTGAAGAAATCTTTTGTGGTGTTCACAAACGATCTGAGCGTTGATCAAGTAATAACCCTTTCTGTTGATGTAACAGTCCTGGCTCATGTGGAGGTGCTCGGATTGCTATATGGATGCAATCGATTGCCCCCTGTACCTGTGGGAAGCCAGCCACAGAGTGGAATCCCACTGCCCTCTCCGTTTGGCTTAGATCGTCCTTGGGGAAGCTGACGTATTGTGAGGCTTTACGAAACAAGCCATCGGTGACCTGCCTTATGCACTTGAATGCAGACGACTGAGAGACCCCGGCGATGTCACCAGTGGCACCCTGGAATGATCCAGAGGCAAAGAAGTTGAGGGCAGTGGTCACTTTAACAGCGACGGGTAATGAGATGCTGCCAGGCCCAGCCGGGAGCAGCTGGGCATGAAGGAGGCTGCAGATGACTGCGACCACCTGGTGACTCACTCTGAGCCTCCGTATGCTCTGCTCCTCAGAGAGGTCCAGGAAGCTCAGCCTCGGTCTCTGACAAGGGTAGTGCCTCCTGCGACGTCGCTCCCTCTGTTGTTCCCATCTCTGCTCTTGTGCAGGTGCCTGTGGCGCAGCACTGTGTTGTGGAGCTCCAAGTGGCGGAAGTGCACGCCGTGCCTGGCGAGGATGGTGATGTTGCTTGTCCTCGGATGTACTGGTGAATGCAGCCATCGCGCCCCCCCATCCAGATGGTGTCAGTTTGAGGGAGACCGGAAAGTTGTTAAATATGTGTAAACAGAACAATTCTGAGTGGAAACCAAGAATTTTCAGTCTAAACACAAAGATCTCCCAGCCAAAAGTTTGTCTGAGAGAACTGAGTGCCCTGCTGCAATAACTCACCTTTTATCCCCATCTGTCAAACAGGGATTTAAATGATCAAATGGCTGCCGGCTGAAACCCGACTACTTTCCCATGGCATGCTTCACACAGCACGGGGAACAAGTTGAGGCAGCGTTGAAATCACTTGCCTTCATTCTTAATTAGATTTATGTACATTGCAAATACTTTAAGTCGTTGAATTACTGCTTTAAATATTGTCTCGCCGGCTTTAATTGCCAGCGGGACTTCTGGGTTCGGGAACGGCGCGTGCACCCAGATGGCTCTGGGTCGTGCATGTTCTTAGGTGTGTTGGAGTCGGGATTTCTGCCCGCTCCTCAAAAACCTGATTTTCTTTGCCCCCCTGCCTCCAATGCACCCGCACTTTTCTTTTAAAATCGTACCCATAGAGTCATACAGCACAGAATGTGCCCATTCGGCCCATCGTGCCTGTGCTGGCTCTTAGAAAGAGCTATCCAATTTACAATTTACATCGAGTCTACAGCACAGAAACAGGCCATTCAGCCCAACTGGTTCATGCTGGTGTTTATGCTCCACACGAGCCTCCACTCACCCTATTTCATCTAACCCTATCAATATATTCTTCTATTCCTTTCTCCCTCATGTGTTTATCTAGCTTCCACTTAAATGCATCTATGCTAGTCACCTCATCTACTCCTTGTGATAGCGAGTTCCACATTCTAACCACTCTCTGGTTAAAGAAGTTTCTCCTGAATTCTCTATTGGATTTATTAG
The DNA here is from genome assembly GCF_035084215.1 of Heptranchias perlo. Classification (NCBI taxonomy): domain Eukaryota; kingdom Metazoa; phylum Chordata; class Chondrichthyes; order Hexanchiformes; family Hexanchidae; genus Heptranchias; species Heptranchias perlo. The sequence continues at coordinate 161,354,114 of NC_090325.1, forward strand.
CGACTATCTTATATTTATGGCCCCTAGTTTTGGTTTCCCCCCCAAATTGGAAACAACTTCTCTACATCTACCCTATCAAACCCCTTCATTATCTTAAAGTTCTTTGTCAGGTCACCCCTTAGCCTTCTCTTTTTTAGAGAAAAGAACCCCAGCCTGTTCAGTCTTTCCTGATAAGTATAGCCTCTCAGTTCTGGTATCATCTTTGTGAATCTTTTTTGCACCTTCTCTAATGCCTCTATATCCTTTTTATAATATGGAGATCAGAACTATGCACAGTCTAACCAAGGTTCTATCCAAGTCTAACATAACTTCTCTGCTTTTCAATTCTATCCCTCTAGAAATGAACCCCAGTGCTTTGTTTGCTTTTTTTATGGCCTTATTAACCTGTGTTGCTACTTTTAGTGATTTGTGTATCTGTACTCCTAGATCCCTTTGCTCCTCTACCCCATTTAGACTCTTATTATCCAAACAATACGTGGCCTCCTTATTCTTCCTACCAAAATGCATCACCTCGTACTTATCTATATTGAAATTCATTTGCCAATTACACACCCATTCTGCAAGTTTATTAATGTCTTCTTGTATTTTGTTGTAGTCTTCCTCAGTATTAACTATACCCCCAATTCTTGTAGCATTGTTCTGCAGTGTTGGGAGTGAGGGAGCTGGCAGTCGGTGCTAGTGCTATCTCCCTCCAGGTGGCACAAGATAATTCTAGATGACATGGTAGCACCCATCCCCAGGAGTCTGTTCTTCCTTCCATTAACCTTCCCTTGGAAGGATGGGAGGTCTGGATCAGTGAAGTTGTGTGTTCTATTTCCTTGGCTTGGTGCCATGCCCTGCTGCCCTCTGGACACAGATGGCACGTGAGTATTCATAATTCTGTCTAAGTGCAATAAAAATATTGGTAAGACATGCAGTGAAGTAATTTGAGGGAGCAATGAAAGAGCCAAACAGTGTTCCTGCCTTATCTGCCTGTCCTCCACCATACTGCTGAAGGGAACAGAAAATGCTGCCCACAATCAGCAGGTCAGGCAACATCTGTGGAGAAAGAAACAGATTTAACCTTTCAGGTTGAAGCCCTTGCACATGGTTTTGCCCGCTTATCGGGGGGTGCAATATCGGGAGATTAGGATGCTACCTAAAGGCAGCCAGCACCTCTTTATGGGGAAGTGCATTCTGGCTGCAAAATCTGGAGTACTGCAAGTTCTGGAAGAAATGGCTGAAGGAGAGAAATATAGGGCACCAAGGTTCACTGATGCTGCACTGGAGGTCTTGGTGCAGGCAGTGGAGAGGAGGAGAGGCATCCTTTCTCTCTCAGGAGGCAGGAAGTCCTCCAGGCATTTACTCAGAAGGCAGTGGGAGGAATTTAGAGGTGGATGTCAATGCTGGGAACATTGTCACAAGTACCTGGCAGCAGCGCCAGAAAAAAAATCAATGATCTAACTAGAGTTGTCAAGGTAAGAAGACTGCTAAAATAATTTCTCATCACAGCTGCCCCTCATTAATTACAGCACTGACAGCAATCTCAACACTGCCCTATCCCATTATGCTGCACCGCAAGTCACTAAAAATCCTTCTCCTCATGCTCACACTATTAGAAACTTCACTTACTCACATCTCACTTCTCACATATTGACAGCCACATTCTCCAAATACCTCACAAGACTCTGAATAATGCGCTTCACTCTTTCTTGCACGAGAAGGTCGCAAATAATACAAAGCAAAAGGCTGCCACTGGAGGAGGAAGAGCCCGTCTGCACACATACTCCCCCCTTGAAGAGAGCATCCTGGAAATAATGCGAAGGGTGGAGGCCGTGGCCACTGGCTACGCTGAAGGAGACGCCGCGCAAGGTTTCTTTATACCCAATCTTTGTATATTCTGACTTCTCCCTCACCCCACACACTCTGCATCACAAGTTGCATATGCTTTCAACACCCACTCTCTATGCTCTCCCTCACACCACATGCCTTGTCCCTCTCATTCATTTCAGCTATCGAGAATGTCGACGCCACTCAGCCATTCAAGGAAGAGGAGCCCAGCCTTCCAGCAGGTGCACCATCACTTCATGTGACTCATGCAAGCACCAGCTCAGATATTGATACCACACAGACTTTAGAGGCTAGGTTAGAGGAGGGATCTGCATGTGGTGATTCACCAAGCACAAGTGCACAGCAGCTAGTGCAGGGGGAAAGGATGCCACAAGTGCCAGCTCACCGGAGGCCAAGATTACATACTAATTCTGATGCAGAGGACTCAGAGGCTGACTTCAAGGACCCAGGCTTCCGACGAAGTCTGTTGAGCATACACCAGGAAATGCTAGGCGAATTTGCAGCCTTCCAAAGAGCTTGCGCATAACATCACAGAGCATGGAAGAGTCCAACTCCAACTTGTATCAAGGCTTTGTGCAGAGCATGTAGATCATTCTGTCCAACGTGGACCGACCGAGTGGCCAGCTCCATCAGCAACGCAGTGGAATCCACCAGGATGGAACGTCTTATGACAAATCTGACAGCTTCCGTCTCATGCCATGGAAGCTCAGATGGAACTATGGCAGCACATATTGCTGCCGTGGAAACTCGTAGGACTATTATGGCAGCGAACACTGCTGGCATGAAAGCACAGACGGCTGCAATCTTGGCTTGGGGGGCTACTATTGAAAGGGGCTTCCAGGTCGACACATCACTACAGCACTCTGTTCTCCAAGAGTGACTATGGCTCCATGGGAGAGACATTAGCTGTCCTCTCTCAGGGTGACAGCAGGCTTGCTCCCCCACCTGCCCGCACAGGTGCCGCTCAGCCAGCCAGACCAGACTGCTGCAGCCCATGCCAGACCTGCTTGAGGTCGTCCTCCAAGTCCATCTGAAGTCTCTTCAATGGAAGCTCACCAGCCTTCTACCTCCCAAGCTGTAGCCATTAGAGATTCACCAAGTAAGTGCACCAGGACAATGAGCACACAAGGGTGATTAGTATTTTTTTTGTCAATGCTGACATGATTTGTTTGATATATTTGTTTTTGAATTTAGTTTGGTATTTGTCTTTGTAGTGAAGTGAGGGCAAGACCAATATGTTTGGAGTGAAGGAAGGCAAAAAGATGGTGATAGTAAGAAGAGCAGTAAGGATTGTGGGACTGGTGGTGAATGGGGAATGGGGGGGGCTGATTAAGTTGAAGCGCTCCTCGATTAACTTGTCACTCTGAGCTCGGGCAGGTAGGTGCTCTGGTGATTGCTGCTTCTCCTCCTCCTTCTCTTCCTGCTCCTCCTCCTGCACTTGTTGATTGCCAGGTGGTAAGTGCTGGTCCCTCATGATGCTGAAGTTATGGAGCATGCAGCAGATGAGGACAAATCTGGATACCTGCTCAGAGGTGAACTGTAAAGCTCCTCCTGAATGATCCAGGCAGCAGAAGCGTTGCTCGAGCATGCCAATTGTTTGCTCAATGAAGTTCCTTGTGGCAGCATGGCTCTCATTGTAGGCATGCTCTGCAGCTGTGTGTGGGTTCCTGACTGGCGTCATGAGCTTTGTCCGGAGGGGATAACCCTTGTCACCCAATAGGCAACTTGTAACTTGGCGGCCTGGTTGGAATAAAGGTGGCACAGAGAACCGGTGCAGGATAAAACAGTCATGAATGCTGCTGGGATAGCGCGCACAGACCTGCCTATGGTTACAAACCAGTTGTACGTTGAGGGAGTGGGATCCCTTTTGATTGACAAAGATGCCAGTGTGCTGATGTGGAGCACGTAAGGCAATGTGCGTACAGTCAATGGCACCTAGCATCATGGGGAAGCCTGCCATGAGTGCCAAACCTCGTGCTCTCTCATCGTGCTTCTCTCTGTCAATGGGGAAGGAGATATAGGTGTTTGTCCTGTTGTAGAGAGATCCAGTGACCTTCCTAATACAGTGATGTACTGCGAACTGTGAGATGTTGCGAATGTCAACTGTTGCAGCGTGAAAAGAGCCTGTGGCGTAAAAGTTGAGGGCAACGGTAGCCACGGGCAGTGTTGTCCATGCCCTGGTTTGAGGTTGGGGTTGTGGCTGTAACAGGTGACATAGCTCGGTGACAGCCTCCTTGGTGAAATGAAGGCAACTGAGACATTGCTCCTCAGTAAAGTTAAAGTAGGAGAAGTTCTCCCTGAATACCTGCTGTGAATAAGGCCTCCTGTTGAGTGCGCTCCTCCCTCTTAGAATCATAGAATCATAGAAAATCGGAGCAAGAGTAGGCCATTCGGCCCTTCGGGCCTGCTCTGCCTTTCAAAATGATCATGGCTGATTGTCTAACTCAGTACCCTGTTCCTGCTTTTTCCCCATATCCCTTGATCCCTTTAGCATTAAGAAATATATCTATCTCCTTCTTGAATATATTTAATGACTTGGCCTCCACTGCCTTCTGTGGGAGAGTCTGTTGGCAGGCAAAGGGACGTCTGGTAAGTGGGAGGCTTTCAAAAGTGTGTTAACCAGGGTTCAGGGTAAGCACATTCCTTATAAAGTGAAGGGCAAGGCTGGTAGAAGTAGGGAACCTTGGATGACTCGGGAGATTGAGGCACTAGTCAAAAAGAAGAAGGAGGCATATGACATGCATAGGCAGCTGGGATCAAGTGGATCCCTTGAAGAGTATAGAGATTGCCGGAGTAGAGTTAAGAGAGAAATCAGGAGGGCAAAAAGCGGATATGAGATTGCTTTGGCAGATAAGGCAAAGGAGAATCCAAAGAGCTTCTACAAATACATAAAGGGCAAAGGAATAACTAGGGAGAGAGTAGGGCCTCTTAAGGATCAACAAGGTCATCCATGTGCGGAACCACAAGAGATGGGTGAGATCCTGAATGAATATTTCACATCGGTATTTACGGTTGAGAAAGGCATGGATGTTAGGGAACTTGGGGAAATAAATAGTGATGTCTTGAGGAGTGTACATATTACAGAGAGGGAGGTGCTGGAAGTCTTAACGCGCATCAAGGTAGATAAATCTCCAGGACCTGATGAAATGTATCCCAGGACGTTATGGGAGGTTAGGGAGGAAATTGCGGGTCCCCTAGCAGAGATATTTGAATCATCCACCGCTACAGGTGAGGTGCCTGAAGATTGGAGGGTAGCAAATGTTGTGCCTTTGTTTAAGAAGGGCGGCAGGGAAAAGCCTGGGAACTACAGACCAGTGAGCCTGACATCTGTAGTGGGTAAGTTGTTAGAGGGTATTCTGAGGGACAGGATCTACAGGCATTTGGAGAGGCAGGGACTAATTAGGAACAGTCAGCATGGTTTTGTGAGAGGAAAATCATGTCTCACGAATTTGATTGAGTTTTTTGAAGGGGTAACCAAGAAGATAGATGAGGGCTGTGCAGTAGACGTGGTCTACATGGACTTCAGCAAAGCATTTGACAAGGTACCGCATGGTAGGTTGTTACATAAGGTTAAATCTCATGGGATCCAAGGTGAGGTAGCCAATTGGATACAAAATTGGCTTGACGACAGAAGACAGAGGGTGGTTGTAGAGGGTTGTTTTTCAAACTGGATGCCTGTGTCCAGCGGTGTGCCTCAGGGATCGGTGCTGGGTCCGCTGTTATTTGTTATTTATATTAATGATTTGGATGAGAATTTAGGAGGCATGGTTAGTAAGTTTGCAGATGACACCAAGATTGGTGGCATTGTGGACAGTGAAGAAGGTTATCTAGGATTGCAACGGGACCTTGATAAATTGGGCCAGTGGGCCGATGAATGGCAGATGGAGTTTAATTTAGATAAATGTGAGGTGATGCATTTTGGTAGATCGAATCGGGCCAGGACCTACTCCGTTAATGGTAGGGCGTTGGGGAGAGTTATAGAACAAAGAGATCTAGGAGTACAGATTCATAGCTCCTTGAAAGTGGAGTCACAGGTGGATAGGGTGGTGAAGAAGGCATTCGGCATGCTTGGTTTCATTGGTCAGAACATTGAATGCAGGAGTTGGGATGTCTTGTTAAAGTTGTACAGGGCATTGGTGAGGCCACACTTGGAGTACTGTGTACAGTTCTGGTCACCCTATTATAGAAAGGATATTATTAAACTAGAAAGAGTGCAGAAAAGATTTACTAGGATGCTACCGGGACTTGATGGTTTGACTTACAGGGAGAGGTTAGACAGACTGGGACTTTTTTCCCTGGAGAGTAGGAGGTTAAGGGGTGATCTTATAGAAGTCTATAAAATAATGAGGGGCATAGATAAGGTCGATAGTCAAAATCTTTTCCCAAAGGTAGGGGAGTCTATAACGAGGGGGCATAGATTTAAGGTGAGAGGGGAGAGATACAAAAGGGTCCAGAGGGGCAGTTTTTTCACTCAAAGGGTGGTGAGTGTCTGGAATGAGCTGCCAGAGGCAGTAGTAGAGGCGGGTACAATTTTGTCTTTTAAAAAGCATTTGGACAGTTCCATGGGTAAGATGGGTATAGAGGGATATGGGCCAAGTGCAGGCAATTGGGACTAGCTTAGTGGTATAAACTGGGCGACATGGACATGTTGGGCCGAAGGGCCTGTTTCCATGTTGTAACTTCTATGATTCTATGATTCTATGATTCTAAATGGCATACCCCGTATCCTGAGACTGTGACCCCTGGTTATGGACTCCCCAGCCATCGGGTACATCTTCCCTGCATCTAGTCTGTCTCGTCCTGTTAGAATTTTATATGTTTCGATGAGATCACCTCTCATTCTTCTAAACTCTAGTGAATATAGGCCTAGTCGACCCAATCTCTCCTCATACGTCAGTCCTGCCATCCCAGGAATCAGTCTGGTAGACCTTTGTTGCACTCCCTCCATGGCACGGACATCCTTCCTCAGATAAGGAGACCAAAACTGCACACAATACTCCAGATGTGGTCTCACCAAAGCCCTGTATAACTGCAGTAAAACATCCCTGTTCCTGTACTCAAATCCTCTTGCAATGAAGGCCAACATACCATTTGCCTTCCTAACTGCTTGCTGTACCTGAATGCTCACTTTCAGCGACTGGTGTACAAGGACACCTAGGTCTCGTTGCACCTCCCCTTTTCCCAATCTATCACCATTCAGATAATAATCTGCCTTTCTGTTTTTACAACCAAAGTGGATAACTTCACATTTATCCACGTTATACTGCATCTGCCATGTTCTTGCCCACTCACCCAACTTGTCTAAATCACATTGCAGCCTCTTTGCATCCTCCTCACAGCTCACATTCCACCCCAGCTTTGTGTCGTCTGCAAACTTGGAAATGTTACATTCCGTTCCCTCATCCAAATCATTGATATATATTGTGAATAGCTGGGGCCCAAGCACTGATCCCTGCGGTACCCCACTAGTCGCTGCCTGCCACCCGGAAAAAGACCTGTTTATTCCTACTCTCTGTTTCCTGTCTGTCAACTAATTCTCAATCCATGCCAGTATATTCCCCCCAATCCCATGTGCTTTAACTTTGCACACTAACCTCTTGTGTGGGACTTTAACAAAAACCTTCTGAAAATCCAATACACCACATCCACTGGTTCTCCCCTGTCTATTCTACTAGTTACCTCCTCAAAAAACTCCAGTAGATTTGTTAAGCATGATTTCCCTTTCATAAACCCATGCTGACTTTGTCCAATTCCGTTAATGCCTTCCAAGTGTTCAGTTATCATATCCTTTATAATAGTCTCTTGTGGCAGCTTGTCCTGCTCTGAGATGTCTTCCTTGCTGCTCCCCCTCATCCTGTATTCCCAAGGGTAGCTCTACCAGACCACCCATGTCTGCAACCAGACTATTTGTGAGACAAAGAGCAACAACAGCGAAAAAGCAGCAAAATCGGTCTCTGTACAGAAAAAGTGAACTTTCAAGAGTGATAAAACACACCAAAAAAACCTAGAAGTTAGGCACTAGCCAGAAAAAATAAACCAGCCACAAACCTGTAACTACTGCATGATCCCTTTAAATAGCACTGGCGAGGGGTCCTTCCTACTGTTAGCGCCACGTTGTCCTGTGTGAGGTCAGCACGTGGCGAGTGAAGCATTGGGCTAGTCCAAAATGGAAAATGGATCCTGCAAAAACGCTGGACCCTAATTTACATATACTGGTTTTCACTTAGAATTCTGCCACCAGCGTTACCTCCCATATCAGAATGGCGGTAACTGACTTCTGGTTGGAAGTGTCACCGCGCTTCCTGCCTGCCACATTGGGGACTTACTAGGCCACTTTACGGCCCAATTTCTAAGCCTGGATTTGCTACAAGGCCTCTACTACTTTTCAATCCTGCAGATGCTGGTGGAAGGAGATTGTTACAAATCATCCAGCAAAGCATAGCTATAAAAAACCATTAATCAAAGAGAACGAAGCAGTGAGAAATTGAATGCATTAGGTTTAATTGATTATTAAACTTCAGCTAGATAACAGTCATTGTAAAACTACATATATGAAAATCTATAAATGCTACAAAGCACTCACCTCCATTGGACAGGTAGCTTGCAAGTCCCTTGTAAGCCATCTCCATTTTTCCTGGGATGTGAGGATCAGGTACATTATACTGAGCTGTCATATCTGCACAGATCACCCAGAACCTACCAGCAAATGCTCAAACACTTAGTTGATGTTGGAAACAACAGTTACAAAGCTCAGATCTGAGTATTAGAAAAAAGATTTTTTTCTCTTACATCATGGGAGAAGTACTAGATTACGTTGATGGATATGGTTTTATATGCTTCCCCTATGACTTGCTAAATATTTAGCAGTATCTTACAACATTTAGGCATCATTACAGCATGACAACTTAAATAATGCATGCTTAGATTACTCAAATTCCAAAATTATTCTAGTTGTTAAAATGTCAAACTATACTGATTAATGTATGCTAGAACTAGAAAACTATAACTAATCAGAATTTATGTACAAATAGTTAAAAAAGAACACATGGAGAATATAATTTACCCTAGATAGGTGAATTCCATTTAATATTAGAAAAGAAATTAAAAGCTCTTTTTTCTATTAAATTTGATCATGTTCCAACTCATGTTCTAATGCCAATTGTGAGGAATTTACTAGAATCTGTTATTAGGGACAGAGTGACTGAGCATTTGGACAAATATGAGCTGATCAGAGAGAGCCAGCATGGATTTGTAAAGGGTAAGTCATGTCTAACGAACTTTGTTGAATTTTTTTGAGGAGGCAACTAATGTGGGGTAGATAATATGGTCTATGGATATTATTTATGTGGACGTCCAAAAGGCATTCGACAAGGTTCCACATAAGAGACTGTTAACAAAAATGAGAGCGCATGGAATTGGAGGCAACCTATTGGCTTGGATAGGGAATTGGTCAGGAGGTAGGAGACAGAGAGTAGGCATAATGGGTATGTACTCAAATTGGCAGGATCTTTCCAGTGGTGTCACAGCTTTTCATTACATTTATAAATTACTTGGATGAAGGAATAGAGAGCCGTATATGTAAGTTTGCTGATGACACTGTTAAGTGGCACAGTAAATAGTGTAGATAGGAGCAGAAAATTGCGATGGGACATTGATAGATTAAGTGAGTGGGCAAAACTGTGGCAGATGGAGTTCAATGGGGAAAAGTGTGAGGTCATCCACTTTGTATCTAAGAAAGATAGATCAGGGTGTTTTCTAAATAGTGAGAAGTTGCGAACTGTGGATGAGCAGAGAGATTTAGGGGCCTAAGTACAGAAATCACTAAAAGCTAGTGGATAGGTACAAAAAATAATTTAAAAGGCAAATTTTAATGTTGGCCTTTATCTCAAGAGGGCTGGAATACAAAGGGTGGAGGTTATGTTACAGAGCTCTGGTTATACCCCATCTGGAGTACTGCATTCAGTGCTGGGAAACACACCTCAGGAAGGATATATTGGCCTTGGAGGAGGTGCAGCACAGATTCACCAGAATGATACCAGGGCTAAAAGGGTTAAATTATGAGGACAGGTTGCATGGACTAGGCTTGTATTTCCTTGAATATAGAAGATTAAGGGGTGATCTAATTGAAGTGTTTAAGATGATTAAAGTATTTGTTAGGGTAGGTAGAGAGAAACTATTTCCTCTGGTGGGAGAGTCCATAACAAGGGGGCATAACCTTAAAATTATAGCTAGCGGTTCAGGGGTGATGTCAGAAAGCACTTCTTCACACAAAGGGCAGTGAAAATCTGAAACTCTCCCAAAAAGCTGTTGAGGTTAGGTCAATTGAAAATGTCAAAACTGAGATCAATAGATTTTTGTTAAGCAAGGGTATAAAGGGTTATGGAACCAAGGCGGGTAGATGGAGTTAAGATACAGATCAGCCATGATCTAATTGAATGGTGGAACAAGTTCGAGGGGTTGATGACCTACTCCTGTTCCTATGTCTAAGTTGTGGCTAGTTGACAGAATCCTAAAAGAGTGACGTCCAAATCGAGAAAATAAAAAGAACATTATTTTGGAACAGACAAGAATCTAACTGGAGTCAATGTCAAATGACACTAAATTGGGACTCACCCAAAAAGTTTCACTCTTCCCTTTGAAGAAGCTGTCATGGTTCCTTCCTCATCCACAGAGTATTCGGCTGAGATGTTGTCCTGAAGGAAGAGCCCCTCAGGGTCTTTCTTTGCCAGAGCATACCACTTTCCAGAATACTGCAGTCAATGGAATGTAGAAACTGTAGTTATGTACCAACTTATTGAAGTGTGTTTACAAAAAATAATTTAAAGCTAAGTTAATCAGGAGTTGTATACATTTTTTCTCCACTGAATCTATTCCACCAGGCTTTAATTTAGTTTACACACCTGTGTCTTGATTTCCAGTGGAGCTGCTCCAGTGGGAGATTGTTGGAACCCCCAGAGAAACTATGTGAACAGCTAAAAGCAGCTATTTACCCTCCCCCAACCCTCCCTCCCCCTCCCCCTCCCAATTACAGACAATTACAATTACAGACTAGAGTTTTAGGCTGATGCCAACGCCCATTTGAAATCTGAAGTTACATTTGGAATGGTTTATTTTTATGCAAGCCATTGTTTCTGTATTATGTTCAACACTTTATATCACCCTAATGATTGTAGTGATTACTTTTGGCAGTCGTCATCTGATCGGTTGGACATTTCTGAAGCCCTGGATATAACGCACCAAGTGATAACAGTGGGCTGCAGTTGCCTGACTCAGACTCATTCTTCTTAAATATAAGTACTATGTTTGCTTCCACTTCTGCAAAAGCTCACCAGTACCAAATACTTTTTTCAACGACTGTACCTAGATTCACAGTTACATTATTTTCAATTATATAAATTACAAATCTAAAACATAAATTATTTGCATTCTGTATGTAGAATAAGCACATTTAAACACTAATGGCCTAGAAATTTGAGATCTATAAATGGTAGGGTCCGAAGACCCCTGGATATTGGGCCTTGCGCCCTCATTCACATATCAACGGTGCTGTGGGAGGAGGCCTGCAGGTAAGTAATGGAAGTTCAGACCACTGGTAGCGTCACAGCAGCCCACAGGTAAGTGATCGGTGGCCAGGTGGGTGGGGGTAATCGCGGGTCTCAGGGGGGATTGTGGACCTCAGGGGTAATCACGGGGCTCGGGAGGGGGAATCGCGGGTCTTGAGGGGAACAATCATTGGCGGGGGGTGGGAGGTAGCGTCAGCCAGCGGCGGTCCACGAGTCTGGAGGTCAGGATCGGGGACCTTGGGATGGGGGAGGAGAAAGATCATAGGTCAGAGCCAGAATCTGAAGATTGGGAGTCATGAATCTCGGGCCGGGAGCGACAGTGATTGGGATGATGCTTTACAGGCAATCGTTAGGGTTGGTTTTCCCTGAAGTAGCAAGTGCTGACACTGGCTGCCTCAGGGCAAACCAATGTTGCAGCGGGGGCCTGAAGCAGGCTTTAAGCCCCTTAATTGCATACACAAAAGGCCTAACGCCTGCTTCAGGCATGGGTAAAGGACGCCTCTTGTTTGTCCTTAACCAATATGGCGAATGGCAGACATCCTGTTGGAAGTGTACAAGCTTCCTAACCCCCATTTTGGGCACTTTGGAGGCCACGTAGCGGCTGAGAAACGGGTGCTATGCAACCCAATTTCTAGGCCTTAAAATGTGCAATCTTTCTTTTCTTTGTCATCAGAAAAAAATAGCAGAAATCAATATGAATGTATTATTTTCTTGGCTGCTGAGACTTAGAAGAAAGACAAACAGAACAAAGTACCCTTTTGTGGTCAAATCCATTCTTCACACTGAATTGATCCACTACACAGGAGATAGCAAGTGAATCCTCTATGAATGAGGCAAGGACTGTCAGGAGGACAAATCTGAAGTAATCCATCTTGTGAAAAACAAAGAAACAACCTGTTACATACAATTTTCTACACAACATTATCTTACTACAAAGCTGCAGGAAGTATGCTGCAATGTTGTTAGTTATTCATACAAAAATATTGTAATCCTTCTGGATCTTCCCCATTTCCCAATAACTACATTTTTAGCCTTTCCTTCTCTTGCTCTCCAGGCCTCTACAGACCAGTGGGTGTGCCATTAGGTGTCTGCTAGCCAGCAGGCACTGCCCCCTACATTTTTGTGATCAGCAAGCAATATCCAGATACAGTGAAGCCCACTTAAATGATAAATGAGTATTCTGTTTAAATGAATAAAGTATTACCTGTCTGACATCAAGCTGTGGATGAGCCAGAGTTTTGTACAGCTCAATACTGGTGAGACTAAAGCTATCCTGTTCAGCCATATCAGAAACTCTAGCCCCCAATTCTAGCCCCCTCTTTGGAAGCCCACTCAAACTCTCCCAACAGTGAGCAACCTGTGTCCTCCTTGACCCTGAGCTAAGCTTCATTGGTATGTTGGCCTTCATTGCAAGAGGATTTGAGTACAGGAGCAGGGATGTCTCACAGCAGTTGTACGAGGCCTTGGTGAGACCACATCTGGAGTATTGTGTGCAGTTTTGGTCTCCTTATCCGAGGAAGGATGTCCTTGCCATGGAGAGAGTGCAACGAAGGTTTATCAGACTGAAGCCTGGGATGGCAGGACTGATGTATGAGGAGAGATTGGGTCAACTAGGCCTATATTCCCTAGAGTTTAGAAGAATGAGAGGTGATCTCACCGAAATATATAAAATTCTAACAGGACTAGACAGACTAAATGCAGGGAGGACGTTCCTGATGGCTGGAGAGTCCATAACCAGGGGTCACAGTCTCAGGATACGGGGTATGCCATTTAGAACCGAGATGAGGAGAAATTTCTTCACTCAGAGGGTGGTGAACCTGTGGAATTCTCTACCACAGAAGGCAGTGGAGGCCAAGTCATTAAATATATTCAAGAAGGAGATAGATATATTTCTTAATGCTAAAGGGATCAAGGGATATGGGGAAAAAGCGGGAACAGGGTACTGAGCTAGACGATCAGCCATGATCATTTTGAATGGTGGAGCAGGCCCGAAGGGCCAAATGGCCTACTCTTGCTCCTATTTTCTATGTTTCTATGTAAGCTTCAAACCTGGCTTCAACTCTATCAACAAAATGGACATCTTTCACCTCTTACACATCATCCATCTCCATTCCTACCTCACACCCTCCTGCTGGTGAAACTTCCATCCATGCCTTTGACACCTCCAGACTTGACATTTCCACTGCCCTCCTTACTGACCTCCGAAGCTCCACCGTACATAAACTTCAACTCATCCTGAGCTCCGCCGCCTGCACCCTATTCCACACAAAATCCCATTTCCTATCACCCTCCAACCCCATCCTTGCCAAGCTCCATTGGCTCTTCCGATCTTCTGCTCTAACATAGGAACAGGAGTAGACCATTTAACCCCACAAACCTGTTACACCATTCAATGAGATGATGGCTGATCTGTGACCTAACTCCATGTTAGCCCCATATCCCTTAATAGTTTTGGTTAACAATAATCTATCAATCTCAGATTTAAAATTAACAATTGAGCTAGCATCAACTGCCATTTGCAAAAGAGAGTTCCAAACTTCTGCCACCCTTTACATGTAGAAGTGCTTCCTAACTTCACTCCTGAAAGTCTTGGTTCTAATTTTTAGCTATGTCCCCGAGTCCTAGACTCCCTAACCAACAGAAATAGTTTCTTTCTATTTACCCTATCAGTTACCCTTAATATCCTGAAAACTTTGATCAAATTACTCCTTAATCTTCTAAATTCCAACCTATATACAATCCTAGTTTGTGTAATCTCTCCTCGTAATTTAACTTCAGTGGGAGAGCCACAGAACTCCTGGAAGAACTGCATAAATGGTGCTTTATTTCATTTCTCCAGGGGTTACATAGCTCTACAGTATCAGGTGCCAGGGGGAAGTGATCGGGGGTCAGGGTTGGGGTCAGCATTGGGGTCTGGGGGGGAGTGATCAGGGAGTTGGGGTCAGTATCGGCAGCCAGGGGAGTGATCGTTGGCAGGGCCTGGAGCTCGGAGGTGGGGAATCGCGGGACAGGGAGCAGTGACAATTTTTATAATGAAAGCCATGCGGCAACAAGGATTCTGACTGGCAACTTGAAACAATGGTTCTGGATATCAGGACATTTCAGGAGAGTCCTTCAGTAGAATGCAGAGCGTGTCTCAAGATTTGTTATTGTTTGCTGCTCCACAATTAAGTTATTCAAAGGAAAGTTGCTTGGAGGTGTCTGAAGAGGAAGAAGTGGAACAGGAAGATGAAGAAGGGGATGAGAAGCTAGACGATGCAGAAAAAGAGAACGGCGCTTCAGTACAGCGAGCTGCCAGAGCTGCAAGGAAGCAAATTATTGAAGAGAGATTCTCCTGAACAATTCCTCCCCTGCACTGAGCACCAACACTCCCTCCTTCCATTTGACCCAGTCCTGACACCCACCATAACAATACCCTCTAACAGTACAACTTCTTGGGCATTCCTGTTACAGCATTAAGATTATGAAGGCCAACAGACAATTTTTACTTCCAACAGACTCCATTCTTGACTTGACAAATGTTAACGTGACTGCTACATATCTACAGATCACCCTTGTGCAAAGCCCTAGTGCCTATCTTGTGCACTCATTTACCTATTATAGTGCTGTAAATGAGGTGGTTCCTCAGTGGCTACAGCTTGGGAGTTGGAAGGCGGCTGAACTTCTATTGAAAGCACTTAAGATGGCCATGATGGGCGATCTCGAGGAGCTCTAGCTGTTGAGGACCCAGATGCAGACTGCTGGGACTCGGCCTGGGCGGGTATAGTCTGGCCCAGCTGGCTGTCTGGAACCAACAAGGGCACTGGTTGAGAGGCTAGTGAGGGAGCAGGTGTGCTGCCATCCTGAGAGACTCCCATGGAGCTAATGCTACTTTTGGGGGACAGATCCTCAACACTATCGCTGCTCTGAGCGAGAACAGAGTGGAGGCATGCTCAGAGGCTCTCGAAGACCCTATCCAAACTCTCCTTCAGGCTTTGTAAGCCAGAGGAGAAGGGTTGTAAGTGCTGGGGCAACAGGTACTGCGAGGCTAAGCAGAGACGAATAAGAGATATGAGTTAGGAGTTCATAGCTATCCTCGTGAAGTCATTGAACTTTCTCCTGCATTGCAGCCATGTTCTAGGGGCGATACTTCAGGTACTCATACGCTCTGCCACCTCTACCCACTTGTGCTGGGCAGCTTGCCTGGTTATCTTCCTGCCGCCTGCCCAACCTCCTCCACCAAAACCTCCAGAAAACCGGAGGATCCTTGCAGATTCTGCTAGCCTGCCATTGTCCAGAATCTTCAGTGACAGTTGCCTGCAGCCAAAGTACACCCCCCCCCACTTTAAGAGGTGCAGGCTGCCTTTAAATGGTGTCAGCAGCGTGCAAAATTGACGCCCCCGCTTAGGCGAGCTGCCAATGAACAGCGCACTGGTAGCTCGCCTATTTTAGTTAAGTTAATGAAGGGGGCAAATTTAGAGCCTTCTTTACAGCCATGTGATCGAGCGATTGCTCCAAACGTGGTGCCCATTCTGTGCACGAAAACACACTTAAAGCTCTGAGTTGAAAAAACACCTGGCCCTTTATTGTAGAAATTCTTCCTGGGAATTTGGGCTAAATCATGACTCAATTGCTGGTCAATTTGAAGGCAGCAGAAATACAGGGCTAAACAGAATGTAATGGATAGCCACACAAAAAGTAAACAAACTATTTTTAAAGAGTTAATTTTAATGTTCAAGGTTAGTAGAAGAGAAGTTTCTTTGTTGTTTTGATATTTTGAGAATAGTGACTTGAGAATAGTTACTGTCAATTATTAGAAAAAAGTAGCCTTTCCCATCCTCAGGAAGTCCCAAAGCATTTCACAGCCAACTAATTACTTTTGAAATGCAGTCACAGTTGTTTTGTAGGCAAATGTGACAGCCAATTTACACACAGCAAAGTACCTCAAACAGCAAATCAAATGAATCACCAGCTTATGGGACATAATTTACTGTAGCAGGGCATCTAACAGCGTCTGCTGTTAGTTAGACTTGCCCTTGCATGTTTAGGTTTTAAAATATTTTGGGTAGCACCTTGGAGGAATGCAGTCAGGAGCAAATCCACGGCACCATGGGAGACTTGGCTGCACGGGGCAAAAGAAATACAGTCGTTATAGGGGATTAGATAGTTGGGGGAATAGACAATCGCTGAAAGTGCAAGCTGATAATGTCGCAACAAGGGAAACAGGGCATCTGGGATCTGAGTGAACAGGGCAAGCAACTGTGTATCTCCTTAACCAATCAGATTGAAGTAAGGAATCTTACAACATCAGGTTATAGTCCAACAATTTTATTTGAAAATCACAAGCTTTCGGAGGCTTTCTCCTTCGTCAGGTGAGTGTGGGATTCCATGGAAGGTACCGCATATATAGTCAGAGAACAATGCCTGGTGATTACAGATAATCTTTCCAACTGCCCGTTGTCAACCAGCGAAAAAAGAGTTATCTGTTTTTAATACAACTGATCATTCTCTCTCTCTCTCTCTCTCTCTCTTCCTTTCGGATACTTCTCTCTCTCTCTCTCTGCAGAAGGAGAAAGCCTCCGAAAGCTTGTGATTTTCAAATAAAATTGTTGGACTATGACCTGGTGTTGTAAGATTCCTTACATTTGTCCACCCCAGTCCATCACCGGCATCTCCACATCAATCAGATTGAAGGATTGTGAAATTAACAGCACAAGGACTGAGAAGGAAGTGTAAATGAGAATAGGTGAATTCAATGTCAAATCGGGTACAGAAAGAGAAATAGAGAGAGGGAAAGAAAGAATTGATTAAGAGAGAGAGAAAAACACAGAAAGGAAAAGTTAAAAAAAATTAAATTTAAAATTTTACATTTTAAAAATCTCCAACAATTAAAACATGAGAATGAGAACCCACACTCGCAATAGTTAATTTTCAGTGCTAGAGAGAGATTAACATTTAGCATATCTTTAGAAGAATCTCTGACAGTTAAAAAGCTCCCTTTGTCTGAATCAAGGCTGAATTAAATATTTGCGGACCTTAAATTGCTCCAAGACAAGCTCCTTGCGTCACTTCAGACCAGCCCTAACTTTCTGCAGCGAGTTTAGTTCGTATCTATCTCGCAAATACAGCAACTTCATGCCATTCAGACAGCGAGAATCCGTTTTCGCGAAGCTAATAGCGGAGCGGCGAAACTTGGACGGCAACTTTTGGATCTTTGCGTTTAACCACGCATCTGCCCCTCGCCTGAAGTTGCTGTACCATTTGTGCATAAATAACGGCGAGCGCCATTAACCTCACTGTTATTTTGACAGCAAAATCTAGGCCAATATGTTTTGAAGGTGTTGATGAATATTGGCCAGGGTACCTGGAAATCTCATCTTTTACGTCCATTGGTTTAAGATTCATCCCAAAGAGAGTAGGAGTGACATATTAGCGGTGTAGAAATGGCACAGAAACATTTTTCTAGCAGGAAAATCTGGCAGAAGCTGTTCCCACCCATTTTACACCAGTAAATCTGAGCTCCTTCACACTTTTTGACCCTTCCTGTGATCCACCCGCTGAATCCCAAGTGCCCTCATTGACAGATATTATCATGCGGACCAATGGTGTTGCAGCTCCAAGTTTCCTGCTTTTACGCTGGAAATGCACTTGGGGAACTTACATTGAGATTTATAAGGTGCAGCTGTTGCGCGTGGGTAACCCACCCAATAAAAAATGTCCGTTTTGCACACCATCATGAGTCAATTGGTGCCACTTAACGTGGCTTCCGGGTTTGCCGTCCAAAAGCTGAGCAGTGGGCGGACTGCGCACTTGCATCACAGGCTGCCAGGTGGAGGGGCTCTATTTAAAGGGGCAGTCTTCCAATGGCTGTTCCTGGGGAAAATACCCACACACCACAATGGAGCAGCACAGGGGCAAGGCTGCTCCAAGATTCAATGATGCCTCACTCCAGTGCTACTGGATTGGGTGAGGAGGAGGAGGGATGTGTTTTATCCGGCGGACGGGAGGAAGTGGCCTGCCTCTGGCACCAAGAAGACCTGGTTCGAGGTGGCAGAGGAGATCATCAGCAGCAGCAATATATCCCGCACCTTGATCCAGTGCAGGAAGCCCTTCAATGAACTAACTAGGTCAGCCAAAGTGAGTACACTTACTCATTCTCCTACATTCCGTCTTCCACATCACCGCCCCCACCCCACAACTCCTTCTGCATTGCCAACACTATTCTATCACTTCACTTCTCACACCCACTTAAGGGACATCCTCAACTTAGCTGCACTTCCTCAGCACTTCCTCATCTCACCATTAGTCACCCCACCACTACCTCTCAACCCAATCCTCATACAATGTCATGGCTCTGTCTCATACTCACCCTCTGATGCATCTCTTTCACGGTCAGCCAAACCAATGCATTCATCGGTTGGCCACATCACCATCACTCACTCATGCGTATGTACTTTCTCCCCTTATAGAGAGCTCAGAATGCATGGGAGAGGGTGAGGACCAGAGTGGGGCCAGAACAAATTGTCGTCCTCACAGAGGTGGAGCAGGAGGTGCTGGAGCTCAGCCGAACCCTCGAGTGCCTGTCTGTCGGGGACGCCGAGACTGGCAACCAACAAACATCTGATGACATAACTTTAACATTCATCACATACAATATGAATTGATGTTAACATGCCTTGCCATCTTCAGCGCCTCAGTATGCTCATCGCAACATGACACATCTGTGATGATGCTTAATATTGCCTTCTGTTCTCTTACATAGGCTTCAGCAATCGCTGTGTTGGCAGAGGGCGATTCCTCAGAGGACTGCTGGCCTCTGAGGGTGTACCATCACATCTTAGCGAGCCATCCACCAGCACAGATACTCACACCTCGTTCGGTCCTAGTCCTCAGTTAGTTGGGTTGGCACCTGGTGAATTACCACACACATGTGAGCACGAGCAGACACAGGTGGCAGGGGCAGCTGTGGAGAGTCTGCGTCGATGGGCACACTCCTCTCCAGGCTGTGCTCAGCTGGACGCAAATGCTGAAGCCTGGGGCCCATCCTTTAAAAGGAGAATGATCGAGGGACAGCAGCACATTTGTGAGGTGCTGGAACAGGTGCCACGCGCACTCTCCATAATAGCACAGAGGATGGAGGAGTCCAACTCCTGCATGAGTGAAATGGTGGCACAGGTGAGGGAGGGCATCTCTGAGATACTGTCACAGGGATGTGAGCAACTCTCTGAGATAGTGTCACAGGGACGTGAGGGAATCTCTGAGATAGTGTCATAGGGACATGAGCAACTCTCTGAGATACTGTCACGTGTTATTGCGGGAATGTCTGCGATGGAGAGAAGGCTAGACTCCATTGAGCTTCAAGCACGGCTCACAAATCAGTCCATTCAGGCCCTGACAATGGCCGTTCGGACTCGCAGTGAACAACGTTCTGCCGCTTTGAACAGGCAGGCAGATACACTAGCACTGGCCTTACAAGGTTTCACACATGTCCTCCAAACTGTTGTCCAGCAGAGTGCTAGGAGTGATATGGGCTGGGCCCAGGGGAGGGATGGTGGCGAAAGGGGACGTGGAGGTGGGGACGCCACTCAAAGCGCTCCCACGTCTCAGCCGTTGCCCCCCCTCTCAACCATTACCCACAGTGCTGCCTCCTCTCCAGGTGGCCGAGTCTGCCCCTGCACGGGTGCAGGTGAAGCAGTCGTTGGAGGGACCGTCATAGGCACCAAAACCCAGAGGGCGTAGGCACAAAGCATTTAAGCAGTCAGGGGATGAACTAGAGCAACCTGCCACTACCTCTGCTGCAGCCACAGGGGATGCACCACATAGAAGTAGTCGGAAGAGAAAGGCGAAGGTTTTGTAAGCACGAAGGGGATGCACAAGGGTGTTTTACGGTTGGTCATGTTTTTCATTTATATTAGCTTTTTGTTGAAATCACATTAAATATTATGATTGTCACCACTGCTGCCACATCTTGGCCATTCTTGACTGGCTTTTGTGAAAGGGCCCTTTCATGAGGTTCACCATGAACGGTGACACTTGATGCCACCCATTGGGTCCCTTTACAGTGGGTGTATGTATAGTTGCAGGACTGCTTTGTGCAGGGAGGGGTGGGGGTGTTGCTGGTGTGGACGCTGCTCTATCCAGGTGGTGTGAGGACTGGACTCTTCACACTTTATGATGTTAGGAGAGCCGTTCACATATCAGTGACTCCCTGGCCTCACGAGCAGCCAGGTGAGCCGCTGCTCTGCCCATGGGTTCCTCCTCCTCCACCTCCTCCACCTCCTCTTCCTCAATGTGGATGGCAGATGTGGATGGGGCCTCCTCAAGCGGCACCCCTCTCTGTTGTGCCATGTTGTGCACAACACACGACTATAATGCGTCCCACTCTGTCCGGTGCGTATTGAAGCGCTCCCCCAGAACGACCAAGGCACCTAAATCACATCTTGCGCAACCCTACAGCATGCTTAATTGTAGACCTGTTGGCGATGTGGCTGTTGTTACATCGACGCTGTTGCTCGGTGATGGGGTTCTTCAGAGGTGTCATGAGCCACGTGTGCAGGGGGTACCCCTTGTTCCCGAGGAGCCAGCCCTTAAGGGTGTTCGGTGCGTGGAAGAGGGGCGGGATATTGGATTCACTGAGGATGAAGGAATCATGGCAGCTGCCAGGGAATCTGGCGCACATGTGAAGGAATCTTTTGCAGTGGTCACAAACGAACTGAGTGTTGATGGAGTGATACCCCTTCCTATTGATGAACAGTCCTGGCTCGTGTGGAGGTGCTCGGATTGCTATATGGGTGCAATCGATTGCACCCTGCACCCGTGGGAAGCCAGCCACAGAATGGAATCCCACTGCCCTCTCCGTCTGGATGAGGTTGTCCATGGGGAAGTTGACGTGCTGTGAGGCCCTGCGAAACAAGCCATCGGTGACCTACCTTATGCACTTGTGTGCAGGCAACTGAGAGACCCCGGCGATGTCGCCGGTGGCACCCTGGAATGTTCCGGAGGCAAAGAGGTTGAGGGCAGTGGTGACTTTGACAGCGACAGGTAAGGAGATGTTGCTCGGCCCAGCCAGGAGCAGCTCGGCATGAAGGAGGCTGCAGGTGTCTGTGACTACCTGGCAACTGCCTCTCAGCCTCCGTATGCACTGCTCCTCAGAGAGATCCACTCTGAGCCTCGATCTGTAGACCCTGTTGCGAGGGTAGTGCCTCCTGCGAGGTCGCTTTCTCTGTTGTTGCCCTCTGTGCTCTTGTGGAGGTGCCACACTCCAAGTGGTGGAGGTGGACGCCATGCCTGGCGAGGCTGGTGATGTTGCTCATCCTCGGATGTAATGGTGAATGCAGCCATGACGCTCCCCCATCCTGACAGTGTGAGTTTGAGGGGGTCCGCAATGTAGTTAAATATGTTTGAACCGAAGAATTTTGAGTGGAAAGTAAGAATTTTCAGTGAAAACACAAAGATCTTGCAGCCTAAACTTTGTCTGAAAGAACTGAGTACCCTGCTGCAATAAGTGACCTTATCTCCCCATCTGTCAAAGAAGCTTTTGAATATGCAACTGGCTGCTGGCTGAAACACGTCTGTTGCAACATGGAGTGTTTCCCACAGCACGGGAAACACGCTGAGAATGCTTCAAAATCGCATCCCTACCTCAAAGTGGAGAAGATTAAGTCGTTCAACATCCCGCTAACTTTAATTGCTGGTGGGACTTCCGCATTCGGGAGGCACGTGCACACCCAGACGCGTCAGTGGGGAACCCGGAAGTCTGCGGCTTTGAGCCTGGTTCTGAACCCGATCAGGAGTTCCCCGATTTTCGGAGCCACCCCGCCCCCAACGCACCTGCAATTTCCCGAGAAAATTCACCCCCTGGACTTGTTTCTCACCGCTTCTGACAGTCAGATTTTCAGATATAAGCCCCCAGATTACAAGCCCCCACCGTCACCCCCAGGGCTTCTCAGGAGCAGGCATGGCATTAACTATAAGCATACAGTTATCATGGAGGAGGAAGAGGACTAGCATAGGAAGGAGCAACGGAGAGTCAGGCGGTATTTAAGAAGGGTGCAGCCCAACAGATATTACCCCTAGAATATACATGCAGCACAGACCTTACTGAGGTTTTATGCATAAGAGGAGTGTGTTTCTCCAAAGATACAATCGGGCAGCGCTGCCTTCTATTGCATGACGACCTGCAGCCAAGGTCATCTGTCTGCACTGCTCTCTCCGTGGCTATGAAGATGATCACCGCGCTCAAATTTTATGGCACAGCATCGTTTCAGGCAGTCACTCTGGATTTCTGCCATATCACCACGGCTGCGATATGGGCATGCATTCATCAGGTCACTAATGGACTTTACAGGAGAGCTGGGGAATTCATCACCTTTTGCATCATAGTTGACTGCATCTCTGGAGTTTGTTCCTGAGCAGCGGACATTGTGAGCTTTTTTCTTAGCTGAAGTAAGAGATGCAAAATAGAAGCACATGGAATTCGAGGCAATCTTTTGACCATGGGTAGGGAATTGGTTAGGAGGTATGAGATAGAGAGTATAGATAATGGGTATGCCTATTGGCAGGATGTAACTAGTGATGTCCTCCAGAGACCTGTATTGGAGCCTCAGCTTTTCACTATATTTATAAATGACTTAGATGAAGGAATATTCAAGTTTGCTGACAACACTAAGTTAGGTAGCACAGTAAATAGTGTGGATGGGAACAGAAAATTGTAAAAGGGTCATAGATAGATTAAGTGAGTGGGCAAAACTGTGGCAGATGGAGTTAAATGTGAGGAAGTGCGAGGTCATCCACTTTGAATTTAAGAAAGATAGATCAGAGTATTTTCTAAATGGCGAGAAGTTAGGAACTGTGGAGGAGCAAAGGGAATCATTAAAAACCAGTGGACAGGTACAAAAAATAATTAAAAAGGCTAATGGAATATAGAAACATAGAAAATAGGTGCAGGAGTAGGCCATTCGGCCCTTCGAGCCTGCTCCGCCATTCATGGCTGATCCTCTATCTCAATACCATATTCCCGCTCTCTCCCCATACCCCTTGATGTCTTTTGTGTCTAGAAATCTATCTAGCTCCTTCTTAAATATATTCAGTGACTTGGCCACCACAGCCTTCTGTGGTAGAGAATTCCTAGAGAAATACTCTGTCTTTCTGTTTTTCCTTCCGAAGTGGATAACTTCACATTTATCCACATTATACTGCATCTACCATGTATTTGCCCACTCACTCAACTTGTCTAAATCACCTTGAAGCCTCTTTGCATCCTCCTCACAACTCACGATCCCACCTAGTTTTGTGTCATCAGCAAACTTGGAAATATTACATTTGGTTCCCTCGTCCAAATCATTGATATATATTGCGAATAGCTGGGGCTCAAGCATTGATCCCTGTGGTACCCCATTAGTCACTGCCTTCCACCCCTAAAAAGATCCATGTATCCCTGCTCTCTGTTGCCTGTCTGTTAACCAATTTTCAATCCATGCCAGTATATTACCACCAATCCCATGTGCTTTACTTTTGCACACTAACCTCTTATATTGGGACTTTATCAAAGGCCTTCTGAAAATCCAAATAAACCACATCCACTGGTTCTCCCTTATCTATTCTACCAGTTACATCCTCAAAAAACTCCAGTAGGTTTGTCAAACATGATTTCCCTTTCAAAAATCCAAGTTGACTTTGTCTAATCCCATTGATATTTTCTAAGTGTTCTGTTATCACATCCTTTATAATAGACTCTAGCATTTTCCCTACTACTGATGTTAGGCTAACTGTTCCCTGTTTTCTCTCTCCTACCTTTTTTAAATAGTGGGGTTACATTTGCCACCCTCCAATCTGCAGGAACTGTTCCATAATCTATAGAATTTTGGAAGATGATATCTAATGCATCCACTATTTCCATGGCTACCTCTTTTAGTACTCTGGGATGCAGATTATCAGGCCCTGAGGATTTACCGGCTTTCAGTCCCATTAATTCCTCCTTCTCACTAGTCCCTTGGTTCCCTAGCATTTCTGGCAAGTTATTTGTGTCCTCTTCCGTGAAGACAGAACTAAAGTATTTGTTTAATTGCTCTGCCATTTCCTTGTTCCCCATTATAAATTCTCCCGTTTCTGACTGTAAGGGACCTACATTTGTCTTCATTAATATTTTTCTTTTTACATAATTGTAGAATCTTTTACAGTCCACATTTATGTTCCTTGTAAGTTTGCTCTCATACTCTATTTTTCCCCTCTTAATCAGCCTCTTGGTCCTTTTTTGCTGAATTCTAAACTGCTCCCAATCCTCGGGCTTGCTACTTTTTCTGGCAACTTTATATGGCTCCTCTTTGGATCTAATACTATCCTTAATTTCTATTGTTAGCCATGGTTGGGCCACTTTTCCATCTATGTTTTTGCACCAGAAAGGAATGTATAAATGTTGCAATTCATGTATTCATTCCTTAAATGTTAGCCATTGCCTATCCACCATCATGCCTTTTAATGAACCTTCCCAATCTATCATAGCCAACTCACTCCTCATACCTTTGTAGTTTCCTTTGTTTAGATTTATGACCCTAGTTTCGGATTGGACTACTTCACTTTCCATCTTAATGAAGAATTCTATCATGTTATGGTCACTCTTCCCTAAAGGACCCCGCACAACAAGGTTATTAATTAACCCCTTCTCATTGCACAGTACCCAATCTAGGATAGCCTGTTCCCTCATTGGCTCCTCAACGTACTGGTCTAAAAAAACATCTCGTACACACTCCAGGAATTCATCCTCCACAGTATTATTGCTAATTTGGTTTGGCCAGTCTATATGTAGATTAAAGTCACCCATGATTACTGTAGTACCCTTGTTACATGAATCTCTAATTTCCTGTTTGATGCCATCCCTTGCATTACCACTTCTGTTTGGAGGCTTATAGACAGCTCCCATCAGTGTTTTCTGCCCCTTGGTGCTTCTTAACTCCACCCAGACTGATTCTACATCTTGAGCCTTCATCTCAAGAGGGCTGGAGTACAAAAGGGTAGAAGCTATGCTACAGTTACATAAAACTCTGGTTAGACCCCAATTAGAGTACTGTGTTCAGTTCTGGACATCGTACCTCAAGAAGGATATACTGGCCTCGGAGGAGGTGCAGCACAGATTCACCAGAATGATTCCGGGGCTAAAAGGGTTAAATTATGAGGACAAGTTGCATAGACTAGTCTTGCTTTCCTTCGAGTATAAGGGTGATCTAATTGAAATGTTTCAGATGATTAAAGGATTTGATAGGGTAGATAGAAAGAAACTATTTCCTCTGGTGGGCAAGTCCAGAACAAGGAGGCATAACCTTAAAGTTAGAGCTCGTCCATTCAAGGGTGATGTCAGGAAGCACTTCTTCACACAAAGGGGAGTGGAAATCTGGAACTCTCTCCCTCAAAATGCTGTTGATGCTAGGTCAATTGAAAATTTCAAAACTGAGATTGTGAGGCAACGGTATTAAGGGATATGGAACCAAGTTGGGTAAATGGAGTTAAGATACAGATCAGCCATGATCTAATTGAATGACGGAACAAGCTCGAGGGGCTGAATGGCCTACTTCTGTTCCTATGATCCTATGTTCCTATGCTTACTTAAGACAAAATTATGTGGCAGGATGTGATAAGCACTGAAGTACAGTAACAAGGATTCTCTGTTTGACCCTTGGGTCTTGTTGGATTTACCTAGATATTGGGTACAGAAAGACAAACTCTGGTTCATTGGGCATGAAGGGTATACTTGTATGAGTAGCCAATGAGGTGAAAGAGAACCCTGGAGGAAATTCACCCCTGTATAGAATAGCAGACCAATAGTGGACCAATTCTGCTATTCTACCTCAAAGAATGGTTTGTCCTCACTGAGAAAGGGAAGGAAATGATTAAGATATCACAGAGCAGAGTGGCAAGACAATTTGGAGATCTGCTGTATTGTAAAAAATAAATAGCAAATTCTGGATGACTTGCAATATATTTCAAACTCAAATCTGAAGTGCAAAATAGAATGTAAAACTTTCTATAGCCACACAAAGAAAAGACTTGCATTTAAACAGCACTTCTTATGACCTCAGGACATTCCAAAGCGCTTTACAGCCAATAAAGTACTTTTGAAGTGTAGGGGGTAATTTTAACCCCCAAGAACGGGTGGTTGGAGGTGGGTGGGCAGTGAAAATATGAAGTTTTGGGAGCAGGACCGCATCCCGGCTCCAACGTGCCCACTTCCTGGTCTGACCCAGATGCATTTGGATGCGCGCGTGCAACAGACACCCAGAAGTCCTGCTGGTACTTAAAACCACTTAAGGCATTTAAATCTTTCAGCATTCAGCCAGACAAACGATTTTAACTTTCCCTGAATGTGTCTCCCATGGCCTCTGAAACACACCGTGGAAACGTTGCAGCCGACTCTCATTTAGATCTTTAAACCAGTGATTGACACGTGAATAAAAGGTGAGCTTTTTCAGCAAAGCACTAAGTTCTCTCAGACAAACCTTTGGCTGCGAGGTCTTTGTGTTTAGACTGAGATTTCTTTGCTCACACTGTGAATTCTTGTGGTCAGCCAAATTTACCTACATTTTGGATCTATTCCTCAGTACATCTGAGGAGGTGGCGCATCACCAACTGCAGGCATGGCGTGCAGTTCTGGGAATTGCAGGTGCACAAGACAGAGGTGCACCACAAGGACCTGGAGAAGAGCAGAGAGGGGACCAACAGAGGGGCCAACATCGCAGGGGGCACTACCCTCCTGAGAGGGTCTACTGGCAGAGGTTGAGCTTCCTGGGCCTCTCTGAGGAGCAGTGCCTAGGCAGGCTGAGATTGAGTCAGCCGGTGGTCGCAGGCTCCTTCATGCAGAGCTGCTCCTGGCTGGGCTTGGTGGCCGTGCATTGTCCATCACAGTTAAAGTCACCATTGCCCTCAATTTCTTCGCGTCCGGATCCTTCCAGGGCACAACTGGTGACATCACCAGGGTCTCTCGGTTGTCTGCACGTAAGTGTATACGACAGGTCACGGATGGATTGTTTGCCAGGACATCCGACTACATCAACTTCCCCTGCGACGACATCAGCCAGACTGAGAGGGCAGTGGGTTTCAATTCTCTGGCTGGCTTCCCACAGGTGCAGGGCGCAATTGATTGCACACATATAGCAATCTGAGGACCAGCACATGAGCCAGGACTGTTCATCAACCGAAAGGGATGTCACTCCATCAATACGCAGCTGGTTTGCGACCATCGGAGGAGGTTTCTGCAGGTGTGTGCCAAATTCCCAGGCAGCTGCCATGATTCCTTCAATTTTTGCGAGTCCAACATCCCGGCCCTCTTCCACGCACAAGACAGACTTAACAGCTGGCTCCTTGGAGATAAGGGATACCTCCTGCAGACATGGCTAATGACACCTGTGAGAAACATCACCAACGAGGCACAGCAGCGGTACAACGACAGTCACATCACCACAGGTCTGTCATTGAACAAGCCTTAGGAATGCTGAAGATGCGCTTCAGGTGCCTGGATCGATCTGGGGGAGCCCTTCAATACTCACCAGCGAGGGTGTGCAGAATAATAGTCGTGTGTTGCATCCTGCACAACATCGCTCAGCAGAGAGGGTTACAGGTGGAAGAGCTCGAATGTGCTAATGAAGCATCCTTATCTGCCAGCAATATTCAAGAAGAGGATGAGGATGAGGTAGGGTATGGGGGGGGGGGAAGGAGGAGGAGGAGGAGGACAAGGACAAGGATGAAGATGGGGAACCCATTGCCAGAGCAGAGACACACATGGCTGCTCGTGATGCCAAGGATTCACTCATATCTAACAGGTTCTCATAATGAGATCTGCAAACTGAAGATAGTGAACTATTCAGGCTGCCTGGAACAACCGCCACCAACGCCACCAACACCAGTTACACCCCCCACCGCTGCTCCGCTCCGTTTGCACAAAACAGTCCTTCAATCACGCATACACCCATTGTACACACGCCCAATGGGTGGCATCATGTCTTGTTCACGATGAAGCACATGAAAGGGTGATTTCACAAAAGGGACTCAAGAATGGGTAAGACGTGGCAGTGGGGGTGACAATTATAACATTTAACAAAAAACAAGCATAAATGAAAAACATGACATTCCGTCAGACACGCTTGTGCAGTCTCTTGTTGATTACAAAACCTCCGCCTTCCTTTTCCTAGAGCTTCTATCTGGTGCATCCCCTGTGGCTTCAGCAGAGGTAGTGGTAGGTTGCTCAGATTCATGCCCTGACTGATGAGATACTTGAGTCCTATGACCTCTGGGTTTTGGAGCTCGTGAGGGCCACGCCAAAGACTGCTCCACCTGCATCCTGTGCAGAGGCAGACTCGACCATCGGGAGAGAAGGCAGCATTGCAGGTACTGATTTGGGGGGAGGGGGAATGAGTGAGACGTGGATGCACTTTGAGTGTCCCCTCTTGTCCACTTCCATGTCCCCTTGCTTCATCATCCCTCTTCCGGGCCGGCAAAACATCACTCCCACCACTCTGCTGGACAGCAGGCTGAAGTTTCTGTCTGCCTGTTTAAGGTGGCAGACATGTTGGCATCCAGAGTTCGCACGGCCGCTGTCACGGCCTGCATGAACTCATTTGAGAGCCGTGCTTGAAGCTCAATGGAGGCTACCATTCTCTCCATCGAAGACATTCTCACGCTTACCTGCGCCACCAATTCACTAGTGATGGAGTTGGACTCCTCCATCCTATCCGCTCTTGTGCAGAGTGTGCGTAGCATCATTTCCATTCCCTCACAAAGGTGGAGCTTTGCCTCGCTCATTCTCATTCTCAACGATGTGTCCCGAGGTTCATCATCTGTGTCCAGCTGAGCAGAGCTTGGAGAGGAACTCCACAATGCTGATGCTCCACAGCTGACCCTGCCACCATTGTCTGCCCGTGCACACTTGTGAGTGTTGAATCACCAGGTGACAACCCAACTATCAGTCTAACAGGACCCACTGAAGTGCCAGTATCTGTGCCGGTGCATGGCTGGATGTGATGTGACGGTGCGTCCTCAGAGGAATTGAGCTCCTCTGAGGAATCGCCCTCTTCCATGGTGCCTGCCTCCTCATCAATCCTTGAAGTCCCTTAAAGAGAACATAAAGCAATATTAAAAAATCATTGCAGACGTTAGATGCCAATGAGCATGCTGAGGTGTGCAAGAGGCCAATCATTGATAATATCAATTCATGATGTGTGTGAAGGATGTTAAAGTTCTGTCACCAGCCCTCTGAGGGTTGCCAGTCTCGTTATCTCCGATGGCCAGACATGCAACCATGCGACTGATGTCCAACACCACATCCTCCGCATCTGTCAGGGCCACTATTTGTGGTGGGCCCCCTCTAGTCCTACTCCTCTCCCGTGCATTTTGCACTCTCTTCCTGAACAGTGGGTGGCCTTTAAGGAGGAGATAGTTTGGGCACAGTCTAGGCACATTCCCACAAGGCAGAAAGGTAGGGCAACTAAAGCCAGAGCTCCCTGGATGACAAAAGAGATGGTGAGTAAGATGAAACAGAGAAAAGGGGCCTATGACAGATGTCAGGTTGATAATACAAGTGAGAACCAGGCAGAATATAGAGAGTTCAGAGAGGAAGTGAAAAAGGAAATAAGAGGGGCAAAGAGAGAGTATGAGAATAGACTGGCCACCAACATAAAATGGAAACCAAAAGACTTCTATAGGCATGTGACCAGTGAACAGGTAGTAAGAGGAGGGGTGGGGACAATTAGGGACCATAAAGGAGATCTACTCATGAAGACAGAGGGAATGGCTGAGGTACTAAATGAGTACTTTGCAAGGAAGAAGAGTCTCAGTAAAGGAAGACATAGTTGAGACACTGGATGGGCTAAAAATTGATAAAGAAGAGGTACTTGAAAGGCTGCCTGTACTTAAAGTAGATAAGTTACCCGGTCCGAATGGGATGCATCCTAGGTTGCTGAGGGAAGTAAGGGTGGAAACTGCGGAGGTACTGCCATAATCTTCCAAACATCCATAGATACGGGGGTGGTACCAGAGGACTGGAGAATTGCAAATGTTACACCCTTGTTCAAGAAAGAGTGTAAGGATAAACCCAGCAACTATAGGCCATTCAGTTTAACCTCAATAGTGGGGAAACATTTAGAAACGATAATCCGGGACAGAATTAACAGTCACTTGGACAAGGGTGGATTGATTAGGGAAAGCCAGCACAGATTTGTTAAAGGCAAATCGTGTTTAACTAACCTGATAGAGTTTTTTGATGTGGTAACAGAGAGCGTAGATGAGGACAATACAATTGATGTGGTGTATATGGACTTTCAAAAGGCGTTTGATGAAGTGCCGTACGGTAGACTCATCATCAAGATTGCGGCCCATGGAATAAAGGAGGCAGTAGCAATATGGATACAGAAGGGACAGGAAACAGAGAGTAGTGGTGAACGGTTGTTTTTCAGACTGGAGGGAGGTGTACAGTGGAGTTCCCCAGGCGTCGGTACTGGGACCACTGCTTTTCTTGACCTATATTAATGACTTGGACTTGGGTGTACAGGGCACAATTTCAAAATTTGCAGATGACACAAAACTTGGAAGGGTAGTAAACAGTGAGGAGGATAGTGATAGACTTCAAGAGGATATAGACAGGCTGGTGGCATGGGCAGACATGTGGCGGATGAAATTTAACGCAGAAAAATGTGAAGTGATACATTTCAGTAAGAAGAACGAGGAGAGGCAATATAAACTAGAGGGCACAATTCTAAAAGGGGTACAGGAACAGAGGGATCTGGGGGTATATGTTCACAAATCGTAGAAGGTGGCAGGGCAGGTTGGGAAAGTGGTTAAAAAAGCATACGGGATCCTGGGCTTTATAAATAGAGGCATAGAGTACAAAAGCAAGGAAGTCATGATGAACCTTTATAAAACAATGGTTCGGCTGCAACTGGAGTATTGAGTTCAGTTCTGGGCACCGCACTTCAGGAAAGATGTGAAGGCCTTAGAAAGGGTGCAGAAGAGATTTACTAGAATGATTCCAGGGATGAGGGACTTTAGTTACATGGATAGACTGGAGAAGCTGGGTTTGTTCTCTTTGGAACAGAGACAGTTGCAAGGAGATTTGATAGAGGTATTCAAAATCATGAATCATCTGGACAGAGTAGATAGAGAAAAACTGTTCCCATTGGCGGGAGGGTCAAGGACCAGAGGACATAGATTTAAGGTGATTGGCAAAAGAAACCAAAGGTGACATGAGGAAAAACTTGTTTACACAGCGAGTGGTTAGGATCTGGAATGCACTGTCCGAGGGGGTGGTGGAGGCAGATTCAGTTATGGCCTTCAAAAGGGAACTGGATAAGTACTTGAAATGAAAAAATTTGCAGGGCTATTTTAGGTGAATCAGTAAGTTCACTCACTTTTTCTGACCTGGTTAGGTCATTAAAGCACATCCTGCATTGCACCCATGACCCTAGCCACCATGCTCCTCAAGCTGCTCTCCTCTGCCACCCCCAGCCATGCCTTCTTGGTGGCAGAAGCAGGGCGCTTCCTCCCATCAGCCGGGTATATTCCCTCCAGCCAGTAGCAACTCAAGAGAAGAGTCGCTAAAACTGCCTTCGACCTGTGATGCTGCATTTTTCAATTTTCCTCCTTTCTCCTTCAAAATCCCTGGTTGCAATGGCCCTTTAATTATTCCAGTTCACAGCACGTCAATCGGATGTGCAGTACGTCCGCTGCGCAGCTTGGAGATGCGAAACCCGGAAGTAAAATTAGGGGTCTTCAATTTAGTCACAATCGCTCAAACTGACATGCAGGAAACTTTTCCGTGTTTCCCACACGTCTAGTCACCCACCCACTGACTTCTCACCGCCATGTTAAAATCATGCCCATAGTCACTGTTGTGATGTAGGAAACGTTATTTCCTGAAGGATGTTCGATGTCTGGGATCCTGTTGGAGATCTGTGGAACTTTCCAATAAACTGCCATTTTTGCCATTTCTCTGGTTGTTCCACCGATCTGCTAAATTACGGTGGGAGATGGGCTGAACCCCCATGGAATTTTAGGCCCCCATCTCTTTAAAGAATTTTATACAAGTAAAAGTACCAGTCCATTCCTGAAGACTGAATGAATCTTATTACAATAGTAGCTAACGTTAAATACAGCCATATCAATGACACTATATTATACTGATGTGTGATATGTGGTTCCGATGGGGGCAGATCGAAGAAAGGAAAGTTCGCTTCTGATAAACAAAGAAATGGTGTTGGAGAAATGAGTTATTAATTTAAGTGAGCTCCACTGTATTGCAGTTTACTACGTATTCTGTTCATTCTGCAGCTGCAAATTATGGATCAAGATGAAAACATACTTCCTTTAGTGAACTGTGAGCTACAATAGTCTCACCCCGCTGGGGAAATAAAACTAGTTGATTAATTCCATGGCCAAATATGTTTACAGTTTATTTTTGTTTTGTTTTTAAGAACAAACAGCTCCTAGTGAAGCATACTGCTAAAGTAAGCATGGATTGCCATTCTGAAGAACTGAAAAAGAAATACTCAACAATACTGCAACACAATTGTAAGAACCAGACCAAAATATTTAATTTTCACTCGTGTACTGAAGCAGGTACTGGATTTAATGTTAGGTATTCCAAAGGCATGCATAGAGTAGCATTAGTAAAATAGTTTACAATTGTTCCACATGGCACAGATTGCTAGCAGCTCTAGAAAACATTGCTTGGTAAAAGAAATTTAAATTAATCTCAGTTTCTGGAAATTTACCTGTGCCGACTGAAGAGTATTTTCTTTTAAAGAGAACCTCTGATCGTGTCTGATTCAGTCCAATGTTTTTCTGTTCATCAGCTTAGTCTGTAAGGCTGCCTTAAATATTAATGAACGGGCTGACTAATTTGTTATTTTTGTTCCAGTAGCCAAATAATACTTAATCGTTTGGTAATCCAGTCTGGAAAATCCTTAAGTACTTCTTGTACAGAAATAGGTGTTTACTGGCCACGGACCTGCAGGTCTATAGTTCTTTGCAAAGGCAGAGAGTGAACCTCTAACAGAGTGAAGTGCTAAAAGAGTGAGGACTTTCAACTGGGAATTTGGTGAATGTGGGAATTAGTTACGTGCAGAGGGGGAAGGGGTGCTAAGTGATTTAAACCAAAGAACTGTAGACCAAGACTAAGACTGAGAGGAGCATAAAGGGAACCTTCTGAGGAATCAAAAATCAAGAAAAAGTCAAAAAGTAACATCACAAGACAAGGAGGAGCGCTGAGGCTAAGTCAATGAGTATTTAGTTCATTGGTTAGTGTTTTTAGTGATTATTGTTCTTGTGTCTTTAGTGGTTGGTTAGTGGTTTTTAGTGGTTAGTGTTTTAGTGTGAGATTAACAGTAAATTGCCTTAAAGCTAAACAAACAGTTTAAATAACTGTAGCTAATGTGGCTGGAGCCCATCATATGCACATCCTGTGTCATGTGGGAACACTTTGTGTGTCCTGAAAACCATATGTGCAGGTAATGTCTCCAACTGCTCGAGCTCATGCTCAGAGTTTCTGAGCTTCAGAGGCACTTGTGTCACTACAGTGCAAACAGGAAGCTGAGAGTTTCATCAACAGCACGTTTCAGGAGGTGGCCACCCTGCAGCTACAGAGAGTTCAGGCAAAAAGGGAGTAGGTGACCACCAGACAGACTAGGAGGAACAGGCAGGCAGTGCAGGAGTCCCCTGGGAGTGTGTCACTCACAAACCGGTATTCAGTGTTGAATACCAGTGAGGGTGTTAAGCACCTTGGGGGAGTGCAGTCAGGAGCAAATCCACGGCACTGTGGGAGACTCGGCTGCACAGGGGGGCAAAAGAAATGCAGTTGTTATAGGGGATTCGATAGTCAGGGGGATAGACAGGCGTTCCTGCAACTGCCGACAAGGGTCCCGCATAGTGTGTTGCCTTCCTGGTGACAGGGTAAAGGACATCATTGAGAGGGTGCAGAACATTTTGAGGTGGGAAGGGGTACAGCCAGAAGTCATGGTCCATATGAGAACCAATGACATAGGAAGGAAAAGGGTCAAGGTCCTGCAGTCAGAGTTTCAGGAGCAAGGGAGGAAGTTAAAAAGCAGGACCTTTGGATTGGTCCCTGTGCCACGTGCTAGTGAGTATAGGAATAGTAGGATAAGATGGATTAATGCACGGCTGGACAGGGGGGAGAGGGAGGCTTCAGATTTCTGGGGCATTGGGACCAGTTCTGGGGCAGAAGGGATCTGTTCAAGATGGACGGGTTGCACCTCAACAGAGCTGGGACCAATGTCCTCACGGGGAGGTTAACTAGTGCTGTGGGGGAGGGTTTAAACTATTTTGGCAGGGGGGTGGGCACTAGGATGAAACATTATAGAGGAGAAACAAGGTGCACAGAGGACTGGGAGGGACAGGTAGCACCAGTGTATAGAATAGTTCAGAAATAGGAGGGATCAGGCAAATGCGAGGTAGTCTAAGATGAGATTGGAGTGCATGTGCATAAAGGCGCGTAGTGTGGAAAATAAGGTTGGTGAGCTGCAGGCTGAAGTCACCACATGGAGCGGCAATAACAGAAAACTGGCTCAAAGAAGGGGATTATTAGGTACTTAATATTGCTGGTTACAAGGTATTCAGGAAAGATAGGGAAGGAAAGAAAGGCAGGGGAGTGGCAGTATTGATCAGAGAAATTGTTATATAAGAGATGATATAGTTGAGGGGTCAAAGACGAAATCTATTTGCTTAGAATTAAGGGACAATAGAGGAGTTAGTACGCTACTGAGGCCACCAAATAGTGGAAAGGAGATAGAGGAGCAAATTTGCAAGCAAATTATGGAAAGATGCAAGAACTATAGAGCAGAGACAATGGACGACTTCAATTATCCCAATCTAGACTGAGGCAGTAACAGTGTCAAGGACAAGGAGGGCGAGGAATTCCTGAAATGTGTTCAAGAGAACATTCTGGAACAGTGTGTTTCGAGCCCAACCAGGTTCTAGTTCTGGGACTGAAGTGGGACAGATGGATCATAATACAGTAGAGAACCAGGCTGAATACAGAAAGTACAGAGGAGATCTAAAAAAGGGAATAAGCGGGGCAAAGAGTATGAAAATAGTTCAGCGGCTAATATAAAAGGGAACCCAAAAGTCTTTGGGTTTAAACATTAATCATTAAACATATAATTAATAAAAGAATAGTCAAAGGAAGGGTGGGACTGATTAGGGACAAAAAAGGAGATCTTCTTGTGGAGGCAGAGGGAATGGCTGAGGTATTAAATGAATACTTCGCATCCACCTTCACTAGAGAAGAGGATGCTGCCATTGTAGCAGTAAAGGAGGTGGTAGTAACAATATTGGATAGATAAAAATAGATAAAGAGGGGGTACTTAAAAGATTGGTACAATGGTACAATTTTAAAAGGAACAGAGAGATCTGGGGGTACACATATACAAATTTTTGAAGGTGGCAGGACAATAGAGAAAGCTTTAGAAAAGCATATGGGATCCTGGGCTTTATTAATAGAGGCATAGAGTACAAATGCAAGGAAGTTATGCTAAACCTTTATAAAACACTGGTTATGGCCTCAGTTGGGGTATTGTGTTCAATTCTGGGCACCACACTTTAGGAAGGATGTCACGGCTTTAGAGAGAGTGCAGAAGAGATTTATTAGAATGATACCAGGGATGAGGGACTTCAGTTATGTGGAGAGACTGGAGAAGCTGGGGTTGTTCTCCTGAGAACAGAGAAGGTTCAGAAAAGATTTGATAGAGTTGTTCAAAACCATGAATGTTTTTGACAGAGTAAAAAAGGAGAAATTGCTTGCAGCGGCAGAAGGGTCGGTAACCAGTGGACACAGATTGAAGGTGATAAGCAAAGTCGCCCTCAATTTTTATGCCACGGGCTCCTTTCAGGCTGCAACAGTTGACATTAGCAACATCTCACAGTTTGCAGTGCGCTACTGTATCAGGGAGATCACCGGAGCTCTCTACACGTGGACAAACACTTATATCACCTTCCCTGTTGACAGAGCGAATCAGGACAAGAGTGCACTACATTTCGGTAACGTGGCAGGCTTCCCCAGGCCAAGGTGCGATTGACTGGACGCACATTACCTTACATGCTCCCTATCACTAGCCTGGCATCTGAGAATCATAGAATCATAGAATGGTTACAGTACAGAAGGAGGCCATTCGGCCCACCGAGCCTGTGCCGGTTCTTTGTAAGAGCAATCCGGTTAGTCCCATTCCCCCACTCTTTCCCCGAGCCCTGCAAATTTTTTCTCTTCAAATATTTATCCAATTCCCGTTTGAAAGCCATGATTGAATTTGCTTCCACCACCCTTTCAGGCAGCACATTCCAGATCACAACTACTCACTGTGTAAAAATAGTTTTCCTCATGTCATAGGAACATAGGAACAGGAGTAGGCCATTCAGCCCCTCGTGCCTGCTCCGCCATTTGATAAGATCATGGCTGATCTGTGATCTAGCTGCATATACCTGCCTTTGGCCCATGTCCCTTAATACCGTTGGTTGCCAAAAACCTATCTATCTCACATTTAAATTTAGCAATTGCTGTTTGCGGAAGAGAGTTCCAAACTTCTACCACCCTTTGTGTGTAGAAATGTTTTCTTATCTCACTCATGAAAGGTCTGGCTCTAATTTTTAGACTGTGTCCCCCACTCCTAGAATCCCCAATCAGCGGAAATAGTTTCTCTCTATCCACCCTATCTGTTCCCCTTAATATCTTATAAACTTCGATCAGATCACCCCTTAACCTTCTAAACTCTAGAGAATACAACCCCAATTTGTGTAATCTCTCCTCATAACTTAACCCTTGAAGTCCGGGTATCATTCCAGTAAACCTACATTGCACTCCCTCCAAAGCCAATATGTCCTTCCATAGGTGCGTTGCCCAGAACTGCTCACAGTACTCCAGGTGCGGTCTAACCAGGGTTTTGTATAGTTGCAGCATAACTTCTGCTCCCTTGTACTCCAGTCCTTTAGATATAAAAGCCAGCATTCCATTTGCCTTCTTGATTATTTTCTGCACCTGTTCATGACACTTCAATGATCGATGCACCTGAACCCCTAAGTCCCTTTGGACATCCACTGTTTTTAACTTTCTACCATTTAGAAAGTACCCTGTTCTATCCTTTTTTGATCCAAAGTGGATGACCTCACATTTGTCTACATTGAATTCCATTTGCCACAGTTTTGCCCATTCACCTAATCTATCAATATCGCTTTGTAATTTTATGTTTTCATCGACACTGCTTACAATGCCGCCAATCTTTGTGTCATCGGCAAACTTAGATATGAGACTTTCTATAGAAGTTTACACCATGGAAACAGGCCCTTCGGCCCAACATGTCCATGTCGCCCAGTTTATACCACTAAGCTAGTCCCAGTTGCCTGCACTTGGCCCATATCCCTCTATACCCATCTTACCCATGTAACTGTCCAAATGCTTTTTAAAAGACAAAATTGTACCTGCCTCTACTACTGCCTCTGGCAGCTCGTTCCAGACACTCACCACCCTTTGAGTGAAAAAATTGCCCCTCTGGGCCCTTTTGTATCTCTCCCCTCTCACCTTAAATCTATGCCCCCTCGTTATAGACTCCCCTACCATTGGGAAAAGATTTTGACTATCTACCTTATCTATGCCCCTCATTATTTTATAGACTTCTTAAGATCACCCCTAAACCTCCTACTCTCCAGGGAAAAAAGTCTCAGTCTATCCAACCTCTCCCTATAAGTCAAACCATCAAGTCCCGGTAGCATCCTAGTAAATCTTTTCTGCACTCTTTCTAGTTTAATAATATCCTTTCTATAATAGGGTTGACGATCCGGATTCTTTCCCCTCAGTCTGGTTCAGTAATAACTGAAGTCGAATACATTTTAAAGTTCAACACATCTTTAATAGCAGGGTTCTTAGTCTGCAGCATTGATTTGGACTCCTGATAGGGTCCCTCTATGCTGGCAGAGCAAGAACAAAAACATACAGAAATCCACACGTTTTTATACAGATGAATAGGGTTGGAACATACTTAACGAGGGTCAACACCAATCATAAGCCGGGCATAGGTTGCCATGCGAGGTTACATTATTTCCGACCAATCATAAATCGTCCATGTGCTGATCATGCTGCTGTTAGACATCAAAGGGGATAACTTCCTCACTTTCCAACTTGGAATGTTCTTCCCTGTTCCTTCTGTTCCTTATCTCCCAACCTGGAATGTCTTTCAACTTTGGCTAAGCTCGTTACCTATATTGATCTGCCATAAACATGGAGACATTCAGACCAGTCCTTGACTCACATCAAAGACCTATCATTGATAAGACAATGCAGGCCTGCTGACTAAGCAAACATATGGCCCAGCAGGAGGGCCAGGCCACTTGTATCAATCTCAGTTACTAACTAATTAACCCTTTCTAACCATTTTGCATTCTGCTTCTTTGCCACGTAGACATTTTAATATTTTACCGAAAACTGACCACGTAGGGATTCTCATTGTGACCAGAACTGTACACAGTATTCCAAGTGTGGCCTTACTAATGTCTTGTACAACTTCAACAAGACATCCCAACTCCAGTATTCAATGTTCTGACCAATGAAACCAAGCATGCTGAATGCCTTCTTCACCACCCTATCCACCTGTGACTCCACTTTCAAGGAGCTATGAACCTGTACTCCTAGATCTCTTTGTTCTATAACTCTCCCCAACGCCCTACCATTAACGGAGTAGGTCCTGGCCCGATTCGATCTACCAAAATGCATCACCTCACATTTATCTAAATTAAACTCCATCTGCCATTCATCGGCCCACTGGCCCAATTTATCAAGATCCCGTTGCAATCCTAGATAACCTTCTTCACTGTCCACAATGCCACCAATCTTGGTGTCATCTGCAAACTTACTAACCATGCCTCCTAAATTCTCATCCAAATCATTAATATAAATAACAAATAACAGCGGACCCAGCACCGATCCCTGAGGCACACTGCTGGTCACAGGCCTCCAATTTGAAAAACAGCCCTCTACAACCACCTTCTGTCTTCTGTCGTCAATCCAATTTTGTATCCAATTGGCTACCTCACCTTGGATCCCGTGAGATCTAACCTTATGTGACAACCTACCATGCGGTACTTTGTCAAAGGCTTTGCTAAAGTCCATGTAGACCACGTCTACTGCACAGCCCTCATCTATCTTCTTGGTTACCCCTTCAAAAAACTCAATCAAATTTGTGAGACATGATTTTCCTCTCACAAAACCATGCTGACTGTTCCTAATCAGTCCCTGCCTCTCCAAATGCCCGTAGATCCTGTCTCTCAGAATACCCTCCAACAACTTACCCACTACAGATGTCAGGCTCACCGGTCTGTAGTTCCCAGGCTTTTCCCTGCCGCCCTTCTTAAACAAAGGCACAACATTTGCTACCCTCCAATCTTCAGGCACCTCACCTGTAGCTGTCAATGATTCAAATATGCCTTCATCTAAGTCGTTAATAAATATTGTGAATAATTGAGGACCCAAGTCAGATCCCTGCGGGACTCCACTAGTCACACCCTGCCAATGTGAATACTTACCCATTGGGCTCGATGTTACCAGGGCTCCGGGTTCGCGGTGGGGGGGCTACTGGGCGCGTGGGTAACGCGCCCGGTGAAATTAGTCAGCCACCCGCGCGATCGCAGCCCAATTGGATCCACTTACCTGGTCTTCTGGGTTCCCCACTGCTGATCTGCGCGTCGGGCGGGCAGCGCATGCGCAGTAAGATCTGTCAGCTGGAGGAGCTCTATTTAAAGGGGCAGTCCTCCACTGACAGATGCTGCAACAAATGGAAAAAATTACAGCATGGAGCAGCCCAGGGGGAAGGCTGCTCCCAGTTTAATGATGCCTCACTCCAGGTATCAATACATGGGGTGAGGAGGAGGGGGAGGACAGAGATCTTCCCCCCAGCGGGCGGGAGGAAGCGGCCTGCCTCTGCCACCAGGAAGGCCTGGCTCGAGGTGGCAGAGGAGGTCACCTGCACCACCAACATATCGCCCACCTGCATA
Source organism: Heptranchias perlo (assembly GCF_035084215.1). Classification (NCBI taxonomy): domain Eukaryota; kingdom Metazoa; phylum Chordata; class Chondrichthyes; order Hexanchiformes; family Hexanchidae; genus Heptranchias; species Heptranchias perlo. The sequence continues at coordinate 161,394,511 of NC_090325.1, forward strand.
CAGTGCAGGAGGCACTCCAATGACCTCAGTAGGTCAGCCAAAGTGAGTACACTTACTCATTCCCCTACACTCCGTCTGCCACATCACCGCCCCCCACCCCACACCTGCTTCTGCACTGCCAACACTACTCTGTCACATCACCCCTCATACCCACTCAAACCTCATCCTCATCTTACCTGCACTTACTCACCTCGCCTGTACTCATCCTGCCACTACCACTCAACCCAATCCTCATACAATCTCATGGCTCGATCTCATACTCACCCTCTCATGCATCTCTTTCACGGTCAGCCTCACTCAACCTGCCACTACCTTTGCTGCAGCCACAGGGCATGCATCACATATGTGCAGTAGGAAGCGTAAGGCAAATGTGTCGTGAGCATGAAGGGGATGCAGAAGGGTGTTTGAGGGTTTGTCATGGTTGTTACTTATATTGAATTTCTGACCAACTCACATTACATATTATATTGGCACCACTACTGCCATGGCTTTGCGAATCTCGTCTGGTTTGTGCAATAATGCCCTTTCCTGAGGATCACAATGAAGACCCACAACTGATGCCACCCATTGTGTCACTGCAGAGTGGGTGTAGGTGTATTTGCAGATGGCTGAGAGACGTCGGTGATGTCCCCGGTTGCACCCTGGAAGGATGCGGAGGAGAGGTTGTTGAGGGCAGTGGTGACTTTGACAGCGACAGGTAAGAAGATGGTGCTCGGGCCAGCCGGGAGCAGCTCGGCATGAAGGAGGCTGCAGATGTCCACGACTACATGTCGAGTGACTCTGAGCCTCCATGTGCACTGCTGCTCAGAGAGTTCCAGGAAGCTGAGCCTCGGTCTGTGGACCCTGTGGCGAGGGTAGTGCCCTCTGCGACGCATCTCTCTCTGCCGTAGCCCTCCCTCCTGCTGTACAGGTGGATGTGTCACAGCACTCTGTTGTAGAGCTCCACGTGTCAGAGGTGGACGGCGTGGACGGCGAGGCTGGTGAGGCTGGTGATGCTGTTCGCCCTCCGAGGAGGTCATGACTGCAGCTACGGTGGCTCCCATCCAGAAGATGTACATCTGAGGGGGTCCGCAAAGTAGGTACATGTCTCTGGACCCCGGGGTAAGTGTGCAAGTTGGTGACTTTGATTGTCAGGAGGAGGGTGGTGGAGGCCAAACTTTGTCCCAAGTGACAGAGTGGCCTCCTGCAATGAGTGAGGGTCTCCCCCCCACACCTGTCAAATGGACCTTTGTAGCTGCCACAGGCTGACAGCTGCAACACGTCTATTTGAACTGGGAGTGTTTCCCCCAGTATGGGAAACAGTCCCAGTTTTCTATAAAATCCCACCCCTCCTCACATAATCCCTTAATCAGGTCTGTTAATGACCTGAACAAGTAAAATGAATACCTTCAAGTGGAACCCCGCTGGCTTTAATTGCCTGCGGGATTCCCACCAGCGGGGGCTGCACGCGCACGCTGGCGTGTCAGTGGGGAACCCGGAAGTGGGCGCGTTGGAGCCGGGCTCCGGTCCCGCTCTGGGATTCTCCGATTTTCGGAGCCCCCCTGCCAGGAACGCACCCGATAGCGGTGCTAAAATGATGCCCATTATCGATACTCTATGTCGCCTTTCGCTCAGCCAATTTCCCAAACAAGTCCGTACTTTTCCCTCAATTCCATGGGCTTCTAACTTAGCTAACAGTCTCTTATGTGGGACCTTATCAAATGCCTTCTGGAAGTCCATATAAACAACATCCATTGACATTCCCCTGCCCACTACTTTAGTCACCTCTTCAAAAAATTCAATCAGGTTTGTCAGGCACGACCTACTTTTCACAAATCCATGCTGGCTCTCCCTGATTAACTGAAAATTCTCGAGGTGTTCAGTCACCCTATCCTTAATTATAGACTCCAGCATTTTCCCCACAACAGATGTTAGGCTAACTGGTCTACAATTCCCCGGTTTCCCTCTCTCTCCTTTCTTAAAAAGCAGAGTGACATGTGCAATTTTCCAATCTAGAGGGACAGTTCCTGAATCCAGAGAACTTTGAAAGATTATAGTTAGGGCATCTGCAATGTGCTCACCTACTTCCTTTAAAACCCCGGGATGAAAACCATCTGGTCCTGGGGATTTGTCACTCTTTAGTGCTATTATTTTCTTCATTACTGTTGCTTTGCTTATGTTAATTTAATCGAGTCCCTGTCCCCGATTCAATATTAGATTCCTTGGGATTTCCGGCATGCTATCCTCTTTTTCTGCTGTAAATACTGACGCAAAGTAATTATTCAACATGTCCGCCATTTCCCCATTGTCAATGACAATATCCTCACTTTCAGTTTTTAAGGGGCCAACACTGCTCCTGACCACCCTCTTTTTCCTAATATATCTATAAAAGTTCTTTGTATTGGTTTTGATATCCCTTGCAAGTTTCTTTTCATACTCTCTTTTTGTAGCTCTTACTATCTGTTTTGTGATCCTTTGTTGATCTTTGATTCTTTCCCATTCGCCAGGATCTGTGTCATTTTTTGCCGTTTTGTATGCCCTTTCCTTATGTCTTATACTGTCCCTTACCTCTTTAGTTGTCCTTGGCTGTTTTTTTTGGCAAGTAGAGTTCTTGCCCCTCAGGGGTATAAAACGATTCTGTATCTCGTTAAATGTTTCTTTAAACATTTCCCACTGATCATCAGTCGTTTTACCCATTAACAGATTTGCCCAGTTTACTGTGGACAGTCTCTTTCTCATCCCATTGAAGTCAGCCTTACCCAAGTTTGGAATCTTAGCAGCTGATTCACTTTTTTCCCTTTCAAACACTACATTGAACTCGAGCATGTTATGATCACTATTGGATAGATGTTCACGCACAGTTAAGCTGTTAACTAAATCTGGTTCATTACTCATTCCTAAATCTAGTATGGCTTGCCCCCTTGTTGCCTCCAGGACATACTGCTGTAGAAAACTATCCCGGACACACTCAAGAAATTCACTACCTCTGACAGTTGCTAGTCTGCTTTCCCCAATCTATGTGAAGGTTAAAGTCCCCCATTAAGACCACTATGCCTTTCTTACATGCTTGTCTAATCTCTGCATTTATACAATCTAGCAGTTCAAAGCTGCTGCCGGGGATCCTATACACATCTCCCACTATAGTCTTAGATCCTTTCCTATTCCTCAATTCAACCCATAAGGTCTCTGCTGGCTGCTTACCTCTCATTATATCCTCCTTTATCATTGAATTGATTTAATCTCTAATCACTAAGGCTACTCCTCCCCCTCTTCCATTTTCCCTACCTCTCCCGTAGACCTTATAACCCAGTATATTTAGTTCCCAATCCTGACCATCTTGCAGCCATGTCTCAGTCATAGCTATCATGTCATACCCTCCAATTTGAATTTGAACCTGTAGTTCATTTAATTTATTCATTATACTCCGTGCATTTGTATATAGAACTCTTAGTTGGGCCACACACCCTAGCCTGGCCTTCAGCTTTGATGCTGGGATAATCACCTTACGCCTTCTAGTTTTCACTTTATCTGTACTGCCTAAAGCACACTTTCTTTCTGCTGCTCTATGCTTTTCCCTTTCACTTGTTCTTGAACAACTGTTTGTACTATTTGTATTGTAAATTTCCCTTGGGTCTTTCTCTCTCTTGCTGCTCTCAACTTTACTCCCTTCTGACTCCCCGCTAAGGTTCCCATCCCCCTGCCACTCTAGTTTAAACCTTCCCCAACAGCACTAGCAAACACCCCCGCGAGGACATTGGTCCCGGTCCTGCTCGGGTGTAACCAGTCTCGCTTGTACAGGTCCCACATTCCCCAGAACCGGTCCCAATGACCCAGGAATCTAAATCCCTCCCTCCTACACCATCCCTGCAGGCACGCATCCATCCTGTCTATTCTCCTGTTCCTATACTCACTAGCACGTGGCACTGGTAGTAATCCTGAGATCACTACTTTTGAGGTCCTGCTTTTTAATTTATCTCCTAACTCCTTGAATTCACCTTGCAGGACCTCATCCCTTTTTTTACCTATGTCGTTGGTACCAATATGGACCACGACTACTGGCTGTTTACCCTCCCCCTCCAGAATGCCCTGCAGCCGTTCCGTGACATCCTTGGCCCTAGCACCAGGGAGGCAACATACCATCCTGGAGTCACGTTTGCGGCCGCAGAAACGCCTATCTGTTCCCCTTACAATTGAATCCCCTATCACTATAGCCCTGCCACTCTTCTTCCTCCCCTCCTGTGCAGCAGAGCCACCCGTGGTGCCACAAACTTGGTTCTTGCTGCTTTCCCCTCATAAGTCATCTCCCCCAACAGTATCCAAAGCAGAATATCTGTTTGCGAGGGAGATGGCCCCAGGGGACTCCTGCTCTACCTGCCTGGTCCTTTTACTCTGCCTGGCGGTCACCCATTTCCTTTCTGCCTGCGCAATCTTTACCTGCGGTGTGACCACCTCACTGAACGTGCTATCCACGATAGTCTCAGCATCGTGGATGCTCCACAGTGAATTCACCCGCAGCTCCAGCTCTGAAATGCGGTTTGCCAGTAGCTGCAGTTGGACACACTTCCTGCACACATGTCACCAGGGACACTAATAGTGTCCATGACTTCCCACATAGTGCAGGAGGAGCATATCACGGGTGCGAGCTGTGCTGCCATGACTTGCCTTAGATTTACACTGCGTTCACCTCTCAGACTCTCCTCCCGCTCTCGGTCTCTCCTTTTATACTGTCCTCACCTCTCGGACTCTCCTGCCTCACCTGCGACGTCGCACAGTAGTTGTCTCTTGTTGCAGGTCTGCTGCTGCTTCTATCCCCACTCTCAGTCTTCTGCTATTCAGGTCCGCCACCGCTCTGCGGAAAAAGTTAGGAAAAGCAAGACAAAGCAGCACCTCCTTCCACCACTTCACCGAACTCCCACACTCATCAAACTCTGAAACGTTCACTCTGTGCTCCGCTGCACTCCATGCTCGGTTAGCACTAACAGGCCCTTGTTTTTCTGCTGTTTGTGACTCAGATGAGTCAGGCCTGCCCCACCTGCAGGAACCAGTTTAATCCAGCTAACCAATTAACTAACTACAGCAGCTCTCTCTGCTGAAGCCTGACAGAAACTTAAAAATGTAAACTTTAAAATTGAACTTAAACAGTTGATAGCAATTGAACTTAAACAGTTGATAGTAATTTATACTAGATTTTAAAGAGATTAACCCTTAAACTCCCACACTTACCAAACTCTGAAGTGTTCACTCTGTGCTCCGCTGCACTCAGTGTCGCCTTTGGTTCTTTTGCCAATCACCTTAAATCCATATCCTCTGGTTCTCGACCCTTCCACCAATGGAAATAGTTTCTTTGTATCTACTCTGTCTAGACCCCTCATGATTTTGAACACCTCCATCAAATCTCCTCTCAACATTCTCTGCTCTAAGGAGAACAATCCCAGTTTCTCCAGTCTATCCATGTAACTGAAGCCCCTCATCCCTGGAATCATTCTAGTAAATCGTCTCTGCACCCTCTCCAAGGCCTTCACATCCTTCCTTAAGTGCGGTGTCCAGAATTGGACACAATACTCCAACTGTGGCCGAACTAGTGTTTTCTCAAGGTTCAACATAGCTTCCTTGCTTTTGTACTCTATGCCTCTATTTATAAAGCCCAGGATCCCGTATGCTTTTTTAACCGCTTTCTCAACCTGTTCTGCAACTTCAAAGATTTGTGGACATATACCTCCAGGTCTCTCTGTTCCTGCACCCCCTTTAGAATTACGCCATTTAGTTTATATTGCCTCTCCTCATTCACTTTTTTGAACAAGGGTGTAACATTTGCAATTCTCCAGACCTCTGGCACCACCCCCATAGCTAAGAAGGATTGGAAGATTATGGCCAGTACCTCTGCAATTTCCACCCTTACTTCCCTCAGCAACCTAGGATGCATCCCTTCTGAACCAGGTGACTTAGCTACTTTAATTTCAAAAAAGGGTGTAAGGATAAACCCAGCAACAACGAGCCAGTAAGTTTAACCTCGGTAGTGGGAAAACTTTTAGAGACAATAATCCGGGATAAAATTAACAGTCACTTGGACAAGTGTGGATTAATTAAGGAAAACTAGCATGGATTTATTAAAGGCCAATTGTGTTTAACTAACTTGATTAAGTTTTTTGATGAGGTAACAGAGAGTTGATGAGGGCAATGCATTTGATGTAGTGCATATGGACTTTTTTTTATTTGTTCATGGGATGTGGGTGTCGCTGGCAAGGCCAGCACTTATTGCCCATCCCTAATTGCCCTTGAGAAGGTGGTGGTGAGCCCCCTTCTTGAACCGCTACAGTCCGTGTGGTGAAGGTTCTCCCACAGTGCCGTTCGGTAGGGAGTTCCAGGATTTTGACCCAGCAACGATGAAGGAACGGCGATATATTTCCAAGTCGGGATGGTATGTGACTTGGAGGGGAACGTGCAGGTGGTGTTGTTCCCATGTGCCTGCTGCCCTTGCCCTTCTAGGTGGTAGAGATCGCGGGTGCTGTCGAAGAAGCCTTGGCGAGTTGCTGCACTGCATCCTCTGGATGGTGCACACTGCAGCTACGGTGCACCGGTGGTGAAGAGAGTGAATGTTTATGGTGGTGGATAGGGTGCCAATCAAGCAGGCTGCTTTGTCCTGGATGGTGTCGAGCTTCTTGAGTGTTGTTGGAGCTGCACTCATCCAGGCAAGTGGAGATTATTCCATCACACTCCTGACTTGTGCCTTGTAGATGGTGGAAAGGCTTTGGGGAGTCAGGAGGTGAGTCACTCGCCACAGAATACCCAGCCTCTGACCTGCTCTTGTAGCCCCAGTATTTATATGGCTGGTCCAGTTAAGTTTCTGGTCAATGGTAACACCCAGGATGTTGATGGTAGGGGATTCGACAATGGTAATGCTGTTGAATGTTAAGGGGAGGTGGTTAGACTCTCTCTTGTTGGAGATGGTCATTGTCAGGCACTTGTCTGGCGCGAATGTTACTTGCCACTTATGAGCCCAAGCCTGGATGTTATCCAGGTCTTGCTGCATTTGGGTACGGACTGCTTCATTATTTGAGGGGTTGCGAATGGAACTGAACACTGTGCAATCATCAGCAAACATCCCCATTTCTGACCTTATGATGGAGGGAAGGTCATGTCCATGGATGATTGGGCCTCGGACACTGCCCTGAGGAACTCCTGCAGTAATGTCCTGTGGTTCAGATGATTGACCTCCAACAACCACTACCATCTTCCTTTGTACTAGGTAAGACTCCAGCCACTGGAGAATTTTCCCCCTGATTCCCATTGACTTCAATTTTACCAGGGCTCCTTGGTGCCACACTTGGTCAAATGCTGCCTTGATGTCAAGGGCAGTCACTCTCGCCTCACCTCTAGAATTCAGCTCTTTTGTCCATATTTGGACAAAGGCTGTAATGAGGTCTGGATCCCTGTGGTCCTGGCGGAACCCAAACTGAGCATCATTGAGCAGGTTATTGGTGAGTAAGTGCCGCTTGATAGCATTGTCGACGACTCCTTCCATCACTTTGCTGATGATTGAGAGTAGACTGATGGGGCGGTAATTGGCCGGATTGGATTTGTCCTGCTTTTTGTGGACAGGACATACCTGAGCAATTTTCCACATTGATATGTAGATGCCAGTATTGTAGCTGTACTGGAACAGTTTGGCTAGAGGCTAGTTCCGAAAGGCATTTGTCAAAGTGCCACATAATCGACTTGTCATCAAAGTTGAACCCATGGAATAAAAGGGGCAGGGGCAGCATGGATATGAAATTGGCGAAGTAACAGGAAACAGAGAGTGGTGGTGAATGTTGTTTTTTGGATTACAGTGGTGTTCCCCAGGGGTCGGTACTAGGACCATTGCTTTTGTTGATATATATTGGACTTGGGTATACAGGGCACAATTTCAAAATTTGCAGATGACACAAAACTTGGAAGTGTAGCGAACAATGAGGAGGATAGTGATAGACTTCAAGAGGGTATAGACAGGCTGGTGGAATGGGCGGATACACGGCAGATGAAATTTAACGCAGAAAAGTGTGAAGTGATACATTTTGGTAGGAAGAATGAGGAGAGGCAATATAAACTAACATGTACAATTCTAAAAGGGGGTGCAGGAACAGAGAGATCCGGGGGTATATGTGCACAAATCGTTGAAGGTGGCAGGGCAGGTTGAGAAAGCCTGCAGGATCCTGGGCTCTATAAATAGAGGTATAGAGTACAAAAGCAAGGAGGTTATGATGAACCTTTATGGTTTGTCCACAACTGGAGTATTGTGTCCAGTTCTGGGCACCACGCTTTAGAGAGGGTGCAGAAGAGATTTACTAGAATGATTCCAGGGATGAGGGACTTCAGTTACGTGCATAGGCTGGAGAATCTGGGGTTGTTCTTCTTAGAGCAGAGAAGGTTGAGAGGAGATTTGATCGAGGTATTCAAAATCATGAAGGGTCTTTAGAGAGAAATTATTCCATTGGCAGAAGGGTCAAGAACCATAGGACATAGATATAAGCTGATTGGCAAAAGAACCAAAGGCGACATGAGGAAAAACTTTTTTACACAGTGAGTGGTTATGATCTGGAATGCACTGCCTGAGGGGGAGGTGGCGGCAGATTCAATCATGGCCTTCAAAAGGTAACTGGATGAGTACTTGAATGGAAAAAATTTGCTACGGGGATAGGGAGGGGGAGTGGGACAAGCTGGATTGCTCTTGCAGAGAGCCGGTACAGACTCAATGGGCCGAATGGCCTCCTTCCATTCTGTAACTATTCTATGATTCTATGGGCACTAAATTGGGCTGTGTAGCACCTGTTGTTTTGGCGCTACCCGGCCTCTCCGACATCCAAGATGGAATCTTGGATGCGCACGCACGTTTCCTGTGTGACGTACGCTGGACGCCATCTTGGTATAGGAGTTAGCGCAGGCGCAGATAACGAATGCTGGAATCGCGTAAAGTAGGGAGAAAATGGCTTCAATCAGTGTTGAACACTGATTTAAAGTGATAGACACCATTTTGGGACTTTACGCTCAACTCAACACACAGTCTTAACCCCGACCATCTGAACGTGTCTTGGAGTGCCTGGAGGACCCCCCCCACCAGCGCTATTTACAGGGAACGTGCAGGATTTACAGGTTAGTGGCTGGATTATTGCTTCTGGCTGGTGAGACATTTGTAACTGTTTTTGGAGGTCTCCTAGACTTGAATACTAGGATGCGGGGACATAGCCTAACATTTAGAGCCAGGACGTGCAGGAATGAAGTTAGGAAATGCTTCTACATGCAAAGGGTGGGAGACGTTTGGAACGCTGTTCTGCAGATGGCAGTTGATGCTAGCTAGCTCAATTGTGAATGTTAAATCTGAGATTGATCGTTCTTTGTGAACCAAGGGTATTAAGAGATATGGGGCTAAGGCAGCTATATGGAGTTAGGGCACAGCATTGAACTTCTCCCTGCACTGCATCCATGTTCATGATGCTGTGCACCTGGAATCATTGACTTTGTCCCCCACTGTGTCCCACTGCCTTTTGAGTATATGTCTGGAGGGCCTCTTGCGTTTCTCCCCCCCGCCCCCAACGGATATAGGATGTCTCTCCTTCCGTCCATCTCTTGCACCCTAGTCTCTAATGTATCAGCAGAGAACCTTGGTGCATGCACTATCGCAGGCCTGGTACCAACTCAGATCGGCAGATTGGTGAGGTCTGGCATGCACATTGGAGGATGTCGGTTTTAGTAGTGCACAACGTTTATTCAATGTTTTAACATAACTCATCAGTGTGTAAACATAGGGATGGGACTTGCATCTGTGTTTTACGTGTGCGATGTCTGATCTCCGTTCAGACTCCGTGCAGACAGTCGACTGTTATTTTCAGCAAATAACAAGTACCAGCTACCTTTAAGAGATTTCTAAGAAACATCCTCCTTTTAAGAGATTGAGCTCCCCTTGGTGGTGGAAAGCGCAAATCGCAATTGATTCCACATGCAAGGCCTGGAAAGGAAGGCTGATTGCAGGAGGGTCCAAACTTGCGTCCTGCCTGCATAGGGTCCATTGGGCGCGGGGTACTAGCGCATCGCGCTACCCCCGCCGGAAACGTACCCTTATCCAATTTTTTCCCCCTATGATTCCAAGTACAGCCAGCCTTTCTAGTACCACCCTTTTATCAATTTTTAGCCCATGCAGTATCTCAACTACCTCCTCTTTTACTCTGTCTTTGCCAGCATCTTCTTCCTTGATTAAGACAGATGCAAAGTATTCATTTAGTACCTCAGCCATGCCCTCTGCCTCTATGCGTAGATCTCCTTTATGGTCCCTAAACGGCCCACCCCTCCTCATGCTACCCTATGCCTATAGAAGACTTTTGGATTCCCTTTTATATTAGCCACCAGTCTATTCTCATACTCTCTCTTTGCCCCTCTTATTTCCTTTCTCACTTCTCCTCTGTACTTTCTATATTCAGCCTAGTTTTCATTTGTATTATCAACCTGACATCTGTCATATGCCCCCTTTTTCTGCCTCATCTTACTCGCTATCTCTTTTGTCATCCTGGGAGCTCTGGCTTTAGTTGCCCTCTCTTTCCCCATCGCGGGAATGTTCCTAGACTGTACCCGAACCATCTCCTCTTTAAAGGCCGCCCATTGTTCGATTACAGTTTTGCCTGCCAATCTTTGATTCCATTTTACCTGGGTCAGATCTGTTCTCAACCCATTGAAATTGGCCCTCCACCAACTAATCTAAACCTATGATCACTGTTTCCTAAATGTTCCCCCACTGACACTTGCTCCACTTGACCGACTTAATTCCCATCTTTATCAATTGAAAGTGTTTGCATTCCCTCAACGTACAGCTGGTTTGCGATCTCAGGCAGGTCTGTACCCGTTATCCCAGCAGCAATTATGATTCTTTCATCCAGCACCAGTCCTCTGTGCCACCTTTATTCCAACCAGGCAGGCAAGTTATAGACTGGCTTTTGGACAACAAGGGCTTCACCCTTCAGATATGGCTCATGACTCCAGTCAGAAACCAGCACACAGCTGCAGAGCAGACCTACAACGAGAGCCATGCTGCCACAAGAAATGAGATCGAGCAAACAATCAGCAGCTCAAGCAACCCTTCTGCTGCCTGAACCATTCCAGAGGAGCTTTACAGTATACCTCTGCATGGGTATCCAGATTTGTCGTCATCGGCTACATGCTCCACAACTTTGCCTAAATGAGGGACCAGCCCTTACCACCATCTGAGCAGCAGCGGGTGCAGAAGGAGGAGGAGGTGCTGGAAGAGGAGGAGGAGAAGGAGCAACCACCAGTGCCCTTATCTGCCAGAGCTCTTAGAGGCCAGCTCAATGAGGATCGCTTCACCTAAACCATCCCTCCCGTCCGCAATACACCAACAGTCCCACAAACCTGATATCACTGTCCTTACTACCACCAGTTGATTGCCATCCATCAATCAAGACTCATCAATCTTGCCTTCACTCCACTACAAAGATAAACACCATCACTAAATCCAGAATAGAAAAATAAATTTATCAAATGAATATTCACACTGTCAGCATTGACAAAAAATCATGAATCACCCTTGTGCTAGCCCTTAGCGTCTGCCTCGTGTGCTCCTTTCCCTATCCTAGTGTTCCTATGAAGCATTTCTCCAGTAGCTACAGCTTGGGAAATGGAAAGCTGCTGGACTTCCATTGAGGATACTTCAGGTGACCATGCTGGGCGACCTCGAGCAGCTCTGGGGTTTGAGGGGTCGGCTGCAGACTGGTGTAGTTAACATTCTCCAAATTAAGAACAATTTAAAGGAGTAAACTCCTTAAAGGGAGTGGTAAGTAGTTTTTCTTTCCTTTTTTTTCTCTTGACATTGTAGTTGTTGTTAAGCTAACTTAAGGGTTAAGTCATGGCAGGAGATCCCACAGCCGTGTCATGTTCCTCTTGTGGGATGTGGGAATTCAGGGATCCTTCCTGTATCCCTGATTCCTTCACCTGCGGGAAGTGTGTCCAGCTGCAGCTATTGTTTGACCACTTGACGGCTCTGGAGCTGCGGATGGACTCACTTTGGAGCATCCGCGATGCTGAGAAAGTCGTGGATAGCACGCTCAGTGAGTTGGTCACACCGCAGATAAAAATTACTGAGGGAGATAGTGAATGGGTGACCAACAGACAGAGGAAGAGTAGGAAGGCAGTGCAGGGGTCCCCTGCGGTCATCTCCCTCCAAAACAGGTATACCGTTTTGGATACTGTTGGGGGAGATGGCTCACCAGGGGAAGGTGGCAGTGGCCAGGTTCATGGCACCGTGGCTGGCTCTGCTGCACAGGAGGGCAGGAAAAAGAGTGGCAGAGCTATAGTGATAGGGGACTCGATTGTAAGGGGAATAGACAGGCGTTTCTGTGGACGCAACCGAGACTCCAGGATGGTATGTTGCCTCCCTGGTGCAAGGGTCAAGGATGTCTCGGAGCGGCTGCAGGACATTCTGGAGGGGGAGGGTGAACAGCCAGTTGTCGTGGTGCATATAGGCACCAACGATATAGGTAAAAAACAGGATGAGGTCCCACAAGCTGAATTTAGGGAGTTAGGAGTTAAACTAAAAAGTAGGACCTCAAGGGTAGTAATCTCAGGATTGCTACCAGTGCCACGGGCTAGTTAGAGTAGGAATGACAGGATAGCTAGGATGAATACGTGGCTTGAGAGATGGTGCAAGAGGGAGGGATTCAAATTCCTGGGCCATTGGAACCGGTTCTGGGGGAGGTGGGACCAGTACAAATTGGAGGGTCTGCATCTGGGCAGGACTGGAACCAATGTCATAGAGTCATAGAGTCATAGAGTTATACAGCACGGATAGAGGCCCTTTGGCCCATCGTGTCCGCGCCGGCCATCAAGCCCTGTCTACTCTAATCCCATATTCCAGCATTTGGTCCGTAGCCTTGTATGCTATGGCATTTCAAGTGCTCATCCAAATGCTTCTTGAATGTTGTGAGGGTTCCTGCCTCCACAACCCTTTCAGGCAGTGAGTTCCAGACTCCAACCACCCTCTGGGTGAAAAAGTTCTTTCTCAAATCCCCTCTAAACCTCCCGCCTTTTACCTTGAATCTATGTCCCCTTGTTATAGAACCCTCAACGAAGGGAAAAAGCTCCTTAGTATCCATCCTATCTGTGCCCCTCATAATTTTGTACACCTCAATCATGTCCCCCCTCAGCCTCCTCTGCTCCAAGGAAAACAAACCCAATCTTCCCAGGTGAATCTCCTCTGCACCCTCTCCAAAGCGATCACATCCTTCCTGTAGTGTGGCGACCAGAACTGCACACAGTACTCCAGCAATGGCCTAACCAGTGTTTTATACAGCTCCATCATAACCTCCTTGCTCTTATATTCTATGCCTCGGCTAATAAAGGCAAGTATCCCATATGCCTTCTTTACCACCTTATCTACCTGTTCCGCCGCCTTCAGGGATCTGTGAACTTGCACACCAAGATCCCTCTGACCCTCTGTCTTGCCTAGGGTCCTCCCATTCATTGTGTATTCCCTTGCCTTGTTAGTCCCTCCAAAGTGCATCACCTCGCACTTTTCCGGGTTAAATTCCATTTGCCACTGTTCCGCCCATCTGACCAACCCATCTATATCGTCCTGCAGACTGAGGCTATCCTCCTCGCTATTTACCACCCTACCAATCTTTGTATCATCAGCGAACTTACTGATCATACCTTTTACATTCATATCCAAGTCATTAACGTAGACCACAAACAGCAAGGGACCCAGCACCGATCCCTGTGGTACCCCACTGGCCACAGGCTTCCAGTCACAAAAACAACCTTCGACCATCACCCTCTGCCTTCTGCCACTAAGCCAGTTTTGTATCCAAAGTGCCAAGGCACCCTGGACTCCATGGGCTCGTACCTTCTTGACCAGTCTCCTGAGGGGGACTTTATCGAAGGCCTTACTGAAATCCATGTATACCACATCCACTGCGTTACCCTCATCCACACTCCTAGTCACCCCCTCAAAAAATTCAATCAAATTAGTCAGACATGATCTTCCCTTGACAAAGCCATGTTGACTATCCCTGATTAATCCTTGCTTCTCCAAGTGGAGACTAATTTTGTCCTTCAGAATTTTTTCCAATAATTTTCCTACCACTGATGTTAGGCTCACTGGCCTGTAGTTCCCCGGTTTTTCCCTACTTCCCTTCTTGAATAATGGTGCTACATTAGCGGTTCTCCAGTCCTCTGGCACATCCCCTGTGGCCAGAGAGGTTCTGAATATATGTGTTAGAGCCCCCGCAATCTCCTCCTTTGCCTCACACAGTAGCCTGGGATACATTTCGTCCGGGCCTGGGGATTTATCCATTTTTAGGCCTGCTAAAACCGCCAATACCTCCTCCCGCTCGATGTTAATATGTTCGAGTATATCACAGTCCCCCTGCCGTATTTCTATGTCTACATCGTCCTTCTCCATAGTGAAAACAGATGCAAAAAATTCATTTAGAACCCCTCCTACATCTGCCGGCTCCACACACAGATTGCCATTTTTGTCCCTAATGGGCCCTATTTTTTCCCTAGTCACCTCTTACCCTTAATATACTTATAAAACATCTTAGGATTTTCCTTTATTTTGCTCGCCAGTGTTATTTCATGGCCCCTCCTTGATCTCCTAATTTCTTTTTTAAGTATCCCCCTGCACTTTTTGTGCTCCTCTAGGGCTTCCTCCGTCTTTAGCCTTTTGTATCTGCCAAAAGCCCTCCTTTTTTTCCTAATCCATTCTCGTATATCCCCTGACATCCAAGGTTCCCTGGAGTTCTTGGAACCACCCTTGACCTTTACGGGAACATGTTGCCATTGTATGGTTTCAATCTCCCTTCTGAAAGACTCCCATTGCTCCGATGCGGATTTTCCTACAAGCAGCTGATCCCAGTCCATTTTGGCCAGATCCTGCCTTATCCTATTAAAATCGGCCTTCCCCCAATTTAGAACCTTTATGTCCTAGGGGGAGTGTTTGCTAGTGCTGTTGGGGAGGGTTTAAACTAATATGGCAGGGGGATGGGAACCGATGCAGGAAGTCAGTGGGAAATAAAGTGGTGACAGAAACAAAAGGCAGTAAGGGAGAGTGTACAGAACATGACCGGACAGATGGTCTGAGAAAGCAGGGCAAAGACCAAGGGAAGTCTAGATTAAACTGCATTTATTTCAATGCAAGAAGTCTGATGGGCAAGGCAGATGAACTCAGGGCATGGATGGGTACATGGGACTGGGATGTTATAGCTATTACTGAAACATGGCTAAGGGAGGGGCAGGACTGGCAGCTCAATGTTCCAGGGTACAGATGCTATAGGAAAGATAGAGCAGGAGGTAAGAGAGGAGGGGGAGTTGCGTTCTTGATTAGGGAGAACATCACGGCAGTAGTGAGAGGGGATATATCCGAGGGTTCGCCCACTGAGTCTATATGGGTAGAACTGAAAAATAAGAAGGGAGAGATCACTTTGATAGGATTGTACTACAGACCCCCAAATAGTCAACGGGAAATTGAGGAGCAAATATGTAAGGAGATTACAGACAGCTGCAAGAAAAATAGGGTGGCAATAGTAGGGGACTTTAACTTTCCCAACATTGACTGGGACAGCCATAGCATTAGGGGCTTGGATGGAGAGAAATTTGTTGAGTGTATTCAGGAGGAATTTTTCATTCAGTATGTGGATGGCCCGACTAGAGAGGGGGCAAAACTTGACCTCCTCTTGGGAAATAAGGAAGGGCAGGTGACAGAAGTGTTAGTGAGGGATCACTTTTGGGACCAGTGATCATAATTCCATTAGTTTTAAGATAGCTATGGAGAAGGATAGGTCTGGCCCAAAAGTTAAAATTCTAAATTGGGGAAAGGCCAATTTTGATGGTATTAGACAGGAACTTTCAGAAGTTGATTGGGACAGTCTGTTGGCAGGCAAAGGGACGTCTGGTAAGTGGGAGGCTTTCAAAAGTGTGTTAACCAGGGTTCAGGGTAAGCACATTCCTTATAAAGTGAAGGGCAAGGCTGGTAGAAGTAGGGAACCTTGGATGACTCGGGAGATTGAGGCTCTAGTCAAAAAGAAGAAGGAGGCATTTGACATGCATAGGCAGCTGGGATCAAGTGGATCCCTTGAAGAGTATAGAGATTGCCGGAGTAGAGTTAAGAGATAAATCAGGAGGGCAAAAAGGGGACATGAGATTGCTCTGGCAGATAAGGCAAAGGAGAATCCAAAGAGCTTCCACAAATACATAAAGGGCAAAAGGGTAACTAGGGAGAGAGTAGGGCCTCTTAAGGATCAACAAGGTCATCTATGTGCGGAACCACAAGAGATGGGTGAGATCCTGAATGAATATTTCACATCGGTATTTACAGTTGAGAAAGGCATGGATGTTAGGGAATTTGGGGAAATAAATAGTGATGTCTTGAGGAGTGTACATATTACAGAGAGGGAGGTGCTGGAAGTCTTAACGCGCATCAAGGTAGATAAATCTCCGGGACCTGATGAAATGTATCCCAGGACCTTATGGGAGGTTAGGGAGGAAATTGTGGGTCCCCTAGCAGAGATATTTGAATCATCGACAGCTACAGGTGAGGTGCCTGAAGATTGGAGGGTAGCAAATGTTGTGCCTTTGTTTAAGAAGGGCGGCAGGGAAAAGCCTGGGAACTACAGACCGGTGAGCCTGACATCTGTAGTGGGTAAGTTGTTAGAGGGTATTCTGAGGGATAGGATCTACAGGCATTTGGAGAGGCAGGGACTAATTAGGAACAGTCAGCATTGTTTTGTGAGAGGAAAATCATGTCTCACGAATTTGATTGAGTTTTTTGAAGGGGTAACCAAGAAGATAGATGAGGGCTGTGCAGTAGACGTGGTCTACATGGACTTCAGCAAAGCCTTTGACAAGGTACCGCATGGTAGGTTGTTATATAAGGTTAAATCTCACGGGATCCAAGGTGAGGTAGCCAATTGGATACAAAATTGGCTTGACGACAGAAGACAGAGGGTGGTTGTGGAGGGTTGTTTTTCAAACTGGATGCCTGTGTCCAGCGGTGTGCCTCAGGGATCGGTGCTGGGTCCGCTGTTATTTGTTATTTATATTAATGATTTGGATGAGAATTTAGGAGGCATGGTTAGTAAGTTTGAAGATGACACCAAGATTGGTGGCATTGTGGACAGTGAAGAAGGTTATCTGGGATTGCAACGGGATCTTGATAAATTGGGCCAGTGGGCCGATGAATGGCAGATGGAGTTTAATTTAGATAAATGTGAGGTGATCCATTTTGGTAGGTCGAATCGGGCCAGGACCTACTCCGTTAATGGTAGGGCGTTGGGGAGAGTTATAGAACAAAGAGATCTAGGAGTACAGGTTCATAGCTCCTTGAAAGTGGAGTCACAGGTGGATAGGGTGGTGAAGAAGGCATTCGGCATGCTTGGTTTCATTGGTCAGACCATTGAATGCAGGAGTTGGGATGTCTTGTTGAAGTTGTACAGGGCATTGGTGAGGCCACACTTGGAGTACTGTGTCCAGTTCTGGTCACCCTATTATAGAAAGGATATTATTAAACTAGAAAGAGTGCAGAAAAGATTTACTAGGATGCTACCGGGACTTGATGGTTTGACTTATGGGGAGCGGTTAGACAGACTGGGACTTTTTTCCCTGGAGAGTAGGAGGTTAAGGGGTGATCTTATAGAAGTCTATAAAATAATGAGGGGCATAGATAAAGTAGATAGTCAAAATCTTTTTCCAAAGGTAGGGGAGTCTATAACGAGGGGGCATAGATTTAAGGTGAGAGGGGAGAGATACAAAAGGGTCCAGAGGGGCAATTTTTTCACTCAAAGGGTGGTGAGTGTCTGGAACGAGCTGCCAGAGGCAGTAGTAGAGGCGGGTACAATTTTGTCTTTTAAAAAGCATTTGGACAGTTACATGGGTAAGAGGGGTATCGAGGGATATGGGCCAAGTGCAGGAAATTGGGACTAGCTTAGTGGTATAAACTGGGCGACATGGACATGTTGGGCCGAAGGGCCTGTTTCCATGTTGTAACTTCTATGATTCTATGATTCTATGGTGCATCTTGGTGTGGCTGGAGCAGTCTAGCCCTCCGGTGAGCTGGCACCCATGGTGTCCTATCCTCGTGCTCTAGCTCCTGCAGACATGTGCGCTTGATCTACCACATGAAGATCCCTCCTCTAACCTAGCCTCTAAAGTACACAAGGTGCCAGTATCTGAGCTGGCGCTTGCGAGGATAAGATCGAGTGATGGTGAGTCACTGCGCTCCCCTACTGGCAGAGAGGTTTCTACGTGTTCAGCACCTGAAATGAAAGAAAGGGACAAAGTTTAGCTTGTGGTGTGAAAGAAGAACAGAGAGAGTTAAATGGTGGTGAAGGCAGAGTGTGTAGGGCGAAATAGCAGTCAGAAGGGACAAAGAGGATTAGGTATGAAGAAATCCTGTGTGACATCTCCTCCAGCATTGCCAGTTGCCATGGCCTTGACTCTGCCCCTGCCCATAATGGCAAGTACTCTTTCTTCGAGAGGGTTTCAGGTGTCCTTCAGGGATGCCTGCTAAAATCACCTGACCCAAATGCCCCTCAATTGTTCCTTTTTCTGCCCCCTTGTAATTTACAGTTATTGCTGCATTTTCCAAAAGATTATTACTTTGGAAATGTTCTTAATGTATGTACATTTTTGTAGCTTTACAAAAACTGTGAGCATTACTTTAATAGGTGAAGGCAGACACCAAAAAAAACCAAAATGTTAACTAAAATAAAAGGAAAGAAAAGAACTTGCATTTATAGATTGCCTTTCATGACCTCAGGAGGTCCCAAAGTGCTTTGCAGGAAACAAAGTACTTTTTTGAAGTGTAGTTACTGTTGTACTGTCGGGAATTGAAGCAGCTAAATTGTAAGGTCCCACAAGCAGCAATGAGATACATGACCAGATAATTTGTTTTTAGTGATGTTGGTTGAGGGATAAATATTAGTCAGGACACTAGGAGAACGCCTCTGCTCTTCTCAGACTAGGAGGAACGTGATGGACACCTACAGACGCTGAAAGACGCCCTCGTAAGAACGGGATATGACGCTCGACTCGTCGATCGACAGTTCCGACGGGCCACAGCGAAAAATCGCATAGGCCTCCTCAGAAGACAAACACGGGACACAACCAACAGAGTACCCTTTGTCGTCCAGTACTTCCCCGGAGCGGAGAAACTACGCCATGTTCTTCGCAGCCTTCAACATGTCATCAATGACGACGAACACCTCGCTAATGTCATCCCCATGCCTCCACTACTCGCCTTCAAACAGCCACCTAACCTCAAACAGATCATCGTTCGCAGCAAATTACCCAGCTTTCAGGAGAACAGCGTCCACGACACCACACAACCCTGCCACGGCAACCTCTGCAAGACATGCCAGATCATTGACACAGATACCACCATCACACGAGAGGACACCACCCACCAGGTACATGGTTCATACTCCTGTGACTCGGCCAACGTTGTCTACCTCATACGTTGCAGGAAAGGATGCCCCTTGGAGCATGGTACATCGGCGAGACCATGCAGACACTGCGACAACGGATGAGCGGACACTGCACAACAATTGCCAGACAGGAGGGTTCCCTCCCAGTCGGGGAACACTTCAGCAGTCAAGGACATTCAGCCTCCGATCTTCGGGTAAGCGTTCTCCAAGGCGGCCTTCGAGACACATGACAACGCAAATCGTTGAGCAGAAATTGATAGCCAAGTTCCGCACCCATGAGGACGGCCTCAACCGGGATCTTGGGTTCATGTCACGCTACATGTAACCCCACCTGATGTCGAGTCATCCAGACTCAAGTCGTAGTTGGCTTGTTCTCCATACACAGATGCGGCCAGATCTGCTGCGATTTCCAGCGATAAAAAGTTATCTGTTTTTCATACAACTGGTCATACTCTCTCTCTCTTGTCTTTCTGGTCTCTCTCTCTCTCTCTCTCTCTCGCTGTCTTTCTGATTTGACCCCTTGTGACCCCACCTCTGTATTCTTGGATGTAATGTTTCCCTGACTAACCTGTCTGAACACCATTCACTTCTTTGATTGCTGTAATTATCTCTCTGCCGAGGTGTGATAAAGGGCAGTTGGAAAGATTATCTGTAATCACCAGGCATTGTTCTCTGACTATATATGCTGTGCCTTTATGCAACTCTTCACTCACCTGACGAAGGAGCAAAGCTCCGAAAGCTTGTGATTTCAAATAAAGCTGTTGGACTATAACCTGGTGTTGTGTGACTCCGTACATTTGTCCACCCCAGTCCATCACCGGCATCTCCACATCATTCTTCAAAATAGTGCAACAGGATCTTTTACATCTACCTGAGAGGGTGGTTTAATGTATCATCAGAAAAACGGATACTACACACAAATATATAGGTAGGAATGGATTGGTTGGTAGACAGCCACAAGTGGTAGTGCATGGGCAGGTATCTGGTTGGAAGCCAGTCACCAGTGTAGTGCCACAAGGTTCAGTGTTGGGGACACTGTTGTTTATCCTTTTTATAAATGGTTTACAGGAAAGAATTGTGCCCAAAGTATTCAAATATGTGAATGGTAGCAATGATAAATAATGAATATGAATGCATACAATTTCAAAAGGATCCTGACAGGCTTGATCGGTGAGTGAGAAATGGCAGATGCAATTTAATACAGGGATATGGAAGGTTTTGAGATTTGGCAGAAAGAAGGTTGATGTGGATTATGTGCTAAATGGGAATGTACTTGAGGTATCAGAGCAGGAGAGAGATCTTGGGGTTTTAATGAGCAAGCCACTAAAGCCATCAGTAAAATGCTCCCAGACTGTTAAAAAAGCAAATAGAATGTTGGGATGCATAGCAAGGGGTATAACGCATATATCCAGAGAATTCATTTTAGAACTGTATTTGGCCCTGCTAAGACCACATACTGTGTGAAGTACTTAATTTTTAATTTTGTTTCCTAATTTGAAAAAGGATATTGAGTTATTGAAGGGGTACAAAGAAAGGCTACACGGTTGATCACAGAACTTAGGGGAATGACGTATGAGGAAAGATTGACTGCCTTGGGTCTTTTCTCTCTTCAGAGAAGAAGGCTTGAGAGGGGATATGAGAGGAATGTTCAAATTATGAAAGGTTTGGACAAATTGGATGCAAGCAAGGCTTTCTGCCATGTACAGAATTTAAGGACAAAGTTTCACTTTTACAAATTAAGGACAACAAAAGAAAAAAGGAGATG
Organism: Heptranchias perlo; assembly: GCF_035084215.1. Lineage (NCBI taxonomy): Eukaryota > Metazoa > Chordata > Chondrichthyes > Hexanchiformes > Hexanchidae > Heptranchias > Heptranchias perlo. The sequence continues at coordinate 161,415,715 of NC_090325.1, forward strand.
CGGGAGGATCTTTTTTACTAGAAGGGTGGGTAAGTATGTAGAACAGATTACTGGCATGAATGGTGGAACAAGTAACCCTAATGAGTTTCAAGAAGGACCTAAACAGGTTCTTGTCAATAAATGGGATTCAGGTTTATTAGAAATGCACTATTATGGTCTGAAGGTCTGTGGACCAAAGGTCTTCTCCTACCTGAAACTGTTACTAGGATCATTTCAGTACAGTGCAAGTGATCTATATGACATATCTCACTCTGCCTTACACAGATGCATCAAGCAGATGACAGATGCATTGTTCATTGTAGCTTGGGAACTTATATCATTCTCAGTGGACACTACCTCCCAACGTGAGAGAGCTTTGGGCATGTTCAGAGCGGCAGGCTTCCCAAGAGTGCAAGGGGCTGTGGCATCATTGCATTCATTAACAGAAAGGGATTCTCAACTTACAACTGGTTTGTGACTACATGAATAAGATCCTGCATGTTAATACCAGGTAGCCTGCAGGTTGCCATGATGCCTTCATCATATGACACTTGTTAAAGATCAGTGGCAGTTGAGTATATAGCTGTTTGGAGACAAGGCCAGGAAACATTAGAAATGCTCTTATAAGAGACACCTTCACATGAGAACGAATACACTGCTTCACCTTTACATAGGAAACTCAGAACCCCATATCAGTTCATGACTACACCTTTCCACTACCTTTTATGGGAATCCCTCAGTCACTCAACCCTCAAAAGCATTCCCCTTTCTCATTATATATGAATAAAAGCAGAACGATAGCGTCACACCAATTTATTCTAATGACATCTGTCTGATACAACAGAATATCCTCAATCATCACTATAGTGCCTCCCTTTTGTGTGTGTCTTAAAACCTTTAGCTACTCGTGAACTACTTCTCGGTGCTACCTGAATGGCCAAGATAGAGGGATAGCTAGCTTCTCTCTATGCATTGGAACTTCAAGGGACTGAGGTCATTAAAGTCTCCGGCAGCTACTGCCTTAATAGTCAGACTGTAGAATCGTGTCCTGCTGAACCAGTATGTTCAGGCACTGGGGGGCCTGACAAACTTTCTCACTGGAACTGGTTTCCTGAGATGAAGCTTCATCCTGTGAAGCCACATCTGCCAACCCGTTGAAGTAGGTTACATTCTTTGATGGCCCTGTTAGTGGCTGGCTGGCAAAACCAATGGACTGTATCAGAGATGCAAACCGCATCATGATCTTGAAACATTTGCCTGAGGAAGGAGAAAATCTCCGAAAGCTTGTGAATTTAAAATAAAATTGCTGGACTATAACTTGGTGTTGTAAAATTGTTTACAATTGTCAACCCCAGTCCATCACCGGCATCTCCACATCATGCTTGACTGAATGCAGGTGCCCAAGGCCTCCAGGACAGTATTGTGAGCTTTTGGGAAGCAGACATTGTTGCAAAGGTCTCATTAAAAGTGACATCCTCTGCAGACCTTCCCTGGGTTGTCACACTCTCCAAGGAATGCTGCAGTGTTGAGAATCCCACTCCAATTGTGCTTTTCAAAGCTGGTGCCAGACCCCTCTAGCAAACCAGCCAGATATATCACAATTTGAGAGAGATCATGCAATAATTGCACATCGGCTTTATTCTCCACTGTCATCGTTCATCATCTGAAAGCAGGATCTCAGAGATCTTAGTTGCTAGGCTCCACAGCCAAGTTCTGACTCAACAGAACTCTCCATTCAGAATTATCATCATTCGACCCCATCCCTTCTTTCTCCTGGCCACCTGTGAATTGTGTTTCACTCTGTGCATCAACCTCCCTACTGCTAGTCTTATGCCCCAGGCGATTGGAATTGAGCAAATGAATGAAGATGTGGGCAATGGCGTCATGGCAGGATGGCAGTCAGAGTGAGAGGGCTACTGAGAGTGCAGAATAACAATAATTAATATTATGTGCCCTCTCACCAATAAGCTCACCTTCATACTTAATGATGGAATTATGTTGTACTTATGGTTGCATAAGACTCAGGAAGCAGAATTAATTTATCCATGCACAAACCTGGTTGTGCCACTTGCCCGCTAATCTCACCATCTCCTGAACCTTTGCCGAACGGACAGCCCATCGTGCGAAGTGCCTCTTCCTCATGGGAGGGGAGGTGGGGGGGGGGGGGGGTGGGGTCAGCTCCCATGCATTTGTCATTCCTCTTGTAGAATCATAGAACCATACAGCACAGAAGGAGGCCATTTGGCCTATCGTGGCCATGTCGGCTCTTTGAAAGAACTATCCAATTAGTGCCACTCTCCTGCTCTATCCCTGCAAATTTTTCCTTTTCAAGTATATATATATATATAGGGTATGGTAGCATAATGGTTATGTTATTGGACTAGTAATCCAGAGTCATGAGTTCAAATCCTGCCACGGCAGCTGGGGAATTTAAATTCAATTAATTAAATAAAATCTGGAATTAAAATACTAGTATCAGTAATAGTAGCCATGAAACTACCAGATTGTGATAAAAACCCATCTGGTTCACTAATGTCCTTTAGGGAAGGAAACCTGTCCATTCTTACCCGGTCTAGCCTATATGAGACTCCAGACCCACAGCAATGTGGCTGATTCTGAAATGGCCTAGCAAGCCACTCAGTTGTACAATCACGCTAAAAAAAAGTCATAATAAGAATAAAACCGGACGGACCACTAGGCACCGGACACAACAAAGGCAAACCAAGCCCAGTCGACCCTGCAAAGTCCTCCTCACTAACATCTGGGGACTTGTGCCAAAATTGGGAGAGCTGTCCCACAGACTAGTCAAGCAACAGCCTGACATAGCCATACTCACAGAATCATATCTTTCAGTCAACGTCCCAGACTCTTCCATCACCATCCCTGGGTATGTCATGTCCCACCGGCAGGACAGACCCACCAGAGGTGGCGGTACAGTGATATACAGTCAGGAGGAAGTGGTCCTGGGGGTCCTCAACATTGACTCTGGACCCCATGAAATCTCATGGCATCAGGTCAAACATGGGCAAGGAAACCTCCTGCTGATTATCATCTACCGCCCTCCCTCAGCTGATGAATCAGTTCTCCTCCATGTTGAACACCACTTGGAGAAAGCAGTGAGGATAGCAAGGGCACAGAATGTACTCTGGGTGGGGGACTTCAATGTTCATCACCAAGAATGGCTCGGTAGCACCACTACTGACCAAGCTGGCCGAGTCCTGAAGGACATAGCTGCCAGACTGGGCCTGCGGCAGGTGGTGAGCGAACCAACACGAGCGAAAAACTTACTTGATCCTCGTCCTCACCAATCTACCTGTCGCAAATGCATCTGTCCATGACAGTATTGGTAGGAGTGACCACCGTACAGTCCTCGTGGAGACGAAGTCCCGTCTTCGCACTGAGGACACCATCCAACGTGTTGTATGGCACTACCACCGTGCTAAATGGGATATATTTAGAACAGATCTAGCAGATCAAAACTGGGCATCCATGAGGCACTGTGGGCCATGAGAATCAGCAGAATTGTATTCTAGCACAATCTGTAACCTCATGGCCCAGCATATTCCTCACTCTACCATTACCAACAAGCCAGGGGATCAACCCTGGTTCAATGAGGAGTGTAGAAGAGCATGCCAGGAGCAGCACTAGGTGTACCGAAAAATGAGGTGCCAACCTGGTGAAGCTACAACTCAGGACTACATGCATGCTAAACAGCAGAAGCAACATGCTACAGACAGAGCTAAGCTATTCCACAACCAACGGATCAGATCAAAGCTCTGCAGTCCTGCCACCTCCAGTCGTGAATGGTGGTGGACAATTAAACAACTAACGGGAGGAGGAAGGTCTGCAAACATCCCCATCCTCAATGATGGCAGAGTCCAGTGAGTGCAAAAGACAAGGCTGAAACGTTTGCAACCATCTTCAGCCAGAAGTGCAGAGTGCATGATCCATCTCGGCCTCCTCCCGATATCCACACCATCACAGAAGCCAGTCTTCAGCCAATTCGATTCACTCCACCTGATATCAAGAAACGGCTGAGTGCACTGGATACAGCAAAGGCTATGGGCCCTGACAACATCCCGGCTGTAGCGCTGAAGACTTCTGCTCCAGAACTAGCTGCGCCTCTAGCCAAACTGTTCCAGTACAGCTACAACACTGGCATCTAACCGACAATGTGGAAAATTGCCCAGGTATGTCCTGTCCACAAAAAGCAGGACAAATCCAATCCGGCCAATTACCGCCCCATCAGTCTACTCTCAATCATCAGCAAAGTAATGGAAGGTGTCATCGACAGTGCTATCAAGCGGCACTTACTCACCAATAACCTGCTCACCGATGTTCAGTTTGGGTTCCGCCAGGACCACTCGGCTCCAGACCTCATTACAGCCTTGGTCCAAACATGGACAAAAGAGCTGTATTCCAGAGGTGAGGTGAGAGTGACTGCCCTTGACATCAAGGCAGCATTTGACCGAGCGTGGCGCCAAGTGAAATTGAAGTCAATGGGAATCAGGGGGAAAACTCTTCAGTGGCTGCAGTCATACATAGCACAAAGGAAGATGGTAGTGGTTGTTGGAGGCCAATCATCTCAGCCCCAGGACATTGCTGCACGAGTTCCTCGGAGCAGTGTCCTAGGCCCAACCATCTTCAGCTGCTTCATCAATGACCTTCCCTCCATCATAAGGTCAGAAATGGGGATGTTCAGTTCCATTCGCAACCCCTCAGATAATGAAGCAGTCCGTGCCCACATGCAGTAAGAACTGGACAACATCCAGGCTTGGGCTGATAAGTGGCAAGTAACATTCGCACCAGACAAGTGCCAGGCAATGACTATCTCCAACAAGAGAGTGTCTAACCACCTCCCCTCGACATTCAACGGCATTACCATTGCCGAATCCCCCACCATCAACATCCTGGGGGTTACCAATGACCAGAAACTTAACTGGACCAGCCATATAAATACTGTGGCTACAAGAGCAGGTCAGAGGCTGTGTATTCTGCGGCGAGTGACTCACCTCCTGACTCCCCAAAGCCTTTCCACCATCTACAAGGCACAAGTCAGGAGTGTGATGGAATAATCCCCACTTGCCTGGATGAGTGCAGTTCCAACAACACTCTAGAAGCTCGGCACCATCCAGGACAAAGCAGCCGGCTTGATTGGCACCCCATCCACCACCCTAAACATTCACCACCGGCGCACTGTGGCTGCAGTGTGCACCATCCACAGGATGCACTGCAGCAACTCGCCAAGGCTTCTTCAACAGCATCTCCCAAACCCACAACCTCTACCACCTAGAAGGACAAGGGCAGCAGGCACTTGGGAACAACACCACCTGCACATTCCCCTCCAAGTCACACATCATCCTGACTTGGAAATATATCGCCGTTCCTTCATTGTTGCTGTGTCAAAATCCTGGAACTCCCTTCCTAACAGCACTGTGGGAGAACCTTCACCACACGGACTGCAGCGGTTTAAGAAGGCGGCTTAGCACCACCTTCTCAAGGGCAATTAGGGATGGGCACTAAATGCTGGCTTCGCCAGCGATGCCCACATCCCATGAACGAATAAAAATATATATAATTCCCTTTTGAAAGTTACTAATGAATTTGTTACCACCACCATTTCAGGCAGTGCATTCAGATCACAACATCTTGCTGCATAAAAAAAATCTCCTCATCTCCCACCCAGGTTATTTTGCCAATTATCTTAAATCCGTGTCCTCTCTCCTTATTTACTCTATCAAAACCCCTCATAATTTTGAACACCTTGATTAAATTCCCCCTTAACCTTCTCTGCTCTAAGGAGAACAATCCCAGCTTCTCCAGTCTCTCCACATAACTGAAGTCCCTCATCCCTGGTATCTTTCTAATAAACCTCCTCTGCACCCTCTCCCATAAGCCCTCTTAATCCGACTGCCATCCTGCCACGACGCCATTGCTTAATGACAGATGCAGGTGATATTGTAATTGGAAATCAAGAAATGGCAGACTCACTATTTTGTATTGGTCCTCATAGTAGAGGATGAAGATAAAGTAGCAAAGATACAAGGAAAACTAAAAATAAACCAAGGGGAGGAACTAACTAGATTCAAAATAAGTTTAAAAAAATGTTGATAGAAAAACTAATGAGATTAAAGATCGACAAATTTCCAGGACCAAATGGTTTCAAACCCAGGGAGTTAAAGGAAGTAGGAACTATGATCTTCCAAAACGCTCCCGATTCAGGAATTGTTCCCTTGGATTGTAAAACTGCCAGTGTCACTCCATTATTTAAGAAGGGTAGTAGAGATAAACTAGGAAATTATAGGCCTATTAGTCTAATGTCAATTGCGGGGAAGTTATTAGAATCTGTTATTAGGGACAGAGCAACTGAGCATTTGGACAAATATGAGCTGATCGGAGAGAGCCAGCTTAAAGGGTAAGTCATGTCTAACGAACCGAGTTGAATTTTTTTGAGGAAGTAACAAATGTGGTAGATAAGGGAGTGTCTATGCATGTTATTTATATGGACAACCAGATGACATTCGACAAGATTCCACATAAGAGACTGTTACAAAAATGGGAGCGCATGGATTTGGAGGCAACCTATAGGCTTGGATAGGGAGTAGGAGATAGAGTGTGGAGATAATGGTATGTACTCAAATTGACAGGATATGACTAGTGGTATTCCCCAGGAATCTGTACTGAGCTTTTCACTATATTTATAAATGTCTTTGATAAAGGAATATAGAGCCACATATCTAAGTTTGCTGACGACACTAAGTTAGGTGGCACAGTAAATAATGTTGAAGGGAGCAGAAAGTTGCAAAGGGACGTTGATAGATTAAGTGAGTGGACAAAACTGTGGCAGATGGAGTTCAATGTAGGAAAGTTTAAGGTCATCCACATTGTGCCTAAGAAAGATATATCAGAGTATTTTCTAAATGGCGAGAAGCTAGGAACTGTGGATGAGCAGAGAGATTTAGGGGTCCAAGCACAGAAATCACCAAAAGCTAGTGGACAAGTACAAAAATAATTACAAAGGCTAATGGAATGTTGACTTTTATGTCAAGAAGGCTGGAATACAAAGGGGTGTGACAGAGCACTGGTTGGGCCCCATTTAGAACACTGTCTTCAGTTTTGGGCACTGCACCTCAGGAAGGATATATTGGCCTTGGAGGGGGTAAAGCGCAGATTCATCAGAATGATACTGGGGCTAAAAAGGTTAAATTATGAACACAGATTGTATAGACTAGGCTTCTATCCCCATGAATATAAAAGATTAAGGGGTGATTTAATTGAGGTGTTTAAGATGATCAAAGGAGTTGTTAGGGTATCATATCGTATCATAGCAGGTAGAGCACAGAAGGAGGCCATTCGGCCCATCATGCCTGTGCCGGCTCTGTTAAAGATCTATCCAATTAGTCCCATTCCCCTCTTCCTGCCCTCTAAATTTTTTCCCTTCAAATATTTATTTACTTCCCTGTTGAAAGTTACAGCTGAATCTGCTTCCACCACACTTTCAGGCAGTGCATTCCAGATCATTACAATTCGTTGCGAAAAAAAATGTTTCCTCATGTCGCCTCTGGCTCTTTTGCCAATCACCTTAAATCTGTGTCCTCTAGTTACTGACCCTTCTGCAACTGGAAACAGTTTCTCCTTATTTACTCTATCAAAACCATTTATGATCTTAAACACCTCAATCAAATCTTCCATTAACCTTCTCTATTCTAAGGAGAACAACCGCAACTTCTCCAGTCTCTCCACATAACTGAAGTCCCTCATCCCTGGTACCATTCTAGTAAATCTCCTCTGCACCCTCTCTAAGGCCTTGACATCCTTCCAAAAGTGCACTGCCCAGAATTGAACCAAAATGTATTAACTCGCATTTTTCTGTGTTAAATTTCATCTGCCATGTGTCCGCCCATGCCACCAGCCTGTCTATATCCTCTTGAAGTCTAGCATTATCCTCCTCACTGTTCACTATACTTCCAAGTTTTGTGTAATTTGAAAATTTGGAAATCGTGCCCAGTACACCCAAGTCCAAGTCATTAATATATATCAAGAAAAGCAGTGGTCCTAGTACCGATGCCTAGGGAAAACCACTCTCCAGTCCAAAAAACAACCGTTCGCCACTACTCTCTGTTTCCTGTTACTTAGCCAATTCTGTATCCATGCTGCTACTGCCCCTTATATTCCATGGGCTTTCAATCTTGATGACAAGCATATTATGCGGCACTTTATCAAACGCCTTTTGAAAGTCCATATACACCACATCAACCGCATTGCCCTCATCTACACTCTCTGTTACCTCATCCAAAAACATGATTTGCCTTCAACAAATCCATGCTGGCTTTCCCTAATCAATCTACACCTGTCCAAGAGAGGGGGCGGTACTGGACCTAATTCTAGGGAATGTGGCCGACCAAGTGGAAGAAGTGCTAGTAGGTGAGCACTTTGGTGACAGTGACCATAATTCGGTGAGATTTAAGGTGGTCATGGAAAAGGACAGGGAGGGGCCGGAAATAAAGGTTCTAAATTGGGGGAAGGCCGATTTTAATAGGATAAGGCAGGATCTGGCCAAAATGGACTGGGATCAGCTGCTTGTAGGAAAATCCGCATCGGAGCAATGGGAGTCTTTCAGAAGGGAGATTGAGACCATACAATGGCAACATGTTCCCGTAAAGGTCAAGGGTGGTTCCAAGAACTCCAGGGAACCTTGGATGTCAGGGGATATACGAGAATGGATTAGGAAAAAAAGGAGGGCTTTTGGCAGATACAAAAGGCTAAAGACGGAGGAAGCCCTAGAGGAGTACAAAAAGTGCAGGGGGATACTTAAAAAAGAAATTAGGAGATCAAGGAGGGGCCATGAAATAACACTGGCGAGCAAAATAAAGGAAAATCTTAAGATGTTTTATAAGTATATTAAGGGTAAGAGGATGACTAGGGAAAAAATAGGGCCCATTAGGGACAAAAATGGCAATCTGTGTGTGGAGCCGGCAGATGTAGGAGAGGTTCTAAATGAATTTTTTGCATCTGTTTTCACTATGGAGAAGGACGATGTAGACATAGAAATACGGCAGGGGGACTGTGATATACTCGAACATATTAACATCGAGCGGGAGGAGGTATTGGCGGTTTTAGCAGGCCTAAAAATGGATAAATTCCCAGGCCCGGACGAAATGTATCTCAGGCTACTGTGTGAGGCAAAGGAGGAGATTGCGGGGGCTCTGACACATATATTCAGAACCTCTCTGGCCACAGGGGATGTGCCAGAGGACTGGAGAACCGCTAATGTAGTACCATTATTCAAGAAGGGGAGTAGGGAAAAACCGGGGAACTACAGGCCAGTGAGCCTAACATCAGTGGTAGGAAAATTATTGGAAAAAATTCTGAAGGACAAAATTAGTCTCCACTTGGAGAAGCAAGGATTAATCAGGGATAGTCAACATGGCTTTGTCAAGGGAAGATCATGTCTGATTAATTTGATTGAATTTTTTGAGGGGGTGACTAGGAGTGTGGATGAGGGTAACGCAGTGGATGTGGTATACATGGATTTCAGTAAGGCCTTCGATAAAGTCCCCCACAGGAGACTGGTCAAGAAGGTACGAGCCCATGGAATCCAGGGTGCCTTGGCACTTTGGATACAAAACTGGCTTAGTGGCAGAAGGCAGAGGGTGATGGTCGAAGGTTGTTTTTGTGACTGGAAGCCTGTGGCCAGTGGGGTACCACAGGGATCGGTGCTGGGTCCCTTGCTGTTTGTGGTCTACATTAATGACTTGGATATGAATGTAAAAGGTATGATCAGTAAGTTCGCTGATGATACAAAAATTGGTAGGGTGGTAAATAGCGAGGAGGATAGCCTCAGTCTGCAGGACGATATAGATGGGTTGGTCAGATGGGCGGAACAGTGGCAAATGGAACTTAACCCGGAAAAGTGCGAGGTGATGCACTTTGGAGGGACTAACAAGGCAAGGGAATACACAATGAATGGGAGGACCCTAGGCAAGACAGAGGGTCAGAGGGATCTTGGTGTGCAAGTTCACAGATCCCTGAAGGCGGCGGAACAGGTAGATAAGGTGGTAAAGAAGGCATATGGGATACTTGCCTTTATTAGCCGAGGCATAGAATATAAGAGCAAGGAGGTTATGATGGAGCTGTATAAAACACTGGTTAGGCCATTGCTGGAGTACTGTGTGCAGTTCTGGTCGCCACACTACAGGAAGGATGTGATCGCTTTGGAGAGGGTGCAGAGGAGATTCACCAGGATGTTACCAGGGCTGGAGCGCTTCAGCTATGAAGAGAGACTGGGAAGATTGGGTTTGTTTTCCTTGGAGCAGAGGAGGCTGAGGGGGGACATGATTGAAGTGTACAAAATTATGTGGGGCACAGATAGGATGGATACTAAGGAGCTTTTTCCCTTCGTTGAGGGTTCTATAACAAGGGGACATAGATTCAAGGTAAAAGGCGGGAGGTTTAGAGGGGATTTGAGAAAGAACTTTTTCACCCAGAGGGTGGTTGGAGTCTGGAACTCACTGTCTGAAAGGGTTGTGGAGGCAGGAACCCTCACAACATTCAAGAAGCATTTGGATGAGCACTTGAAATGCCATAGCATACAAGGCTACGGACCAAATGCTGGAATATGGGATTAGAGTAGACAGGGCTGATGACCGGCGCGGACACGATGGGCCGAAGGGCCTCTATCCGTGCTGTATAACTCTATGACTCTATGACTCTAAGTGACTGCTAATTCTGTCCTGGATTATCGTTTCTAAAGGTTTCCCCATCACTGAGGTTAAACTGACTGGCCTGTTGTTGCTGGGTTTATCCTTACACCCGTTTTTGAACAATATTTGCAATTCTCCAGTCCTCTGGCACCACCCCCGAATCTATGGATGTTTGGAGGATTATGGCCAGTACCTCCGCAATTTCCACCCTTACTTCCCTCAGCAACCTGGGATGCATCCCATCCGTACTGGGTGACTTCTCTACTTTACGTACAGCTAGCCTTTCCTCTTTATCAATTTTTAGCTCATCCAGTATCTCAACTACATTGTCCTTTACTGAGACTCTGGCAGCATCTTCTTCCTTGGTACAGACAGATGCAAAGTGCTCATTTAGTACCTCGGCCATGCCCTCTGCCTCCATGAGTAGATCTCCTTTTTGGTCCCTGATCGGCCCCACCCCTCTTCTTACTACCCGTTTACTGTTTATATGCCTATAGAAAACTTTTGGATTCCATTTTATGTTGGCCACCTGTCTATTCTCATACTCTCTCTTTGCCCCTCTATAAGCTAAAGGGTACAATTCTAAAAGGGGTACAGGAACAGAGAGATCTGGGAGTATATGTACATAAATTGTTGAAGGTGGCAGGGCAGGTAGAGAAAGTGGTTAAAAAAGCATACGTGATCCTGGGCTTTATAAATAGAGGCACAGAGTACAAAAGCAAGGAAGTCATGATGAAGCTTTATGAAACACTGGTTCGGCCACAACTGGAGTATTGTGTCCAGTTCTAGGCACTGCACTTTAGGAAAGATGCGAAGGCCTTAGGGAGAGTGCAGAAGAGATTTACTTGAATGATTCCAGGGATGAGGGACTTTAGTTACGTGGATAGACTGGAGAAGCTGGGGTTGTTCTCCTTGAAACAGAGAAGGTTGAGAGGAGATTTGATAGAGGTATTCAAAATCATGAAGGGTCTAGACAGAGTAGATAGACAGAAGCTGTTCCCATTGGCAGAAGGGTCAAGAACCAGAGGCCATAGATTTAAGGTGATTGGCAAATGAGCCAAAGGTGATATGAGGTAAAACTTTTTTACACAGTGAGTGGTTAGGATCTGGACTGCTCTGTCTGAGTGGGTGGTGGAGGCACCTCTGCCCATTTTACCACGTCTGTTACTATCCTCCAGATTGTTAACTACATTTCTGAGTTTTGTGTCATCTGCAAACTTTGATATTATACCCTCTATACCCAAGTCCAGGTCATTAATATATGTCAAAAAGAGCAGTGGTCGTAATACTGACCCCTTGGGAACACCACTGTATACTTCCCTCCTGTTTGAAAAACAGCCGTTCACCACTACACTCTGCTTTCTGTCCCCCAGCCAATTTGTATTCACGCTGGCACTGTCCCTTTAATCCCATGGGCTTTAATTTTGCTAACAAGTCTATTATGTGGTACTTTATCAAATGCCTTTTGAAAGTCCATTTACACAACATCAACCACACTACCCTCATCGACCCTCTCCGTTACTTCATCAAAGAACTCAATCAAGTTAGTCAAACACAATTTTCCTTTAAAACATCCGCGCTGACTTTCATTTATCAGCCCATACCTTTCAACGTGCCAATTAATTTTGTCCAGGACTATTGTCTCTACAAGTTTCCACAGCACTGACATTAGGCTGACTGGCCTGTAATTGCTGGAATTATCCCTCTGCCCTTTTTTGAACTAGGATGTAACTTTTGCAAACCTCCAGTCCTCCGGCACTGTCCCCATGTCTAAGGAGGATTGGAAGATTGTGGCCAGAGCCTCCGCAATTTCCACCCTTACTTCCCTCAGTAACCTAAGATGCATCCCATCTGGACCAGGTGACTTTTCTACTTTGAGTACTGCCAATCTTTTAAGTACCTCCTCTTTATCTATTTTTATCCTATCCAACATTGCTGCTACCTCCACCTTTACTGATAAAATGACATCATCCTCTTCTCCAGTGAAGACGGATGCGTAGTATTCATTTAGTACTTCAGCCATGCCCTCTGCCTCCACAAGAAGATCTCCTTTTTTGTCCCTAATCGGTTCCACCCTCCCTTTGACTATCCTTTTACTATTTATATATTTATAAAAGAATTTTGGGTTCCCTTTTATGTTAGTCGCTAAACTATTCTCATACTCTCTCTTTGTCCCTCTTATTCCCTTTTTTAGATCTCCTCTGTACTTTCTGTATTCAGCGTGGTTCTCTACTGTATTATGAACCTTACATTTGTCGTAAGCCTCCTTTATCTGTTTCATTTTAATCTCTATATCTTTATTCTAGCTTTGGATGCCCTTCCTTTCCCCCTCGTAGGGATGTGTCTATTCTGTACCCAAACCAACTCTTCCCTGAAGGTCTCTCATTGTTCAATTACTGTTTTGCCTACCAATTTTTGATTCCAATCCACCTGGGCAAGATCCCTTTTTAAATCACTGAAATTTGCCCTCCTCCAGTTAAGCATTTTCACATTTGATTGTTCCTTTTTTTCCCCCATAACTATTCTAAACCTAATGATGCTATGATCACTGTTCCCCAAATACTCCCCCACTGAAACATGCTTCGCCTGCCCCACTTCATTCCCCAGAACTAGACCCAGCACTGTTTCCTTCCTGATTGGCCTGGAAAGATACTGTTCCAGAAAGTTCGTTTGAACGCATTTCTGGAATTTCTCCCCCTCTTTCCCCTTTACACTGTTACTGTCCGAGTCTAGATTGGGATAATTTTTTTTATTTTTTTTATTATTCGTTCACGGGATGTGGGCGTCGCTGGCAAGGCCGGCATTTATTGCCCATCCCTAATTGCCCTTGAGAAGGTGGTGGTGAGCCGCCTTCTTGAACCACTGCAGTCCGTGTGGTGACGGTTCTCCCACAATGCTGTTAGGAAGGGAGTTCCAGGATTTTGACCCAGCGACAATGAAGGAACGGCGATATATTTCCAAGTCGGGATGGTGTGTGACTTGGAGGGGAACGTGCAGGTGGTGTTGTTCCCATGCGCCTGCTGCCCTTGTCCTTCTAGGTGGTAGAGGTCGCGGGTTTGGGAGGTGCTGTCGAAGAAGCTTTGGTGAGTTGCTGCAGTCCCCCATTATCACTGCTCTATAGTTCTTGCATCTTTCTGTAGTTTGCCTGCAAATTTGCTCCTCTATCTCCTTCCCACTATTTGGTGGCCTATTGTATACACCTAGTTGCGTAATAGCTGCTCTATTGTTCCTTAATTCTAAGCAAATAGATTCTGTCTTTAACCCCTCAACTACATAGAATCATAGAATGGTTATAGCACAGAAGGAGGCCATTCGGCCAGTCGAGCCTATGCCGGCTCTCTGCAAGAGCAATCCAGTTAGTCCCACTCCTCCACCCTTTCCCCATAGCCCTGGAGATTTTTTTCCCTTCAAGAATATATCCAATTCCCTTTTGAAAGCCATGATTGAATCTGCCTCCAACAGCAATTATCCACTTCCAGTGCTATAATAGTTTCTTTGATCAATATTGCCACCCCTTCCTTTCTTTCCTTCCCTATCTTGTAGCCAGGAATATTAAGTACCCAATCCTCCCCTTCTTTGAGCCAGGTCTCTGTTATTGCCACTATATCATTGTCCCATGTGGCTACTTGAGCCTGCAGCTCACCAACCTTATTTACCACGCCAATGCACTTTAAACTCATCTTAAATTGCCTCGCATTTGCCCCTTGTCTGATCCCTCCTATTTACTCTAGTGCTACTTGTCCCTCCCAGTCCCCTGTGCACCTTGTTTCTCGTCTCCAATGTTTCATCCTGGTGCCTACCCCCCTGCCAAATTAGTTTAAACCCTCCCCCACAGCACTAGTTAACCTCCCCGCGAGGACATTGGTCTCAGCCCTGTTGAGGTGCAACCCGTCCATCTTGAATAGATCCCTCCTGCCCCAGAACTGGTCTCGATTCCAGAGTAATCCAGAGATTACTACCTTTAAGGTCCTGCTTTTGAACTTCCTCCTAGCTCCTGAAACTCTGACTGCAGGACCTCGACCCTTTTCCTTCCTATGTCATTGGTTCTCACATGGACCACGATGTAAATAGAGAGAAACAATTTCCTCTGGTGGGGGAATCCAGAACAAGGGGGCAAAGCCTTAAAATTAGAGCTAGGCTGTTCAGGGGTGATGTCAGAAAGCTCTTCCTCACACAAAGGGTAGTGGAAATCTAGAACTCTCTCCATCAAAAGCTGTTGAGGCTAGGTCAATTGAAAATTTCAAAAACTGGGACTGATAGATTTTTGTTAGGCAAGGATAGTAAGGGTTATGGAACCAAGGTGGATAGATGGAGTTAAGATACAGGTCAGCCATGACATAATTGAATAGTGATATAGCCTCAAAGAGCTGAATGGTCTACTCCTGTTCCGATGTTCCTATGTTTCTAGATTATCTGGTCATTATCTCATTGCTGTTTATAGGACTTTGTGTGAAAATTGGCTGCTATGTTTCCCACATTACAATAGTGACTACACTTCAAAAGTACTTCATTGGCTGTAAAGGATGCCCGGAGGTCGCGAAAGGCACTATATAAATACAAGTTTGTTCTTTTTTTCTTTCTTTCTTTTGCCAGAGTTATGACGAGAGATCGGGAGAACCCCTGCAAAAGTTATGTTCCCATGTGTCAAAGGAACCACTGATCTCAGGGGCAATTTAATCTCCTCAAGGACCAAAGTTATGGTTCTAAATAAGAAGTTTAGAACTCCTAAAATGTTGGATTTAATATAATATTGATCTTATTGCAGTTCATTCAAAATAAGATGCACTTATTATGTCAAATTCTGTGCTATGAAGAGAGTGTATTTATGCATTTATTAAATTGATAAATTTAATATTAACTATTGCACTGAGGAAAAACTAGATTAAGTAATGAATGCAGAGGTTAAATAATACTGACGCTTCATTAGTGGAACATTACCCAAATCGAAACATTGATTTACAGGAGATCAGTTTTACAAGGACTGTGCTTGCTAACATTGATTTAGCAAAGTGTAAATTGGAGATGGCATCAATAGCAGAGTAGATTTATATAATTTAAGGTCATCAGCAGTATTAATAGCCATATTATAAGTAGGTGATGAAATAATCTGCAATGACGTGTGACTTTATAAGTCTCACTTATCCAGCTGGAATCTTACTTTAATTTGGAATCATTATTGAGTTTAAAGGATCAGACAGACTCAACTTCAAGCAGCTGTGTTCGTCATTTAAGAATCGGTGACACCAGAAGTACTCAAGCACCAGAGTGTTTGCCCTTGCAAATATTTCTTCCCTTTCCCATCCTTGTAAAGAACAGTCAGCATATTTATAATTGTAAACAATTTTACAACACCAAGTTATAGTCCAACAATTTTTATTTGACAGATTTCAAATAAAAATTGTTGGACTATAACTTGGTGTTGTAAAATTGTTTACAATTGTCAACCCCAGTCCATCACCGGCATCTCCACAGCATATTTATAGTCAGGGTTCTGATTGGTGCAGTGGGTTGGACACTAGCCTTTCTAGGATTTTGATTCAAATCCAGCCCTGGCTGATAGAATTGCCTGTGTCTGCTCGCTAAGTAGCAATCTCTGACATTAATATTGCTCTAATCAGCAATCCCTGAGAGGATTGGTACAGGCTACAGGATAGTTGGTAGCGGAAGTGGAAAAAATGTCACACTGGTACAGGAGGTCTGGGCTGAGGCTGGGTAATGAAAAGGAAGTTTTGTACTCCATTCAACTGTGCTATACTCGGCATAATGGTGCTTGATGCAGATACTGGGTGCCCATTCACAGTACTGATTCATAAGTACGTACCTTAAAAATGGTGAATGGTTTCAAAATTCTAATGGCAGTAGTATGATTGTGACTCATTGAGTACAGCGGGACTGCATGAAATGTTACATCCCCCCACAGATATTTGAAAGTGGCACAGAAAGTGGTAAGGTTTGCATGTGTGTTTAAAATGCCCTGTCACGAATGTCAGAAACACAAAAATTCATCCTGACACTGGCCAATAAGTAATTCAAAACTTCCTAGCATTAGCGCCTGTAACAAGTGGGATCTCCAACCACTCACCAATCTCCCCGCCCTCCCACCCCACCACCGCCCAACAGGGAAGAAACTCTACTTCTTCCTTTCCTGCTGAGAAGAAACTCCATCCTCTCATCGTCCTCATCAAAAAGCAAATTTTGCACCCCTTGTCCCCTGCTGAGAACCAACTTAGACCTCTTAAGAAGTTTGTAGATGACACAAAAGTTGGCCGTGTGGTTGATAATGAGGAAGAAAGCTGTAGACTGCAGAAAGATGTTAATGGACTGGTCAAGTGGGCAGAAAAGTGGCAAATGGAATTCAATCCGGAGAAGTGTGAGGTAATGCATTTGGGGAGGGCAAACAAGGTAAGGGAATATACAATAAATGGGAGGATACTGAAAAGTGTAGAGGGACCTTGGAGTGCATGTCCACAGATCCATGAAGGTAGCAGGACAGGTAGATTAGGTGGGTAAGAAGGCATACGGTATACTTTCCTTTATTAGGCGAGGCATAGAATATAAGAGCAGGGAGGTGATACTAGAACTGCATAAAACACTAGTTAGGCCACAGCTACAGTACTGCGTACAGTTCTGGTCACCACATTACAGGAAAGATGTGATTGCACTAGAGCGGGTACAGAGGAGATTTACGAGGATGTTGCCAGAATTGGAGAATTTTAGCTATGAGGAAAGATTGGATAGGCTGGGGTTCTTTACTTTGGAACAGAGGAGGCTAAGGGGAGATTTAATTGAGGTGTATAAAAATATGGAGGACCTAGATAGAGTGGCTAAGAATGACCTATTTCCCTTAGCAAAGAGTTCAATAACCAAGGGGCATAGATTTAAAGTGGTTGGTAGAAGGATTAGAGGGGAGTTGAGGAGAATTTTATTCACCCAGAGGGTGGTGGAGGTCTGGAACTCACAGCCTGAAAGGGTGGTAGAGGCAGAAACCCTCATCCCATGGAGATGGCAAAAATGCTGAACAAATATTTTGTTTCAGTCTTTACGGTAGAGGACACTAAGAATATCCCAACACTGGACAAACAGGGGGCTCTAGGCGGGGGAGGAGCTAAATACGATTAAAATCACTAAGGAATTGGTACTCAGTAAATTAATGGGACTCAAGGTGAATAAATCCCCTGGACCTGATGGCTTACATCCTAGGGTCTTGAGGGAAGTGACAGTAGGGATTGTGGATGCTTTGGTAATAATTTTCCAAAATTCTCTGGACTCGGCAAAGGTCCCGGCAGATTGGAAAACTGCTAATGTAACACCCTTATTTTAAAAGGGTAGTAGGCAGAAGGCTGGAAATTATAGACCAGTTAGCCTAACATCTGTGGTGGATAAAATTTTGGAGTCTATTATTAAGGAGACAGTACATAAGAACATAAGAACATAAGAAATTGGAGCAGGAGTAGGCCAATCGGCCCCTCGAGCCTGCTCCGCCATTCAATAAGATCATGGCTGATCTGATCCCAACCACAAATCTAAAGAACACAAGAAGTCGGAGCAGGACCCGGCCACATAGCCCCTGGGCCCTCTCCGCCACCCACAGGGCATTGACCGATCCGAACTCAGCTTCATGTCCAATTTCCTGCCCGCTCCCCATAACCCCTAATTCCCTTTACTTCTAGGAAACTGTCTATTTCTATTTTAAATTTATCTAATGATGTAGCTTCCACAGCTTCCTGGGGCAGCAAATTCCACAGACCTACCACCCTCTGAGTGAAGAAGTTTCTCCTCATCTCAGTTTTGAAAGAGCAGCCCCTTATTCTAAGATTATGCCCCCTAGTTCTAGTTTCACCCATCTTTGGGAACATCCTTACTGCATCCACCCGATCAAGACCCTTCACAATCTTATATGTTTCAATAAGATCGCCTCTCATTCTTCTGAACTCCAATGAGTAGAGTCCCAATCTACTCAACCTCTCCTCATATGTCCGCCCCCTCATCCCCGGGATTAACCGAGTGAACCTTCTTTGTACTGCCTCGAGAGCAAGTATGTCTTTTCTTAAGTATGGAGACCAAAACTGTATGCAGTATTCCAGGTGCGGTCTCACCAATACCTTATATAACTGCAGCAATACCTCCTTGTTTTTATATTCTATCCCCCTAGCAATAAAAGCCAACATTCCGTTGGCTTTCT
The DNA here is from genome assembly GCF_035084215.1 of Heptranchias perlo. Taxonomy (NCBI): domain Eukaryota; kingdom Metazoa; phylum Chordata; class Chondrichthyes; order Hexanchiformes; family Hexanchidae; genus Heptranchias; species Heptranchias perlo. Next base: position 161,434,579 of record NC_090325.1, read on the forward strand.
TGATCACCTGCTGCACCTGCATACCAACTTTTTGATTTTCTTGCACTAGGACCCCCAGATCCCTTTGTACTGCAGTACTTTCCAGTCTCTCGCCATTAAGAAAATAACTTGCTCTCTGATTTTTCCTGCCAAAGTGCATAACCTCACATTTTCCAATATTATATTGCATCTGCCAAATCTCCGCCCACTCACCCAGCCTGTCTATATCCCCTTGCAGGTTTTTTATGTCCTCCTCACTCTCTACTTTCCCTCCCATCTTTGTATCATCTGCAAATTTTGATATGTTGCACTCGGTCCCCTCCTCCAAATCGTTAATATAGATTGTAAAGAGTTGGGGACCCAGCACCGACCCCTGTGGAACACCACTGGTTACTGGTTGCCAGTCCGAAAATGAACCATTTATCCCAACTCTCTGCTTCCTGTTCGATAACCAATCCTCCACCCATGCCAGAATATTACCCCCAATCCCGTGATTTTTTATCTTAAGTAATAATCTTTTATGTGGCACCTTGTCGAATGCCTTCTGGAAGTCTAAATACACTATGTCCACTGGTTCCCCTTTATCCACCCTATACGTTATATCCTCGAAGAACTCAAGCAAATTTGTCAGACATGACTTCCCCTTCATAAAGCCATGCTGACTTTGTCCTATTAAATTATGCTTATCTAAATGTTCCGTTACTGTCTCCTTAATAATAGACTCCAAAATTTTACCCACCACAGATGTTAAGCTAACTGGCCTATAATTTCCAGCCTTCTGCCTACTACCCTTTTTAAATAACGGTGTTACATTAGCAGTTTTCCAATCTGCCGGGACCTCTCCTGAGTCCAGGGAATTTTGGAAAACTATCACCAAAGCATCCACAATCCCTACTGCCACTTCCCTCAAGACCCTAGGATGGAAGCCATCAGGTCCAGGGGATTTATCCGCCTTGAGTCCCATTATTTTACTGAGTACCATCTCCTGAGTGATTTTAATCGTATTTAGCTCCTCCCCCCCGAGAGTCCCCTGTTTGTCCAGTGTTGGGATATTCTTAGTGTCCTCTACTGTAAAGACTGAAACAAAATATTTGTTCAGCATTTTTGCCATCTCCATGTTTCCCACCATTAATTTCCCGGTCTCATCCTCTAAGGGACCTATGTTTGCCTTAGCCACCCTTTTTCTTTTTATATAACTATAGAAACTCTTGCTATCTGTTTTTATATTTTTTGCTAATTTCTTTTCATAATCTAACTTCCCTTTCTTAATCAATCCTTTAGTTACTTTTTGCTGTCTTTTGAAGAATTCCCAATCTTCTATCCTCCCACTAAGTTTGGCTACCTTATATGTCCTTGTTTTTAGTCGGATACTATCCTTGATTTCTTTACTTAGCCACAGATGGCTGTCATTTCTTTTACACCCTTTTTTCGTCAGTGGAATTTTCTTTTGAAAGTTGTAAAATAACTCCTTAAATGTACACGACTGCTCATGTACCGTCTTACCCTTTAGTCTATTTTCCCAGTCCACTTTAATCAATTCCGCTCTCATACCATCATAGTCTCCTTTATTCAAGCTCAGTACGCTTGTTTGAGAATCAACCTTCTCACCCTCTAATTGGATATGGAATTCAACCATGTTGTGGTCGCTCGTTCCAAGGGGATCCTTAACTAGGACATTATTAATTAATCCTGACTCATTACATCGGACCAGGTCCAAGGTTGCCTGCCCCCTTGTAGGATCAGTTACATACTGCTCAAGAAATCCATCCCTGATGCACTCAATGAACTCGTCCTCAAGGCTGCTCTGCCCAATTTGATTTGTCCAGTTAATATGATAATTAAAATCCCCCATAATTATGGCTGTTCCCTTATTACATGCCCCGACTATCTCCTGATTAATACTTCTTCCAGCAGAGTTGCAACTATTAGGAGGCCTATATACTACGCCCACTAATGTTTTTTTTCCCTTATTATTCCTTATCTCCACCCAAACTGTTTCATTATCTTGATGCTTTGTCCCAATATCATTTCTCTGTATTACAGTGATTCCTTCCTTTATTAACATAGCCACCCCACCTCCCCTTCCTTCCTGCCTGTCCTTCCTGATTGTTAAATACCCTGGCATATTTAATTCCCAGTCGTTGTCACCCTGCAGCCATGTTTCTGTAATGGCCACAAGATCATACCCATACGTAGTTATTTGTGCCGTTAACTCGTCCATTTTATTACGAATGCTACGTGCATTCAGATAAAGAACTTTCAAATCTGTTTTGTGACGCTTAGTTCCTGCTTTTTCCTTTTTTAACACTTTACCTATTACTCCATACCTTCTGTCCCTTCCTGTTACGCTTTCCTCTCTCTCCCTGCTCAGGTTCCCAACCCCCTGCCACTTTAGTTTAAACCCTCCCCAACAGCATTTGGATAAACATAATTTAATAGGACAAAGTCAGCATGGCTTTATGAAGGGGAAGTCATGTCTGACAAATTTGCTTGAGTTCTTTGAGGTCATAACGTACAGGGTGGATAAAGGGGAACCAGTGGACGTAGTGTATTTAGACTTCCAGAAGGCATTCGACAAGGTGCCACATAAAAGATTATTGCTCAAGATAAAGAATCACTGGATTGGGGGCAATATTCTGGCATGGGTGGAGGATTGGTTATCTAACAGGAAGCAGAGAGTTGGGATAAATGGTTCATTCTCGGACTGGCAACCAGTGGCCAGTGGTGTTCTGCAGGGGTCGGTGCTGGGTCCCCAACTCTTTACAATCTATATTAACGATTTGGAGGAGGGGACCGAGTGTAACATATCAAAGTTTGCAGATGATACAAAGTAGAGAGTGAGGAGGACATAAAAAACCTGCAAGGGGATATAGACAGGCTGGGTGAGTGGACGGAGATTTGGCAGATGCAATACAATATTGGAAAATGTGAGGTTATGCACTTTGGCAGGAAAAATCAGAGAGCAAGTTATCATCTTAATGGCGAGAAACTGGAAAGTACTGCAGTACAAAGGGATCTGGGGGTCCTAGTGCAAGAAAATCAAAAAGTTAGTATGCAGGTGCAGCAGGTAATCAAGAAGGCCAACAGAATGTTGGCTTTTATTGCTCGGGGGATAGAATATAAAAACAGGGAGGTATTGCTGCAGTTATATAAGGTATTGGTGAGACCGCACCTGGAATACTGCATACAGTGTTGGTGTCCATACTTAAGAAAAGACATACTTGCTCTCGAGGCAGTACAAAGAAGGTTCACTCGGCTAATCCCGGGGATGAGGGAGTGGACATATGAGGAGAGGTCGAGTAGATTGGGACTCTACTCATTGGAGTTCAGAAGAATGAGAGGTGATCTTATTGAAACATATAAGATTGTGAAGGGGCTTGATCGGGTGGATGCGGTAAGGATGTTCCCAAGGATGGGTGGAACTAGAACTAGGGGGCATAATCTTAGAATAAGGGGCTGCTCTTTCAAAACTGAGATGAGGAGAAACTTCTTCACTCAGAGGGTAGTAGGTGTGTGGAATTTGCTGCCCCAGGAAGCTGTGGAAGCTACATCATTTAATAAATTTAAAACAGAAATGGACAGTTTCCTAGAAGTGAAGGGAATTAGGGGTTACGGGGAGCAGGCAGGAAATTGGACATGAATTTCGATTTGAGGATAAGATCAGATCAGCCATGATCTTATTGAATGGCGGAGCAGGCTCGAGGGGCCGATTGGCCTACTCCTGCTCCTGTTTCTTATGTTCTTATGTAGTGCAATCACATCTTTCCTGAATGTGGTGACCAGAACTGTACCCAGTACTGAAGCTGTGGCCTGTGTTTTACACAGTTCTAGCTTAACCCCCCTGCCATGCCTTGGCTCATGAAGGAAAGAAAAGATAAACGGGGTAAACGGCTGAAAGTGGTTGAAGTTATGGTGGGAGACTGCGAGAACCCCCATGCAATTTCAGGGCTGTAGTGTTTAAGCCAGGCTAAATAACGAAGATTCTTCATGTTACAGAATAATGGAGTATCTTGCGCAATTGACTGGAGCCTCATAATTTCACTCATTTCATAAGAACATAAATACATACTATTAGTTTATGCAGGTGTGTGCTAAAAGTGTAACAAGTACCAAAGAATTGTTTTTGCACGTTGTATGTATCATTAAATACATTTAGTGTGTAACCACACATCTTGCACAAGTTATAAGTCTGTATCAGGGACTTTTACTGGGGATAGCCACAGACACTCAGTATATTAAGATGATCAGCAGAGGAGATGTATATTCTAGAGACACAGCTCACTCTTCGTTTGAGACGACTGGGAACGGGCGGGCCGCCTTGTCCCAGAGAGGTTAAGTGCCTTTCCATTATCTCAGCTCCCAGAGAGATTAAGTGTTCGGCAAGATAGCATCACTGATCCATCCGTATTGATGAGGTTAAGTGCCTTGCCATTGTCTCAGCTCCCAGAGAGATTAAGTTCTCAGCAAGATAGCAGCACTAGCCCAGCCATATTGATGAGGGTAAATGTCTTGCCATTATCTCAGCAAGTCGATGTTGTCAGGTCAGGTGCCGGCCAGTCAGGGTCTCTTTTGTCAAGCTGATCGGCTACGTCTGGCACCACCATGTGTGCTGAGGATGTTTAGTCAGCTCACCATAGGAATTCCTGCTAAATAGTGTATGAAAACACAGCTCAAACAAAGGTGCAGCATAGGGGATCCATCCAGAGAGAGCAGGCTGGGTTTGTTCAGGTGGATTTTCTGGCAGCAGCCTACACCTGTGTCGGAAGAAGGAAAGAAGCCGAAGGCAGGATCTGCGGGATCCAAGAGGGTGGGGCCATGAGGACCGCAAGAAGCAAGAGGTCAAGGCGCGAGCTCTACCCAGAGTGGAAGCAGGTAATATATCTCCAGTTTCCAACCTGTAAACTGCTGCTTAAAATACTGAGTGTATTAAACTGTTCTTCGTAATAAACTACATGCCATTCTATCCAATTGAGGTCGACTCGAATCTTTCAGAACTGGGAAGTGAGTAGCGGAGCAGGGGCTCCCTAAGACCGGATATATATTCCCAATTATACAAAAGGACAGAGCAATGGTACTGCACATAGGAAGGATAAATGCATAAAATTGCTATGTGCTCTTTTTAAATTACGAAATAAAGAATCACTTTGATTCACAAAACTATTGCGTCAGGTGGCTTTCTTTGCCTGAACTATCATCCAGACCCATGAATCTCTGGGAAAGACCCTAAATTCCCTACATAATGGCACCCAAATGGTTAGGGGCTCTGATATAGTTCAACAAAGAAAGCATACCTGTGCATGTGAAATGACCTCGCTAAAGAAAAATCCTTGGTCAATGTCCAGAGAGACTGAGAAGAATATAACAAGCAGGGTGAAGAAAAATATTGGAGCCACGTTTAAACAGAAAACAGGGAACAGAATTTTCTGGGCAGGAATGGGTGGAAGGTATAAACTGAGGGAAATTATTCTTCAGCTTAGGTAAGGCGGGTGGAATATAAAATGGAAGCGGCAGTTCAAGAATACATAACAAAGAAGTTGCCAAAGAGTGAAGAATGGTTCCCGGTTGAGGACCATCAGGTAGGCCCCTTCAAAGTATACGATGCTATGTGGATACATATGTTAGCAAAGAGGCTGAAATTTTTTTTAAAATGCGTTCATGGGATGTGGGCGTCGCTGGTGAGGCCGGCATTTATTGCTCATCCCTAATTGCCCTTGAGAAGGTGGTGGTGAGCCGCCTTCTTAAACCGCTGCAGTCCGTGTGGTGAAGGTTCTCCCACAGCGCTGTTAGGAAGGGAGTTCCAGGATTTTGACCCAGCGACAATGAAGGAACTGCGATATATTTCCAAGTCGGGATGGTGTGTGACTTAGAAGGGAATGTGCAGGTGGTGTTGTTCCCATGTGCCTGCTGCCCTTGTCCTTCTAGGTGGTAGAGGTCGCGGGTTTGGGAGGTTCTGTCGAAGAAGCCTTGGCGAGTTGCTGCAGTGCATCTTGTGGATGGTACACACCGCAGCCACGCTGCACTGGTGGTGAAGGGGGTGAATGTTTAGGGTGGTGGATGGGGTGCCAATCAAGTGGGCTGCTTTGTCTTGGATGGTGTCGAGCTTCTTGAGTGTTGTTGGAGCTGCACTCATCCAGGGAAGTGGAGAGTATCCCATCACACTCCTGACTTGTGCCTTGTAGATGGTTCTAAACAATCTTACAACACCAGGTTATAGTCCAACTATTTTATTTGAAAATCACAAGCTTTCGGAGGCTTCCTCCTTCGTCAGGTGAATGACATTCACCTGACATTCACCTGACGAAGGAGGAAGCCTCCGAAAGCTTGTGATTTTCAAATAAAATAGTTGGACTATAACCTGGTGTTGTAAGATTGTTTACATTTGTCAACCCCAGTCCATCACCGGCATCTCCACATCTTGTAGATGGTGGAAAGGCTTTAGGGAGTCAGGAGGTGAGTCACTCGCTGCAGAATACCCAGCCTCTGACCTGCTCTTGTAGCCACAGTATTTATGTGGCTGGCCCAGTTAAGTTTCTGGTCAATGGTGACCCCCAGGCTGTTGATGGTGGGGGATTTGGTGATGGTAATGCCGTTGAATGTCAAGAGGAGGTGATTAGACTGGTTCAGGATAACTTTCTTAATCAGTACGTTTTCAGCCCAACGAGGAAGGAGGCATTCCTGGACTTGGTTCTAGGGAATGAGATGGACCAAGTGGAGCAAGTGTCAATGGGAAAGCATTTAGGGAGCAGCGATCATAGTATCATTAGGCTTAGAATAGCTATGGAACAAGACACGACCACCCTAAAGTAAAAATACTCAATTGGAGGAGGGCCAATTTCAATGGGATGAGAACAGATCTGGCCTGGGTAAATTGGAATCAAAGATTGGCAGGCAAAAGTGTAATTGAACAGTGGGCGGCCTTTAAGGAGGAGATGGTTCGGGTACAGTCCAGGCATATTCCCAGGAGGCAGAAAGGTAGGGCAACTAAAGCCAGAGCTCCCTGGATGACAAAAGAGATAGTGAGTAAGATGAAACAGAAAAATGGGGCGTATGACAGATGTCAAGTTGATAACACAAGTGAGAGTTCAGAGGGAAGTGAAAAAGGAAATAAGAGGGAATCCAAAAGTCTTCCACAGGCATGTAAACAGTAAACAGGTAGTAAGAGGAGGGGTGGGCCGATTAGGGACCATAAAGGAGATCTACTCATAGAGGCAGAGGGGATGGCTGAGGATAAATGAATACTTTGCATCTGTCTTTACCAAGGAAGAAGATGTTGCCACAGTCTAGGTAAAGAACGATATAGTTGAGATACTGGATGGGCTAAAAATTGATAAAGAAAAGGTAATTGAAAGGCCAGCTGTACTTAAAGTGGATAAGTTACCCAGTCCGGATGCAATGCATCCAAGGTTACTGAGGGAAGTAAGGGTGAAAATTGCGGAGGTACTGGCCATAATCTTTCAAATATCCAAAGATTCGGGGGTGGTGCCAGAGGACTGGAGAATTGCAAATGTTACACCCTTGCTCAAAAAAGGGTGTAAGGATTTACCCAGCAACTATAGGCCAGTCAATTTAACCTCAGTGGTGGGAAAACTTTTAGAAACGATAATCTGGGACAGAATTAACAGTCACTTGGACAAGGTTGGATTGATTAGGGTAAGCCAGCATGGAATTTGTTAAAGGCGAATCGTGTTCAACTAACCTGATAAGAGTTTTTGGATGAGGTAACAGAGAGGGTAGATGAGGACAATGCAGTTGTTGTGGTGTATATGGACTTTCAAAAGGTGTTTGATAAAGTGCCGCATGGTAGACTTATCATTAAGGCTGCGGCCCATGGAATAAAGGGGGCAGTAGCAACATGGATACAGAATTGGCTAAGGGACAGGAAACAGAGAGTAGTGGTTGTTTTTCAAACTGGAGGGAGATGTACAATGGTGGTCCCCAGGGGTCAGTGCTGGGCCCACTGCTTTTCTTGAAAAATGTTAATGACTTGGAGTTGGGAGTACAGGGCAAAATTTCAAAATTCACAGATGACACAAAACTTGGAAGAGTAGTAAACAGTGAGGAGGATAGTGATAGACTTCAAGAGAATATAGATAGGCTGGTGACGTGGGCGGATGCGTGGCAGATGAAATTTAACTCCGAAAAATGCGAAGTGGTACATTTCGGTAGGAAGAACGAGGAGAGGCAAGATAAACTAGAGGGCACAACTCTAAAAGCGGTACAGAAACAGAGAGATCTGGGGGTATATGTGCACGAGTCATTGAAGGTGGCAGGGCAGGTTGAGAAAGTAGTTAAAAAAGCATACGGCATCCTGGGCTTTATAAATAGAGGCATAGAGTACAAAATTATGGAAGTCATGATGAGCCTTTATAAAATACTGATTCGGCCACAACTGGAGTATTGTGTCCAGTTCTGGGCACCACACTTCAGGAAAGATATGAAGGCCTTAGAAAGGGTGCAGAAGAGACTTACTATAATGATTCCAGGGATGAGGGATGTTAGTTATGTGGATAGACTGGAGATGCTGGGGTTGTTCTCCTTGGAACAGAGACGGTTGTGAGGAGATTTGATAAAGGTATTCAAAATCATGAAGGGTCTAGACAGAGTAGATAGAGAGAAATTGTTCCCATTGGTGGAAGGATCAAGGTCCAGAGGACATAGATTTAAGGTGACTGGCAAAAGAACCAAAAGTGACATGAGGAAAAACCTTTTTACACAGCGAGTGATTAGGATCTGGAATGCACTGCCCGAGGGGGTGGTGGAGGCAGATTCAATCATGGCCTGCAAAAGGGAACTGGATAAGTATTGAAAGGATAACATTTGCTGGGCTACGGGGATAGGGCGGGGGAGTGGGATTAGCTGGATTGCTCTTGCATAGAGCTGGTGTGGACTCAATGAGCCGAATGGCTCTTTCATGCTGTAACCTTTCTATGATTGTATAATTCTATTATTCTAGATCAGCAATGGGACAAGCGTCCCCCTTCAATGGCACCTATGGAACAGGTCAACTACAATATAAGGGGAATGCAAAGCGTAAGGGGAACTGTGCCAGCAGATTTACTGTCCCCTATACCCCACAGCAGCTACAGGAAATGTTGAAACAGATTCCCAAATTTGATGGAAAGGGAGATGTGGTGAAACATTTCGCAGACGTAGAACAAGTTGCCGATGTTAGTGGGATGGACGAAGCTGAAAAGGTCTGATTGTTGCCATATACCCTGGGATCAACAGTATATGGGGCGCTCCTTCAGGATAGAAAACATGGGAGAGGATCCTGGGCAAACACTCAATCATACGTACTCACTGCCATTGGCTTTAACAGGGGGGATCCCAGCAAAGTATTGACCAGGTGTAAGCAAGAACCCAATGAGCATCTCGAGGTATATGCCAATCGCTTATGGCAACACTATGATAGGGTCTATGGGCCAGGATTAGATCGAGCTGCCCCGACCCACTGAGGCTAGGTGGTTGAGGACTTTGATTAGTCACGCACAACAGTACCTGAAAGTGGCGTGGGAGGATTTTGACCCAGAAAATGTCGCCCAGACTGATCCTATAGTTTGGACACGGATGGTACTGAGATGGTGAACAGAAATGTGGCAGGTAAACCAAAACAATCAGTATGTACCATGCAAGCTCCAGCATAGAAATATGAAGGTCCTCAAAGAGAGGGACACAGAATAAATCCCTGGGCTGTGGGACATGGTGCCAAACTTTGTAGAGCACCCCCCCCCCCACCGCCCGCCGGAACCCTGCCCCACAAGGGAAGTAGAACCCAGGGGGAGAAAAACCAACAAAGCTGTATCCCAGTTTACCGCCCCTCTTGCTGCAGTACAAGAGGTACCCAATGCTCTTCCTGTGTCCGTAAACAAACAACAAGGGATTCCAGCAGTTAATTTTGCCCCCCCCCCCAACAATGACGAGGACAGGACTCTCCTAAGTACTTATGCCCGTTACAATATGACTTACATGGACGACTGTGTGTGACCGCTGAGGTTAGAGGCCACCGCGGCATATATTTGATTGACACGAGAGTGTCCAGAACTGTCATATCTGTGCGAGAACCAAGGGAATCTCCGTTTTCCTCTGGGACACCCTCTAAATTAAGTGGATCTACAGGGAATTCCCAGATGGGTGCTGAATCCCAGCCAATTCCTATCAAAATAAGATCTAGTGAGGGCAAACAAGTGGGTGATCGAATGAATGATGTCTCAAAGAAGGAACAGGAGGAGAAGGTGCAATTGTTAGAGCATCTTACATTAACTAGGGCAAACAGTATTACCTGTGCGGAGGCTTTGATAGAGAGAAGTTAAAGATGTGAGGTATTAGCATGAAATATGCTGGAATTACAGAATAATCTGGGTGAGGTGGAATTAAATAGGGATGATCTGAAGAGTAGCTTTAGACAAACAATACAAACCCTACATTAATTAGAGCCAGGAGGCTCGCAACACATGGTTACAGTTTTAGATGACGAGCCTGTATTGTTAAAACAGACCCCTGTTGCGGTTACTGCCTCCACGCTCAGTTGGCAGGATTGTCAATTAAAGGAAGAGTTAAAGGAAAAAGAAAATAAGCAGAAACAGTTAGAAATAGAAGCACAGGAGGAGGAAATCCAGCAATTTGGAGATGAGATTGTTGACCGATAAGCAGTAGTAGCTTGTTCAGAAGCATTTAAAGTTTCTGTAGAAAGGAGCCATCTCAAAACAGAGTGAAAAGGGAAAATGTGAGGTGTAACGATGGTCTGGGAATTGCACGAGTGAAAGAGGCAGTCGAAGAGGTTCGAGAAAGTGAACTGAGGAAGAGACTTCCAGCAATGGTGGAGGAGGAGAAAACTTTTAAACAGGCGAGCCTATACAAGCCTGATAAATGATCTTTCCCACGAGATGTTAAATCGGTTCAAAATTGAGTTAAGGAAACCTTGGAGATAGAAAATGGAGTTCAGAGATAAAGGTTAACACAGGATTTAAAACAGATGAAAAGGGAAAAGGGAAGATTCCATCTCTCTTCTGTTACAAGCTAAACGATTTTTCTTTAGCTTGAGTGTTTATTGCTTTACTTGTTTTAAATTACTTCAACCATTTACAAAGCATTTTTCTTAATGTGGTTACATCTTGAAAACACAGAAGGACATGGAGATGGAAATTCCAAATTCAGCTGTCCTGTGTACGTCTGTGTGTGGGATCGATAGGGTTAATTTCAGACGGGCCGCTCACAAAAAGGAGAGAACAAGACCTTGGAAGATAAGACAGAAAAGCTAGCCAGTCTCTCCCATGTTTTTTCTAGATCTATTTTGTTGGGTTTCTTTGAAATTTTGTGCTATTATTGCAATGCAAAGCATATAACTTTTTTTTAAGTTTCATAATTTAAAATAGTTCCCCACGGTTATAGAAGGAAATCACAGAGGAAAGTAGCAGTGTAAGGTGGCCAACCACAACTACCACAACGGTCCAATAAAGGCACCTAAAGGAAATCAGAAAGCAGACGAATTGGCTAAGAAAGGAGAGAAGGGAATGGATTGGGATCCGGTAGATACGTTTCTCCCAATGGAAACTAATCAGCCTGAGGAATATGCTGATCAGCCCAAATTAAAGGTGAAAGATGGGATCCTGCTGTATGATCAAAAGTGGGTGGTACCACAGAATCAACGTAATGCTTTTCTTTACCAAGCCCATGACGCACCCACTTCAGGACATCCTGGTCCACGGGGAACGTTAGAGAGGCTCCATCAAGTAGCATGGTGGCCAGAAATGAAAAGCCAGGTGGAATATTATTGTCAAAACTGTTTAATTTGTGTACAACACAACCTGGATGCTAATACCAAGAAGGCACTGTTGCGCCACACCCGGCCGACAGCTGGCCCTTGAACAGATCTACAGATCGATTATATTGGGCCCTTTCCCCCTTCCTCTCGAGGTAATCGGTATGTATTGGTGATGGTAGACACTTTCTCAAAGTGGGTAGAAGCATTTCCAATCCTCAATACAACAGCACAGGTCACTGCTAAAATACTGGTGAACCACATATTCACCAGATGGGGACTCCCAAAGTCCATCGACTCGGACCAAAGTAGTCATTTTACAGGGAGGGTAATGCAAATTGCTAAGCAGCTGTTAGGAATCAAAGCATAATCCTACTTCATCATGCATTGTGGAGAGAATGAGCAAATACCTGAAGTGCTGTGACCTACAAGGCTACAGACCAAGTGCTGTAAAGTGGGATTAGGCTGGGTGGCTCATTTTTGGCCTGCGCGGACACGATGGGCCGAATGGCTCCCTTCTGTGCCATAAATTTTCTATGATTCTATGAACATTAAAAACAATGCTAAAGAAGTTGATTGAACAATCCCGCGAAACATGGGACCAATTGCTGCCCTTGGCATTAATGGCTATGAGATCCACTGAGTCACGTACCACCAAGATTTTACCCCATGAGTTAATGACATGGAGAGTGATGAGAACCCCTGAACATTTGATGTATCAGGATATGTCTGAGCATCAGTATCAGGCCTTGACTCAGGAGTGCTATGTTAACCGATTACATGACCAGCTGCAACACACAATGGTCTTTGCAACCGTTAATATTGGACAATCTAAAAACGCCAACAAAATGTATTTTGACACTAAAGTCAAAGCAGTGGAATGGGATGTGGGACAGAGAGTGATGGTAAAAACATACCAATCAACAGGGCCATTCGCAGCTCGCTTTTCTGGACCATATCCCATTGTAGATAAAGCTAGTCCATCTGTATACAAAGTAGCTCTGATAAAGGGAAAAGGAAATGGTTCCATGTTAACCAACTAAAAGAGTACAAGAGTACAAGAAACCAAATAAAGTCGATCACAAAAAGTAGTAAGATATTAACACAGAGCAGACATTACCATGCGTTTTATTTCATTCTCGGTCCTGACTTAAAACCAACATAGAGAAAGGCAAATGAAACATCATCAAGAATGAAATTACTATATATATATATATTAATATTGTGTGTAAACGGATTTCAAGAAAGAAATGAAGAATGTAGCATAACGATATATCAAGGTAGCGACCCAACAGGGCAAAACTGGAACAGGAAGTTGGGATGGGTAAGAGTCGAAGAGGTGTAAATGCACAGGAGAGAGTGGTACACCAAGCCTCTCCCTGGCCTGGAAGAAAGGAGAGATCCTGGATGGTAACAAAGAAGGAGACCTAATTTAGGAAACCTTAAAGGCCAGCATTTAATAAAAGGCATGAGGGACTGTTTAGCTGTGGCACTATCTTTTGCAAATGTGGTGATTAATGTTGTCTGAGACAATGTTACAACCACCCCACTCACCAATGGTACGGGGACCCACAGTAGAAGGAGGCGGAGAGATGAGAATGGTTAGGAATCAGAGTCACGACTGGAACCGCAGCCTGGAACCAGGTAGACTTAGAGAGCATGCGGGAACAAATGAGGGACCTTTTAAAGAGTATGAATAAAGGGTATATAGATATATGAAACCCAATAGGATACAGTACCAATTGCTGAAATAACAAAAGGCGTGGAGCAAATAATGGCAAGAGTAAATGACATAATGGACTCAAACACAATATAGCGGGATATTTTGGGAAAAGGTCCAAGAAGAAGTTGAGTAAAATAAGTATAACTTAGGCCAGGTTGGGAATGTTTAGTCTATGTTTTAATAATGAAATTGGGACAACTGAGGGCAAGAATTATCCACAAAATGGATAATGATAAAAGGAGTGCTGGAGGATCTTTTAAGTCCAAGATTTCTTAATAATATTGCACACTGTAATTTTCTGACAAACTTGATGAAGATGAAACTAGCTAATGCAATTATAGAACAAAAAAATACAAAAGCTATAAACGTGCTGGGTGCTCATGAGTGGTGGGAGACAGTATGTAATGTTGGACAACACCCATGTGTTAGCATGATTAGTATGGCTTTAATCTGTACACAATGTATACTAGTGTTTATTATGATAATCTGCTTATGTGTAATGCGGCGTTTAATGCACAAGCATGGCAAAGCAATAGTCTTTCTGCGAATGTCACAGCAAATCTGTCCTACACGGGTTTGCTGTGACATACGCAAAAGGAACATGACCCAATGATAAAGAAAACTTAACAACCACAGACAATGCTCAAAGTGTGTGAAAGTGGATCGGTCAAAAAATTAGTCAGATCCACTTGAGGAGGGTCTATAGGATTCTGGACATTGGGTCAAACCCCATTTCACTCTTTTAACCACTGGACAATTCAACATAAAGGGTTAACCAGTCCCTTTAAGGATTTAGACATTCACTTGGATGGTACATTCACAGTACATTTGAAAGCAAAGGTTAACTTACCCTGGACATTACAGTATAAATGCACAATTGCAAAACAGCAAAGTTGCAGACCATTTAATCTGGACAGTTGGACATCAGTTTAACACTGCAGGAGCAATACAGTACAGAAACTATAGACGGGCTGCGACTTTCAATAACAACCGATAAGAAGAAGCTTCCAGAAGGTTTTCGATGTCAACAACAACTGCGAAGGACAAAGAACTGATAGGACACCTGGCTTTGCGTAGAGGGGAGGATATATATAGAATCATAGAATCATAGAAGTTACAACATGGAAACAGGCCCTTCGGCCCAACATGTCCATGTCGCCCAGTTTATACCACTAAGCTAGTCCCAATTGCCTGCACTTGGCCCATATCCCTCTATACCCATCTTACCCATGTAACTGTCCAAATGCTTTTTAAAAGACAAAATTGTACCCGCCTCTACTACTGCCTCTGGCAGCTCGTTCCAGACACTCACCACCCTTTGAGTGAAAAAATTGCCCCTCTGGACCCTTTTGTATCTCTCCCCTCTCACCTTAAATCTATGCCCCCTCGTTATAGACTCCCCTACCTTTGGGAAAAGATTTTGACTATCGACCTTATCTATGCCCCTCATTATTTTATAGACTTCTATAAGATCACCCCTTAACCTCCTACTCTCCAGGGAAAAAAGTCCCAGTCTGTCTAACCTCTCCCTGTAAGTCAAACCATCAAGTCCCGGTAGCATCCTAGTAAATCTTTTCTGCACTCTTTCTAGTTTAATAATATCCTTTCTATAATAGGGTGACCAGAACTGTACACAGTACTCCAAGTGTGGCCTCACCAATGCCCTGTACAACTTCAACAAGACATCCCAACTCCTGCATTCAATGTTCTGACCAATGAAACCAAGCATGCCGAATGCCTTCTTCACCACCCTATCCACCTGTGACTCCACTTTCAAGGAGCTATGAATCTGTACTCCTAGATCTCTTTGTTCTATAACTCTCCCCAACGCCCTACCATTAACGGAGTAGGTCCTGGCCCGATTCGATCTACCAAAATGCATCACCTCACATTTATCTAAATTAAAATCCATCTGCCATTCATCGGCCCACTGGCCCAATTGATCAAGATCCCGTTGCAATCCCAGATAACCTTCTTCACTGTCCACAATGCCACCAATCTTGGTGTCATCTGCAAACTTACTAACCATGCCTCCTAAATTCTCATCCAAATCATTAATATAAATAACAAATAACAGCGGACCCAGCACCGATCCCTGAGGCACACCGCTGGACACAGGCATCCAGTTTGAAAAACAACCCTCCACAACCACCCTCTGTCTTCTGTCGTCAAGCCAATTTTGTATCCAATTGGCTACCTCACCTTGGATCCCATGAGATTTAACCTTATGTAACAACCTACCATGCAGCACCTTGTCAAATGCTTTGCTGAAGTCCATGTAGACCACGTCTACTGCACAGCCCTCATCTATCTTCTTGGTTACCCCTTCAAAAAACTCAATCAAATTCGTGAGACATGATTTTCCTCTCACAAAACAATGCTGACTGTTCCTAATTAGTCCCTGCCTCTCCAAATGCCTGTAGATCCTGTCCCTCAGAATACCCTCTAACAACTTACCCACTACAGATGTCAGGCTCACTGGTCTGTAGTTCCCAGGCTTTTCCCTGCCGCCCTTCTTAAACAAAGGCACAACATTTGCTACCCTCCAATCTTCAGGCACCTCACCTGTAGCGGTGGATGATTCAAATATCTCTGCTAGGGGACCCGCAATTTCCTCCCTAACCTCCCATAACGTCCTGGGATACATTTCATCAGGTCCCGGAGATTTATCTACCTTGATGCGCGTTAAGACTTCCAGCACCTCCCTCTCTGTAATATGTACACTCCTCAAGACATCACTATTTATTTCCCCAAGTTCCCTAACATCCATGCCTTTCTCAACCGTAAATACCGATGTGAAATATTCATTCAGGATCTCACCCATTTCTTGTGGTTCCGCACATAGATGACCTTGTTGATCCTTAAGAGGCCCTACTCTCTCCCTAGTTACCCTTTTGCCCTTTATGTATTTGTAGAAGCTCTTTGGATTCACCTTTGCCTGATCTGCCAAAGCAATCTCATATCCCCTTTTTGCCCTCCTGATTTCTCTCTTAACTCTACTCCGGCAATCTCTATACTCTTCAAGGGATCCACTTGATCCCAGCTGCCTATGCATGTCATATGCCTCCTTCTTCTTTTTGACAAGTGCCTCAATCTCCCGAGTCATCCAAGGTTCCCTACTTCTACCAGCCTTGCCCTTCACTTTATAAGGAATGTGCTTACCCTGTACCCTGGTTAACACACTTTTGAAAGCCTCCCACTTACCAGACGCCCCTTTGCCTGCCAACAGACTCTCCCAATCAACTTCTGAACGTTCCTGTCTAATACCATCAAAATTGGCCTTTCCCCAATTTAGAATTTTAACTTTTGGGCCAGACCTATCATTCTCCATAGCTATCTTAAAACTAATGGAATTATGATCACTAGTCCCAAAGTGATCCCTCACTAACACTTCTGTCACCTGCCCTTCCTTATTTCCCAAGAGGAGGTCAAGCTTTGCCCCCTCTCTAGTCGGGCCATCCACATACTGAATGAGAAATTCCTCCTGAATACACTCAACAAATTTCTCTCCATCCAAGCCCCTAATGCTATGGCTGTCCCAGTCAATGTTGGGAAAGTTAAAGTCCCCTACTATTACCACCCTATTTTTCTTGCAGCTGTCTGTAATCTCCTTACATATTTGCTCCTCAATTTCCCGTTGACTATTTGGGGGTCTGTAGTACAATCCTATCAAAGTGATCTCTCCCTTCTTATTTTTCAGTTCTACCCATATGGACTCAGTGGGCGAACCCTCGGATATATCCCCTCTCACTACTGCCGTGATGTTCTCCCTAATCAAGAACGCAACTCCCCCTCCTCTCTTACCTCCTGCTCTATCTTTCCTATAGCATCTGTACCCTGGAACATTGAGCTGCCAGTCCTGCCCCTCCCTTAGCCATGTTTCAGTAATAGCTATAACATCCCAGTCCCATGTACCCATCCATGCCCTGAGTTCATCTGCCTTGCCCATCAGACTTCTTGCATTGAAATAAATGCAGTTTAATCTAGACTTCCCTTGGTCTTTGCCCTGCTTTCTCAGACCATCTGTCCGGTCATGTTCTGTACACTCTCCCTTACTGCCTTTTGTTTCTGTCACCACTTTATTTCCCACTGACTTCCTGCATCGGTTCCCATCCCCCTGCCACATTAGTTTAAACCCTCCCCAACAGCACTGGCAAACACTCCCCCTAGGACATTGGTTCCAGTCCTGCCCAGATGCAGACCGTCCAATTTGTACTGGTCCCACCTCCCCCAGAACCGGTTCCAATGGCCCAGGAATTTGAATCCCTCCCTCTTGCACCATCTCTCAAGCCACGTATTCATCCTAGCTATCCTGTCATTCCTACTCTGACTTGCCCGTGGCACTGGTAGCAATCCTGAGATTACTACCTTTGAGGTCCTACTCTTTAGTTTAACTCCTAACTCCCTAAATTCAGCTTGTAGGACCTCATCCTGTTTTTTACCTATATCGTTGGTGCCTATATGCACCACGACAACTGGCTGTTCACCCTCCCCCTCCAGAATGTCCTGCAGCCGCTCCGAGACATCCTTGACCCTTGCACCAGGGAGGCAACATACCATCCTGGAGTCTCGGTTGCGTCCGCAGAAACGCCTGTCTATATGGTTCATGAATGGTCCAACCAGCCATCCATCTTAATGCTTTGGACAAATTGACCCTTCTCATAACTTGGCTCACACCTATTTGCTCAGAAGCATAAGACATTGTGGCAGTCAAAACAGAAAGACAACAGACAACATCGGAGAAGCTGGAAGAAGCCTCAAGAATTAACGACCGCAGCATGAGTTCCTCCAATGAGACTTTCTGAACTTTGACAAAAAGACTTTGATTCTGAGCTTTGTTCAAACCACTTTGTCTCTAAACTTTGATGAAAAGACAAACCTTGATGAGAAGAACTGCGACACATCACCTGTTACCACGGTAACCAACTCCCTACTTTTGGACCTAAATGACTGCTTTGATGCATAAGGTTGTATCTGTTACTTGCTCACTTTGCTTCATGCCTGCTCAATGTGCTCTTTTAAATCATTAAGTAAGGAACGTTGCAAACCCCCACTTGTATTATCGGGTAGAGTAATCCTTGTATTAATGGAGTTGCTCCATGCTTGCAATGTGCTCTTTTTAAATTATTAAATGAAGAATCACTTTGGTTCACAAAATTACTGTGTCAGCTGGCTTTCTTTGCCTGAACTATCGTCCAGATCCATGAATCTCTCGGGAAGACCTTAAATTCCCTTCAATAACCAAAACAGCAGAATGCAAGTCAGAGAAAGCCATCATCAAACTCGATAGTGGTCTGTTTAGACCACACCTTGAATACTATGTCCAGTCCTGGTTACTGAGACGCAAGGAAGACATTGAAGCTTCAGAGGCAGTGCAGAGAAGAGCACAGAGGCTGATCTGTAGTGTTAGAGGTCTGAGTTATGAGAAAAGAAGCACCTGAGATACAGGCCTTGATTTTAAAAGGGCGGCAGGATGGCAACCGGGGGGGGTCAACGGGCGCGCGACAAACCCGAATAATAAAAACTTACCATTCCCCACATGATCGCGACTTAATTGGTGCCCCTTAACCTTGTTTCTGGGTTTGCTGTCCGAAAGCTGCGCAGTGGACAGACTGCGCGCTCACATGACAGGCTGTCAGCTTGAGTGTCTGGATTTAAAGGGCCATTGTTCCAATGCTGGAGCAAAGAGCAAGAAGACCCAATGGGGACAAGACTGCTCCAAGATTCAGCGATGCTTCACTTCAGCTGCTACTGGCCGGGGTGAGGAGGAGGGGGGAAACTATTTTACCCGGCCAACAGGAGGAAGCGCCCTGCCTCTGCCACCAATAAAGCCTGGCTTGAGGTGGCAGTGGAGGCCATCAGCAGTAGCAACATATCCTGCACCTGGGTCCAGTACAGGAAGCGTTACAATGACCAACTAGGCCAGCAAAAGTGAGTACACTTACTGATTCTCCTGCATTCCGTGGTGCAGATCACCCCCAACTCATTCTGCACTGCCAAGACTACTCCATCACATCACTCCTCACACCCACTTAAGGCTCATCCTCAACCTACCTGCACTTCCTGAGCACTTCCTCACCTCCCCATTTGTGACCCCACCACTCCCACTCACCCCAATCCTGATCCAATGTGATGTCTCTGTCTCATACTCACCCTCTGATGCACCTCTTTCACGGTCAGCCTCACCCAAAGCAATGCATTCATTGGTTGACCACTTCATCATCACTCATTCAAACATCTGTACTTTCTCCCCTTCTAGAAGAGAGCGCAAAATGCATGCGAGAGGTTGAGCACTGGAGGGGGGGTCACAACAAATAGTGCGATGGAGAGAGGGCTAGCCTCCGTTGAGTTTCAAGCACGGCTCACAAATGAGTCCATTCAGGCCCTGACAATGCAGGGGAGGAAGCCCTGCAGATCAGCTGCACCCTCGAGTGCCTGACCATCGGGGACACCGAGACTGGCACTCCACAAACGTCGGGTGACACAACTTTAACATTCATCACATACAACATGAATTGATGTTGAACACCTCTGTAGGCAACATGACACATCTGCGATGATGCTTAATATTGCCTTCTGTTCTCTTACAGGCCCTTCAACCACCACAGTGATGGCAGAGGGCAATTCTTCAGAGGACCTGCCAGCCCCTGAGGGTGCATCGTCACATCTTAGCGAGCCATCCACCAGCGCAGATACTCACACCTCAATGGGTCCTAGCAGTCGGTTAGTTGGGTTGGCACCTGGTGAGTCACCACGCACAAGTGAGCATGAGCAGACATTGGTGGCAAGGGCTGCTGTGGAGAGTCCGCGTCGGTGGGCGTGGTGACTCACCAGGTGCCAACCCAACTAACCGACTGCTAGGACCCATTGAGGTGTGAGTCCTATAATGAAGCAGCCCATGACAGCCTACAGCAGGGCTTAGATAACATCCAGACTTGGGCTGACAAGTGGCAAGTAACATTCGCATCACATAATTGCAGCTAATGACTACCTCAAACAAAATAAAACCCAGCCATCTTCCCTTGACTTTTAATAGAACCCCCATCGCAAGTTACCCACCGTTAACATCTTGGCGTCACCAGTGACTAGAAGCTGAACTGGATCAAGCATATTAACCCTGTTGCAGGAGCAAGGCAGAGCTGGGTACCCTGTGATGAGTGGCTCACCTCCAGATCTCTGGAAGCCTCTACACCATGTACTAGGCTCAAATCAGGAGAGTGATAGAATACTCACTCGGAAGAATGCAGTCGCAATAATCTCAAGAAATTTGACACCATCCGAGACAAAGCAGTTCATTTGATTGGTGCCTCTGCCATTGGACTCAATATCCACCCTTCCACCACCAGTGACTAGTTGAAGTATGCATCATCTACATGATGCACTTTAGCAACTGCCAAAAGTTATTTCAACAGCATTTCCCTCCACTGCAACCTCCACCATCAAGAAGAACAAGGACAGCAATGTCGTAGGAACACCATCACCTCCAAGTTGCCTTCAAAGTCACACACCATCCTGATTTGGACATGTATCCCCATTCCTTCATCGTCATTGGGTAAATATTCAGGAATACCCTACCTAACACCATTATGGGAGCACCATCACCACAAGAACTCAAGAAGAATGCCCACTATTACCTTCAGGCGACTAAGGATAGGCAATAAATACAGCCTTGCCAGAATCGCCCACATCCTGGGAACAAATATTTTACAAATCGTGAGAGTAGGACAAAGGACACTGGTCAAACTACTGAAAAGTAAATTTAGGACTCATATCAGGAACTACTTCTTCGCACAAAGAGTGATCAATACATATGTTGGACTCCTTGGATGCTGCAATAGGGGGACTTTAAGATTTTTCTGGATGAATAATGAAGATGGGTCAAATGATCTTCCTCCTCTGTAATTATTTTGTGATCTTGTGAACAAGAAAAGGTCACTTAGTACATCAAATTGGTTTCTTTATGGAGCATGTACAGCCTGCTCGATCATGAATTCTATGAAGCCCATTTAATCAAATAAGGAAAGAATCTGCAATTTTCTCCCAAAGATAAATCAAGCTATTTTGCATCCTTCCTAATTTATATGCATTTTAGAAAAGGCAAATGACAAAGTTAACATCTCATCTCCAGTGAAGGGTGCTCCAATTTAAAAACTCATTCTGATGTTGGAATTTACGTGGACCATGATTCTTCCAAAGTGCTAGCAGCTCAGAAACCATCATACTCCATATAGCTTCAATACTCAGAATTTGAAGATTGCTAATAGATAGTTTGGATGGAATTAAGTTTCTGAAAATGTTTCTTTAAATAACATGATGTCAAGGGAAGTAGCCTGCCAGAGTTACTGAGACCTAGGCCTAGATTTTCCTGAGGCTGTTGGAGAAATGGTAGGGCAAGATTTCCACCCACCCGTGTAACCCTGTTGGCACCTGACTGCATTTTCTTTGGTGGTGGTAATTTAGTATGCATTGTATATTGTTCTCTCTCTTCAAGAATTTTCCCCTTCCTTTCAGAACCACCATCATCACCCTCTTCCACAAAGCACCCACCCTCAACACCTCTCTCCTTGCAAACTACAGCTCCAACTTCCCAAAGTTCTTGAGCGTGTTATCGCCTCCCAAATCCATGCCCAATTTTCCCAGAACTCCTTGTTTGAGTCTCTCCAATTAAGTTTCCACCCTGCCACAGCTCTGAAACAGCCTTAACCAAATTACAAATTATATCCTTTATGACTGTGAACATGGTGCATCATCCCAACTCATCCTTCTCAACCTGTCTAAAGTCTTTGACATAGTCGACTACACCATTCACCACCAGTGTCTCTCCTCCATTATCCAGCTCAGTCCATGACCTCAATTGGTTCCACTCTTACCTATCCAATCATTGGCAGAGCATCTCCAGCCACGGCTTCTCTTCCCATCCTTGTACCGTCACCTCTGGAGCTCCCCATGGATCTATCCTTGGTCCCTTCCTCTCCCTCGTCTAAATGCTGCCCCTTGGTGACATCATCCACAGACATGGGGTCAACTTCTATATGTGCACTGACAACACCTAGCTTTACCTCTCTACCATCTGTCTTGAGCCATCCACTGCCTCTATGTTGTCAGACTGCGTGTCCAATATCCAGTCTTAGATGCACTGCAAAACATTGGGAAAACTGAAGCTATCATCTTAAGCTACGACCATAAATTCTGTGCCCATGCCATCAATTCCATTCCCCTCTCTGGCCACTGTCTTGGGCAGAAAGAGACTGTTCACAACCTCGGCGTCCTATTCAACCCCGAGCTGAGCTTCCAACCTCATATCCTCTCCAGAGCATGTACTTCCACCCTTTAACATCGTCCACCTCCACCCTTCCCTTTGCCCATCTGCTGCTGAAGCCCTCATCCATACCTTTGGCACTCAACTATTCCAATGTTCTACTGGTGGATTTCCCATCCTCCACCCTTTGTAAATTTTAGCTCATCCAAATATCTGCTGACCATTTTCTGTCTCACACCAAGTCTTGCTCACCCATCAACCCTGTCCTCACTGACCGACATTGGCTCCCAATCAGAACAACCAACGTGTACTGACCAGGACCACTGCACATTTTATAAAGACTGGTTTCAGTCACCAGATTTGAGTCTTTATATCTGTATGGTCTCTGCAACAGATTTTACTGTTACTCACTCTGACTTCCACAGGGAACAATACAAGCTGGAACTACAGGTATAAGCAAACCTTCTACAGCAACAACCTTCTTTGTCAGATGGCTAGTGATATTTCCATTGTTCATGTTCCCTTCACAAAGCAAAAATGTTCGGATCTTCGACCCGACCACATTCACTCCTAAATAGATCAGCCAACTAATCACAGTCAGTGCAGCTCTCTTTCCTTTACTTAAACTGGTTGTGGAGGCACCTGCCTCAAATTTGTCCAGTGTGAGGGTGAGGCGTGCCCTATGATGTCACGGTTTGACCCATCCAGTTAAAGGGGCCTCACCTTGATAAAACAGTGTTTGGCAAACCCTTGGCCTTCATTTAGTTTGCAATGACTTGATGAGCTCAAATGCAAATAACAGGTTCGATGGAGCTGAATCCAATTCCTGCTGGGCTCCACCTGTTCTGGAGCTGAGGCTTTTCAACAAGTCCTTGCCTGAGACAAAGGCCTGGGAAACTGAACCAGTTCCGTTAAGCTGTATTATGTAGCTGCAAGTAGCAGGGGGTAAATGTCTGCCTGGGACTTTAGAGTGGGGCCCAGCAAATATTTATAACTATTGCCCACCCTCCAGACTACATATGAGCAATGCCATGGGAGATATTAAGCCATTGTATACATTTACAGAAAAGGGAGTGAGCACCAAACTCAAGGACTGGCAGCAACTGGTCAGTGAGGGACAACAGGGAGGAACCTGAGAGTGGGACTGAGTAACCATCAGTAACCATCTGTAACCAAGCTCCAGGCCCTGGACTACCTATGAGCAATGCCATGGAAGATCTACTAGTGACAACAAATTCAACTATTCAACTACTCAACCCGCTTGTGTATCAGTATTCCTGGGTCTGTCAAACTGTTCCTATTGCTCGCTATGACTTTCATAAATAAGACAAACATGTTGCGACAAACCTTTCAATGTCCGCAACCTTTCATCAAATCTGCTGCTAAACAGCGGAAGTAACTAAGAAAGAGCTAAGCGATTCCACAACCAACGGATCAGATCAAAGCTCTACTAGTCCTGCCACATCCAGTCGTGAATGGTGGTGGACAATTAAACAACTATCGGGAGGAGGAGGCTCTGTAAACATCCCCATCCTCAATGATGGCGGAGTCCAGCATGTGAGTGCAAAAGACAAGGCTGAAGAGTTTGCAACCATCTTCAGCCAGAAGTGCTGAGTGGATGATCCATCTCTGCCTCCTCCTGATATCCCCACCATCACAGAAACCAGTCTTCAGCCAATTCGATTCACTCCACGAGATATCAAGAAACGGCTGAGTGCACTGGATACAGCAAAGGCTATGGGCTCCGACAACATCCCAGCTGTAGTGCTGAAGACATGTGCTCCAGAACTAGCTGCGCCTCTAGCCAAGCTGTTCCAGTACAGCTACAAAACTGGCATCTACCCGACAATGTGGAAAATTGCCCAGGTATGTCCTGTCCACAAAAAGCAGGACAAATCCAATCCGGCCAATTACTGCCTCATCAGTCTAGTCTTAATCATCAGCAAAGTGAAGGAAGGTGTCATTGACAATGCTATCAAGCGGCACTTACTCACCAATAACCTGCTCACCGATGCTCAGTTTGGGTTCTGCCAGGACCACTCGGCTCCAGCCCTCATTACAGCCTTGGTCCAAACATGGACCAAAGAGTTGAATTCCAGAGATGAGGTGAGAGTGACTGCCCTTGACATCAAGGCAGCATTTGACCAAGTGTAGCACCAAGGAGCCCTCGTAAAATTGAAGTCAATGGGAATCAGGGGGAAAACTCTCCAGTGGCTGGAGTCATACCTAGCATAAAGGAAGATGGCAGTGGTTATTGGAGGCCAATCATCTCAGCCCCAGGACATTGCTGCAAGAGTTCCTCAGGGCAGTGTCCTAGGCCCAACTATCTTCAGCTGCTTCATCAATGACCTTCCCTCTATCATAAGGTCAAAAATGGGGATGTTCGCTGATGATTGCACAGTGTTCAGTTCCATTCGCAACCCCTCAAATAATGAAGCAGTCTGAGCCCGCATGCAGCAAGGCCTGGACAACATCCAGGCTTGGGCTGATAAGTGGCAAGTAGCATTCGCGCCAGACAAGTGCCAGGCAATGATCATCTCCAACAAGAGAGAGTCTAACAACCTCCCTTTGAAATTCAACAGCATTAGCATCGCCGAATTCCCACCATCAACCTCCTGGGGGTCACAATTGACCAGAAACTTAACTGGACCAGCCATATAAATACTGTGGCTACAAGAGCAGGTCGGAAGCTGGGTATTCTGCAGCAAGTGACTCACCTCCTGACTCCCCAAAGCCTTTCCACCATCTACAAGGCACAAGTCAGGAGTGTGATGGAATACTCTCCACTTGCCTGGATGAGTGCAGCTCCAACAACACTCAAGAAGCTCGACACCATCCAGGACAAAGCAGCCCGCTTGATTGGCACCCCATCCACCAACCTAAACATGCACTCCCTTCACCAACGGCGCACAGTGGCTGCAGTGTGTACCATCCACAGGATGCACTGCAGCAACTCGCCAAGGCTTCTTCGACAGCACCTCCCAAACCCGCGACCTCTACCACCTAGAAGGACAAGGGCAGCAGGCACATGGGAACAACACCACCTGTACGTTCCCCTCCAAGTACCACACCATCCCGACTTGGAAATATATCACTGTTCCTTCATCGTCGCTGGGTCAAAATCCTGGAACTCCCTTCCGACCAGCACTGTGGGAGAACCTTCACCACACGGACTGCAGCGGTTCAAGAAGGTGGCTCACCACCACCTTCTCAAGGGTAATTAGGGATGGGCAATAAATGCTGGCCTCGCCAGCGACGCCCACTTCCAAAGAATGAATAAAAAAATGGGAAGGTCATTGATAAAGCAGCTGAAGATGGTTGGGCCTAGGACACTGCCCTGAGGAACTCCTGCAGCAATGTCCTGGGGCTGAGATGATTGGCCTCCAACAACCACTACCATCTTCCTTTGTACTAGGTATGACTCCAGGCACTGGAGAGTTTTCCCCCTGGTTCCCATTGACTTCAATTTTATGACGGCTCCTTGGTGCCACACTCGGTCAAATGCTGCCTTGATGTCAAGGACATTCACTCTCACCTCACCTCTGGAATTCAGTTCTTTTATCCATGTTTGGACCAAGGCTGTAATGAGGTCTGGAGCCGAGTGGTCCTGACAGAACCCAAACTGAGCATCGGTGAGCAGGTTTTTGGTCAGTAAGTGCCGCTTGATACCACTGGCAACGACACCTTCCATCACTTTGCTGATGATTGAGAGTAGGCTGATGGGGCGGTAATTGGCCGGATTGGATTTGTCCTGCTTTTTGTGGACAGGACATACCTAGGCAATTTTCCACATTTTCCAGTAGATGCCAGCATTGTAGCTGTACTGGAACAGTTTGGCTGGAGGTGCGACTAGTTCTGGAGCACAAGACTTCAGCATTACAGCTGGGATGTTGTCGGGGCCCATAACCTTTGTTGTATCCAGTGCACTCAGCCGTTTTTTGATATTATATGGAGTGAATCGAATTGGCTGAAGACTGGCTTCTATGATAGTGGGGATATCGGTAGGAGGCCGAGATAGATCATCCACTTTGCACTTCTGGCTGAAGATGGTTGCAAACGCTTCAGCCTTGTCTTTTGCACTCACATGCTGGACTCTGCCATCATTGAGGATGGGAATGTTTACAGTGCCTCCTCCTCCCGTTAGTTGTTTAATTGTCCACCACCATTCACGGCAGGACTGCAGAGCTTTGATCTGATCCGTTGGTTGTGGAATGGCTTAGCCCTGTCGATGGCGTGTTGCTTCCACTGTTTAGCATGCATGTAGTCCTAAGTTGCAGCTTCACCAGGTTGGCAACTCATTTTTAGGTACGCCTGGTGCTGCTCCTGGCATGCTCTCCTATACTCCTGATTGAACCAGGGTTGATCCCCTGGCTTGTTGGTAATGGTAGAGTTAAGCATATGCTGGGCCATGAGGTTACAGATTGTGCTGGAATACAATTCTACTGCTGCTGATGGCCCACAGCGCCTCATGGATGCCCAGTTTTGAGCTGCTAGATCTGTTCTGAATCTATCCCATTTAGCACAGTGGTAGTACCACACAACACGTTGATGGTGTCCCTAGTGTGAAGACACGACTTTGTCTCCACAAAGACTGTGCGGTGTTTAACCCTGCCAGTACTGTCATGGACAGATGCATCTCCGACAGGTGGTTTGGTGAGGACGAGGTCAAGTAAGTTTTTCCCTTGTGTTGGTGCGCTCACCACCTGCCACAAGCCCAGTCTGGCAGCTATGTCCTTCAAGACTTGGCCAGCTCAGTCATTTGTGGTGCTATCGAGCCACTCTTAGTGATGGACATTGAAGTCCCCTACCCAGAGTACATTCTGTGCCCTTGCTACCCTCCGTTCTTCCTCCAAGTGGTGCTCAACATGGAGGAGGACTGATTCATCAGCTGAGGGAGGGAGGTAGGTGGTAATCAGCAAGAGTTTTCCTTGTTTACGTTTGACCTGATGCGATTTCATGGGGTCCGGAGTTGATGTTGAGGACTCCCAGGGCCACTCCCTCCTGACTGTATATCGCTGTACCGCCACCTCTGGTGGGTCTGTCCTGCCGATGGAAGATTCTGGGACGTTGGCTGAAAGGTATGAGTCTGTGAGTATGGCTATGTCAGGCTGTTGCTTGACTAGTCTGTGGGACAGCTCTCCCAATTTTAGCACAAGTCCCCAGATGTTAGTGAAGAGGACTTTGCAGGGTCGACTGGGCTTGGTTTGCCTTTGTCGTGTCCGGTGCCTAGTAGTCCGATGCCGGATGGTCCGTTCGGTTTTATTCTTATTATAAACCCAGGAAACCTCCATATACATGCACAGTGCAGCTATGAAAATGAGCCCTGAGGGACTTTGATGGGCATAAGATTTGCACTATTAAAAAGATTGAAGAAATTTGAATTTAGCGCAATAATGTCACACAAGTAGTGTCAGTTCTGAAGACAACGAGGAAATTAAGTGCCTATCGTCTTTCTCCACAGAGTAACATTGGCCAGGAAATTTCTCAGATCTGGTCCTACTTCGCTGGAAATGTTTGTGAACATTTTGGTAAGGAAAATTAGAATAAAATCAATTTTGTTTTCATTTAATTCCCTAATTTGACCAAAACCTGGTAAATTGTGCTTGTGTGCTACATGTTTCTGACATCTGGTGGCACTCTTGCTCTTTGTAAAATAATTTAATTCAGGACAAAGAATTGACAATACTCAACTTCTTCCTCTGACAATAAAACAGACAGAGAATCTGATAGATAATCAAATAGAAATGTTTGGCTATCTCATTACACGTTTGTCTATAAAAATAATGATATTGGGCTTTGGACCTCATTTACATCAGACCAGGAGGGAAAGCGATCAGGAGAGAGGTGGGTGACTAGTACAAGGGTGTCAGCTATCTGGATGCAAGGGCATCACTGGGATAGGGGGCAAGATCAGGAGGGAGGGGGCAATTGGGAGAGGGAGGAAAGTGAGTAGGAGGACGGGGGTGACCAGGAGAGGAGATAAGCGATCAAGAGGGAGGGGGGTCACTGGGAGAGGGGTGTCAGCAATCAGGAGGGAGGGGAGTAAGTGATCAGGAAGGTGGGGGTGACCAGGAGAGGGGTTAAGTGATTGGGAGGGTGGGGGGGACCGGGAGAGGGGGGGTCAGTATTCGGGAGGGAGGGCCGACTGGGACATGTGGGTCAATGATCGATAGGGATGGGGCGACCGGGAGAGGGGGGTGAGCGAACAGAAGGGAGGGGGCAAGACCAGGAGAGAAGGCTCAGGGATCAGGAGGGAGGGGAGTGATCGGGAGAGAGGGGGGTCAATATTGGGGAAGGAGGGTCGACTGCGTGATGGGCGTTAGCGATCGGGAGGGAGGGCATGGCCGGGTGAAGGGTTTCAGTGATTGGGAGGATGGGGGCGACTGGGAGAGGGGCTTAGCATTTGGGAAAGGGGGCTACCGGGAGAAGGGGAGGCATTGATCGCGAGGAAGGGGAGACAACCAGGAGAGGGGTTAAGTATTCAGGATGGTGGGGGGAGACCATGATAGTGGGGTCAGCGATTGGGAGGGAGGGGGTGACCGGGAGAGTTGGAGCAGTGATCGGGGTGATGGGGGGGGGAGGAATGGGATGATTGGGAGAAGAGGTAAGCGATCAGGAGGGGTATGCGATCAGGAGGGTGGGGAGAGGCAGCCACCAGGAGATGGCGGGCAAGGCAGTGATCGGTAACGGGGAAAGCCAGCGACCAGGACGGGATGGATGAGGGGTGTGAGCGGTCACCGGCAGTGGCCTCTGATTTTATTGCGGCACTGGGAGTGGCACTGCTGCTCCTCTGGCTCCACATTCAGGTAAGTTTCCAAAACTTACCCCTTTAGTGGCAGCAGTCCCATTAAGGACAGCTGATTAGGCCGCATGTAGACCTGGTTTTCCTGAATGCAGTTGGCCAGGGCAAACCAATTTGGTAAAAGAAGCATTAAACAGGCATAAGACCCCTTATTTGCATATGCAAAGGATTTAACGCCCATTTCTAGCACAGGCCCTAGATGCCTCTTTTGATGCCTATATCAATATGGCAGGTGACACATTTCTAGCTCAGAATGTGCACCCACAGACATCCCACAATATTGGATGTTTTACGCCTGTAAAATGGGCCCATAATCACCAAATTTCTAGGCCTTTGGCTGCTACCTTCATAGATTGGGGAAGAGATGAGGAAAAAATTTTATTTCTGAGGAAGAGTGTGAGTTAAGGCTGCCCATAATTCAACACCTCAAATTTAAATCTATGCCCATTGTTTGCCACAAACACTGTGCCCTGAACATGGTTCAGCATCAGCGATGGAGCATGTGAAGCACAGACATAACCTCTTGCACTTACATATCCAAAATACTATGGGTTAAACTTTGTGGCTGGCATAAATGCTTCTTGGCCTCGAATTTCCTGCATGGGTGCAATCCGGAGGCTAGACCTGAAAATGTGTCTAGTCCTGTGCACATTTTTTTGATGTCAAGTTATTCTCAAATTTCCTGCCAATCTTATTTGCATATGCCCGAATGTAGAATGGCCATGCATTTGCATAATTATCCAGTGTGATTTGAACATAATTAGAACAGAACCAATGGAGCCTCATGGTGCTATGGTGGAGGACTATAAAAGGAAAAAATATCCTTCAGGTTGAGGCTGGGGAATGCAAGGTAAGCAGCACACAGCTCTCTGTCATAAAGATTTTTAATTAATTCATTTAAGTTGTTTTGTAGAGAGTCTCAAATGTCTCAAACCTTTCCCTTCTCATAGATGACTCATGGGAGACTCCTGCCAGGAAGAGGGCTTTTAATTTTGCATAAGATGACCTGAGCACCCTCCTAGATGAAATAGGGGGAAGGCGGGACCAGCTCCTCTGTTCCTGGCTGCACCTGAACCATGCTGGGACCAAGGTCCTAGCTGAATAGATATATAGGGCTGTAGAAAGGACTTTAAACTAATAAAGGCGGGAGGGTATGGCTAGAAATAATGGAAAAACTGATAAGATAAGAAAGAGAAGGGATGAGAACAAAGGTCAGAGTGCAAAAGAGGTATAAATAATCCAAGTTCAGATGATAGTATAGGAATGAATAATATACCTGATATAAATAAAACAGGAATGTGGAAAAATAAGAAAAAGTGTGATAAGAAAAGCTCAGTGCATATGGGCAGGCTGGGGACTGTTAACCAAATCAGAGTTCTCTGCATAATGCACATAGCATAAGGAATGAAACAAGTGAATCAGAAGCACAGATTCAGTTCAAAGGGTACGATGCAGTAGCCATTACAGAGACCTGGCTATAAACTGGGCATGAATGGTAATTTAATATTCCAGGTTATAAGGTCTTTAGGAAAGGTAAGGAAATTGGGACAAGAGGAAGAGTAGCAACATTGCTAAAGTACAATATTACAGTAGTTGAAAGAAAGGATATCAGTAAGGGTGACTGAGCAGCAGTGGAAACACTCTGGGTAGAATTAAGAAACAGCAAAGGATGCAAGATTTGGGTGGGAGTTATCCACAGACCTTCTGCCAGAAGCGGGATGCATAAATTCGGAAATCAGAGATCATAGAATCATAGAATCATAGAAGTTTACAACATGGAAACAGGCCCTTCGGCCCAACATGTCCATGTCGCCCAGTTTATACCACTAAGCTAGTCCCAATTGCCTGCACTTGGCCCATATCCCTCTATACCCATCTTACCCATGTAACTGTCCAAATGCTTTTTAAAAGACAAAATTGTACCCGCCTCTACTACTGCCTCTGGCAGCTCGTTCCAGACACTCACCACCCTTTGAGTGAAAAATTGCCCCTCTGGACCCTTTTGTATCTCTCTCCCCTCTCACCTTAAATCTATGCCCCCTCGTTATAGACTCCCCTACCTTTGGGAAAAGATTTTGACTATCTAATGCACGCAGCAAAGGCAAATCGGTGATAATGGGAGATTTTAATTTTCACATGGACTGGGAGATGCAAATCAGCTCAAGTCGTAAAGGCAACAAATGTCTACAGTGTATCCAGGACAGTTTTCTGAAACAATGGGGGCAATTTTAACCTAACTTGCCCGTTGGGAAACTGATGGAATCGGGAGCAATGCTGGTTTTACACCCGTCCGGTTTTACGCTCCATTGAAATCAATAGAGAATAATATTGGGCGGGGTGTAAAACCAGCGTTCCACCCGATCTCGTGGGTTTCCCGCTTGGCATGTTAGGTTAAAATTATCCCTAATATGTTATAGAACTGACAAGGGAACAGGCGATATTAGATTTAGTAATGAGGAACAATCTGACAGTAGGAGAGCATCTTGCAAACAGTGACCATAACATGATGGAGTCTGAGAAGGAGAAAGATCACACACAAACCAAGGTTTTAAATTTAAGTAAAGCTGACATCGAAGGAATGAGTTGTAAGGTGAACACGTTAAACTGGGCTGAGCTGTTAACAGGTAAACCTACAGATAAACAGTGGGAGCTATTTAGTACAATACAAAATCAATACAGACCCATAAAGAACAAAAGTTTGACTTGTACAGTCAAGCAACCATGGTCAACATATGAGGTAAGATGGAATGTAAAACTAAAAGAAATGGCGAACATAAATACCGAGAAAAGTGGTAATTCAGCAGACTAGGAGAGAAATAAAGAAAACAACAAAGGGACCAATGAAAATATTAAGAGCTGCAAAAAGGGAATACGAGAAAAAACTTGCAAGTAATATAAAGTCTAACAGCAAAAGTTTTTATAAATATATTAAGAGTAGGAGAGTGGCTCAGGGAGAAGTGGGCCCATTAAAGACATATGCAGAAGATGTGGTAATTGGTAACAAGGTAATGGCAGATTTATTAAACAAGTACTTTGTATCCGCTTTCACAATATAGGAAGAGGATAAAATATCAGTGATTGAAAGGAAACTAAAAATAAATGAAATGGAAGAACTTATTGGATTCAATATGAGTAACAAAATGGTAATGATGAAAATAATGGGACTTATGACAGACAAATCTCCAGGACCTGATGGTATTAAAAGAAGTAGGTGAGTGAATTGCATAATTGAGATAATAAGAACATAAGAAATAGGAGCAGGAGTCGGCCATATAGCCCCTCGAGATGCTCTGCCATTCAATAAGATCATGGCTGATCTTCGACCTCAAAGCACTCTTGATTCAGGAATTTTGCTATGAGATTGGAAATTTGATAATCATAAAAATTTACGGCACAGAAGGAGGCCATATGGCCCATCGAGTCTGTGCCGGCTGATAAAGAGCTATCCAGCCTAATCCCACTTTCCAGCTCTTGGTCTGCAGCCTTGTAGGTTACATCACCTCAAGTGCATATCCAAGTACCCTTTAAATGCGATGAGGGTCTCTGCCTTTACCACCCTTTCAGGCAGTGAGTTCCAGACCCCCACCATCTTCTGGGTGAAAAGATTTCTCCTCAACTCCCCTCTAATCCTTCTACCAATCACTTTAAATCTATGCCCCCTGGTTATTGAACTCTCTGCTAAGGGAAATAGGACTTTCCTATCCACTCCATCTAGGCCCCTCATAATTTTATACACCTCAATTAAATCTCCCCTCAGCCTCCTCTGTTCAAAAGAAAACAACCCAGCCTATCCAATCTTTCCTCATAGCTAAAATTCTCCAGTCCTGACAACATCCTCGTAAATCTCTTTTGTACCCTCTCTAGTACAATTACATCTTTCCTGTAATGTGGTGACCAGAACTGTACGCAGTACTCTAGGTGTAGTTCTAGCACAACCTCCCTGCTCTTATATTCTATGCCTCGACTAATAAAGGAAAGTGTCCAGTATGTCTTCTTAACCGACTTATCTGCTTCCTTCAGGGACCTGTGGACATGCACTCCAAGGTCCCTCTGTTCCTCTGCACTTCTTAGTATCCTTCCATTTATTATGTATTCCATTGCCTTGTTTGCCGTCCCCAAATGCATTATCTCACACTTCCCCAGATTGAATTCCATTTGCCACTTTTTGATCCATTGATATGGACCAAGTTCTCCGGGACCTGATGAAATGTATCCCAGGACGTTATGGGAGGTCAGGGAGGAAATTGCGGGTCCCCTAGCAGAGATATTTGAATCATCGACAGCTACAGGTGAGGTGCCTGAAGATTGGAGGGTAGCAAATGTTGTGCCTTTGTTTAAGAAAGGCGGCAGGGAACAGCCTGGGAACTACAGACCGGTGAGCCTGACATCTGTAGTGGGTAAGTTGTTAGAGGGTATTCTGAGAGAAAGGATCTACGGGCATTTGGAGAGGCAGGGACTGATTAGGAACAGTCAGCATGGTTTTGTGAGAGGAAAATCATGTCTCACAAATTTGATTGAGTTTTTTGAAGGGGTAACCAAGAAGATAGATGAGGGCTGTGCAGTAGACGTGGTCTACATGGACTTTAGCAAAGCCTTTGACAAGGTACCGCATGGTAGGTTGTTACACAAGGTTAGATCTCACGGGATCCAAGGTGAGGTAGCCAATTGGATACAAAATTGGATTGACGACAGAAGACAGAGGGTGGTTGTAGAGGGTTGTTTTTCAAATTGGAGGACTGTGACCAGCAGTGTGCCTCAGGGATCGGTGCTGGGTCCGCTGTTATTTGTTATTTATATTAATGATTTGGATGAGAATTTAGGAGGCATGGTTAGTAAGTTTGCAGATGACACCAAGATTGGTCGTATTGTGGACAGTGAAGAAGGTTATCTAGGATTGCAACAGGATCTTGATAAATTGGGCCAGTGGGCCGATGAATGGCAGATGGAGTTTAATTTAGATAAATGTGAGGTGATGCATTTTGGTAGATCAAATCGGGCCAGGACCTACTCCGTTAATGGTAGGGCGTTGGGGAGAGTTATAGAACAAAGAGATCTAGGAGTACAGGTTCATAGCTCCTTGAAAGTGGAGTCACAGGTGGATAGGGTGGTGAAGAAGGCATTCGGCATGCTTGGTTTCATTGGTCAGAACATTGAATACAGGAGTTGGGATGTCTTGTTGAAGTTGTACAAGACATTAGTAAGGCCACACTTGGAATACTGTGTACAGTTCTGGTCACCCTATTATAGAAAGGATATTATTAAACTAGAAAGATTGCAGAAAAGATTTACTAGGATGCTATCGGGACTTGATGGTTTGACTTATAGGGAGAGGTTAGACAGACTGAGACTTTTTTCCCTGGAGAGTAGGAGGTTTAGGGGTGATCTTATAGAAGTCTATAAAATAATGAGGGGCATAGATAAGGTAGATAGTCAAAATCTTTTCCAAAAGGTAGGGGAGTCTATAACGAGGGGGCATAGATTTAAGGTGAGAGGGGAGAGATACAAAAGGGTCCAGAGGGGCAATTTTTTCACTCAAAGGGTGGTGAGTGTCTGGAACGAGCTGCCAGAGGCAGTAATAGAGTCGGGTACAATTTTGTCTTTTAAAAAGCATTTGGACAGTTACATGGGTAAGATGGGTATAGAGGGATATGGGCCAAGTGCAGGCAACTGGGACTAGCTTAGTGGTATAAACTGGGCGACATGGACACGTTGGGCCGAAGGGCCTGTTTCCATGTTGTAAACTTCTATGATTCTATAATTCTATGATATCTTCCTGCAGTCTACAGCTTTCCTCCTCACGATCAACCACATAACCAATTTTTGTATCATCTGCAAACTTCGTAATCATGCCCCCTACATTTAAATCTAAATCATTGATATATACTGCAAAGGCTGCAGGGATGGTGTAGGAGGGAGGGATTTAGATTCCTGGGACATTGGGACCGGTTCTGGGGAAGGTGGGACCTGTACAAGCGAGACTGGTTACACCGAGCAAGACCGGGACCAATGTCCTTGCGGGGGTGTTTGCTCGTGCTGTTGGGGAAGGTTTAAACTAGAGTGGCAGGGAGATGGGAACCTTAGCGGGGAGTCAGAAGGGAGTAAAGTTGAGAGCAGCAAGAAAGGGGAAGACCCAGGGGAAATTTACAATACAAATAGTACAAACAGTTGTTCAAGAACAAGTGAAAGGGAAAAGTGTAGAGCAGCGGAAAGAAAGTGTGCTTTAGGCAGTACAGATAAAGTGAAAAATAGAAGGCGTAAGGCGATTATCCCAGCATCAAAGCTGAAGGTCAGGCTAGGGTGTGTGGCCCAACTAAGAGTTCTACATACAAATGCACGGAGTATAAGGAATAAATTAAATAAATTGCAGGTTCAAATTCAAATTGGAGGGTAGGACACGATAGCTATCACTGAGACTTGGCTGTAGGATGGTCAGGATTGGGAACTAAATATACCAGATTATAAGTTCGACAGGAGAGATAGGGAAAATGGAAGAGGGGGAGGAGTAGTCTTAGTGATTAGAGATGAAATCAATTCAATGATAAAGGAGGATATAACGAGAGTTAAGCAGCCAACAGAGACCTTATGGGTTGAATTGAGAAGTAGGAAAGGATCGAAGACTATAGTGGGAGTTGTATATAGGAGCCCTGGCAGCAGCTCTGAAGTGCCAGATTGTATAAATGCAGAGATTAGACAAGCGTGTAAGAAAGGCATAGTGGTCTTAATGGGGGACTTTAACCTTCACATAGATTGGGAAAAGCAGACTAGCAACTGTCAGAAAGGTAGTGAATTTCTTGAGTGTGTCCGGGATAGTTTTCTTCAGCAATATGTCCGAGAGGCAACAAGGGCGCAAGCCATACTAGATTTAGTAATGAGTAATGAACCAGATTTAGTTAATAGCTTAACTGTGCGTAAACATCTATCCAATCGCGATCATAACATGATCGAGTTCAATGTCGTGTTTGAAAGGGAAAAAAGTGAATCAGCTGCTAAGATTCTAGACTTGGGTAAGGCCGACTTCAATGGGATGAGACAGAGACGGTCCACAGTAAACTGGGCAAATCTGTTAATGGGTAAAACGACTGATGATCAGTGATGTTTAAAGAAACATTTAACGAGATACAGAACTGGTTTATACCCCGAAGGGGCAAGAACTCTACTTGCCAAAAAAAGCAGCCATGGACAACTAAAGACTTAAGGAAAGGGCATACAAAAAGGCAAAAAATGGCACAGATCATGGCAAATGGGAAAGATACAAAGATCAACAAAGGGTCACAAAACAGATAGTAAGAGCTACAAAAAGAGAGTATGAAAGGAAACTCGCAAGGGATATCAAAACCAATACGAAGAACTTTTATAATTATATTCGGAAAAAGAGGGTGGTCAGGAGCAGTGTTCGCTCCTTAAAAACTGAAAGTGGGGATATTGTCATTGACAATGGGGAAATGGCGGACATGTTGAACAATTACTTTGCGTCAGTATTTACAGTAGAAAAAGAGGATAGCATGCCGATAATCCCAAGAAAACTTATATTGAATCGGGGACAGGGACTCGATAAAATTAACATAAGTAAAGCAACAGTAATGAAGAAAATAATAGCACTAAAGAATGAGAAATCCCCAGGACCAGATGGTTTCCATCCCAGGGTTTTAAAGGAAGTCGGTGAGCACATTGCAGATGCCCTAACTATAACCTTTCAAAGTTCTCTAGATTCAGGAACTGTCCGTCTCGATTGGAAAATTGCACATGTCACTCCGCTTTTTAAGAAAGGAGAGAGAGGGAAACCGGGGAATTATAGACCAGTTAGCCTAACATCTGTTGTGGGGAAAATGCTGGAGTCTATAATTAAGGATAGGGTGACTGAACACCTCGAAAATTTTCAGTTAATCAGAGAGAGCCAGCATGGATTTGTCAAAGGTAGGTCGGGCCTGACAAACCTGATTGAATTTTTTGAAGATGTGACTAAAGTAGTGGACAGGGGAATGTCAATGTATGTTATTTATATGGACTTCCAGAAGGCATTTGATAAGGTCCCACATGAGACTGTTAGCTAAGATAGAAGCCCATGGAATCGAGGGAAAAGTACAGACTTGGTTAGGAGGTTGGCTGAGCGAAAGGCGACAGAGAGTAGGGATAATGGGTAGGTACTCACATTGGCAGGATGTGACTAGTGGAGTCCCACAGGGATCTGTCTTGGGGCCTCAATTATTCACAATATTTATTAACGACTTAGATGAAGGCATAGAAAGTCTCATATCTAAGTTTGCCAATGACACAAAGATTGGTGGCATTGTAAGCAGTGTGGATGAAAACATAAAATTACAAAGCGATATTGATAGATTAGGTGAATGGGCAAAACTGTGGCAAATGGAATTCAATGTGGACAAATGTGAGGTCATCCACTTTGGATCAAAAAAGGATAGAACAGGGTACTTTCTAAATGGTAAAAAGTTAAAAACAGTGGATGTCCAAAGGGACTTAGGCGTTCAGGTACATGGATCATTGAAGTGTCATGAACAGGTGCAGAAAATAATCAAGAAGGCAAATGGAATGCTGGCCTTTATATCTAGAGGACTAGAGTACAAGGGGGCAGAAGTTATGCTGCAGCTATACAAAACCCTGGTTAGTCCGCACCTGGAGTACTGTGAGCAGTTCTGGGCACCGCACCTTCGGAAGGACATATTGGCCTTGGAGGGAGTGCAGCGTAGGTTTACCAGAATGATACCCGGACTTCAAGGGTTAAGTTACGAGGAGAGATTACACAAATTGGGGTTGTATTCTCTGGAGTTTCGAAGGTTAAGGGGTGATCTGATCGAAGTTTATAAGATATTAAGGGGAACAGATAGGGTGGATAGGGTGAAACTATTTCCGCTGGTTGGGGATTTTAGGAGTAGGGGGCACAGTCTAAAAATTAGAGCCAGACCTTTCAGGAGCGAGATTAGAAAACATTTCTACACACAAAGGGTGGTGGATGTTTGGAACTCTCTTCCTCAAACGGCAATTGATACTAGCTCAATTGCTAAATTTAAATCTGAGATAGATAGCTTTTTGGCAATCAAAGGTATTAAGGGATATGGGCCAAAGGCGGGTATATGGAGTTAGATCACAGCTCAGCCATGATCTTATCAAATGGCGGTGCAGGCACGAGGGGCGGAATGGCCTACTCCTGTTCCTATGTTCCTATGATTCAAGATGCTGGAAGACAGTTGTTGTGGTGGTGAAGGGGATGAAGAGGAGGAAGAGGAGGTAGTGGAGGAGGCAATGGTGTGGGGGAGCAGCTTCCGGAGGAGTTGGAGAACAAGGACTTTGGCTCTGTCGTAAAACTTGTGCCCATTGAGCTGCCAGATGAGGGGACAATGGTCAGCCAGAGCCGCACACCTCTGTTCATTCCTGGGAGTGCACTCCTCCCTCCCACCTTAAGGCCACCCCAAGCAGAGTCAGCTGACTCTTCTCGAATGGGTACCAGTACGGACGCATTTCGCCGGGGTGAATGAGTGCCTTTATGCCAGATGAGCTCTTCAGCAACAGGATACAGTTTAGGGGAATGGGGAGACTCTGAGGAGGTGGAGGATGCCGCCACCTGTCCAGAGAGACCGGCCAGAAGGCAAGCACAGTCTGGTGAGTCAGTGAAATGTGATTTGATGGCTGCAAAAGAAAGACTTGTATTTATGTAGTACTTTTTGCAACCTCAGGACGTCCCAAAGTGCTTTAGAGCCAATGATGTACTTTTGAAGTGTCATCACCATTATAATGTAGGGAAACATGGCGGCCAATTTGCGCATAGCAAGGTCCCACAAACAGCAATGAGAAAATGGCCAGATAAATTGTTTTTTAGTTTTTATTCATTCATGGGACGTGGGCATCGCTGGCAAGGCCAGCAATTATTGCCCATCCCTAATTGCCCTTGAGAAGGTGGTGGTGAGCTGCCTTCTTGAACCGCTGCAGTCCACGTGGTGAAGGTTCTCCCACAGTGCTGTTAGGTAGGGAGTTCCAGGATTTTGACCCAGCGACAACAAAGGAATGGCGATATATTTCCACAATGGTGTGTGACTTGGAGGGGAACATGCGGGTGGTGGTGTTCCCATGTGCCTGCTGCTCTTGTCCTTTTAGGTGGCAGAGGTTGCAAATTTGGCAGGTGCTGCCAAAGAAGCCTTGGCGAGTTGCTGCAGTACATCTTGTAGATGGTACACACTGCAGCCACAGTGCGCCAATGGTGGAGGGAGTGAATGTTTGAGGTGTTGGATGGGGTGCCAATCAAGCGGGCTGCTTTGTCCTGGATGGTGTCGAGCTTCTTGAGTGTTGTTGGAGCTGCACTCATCCAGGCAAGTGGAGAGTATTCCATCACACTCCTGGCTTATGCCTTGTAGATGGTGGAAAGGCTTTGGGGAGTCAGGAGGTGAGTCACTTGCCACAGAATACCCAGCCTCTGATCTGCTCGTCTAGTCACAGTATTTATGTGGCTGGTCCAGTTAAGTTTCTGGTCAATGGTGACCCCCAGGATGTTGATGGCGGAGGATTCGGTGATGGTAATGGAGGAGTTGGTTCTGGTACAGAGTAGACACATTCCTACGAGGGGTCATTCCTATGCAAGCAGCCAGGCCTAGCTGCATTGCTCAGTGACTTCTCACCAGTGAGGGGCCCCGATATCGCGTGAGTGGCTCGTATCTCTTAAAGGCAGCCTGCACCTCCTAAAGGTAACCTGCACTTTTTATTTGCTAAAAATAAGTTACGGGTCCGCACGGAGCCTGAACGGAGATCAGACATCGCACATGTAAAACACAGATGCAGGTCCCATCCCTATGTTTACAAACTGTTGAGTTATGTTAAAACTTTGAATAAAGGTTGAGCACTACTAAATCCCACATCCTCCAATCTGCACGCCAGGTATCACCAATCTGCCGATCTAAGTTTGTACGAGGCCTGTGAGAGTGCGTGCACCAAGATTCTCTTAAGATGCACTAGAGGCCTAGCGGTAGACAGAAGGAGGGGTATCCTATATCTGCAGGGGGGCAAGAGGCCCTCCAGACATATGCTCAAGAGGCAGTGGGAGGCAGTAGGGGACGAAGTCAATGCCAGGCACATAGCACCATGAACATGGATGCAGTGCAGGAAGAAGTTCAATGCTTTGACATGAGTGGTCAAGATGAGTGAGGCCAACTGTCAAGTGGCATCTCATACCAACTGTACCACTAGTCGCATCCACTGCTCCACACACTATACCCCTCATCACCCACCTACCAACAAACCCTTTCAATCAGTACTCAACTCTTCCAATCAGATGCTTCTTCTCATCTTCACACATTACCACTGTTGCAAGCCGCACACCCACAACTCACAGGTCATATGCACTGGCAGCTATTCAACAATGACAGGCACATGACCCAAGCATCCTGCAGGACACTCACCGACACACATCCTGCTTTCTTGCAGGAGAACGTGGCACCTAACAGGAGGCAGAAAGTGGCAGTGGCATTTAGCCCCTTGAGCCTGTTCCACCATTCAATGAGATCATGGTTGATCTGTGACCTAACTCCATATACCCGCCTTAGCCCCATATCCTTTAATAACCTTAGTTAACAAAAATCTATCAATCTCAGATTTAAAATTCACAATTGAGCTGGCATCAACTACCATTTGCAGAAGAGCATTCCAAACTTCTCCCACCCTTTGGGTGTAGAAGCATTTCCTAACTTCACTCCTGCAAGTCCTGGCTCTAAATTTTAGGCTCTGTCCCCTAGTCCTAGTATTCAAGTATAGAAGACCACCAAAAACAGGTACAAATGCATCAGCAGCCAGAAGCAATAATCCAGCAACTAACCTATAAATCCTGCATCGTTCCTTTAAATAGCACTGGTCAGGGTGAGGGTCCTCCAGGCCATCTATGACATTTTCAGCTGATTGTGGTTAAGACAGTGCGCTGGCTGAAGCGTTGATTGCCAGAATTGTATCTATCCCTTTAAATCAGCATATTCTCCTTACTTTACATGGTACCGGCATTCGTTATCTGCATGTGTGCAGATGCCTTTACCAAGATGGCATCCGGCGCACGTGCTTGTGCATTCTGGATGCCATTTTGTGTCCTTGGGAGGCCGCGTAACACCTAATAAATGGACGCTACACCTCCCAATTTATAGCCCACAGAGATTAAAATGAAACAGAGGAAGGAGGCTTATGACGAATGTTCATAATACAGTAGAGAACCATAGAATCATAGAATCATAAAATGGTTACAGCACAGAAGGAGGCCATTTGGCCCATTGAGCCCATGCCGGCTCTTTGTAAGAGCAATCCAGTTAGTCCCACTCCCCGCTCTTTCCCCATAGCCCTGCAAATTTTTACTCTTCGAGTATTTATCCAATTCCTTTTTGAAAGCCACGATTCAATCTGCTTCCACCACCCTTTCAGGCAACGCATTCCAGATCATAACTACTCACTGTGTAAAAAAGTTTTTCAACATGTCGCCTTTGGCTCTTTTGCCAATCACCTTAAATGTGTGTCCTCTGGTTCTCGAACCTTGCGCCAGTCAGAACAGTTTCTCTTTATTTACTTTTAAACCCTTCATGATTTTGAACACTTCTATCAAATCTCCTCTTAACCTTCTCTGCTGTAAGGAGAACATCCCCAGCTTCTCAAATCTATCCACGTAACTGAAGTCCCTCAATCCCTGGAACCATTCTAGTACTCTATGGGCGCTAAATTGGGCCATGTAGTGCCCATTGTTTTGGCATTTCGTGGCCTTTTGAACATCCAAGATAGCATCTTGGATGCGCATGCATGTTTCCAGCGTGACGTGCGCCGGACGCCATCTTGGTATAGGAGTTATATGTGCAAATACCGAATGCTGGAAGCATGTAAAATAAGGAGAAAATGGATTCGATCAGTGTACAATGATGATTGAAAGTGATAAACACCATTTTGGCAATAATGCTCAACTCAACACACAGTCTTAACCACGACCATCTGATCGTGTCTTCATGTGCCTGGAGAAGTCCCCACCAGCACTATTTAAAGGGACCTTGCAGGATTTACAGGTTAGCGGCTGGATTATTTCTTCTTGCTGCCAATACATTTGGAACTGTTTTGGAGGTCTCCTATGCTTGAATACTAGGACGCAGGGACAGAGCCTAACATTTAGAGGCAGGACGTGAGGAGTGAAGTTAAGAAACACTTCTACATGCAAAGGGTGGGAGAAGTTTGGAACGCTATTCTGCAAATGGCAGTTGATGCTAGCTTAATTGTGAATTTTAAATCTGAGATTGATAGATTTCTGTGAACCAAGGGTATTAAGGGATATAGGGCTAAGGCAGGTATATTAAGATAGGTCACAGGCCTACCATGATCTCATTGAATGGCGGAACAGGCTCGAGAGGCTAAATGCCACTGCCATTTGCTGCCTCCTGTTATGGGCCCCTTTCTTCTGCAAGAAAGCAGGACGTGTCTGGGTGATGTGCCTGCTATGGTTGAATAGCTTCCAATGTGTGTGGCCTGTGAATCACCTTGACAACTCATGTCAAAGCATTGAACTTCTTCCTGCATTGCATCCATGTTCGTGGTGCTTTGCACCTGACATTGACTGTTCCCCTACTGCCTCCCACTGCCTTTTGAACACATGTCTGGATGGCCTCTTGACCCCCGCGCCCCTTCCCCCCGCGGATATAGGATGTCCCTTCTTCTGTCCATTTCTTGCACCAAGGCCTTTAGTTCATCAGCAGAGAACCTTGGTACACGCACTCTCGCAGGCCTGGTACATCTGAGATCAGCAGATTGGTAAGGTATCGCTTGCAGATTGGAGGATGTGGGATTTAGTAGTTCGCAACCTTTATTCAATGTTTTAACACTACTCATCGGTGTGTAAACATAGGGACGGGACCTGCATCTGTGTTTTACGTGTGCGATGTCTGATCTCCATCCAGACTCCGTGCAGACAGCAGATTGTTATTTTTAGCAAATAACAGGTACTGGCTAATTTTAAGAAATTTGAAGAGACATCCTCCCTTTAAGAAATTGGGGCTCCCCCTGCTGGTGGAAAGTGCAAATTACATTGAATTGATGTGCACTTTCCACCAGCAGGGGTGGAATTTCAATGTTGGATTTCAACTCAGATTGACGATGAGTACTGAGGCAGGACAAAGTTCTCGTCCTGCCTGTGCAGGGGCCACTGGGCGCGGGGTTAATAGCGGATCATGCTACCTATACCCAATAATAGGCCCTATTGAATTTTTTCCCCTATGTTTCTATTTATTAAGCCCAGGATCAGGTAAGCTTTT
The DNA here is from genome assembly GCF_035084215.1 of Heptranchias perlo. Lineage (NCBI taxonomy): Eukaryota > Metazoa > Chordata > Chondrichthyes > Hexanchiformes > Hexanchidae > Heptranchias > Heptranchias perlo. Next base: position 161,478,364 of record NC_090325.1, read on the forward strand.
TTAACTACTTGTTCATCCTGTCCTGCCACCTTCAAAAGATTTGTACACATGTACCCCCAGGTCTCTCTGTTCCTGCATCTCCTTTAGAATTGTACCATTTGGTTTATATTGCCTCTCCTCATTCTGCTTGTTTGTATCACATCACACTTCTCTGCCTTAAATTCCATCAACCATGTGTCCGCCTAATCCACCAGCTTGTCTATGTCCTCTTGAAGTTTACTACTATCTTCCTCACTGTTTACTACACTTCCAAGTTTTGTGTCATCTGCAAGTTTTGATACCATGCCCTGTACACTCAAGTCCAAGTTATTAGTATATATCAAAAAAAACAGTGCTCCTAGTACCAACCCCTGGGGAACACCACTGTATACCTTCCTCCAGTCCAATAAAAAAATGTTCACCACTACTCTCTGTTTCCTGTCACTTAGCCAATTTCATATCCATGCTGCCACTGCCCCTTTTATTCCATGGGCTTCAATTTTGCTGACAAGTCTATTATGTGGCGTTTTTTGAAAGTTCAAAGGAGATCTAAAAAAGGGAATGAGAGAGGCAAAGAGAGAATATGAGAATAGATTCACGGCTAACATAAAAGGGAACCCAAAAGTTGTTTAAAGGCTGTTAAAAAAAGCAAATGGGATAGTGGGCTTTATTAATAAAGGCATAGAGCACAAAAGCAAGGAAGTTATGCTAAACCTTTATAAAACACTGGTTAGGCCTCAGCTGGCGTATTGTGTTTAATTCTGGGTACCACATTTTAGGAAGGACGTCAAGGCCTTAGAAAGGGTGCAGAAGAGATTTACTAGAATGGGACCAGGGACGAGGGACTTCCATTATGTGGATAGACTGGTGAAGCTGGGGTTGTTCTCCTTAGAACAGAGAAAGTTAAGGGGAGATTTGATGCGCATTATCAACTGACTGTCCACCTAAAGAGGAGCCCAAAGACAAGTGTCTCTTTATTTTTATGGGGCCAGGAGGATCAGGAGTGCGCCTCCAGGCTCCACAAAATCAGCCTGGGCCACTGCTGCTCCAGGTCCCCACCCGCCCCCACCCTGAGATCAGAGTCCTGCCCCCACCCTCCACGGGCTGTCTTCTTCCAACCCGGAGGCTGGCCGGGACGTCTAATACTGCAGTGGCCCACTGTTGGCAGACTCTCCCGTGGTGTTCAATTTCTGCCCGCTGGCCTGATGCTCATGAGGTCCAGCCCTCAAATGGACCAGGACTCCGCTGGAACTATCTGGAAAATCTACCCCACAGTCTCTTGGCACAGTGCTCCTCCAAGCTTGGTAGAGCAGTCAGTCATGTCACCTGCGGGGAGGTGGCACTGGCAATCTCAGCCAACTCCTTTACTCTCAGGACAGCTGAGCAGTGCAGCAAAAATTTCAATGATCTCACCAGAAATGGAAAGGTAAAGCTCTCACAGTGTTTATCTTTCTTGCTTTCCAGCCCTGGGCGCACCACTACACTCTTCATCCTCCTATAGCAATACGCAAATGGTAATCTGAGGTTAAGGGCACTACTAACTCCTTAGCCTGCAATATGGCTAACACATCTCTTCAAACACAAGAAAACTGACTTGCACAACCCCCAAAATACCTTCCTTCACTCCAACATCTTCACACCCCTGCATCTCTCGCTTCACTGCTCCTAGCACACTCGCCGCACACTCCTCCACTGCCAACCTTACCTTTATTTACTTATATCGTTGCAGAAGAAGCTGGCCCACAATGCAAGAAAGAGGCAGGCCACTGAAGTGGATTTCCCAACAATGTGCCCCCCATTCCCTCATGAGGAGAAAGCCATGGCTCTCAAGGGGACAAACACTATTGTAGCTGTGCTGGAGGTGGAAACCGGCATCATCTTGCCGGGCCCAGGTGAGTAATTCAGCCTTGCCAGCCTTAACTGCATATATAGACACACAACCTTCTTGTTTCCTTCAGCCCGAGGGGGTAAAGCTCACTCCTTCTCAATCTCTACCATTTTTTCCTGCAGATGCACCACAGCCATGGGAGCCGCAGGAAGAAGAGGAGGAAGACAACCTGGGCCCATCCTTCAGTCTTGTTCATTATGAGGAGGGATAGAAAGATGAGGAGCCATGGCAATGGGGAGAGCCAAGCCATCCCAGGCCGTCCACCTTTGGGCCAAATTCCACTCCTCAGATTACCATTTGCGTCATTGGCTTTCTTTCTCCCAGACACCAACTCAGGGATTTTCACCCACGGGCATTTAGATAGTGATAGAGGAATCGCCACCAGATGATTCACTGAGCACAGGAATGGGAGGTGGGCGAGGATGTACCTCCTTCCCTGCGGAGGCAGAGATGGATGCCGATGTCCTGAATTTGAGGACCATCAAACCTACCTGCAGCTCTGAGGACTATCTCCCAGGATATGTGGCAATTGGCAGGTGTGACTGTTGACCCTACATCTCTCCTTTGCAGCAACATCTCAGAAGTTTTGTCTTCCTTATCGGCAACAATGCAACAACTGGCAGCTGCATTGTAACATGCATGAGAGGCAGCCAGGGATCAGTCACAGCCTCCACCTGCCATTGTACCATTGTACCAGACATCCCACAGGTCAGTGTGGCTGCAGATCCAGGACCCAATAGAATGTTTGTGGCAGTCGTCCTTGTGCCTGATACTGCCGCCTGTCAAGATAGCAGCGCATGCCGGGACTCCAGTTGCCTTCTTCAGTCCCATGTCTGCATTTGGTGGTTGGTAAGAGCAGGCTGTCCAGGAGTACTTTCCAGAGATGCAGTCAGCAGTGGCACCCTCCCAGGCCTGGACTAATAATCTGGAGTCATGAGTTCAAATCCCGCCACAGTAACTGGGGAATTTAAATTCAATTAATTAAATAAAAATCTGGAATAAAAAAAAAACTAGTATCAGTAATGGTGGCCGTGAAACTACCGGATTGTCGTAAAAAGCCATCTGGTTCACTAATGTCCTTTAGGGAAGGAAACTTGGCGCCCTTACCCGGTCTGGCCTATATGTGACTCCAGACCCACAGCAATGTGGTTGATTCTTAATCGTCCTCTGAAATGGCCTAGCAAGCCACTCAGTTGTACAAGAAGGCGGCTCACCACCACCTTCTCAAGGGCAATTAGGGATGGGCAATAAATGCTGGCTTTGCCAGCGACGCCCACATCCCATGAAAGAATAAAAAAAGAAGTTAGCTGCCATGATTCAAGGGCCACCTTAGTCTCAAGGTCCTTTTGAATGGACTGAGCAGCCAACCTCTTGTATGGACTGAGCAGCCAACCTCTTGCACTACAGGCTGTCAGGGAGAATTTAGACACAGCACTAGTATAGGCGATAGGAAAGGACAGTTAGGCACAAAGGTTAAGAAAGATTAGCGGTATGAATAATTTGGACACAAATAAATTGTTTTTGTGTAAATAAAAGAAATGTTTTGCTTGAAGGACACAGTTCAGTTATCTTGTGCTTTTACTTATGGTCATGACAGTCTTTCAGGAAAGGAAGCACTCATTTGATGTGAACTTCTTCACTCAGGTGATTCTTTGTGGCAAAGTACTGTTGGTCCAAAGAGGTCTGCTGAGCTATCATCTGTTAAGGTGCATAGAAGAAGGTAGGGCTGAGGTGCTGCCATTGCAGTCAATCAGTGATGAAGACATGTTGCAGAATCTGGCCTCTGATGTGTCTTGCAGCGGTGATTGATGATAAGGCCTGATTTACATAACACATGAGCTGCATCTTCACAAAACGAAACCCCTGCCTATTCAAACAAGTCAGTAGCTGCTCGATTGGTGCCTTCAGTGCCATGTGCATGCCATCGTAGTTCCCTGCACACTGGGGAATGCAGCTATCCCTGGCCCTGTGCCTCTGTTGCCTGTGTGTAATGCCCAACTGGAGGAATTCGGCTACTCTATGAAAAAGTTCTGAAAACCGGTGAGAGAGAGGGTTCCTCTGCGAAATGTAGCCAGAGACAAGTACACAGCACCATGGATGGCTCAGCTGTACATCGGGGGAGGAGAAAGGTCAAAAGAGCAATAGTGACAGGGGATTCTATACTTAGGAGAGCAGACAGGCGTTTCTGCGGCTGCAGACATGATTCCAGGATGGTATAGTGCCTCCTTAGTGCCAGGGTCGAGGATGTCACTGGCTGCAGAACATCCTGGGGAGGGGAGGGTGAACAACCAGAGGTCGTGGTCCATATCGGTACGAACAACATAGACAGAAAGAGGGATGAGGTCCTGCAGGCAGATTTTAAGGAGTCAGGAAAAAGATTAAGAAGCAGGACCTCAAAGGTAGTGATCTCTGGATTACTCCAGGTGCCATGCGCTGGTGAGCATAGAAGTAGGAGGATAGAGCAGATGAATGCCTGCCTGGAGAGATGTGAAGGAGGGAGGGCTTTAGATTCCTGGGGCATTGGGACCAGTTCTGGGGGAGGTGGGACCTGTACAGGCTGGACGGGTTGCATCTCAATGGAGCTAGGACCAATGTCCTTGCAGGGAGGTTCGCTAGTGCTGTGGGGGGGTTTAAACTAATTTGGCAGGGAGATGGGCACCAGGATGTAGCAATGGAAAGGAGAAACAATGGACACAAAGGATCGGGGGAGAAAGATAGCAAGTAATAGTACAGTATTAGGTGGGATCAGACTAACAGAGAGTACAAGAAAGTTCAAGACTGGTTTGCAATGCATGTTTGTGTAAATGCCTGAAGCGTGGTAAACAAGGTTGGTGAGCTGCGTGCGCTAATTGCCAAATGGGAATACGATGTCGTGGCGATAACGGAGACCTGGCTCAAAAAAGGGCAGGATTGGGTACGAAATATTCCTGGATACAAGGTGTTCAGGAAAGATAGGGAAGGAAAAAAAGGAGGGAGGATGGCAGTATTGATTAAGCAGTATATTGCAATGCTGGAGAGAGAGGATGTCCTTGAGGGGTCAAGGACAGAATCTATTTGGTTAAGAGTTAAGAAATAAAAGAGGTGCCACTACACTACTGGGTCTATTCTATAGGCTACCAAATAGTGGGAAGGATATAAAGGAGCAAATTTCCAGGGAAATTACAGAGAGGTGCAAAAGCTATAGAGTGGTGATAACTGGGGACTTCAGCTATCCTAATATAGACTGGGTGTTCAGGTGAAGTGTGTTCAGGGGAACTTTCTTAACCAGTACGTTTCCGGCCCAACGAGAAAGGAGGCATTGCTGGACTTGGTTCTAGGGAATGAGGTGAGCCTAGAGGAGCAAGTGTCAGTGGGGGAGCATTTCGGGAACATCGATCATAGTATCAGAAGGTTTAGAATAGCTATGGAAAAGGACATGGACCACTCCAAAGTCAAAGTACTCAATTGGGGGATTGCCAATTTCAATGGGATGAGAACAGATCTGGCCCAGGTAAATTGGAATCAAAGATTGGCAGGCAAAACTGTAATTGAACAGTGGGTGGTCTTTAAGGAGGAGATATTTTGGGTACAGTCTAGGCACATTCCCACGAGGCAGAAAGGTAGGCCAACTAAAGGCAGAGCTCCCTGGATGACAAAAGAGATAGTGAGTAAGATGAAACAGAAAAAAGGGGCATATGACAGATGGCTGGTTGTTAACGCAAATGAGAACCAGGCAGAATATAAAAAGTTCAGAGGGGAAGTGAAAAAGGAAATAAGAGGGGCGAAGAGAGAGTATGAGAATAGACTGGCAGCCAACATAAAAGGGAATCTAAAAGTCTTCTACAGGCATATAAACAGTAAATGGGTAGTAAGAGGAGGGGTGGGGCTGATTAGGGAACATAAAGGAGATCTACTCATTGAGTCAGAGGGGATGGTCGAGGTACTAAATGAGTTCTTTGCATCTGTCTTTACCAAGGAAGAAATGCTGCCAGAGTCTCAGTAAAGGAAGATATAGTTGAGATAATGGATGGGCGAAAAATTGATAAAGAAGAGGTACTTGAAAGGCTAGTTGTAGTTAAAGTAGATAAGTCACCCGGTCCAGTTGGGATGCATCCTAGGTTGCTGAGGGAAGTAAGGGTGGAAATTGCGGAGGTACTGGCCATTATCTTCCAAACATCCATAGATTCGATGGTGGTGCCAGAGGACTGGAGAATTGCAAATGTTACACCCTTGTTCAATAAAGGGTGTAAGGATAAACTCAGCAACTATAGGCCAGTCAGTTAAACCTCAGTGGTGGGGAAACTTTTAGAAATAATAATCCGGGACAGAATTAACAGTCACTTGGACGAGGGTGGATTGATTAGCGACAGCCAGCACGGATTTGTTACATGACCATAACTTTTAGTTTACAATAACCACTATTAGCTCCGCATTCCAAAGATTCACTGTCTCGGTGATATCAGTGGCTGAAAGCTCCATAGCCATCACTCATCTACATCAATTATGGGCTTAAGACACTGCAGAAACTGTTCCTCTACTTACATCTACTGAAAAACAAACAACAAGTGAATAGTGGTGAACGGTTGTTTTTCAGAGTGGAGGGAGGTGCACAGTGGTGTTCCCCAGGGGTCAGTGCTGGGACCACTGCTTTTCTTGATACATATTAATGACTTGGAATTGGGTGTACAGGGCACAATTTCAAAATTTGTAGATGACACAAAACTTGGAAGGGTAGTAAACAGTGAGGAGGATAGTGATAGACTTCAAGAATGTATAGGCAGGCTGATGGCATGGGCGGACACGTGGCAGATGTAATTTAATGCAGAAAAATGCGAAGAGATACATTTCGGTAGGAAGAACGAGGAGAGGCAATATAAACTAAAGGGCACAATTCTAAAAGGGTTATAGGAACAGAGAGATCTGGGGGTATATGTGCACAAATCGTTGAAGGTGGCAGGGCAGGTTGAGAAAGTGGTTAAAAAAGCATGGAATTCTGGGCTTTATAAATAGAGGCATTTGGTACAAAAGTATGGAAGTCATGATGAACCTTTATAAAACACTGGTTCGGCCACAACTGGAGTATTGTGTCCAGTTCTGAGCACTGCGTTTATGAAAGATGTGAAGGCCATAGAGATGGTGCAGAAGAGATTTACTAGAATGACTCCAGGCATGAGGGACATCAATTAGGGTCCAAGCATGAGGGACATCAATCATGAAGGGTCTAGACAGAGTAGATAGAGAGAAACTGTTCCCATTGGCGGAAGGGTCAAGAACCAGAGGACATAGATTTAAGGTGATTGGCAAAAGAATCAAAGGTGACATGAGGAAAAACTTTTTTACACAGTGAGTGGTTAGGATCTGGAATGCACTGCCCGAGGGGGGTGGTGGAGGCAGATTCAATCATGGCCTTCAAAAGGGAACTGGATAAATGCTGGAAAGGAAGAAATTTGCAGGGCTATGGGCATAGGGCGGGGGAGTGGAACTAGCTGGATTGCCCTTGCATAGAGCCAGCACAGACTCGATGGGCTGAATGGCCTCCTTCCATGCTGTAACCTTTCTATGATTCTATGATTTCCATGATTATAACATAACTTCCTTGCTCCTTGCTCTTGTACTCTATGCCTCTTTTTATAAAGCCCAGGATCCCGTATGCCGTTTTAACCGCTTTTTCAACCTGTCCTGCCACCATTAAAGATTTGTGCACATGTACCCCCAGGTCTCTCTGTTCCTGCACCCCCTTTACAATTGTACCATTTAGTTTATATTTCCTCTCCTCATTCTTCCTGCCAAAATGTATCACTGCGTTAGATTTCATCTGTCATGTGTCCCCACTGTAGCAACAGCGTCCTGGCCATTTTTATGAATCATATTTTAAATCCAATACCCCCAAGAACGAACTGTACTGTTTGGCAAGCTTGTGGGAATGGCTTAGGGAATAGGATTGACTGGCAGGACTTTCGAGCCAGGCTAACCTGACTAAGGTGCATTCATATGCAAACGGACATTCATATGCAAACGGAAGGGAACCCAGGCCGATTGACGTTTTGACCATTTAACATGATTACTGGGAACAATACCCCAAGAGGTAACTCAGAGACACTGAGTCCCAACCGAAACTGGTGGAAGGCAGGAGATGGCCGGGCCATTGTCTTCTAGGAGATCGGTTTGAGATCGAAACCCATTATTTGCTAATAGGGGCCATCGACTCAGGAAACGACAGACACCCAGTAATCAGCACCCATTGCCTTTCCAGGTGCAAGGCCTGGGAGTGGGAAAATGAAATGGCATTTTTCACAAAGATTTCAAAGGTTATGAGTCACTCCAGGCCACGGTGGGGGGGGGGTCCAGACAGATCACCTGAGTCAATACATCGATCAGTATTGGCGGGAGAAAAGGTGATCGGTTTTAATGATATAAGGAGCCATTTGGCAACGGTTCCTGGTTCGGCTCTGATCTCTGCTCTGCGCTCTGCTCTCTTCTCTCTTCTCCTCAGCATCAATCTACAGCGTGTCTCCCGAGTGGGGCTCGGCTCGATTCAATGGAACACTGCCAGAAGCTGAGCATTGCTCTTCACAGACCTCGACTCAAACTGGAACTTGGATACTGGGTCGTCGGTACGGAACCAGGAGCGAGAGGTGTAGGAAGAAACTGCAAGAACAACGGGCAATTGGGGTGAGCATATTGCCTGTGCCTACACATTCACAAGACCACTTAGCTATGTGAGGGGGTGATTGTAAGTCCCAACCAAACCTTGGAGGGTTTTAGTGCTGGGGGGGTCCTGTGTTAGTTTATTTCATGGGAGGGTTTCTCTTATTAGGCCGTGGTAATTTAGAACAGTAGGGCTTATTGGACAAGCCAGGGTTGTTCTGTTTACTAGTGTTATTAACCTTACTAAACACAATACGGTTGAGCCCGAAAACGTGTGTCCAAGTCTGATCTGTCCTTATAATCCCTATCGTTCCAGAACTTATAGGAAGAGGTGTGTTTTCAGTACGCCCAAGAAAACCACTTACAGATATTGGCGAGTCAGGTAGGAGAATAGGTTTTGTGTCAGATCATGGACAGTTTTAAGGGCAAGAGACCCGGAATGGAGGATAGGATTTCCTCCTATGTGTTGAATAAGATTAATGTGTCTCAGTCATGGATGCTGGCGATGCTGCGCTCTGAAGAGTCCCAAGGATAGGGCTGCAGAGTGGACAGGTAGCAGGGATCACAGGAAATCAAAGGAGAAAGCGATTTGGCTCCTGTGTCTGCAGAAGCAAGTTCAACTGCTCAGGCAGCGGGTTGAAAAGCTAGGGAACGAGCTTAAAGAGTCTGAGGATAGGTCAGACGCGAGGGAGATAGTCGGGAGTAGACTATTGGAAGAACTGCACGAGTAAAGGCAGAAAAGACATGCGCAAGAAGAGACCTGCTGTAACATGGTTGAACACCTACAGTGTCAGGTTACAGAGGCAAAGGTAAACAAACAGGCCCTACGGGAAGAAAATGCGAGGCTAATAGTGAGAGCTGACAGCTTGGAGGGTCAGCTAAGGGATATAAAGATAGCTTATAAAGTAGCCAGGAGCAGAGGCTTTGGGGAAGCAGATCATGGTCCCTGTAAGGAAAGGATCCAAAAATTGACCCAAGCCGCATCCGGAGCCAGAGGTATGGCCTCTTTAATGTCATTGGGGGAAACTGGGGTAGACTGGGACAAGGAGGAACAGGAGCCTGATGATAGGGCTCAGGACAGGGAAGTCCAATCGGCACCTGAAGCGCCACCGGGACGAATGTGTCCCTTGCGGCAGCAGAAGCTTGGTCCCACCGCACCAAACGGTGACCAGGGCCCGCTGCAGAGTGATTACGTGGTCGTGCACACAACCCCTCAGCTGCAAGCCATGCTAGCAGGGACGCTCAAGCTCAAACAGGACGGGGACCCCTCAGTTCACTTTATAGAAGTAGAACAGATAGGGGGGGTCAACGGATGTAGTGAGGGCAAGGTCAACATGCTGTTCTCCCTTGATGGGAGATTGTATCAGAGCTTATCCGCAGCCACAAAGCTAGGAGGAGGCACCACAGAGGGTTTGAAAAACGAGATCCTGAGGGCCAAGGGGCATACCCAGGGTAGCCCGTTCTTACATGTAGAATGGAATAGGCAGCTGACCGGTGAGGCACCAGATGCATTCGTGGACAGGCTATGGCCTGTATACATAAAGGCAACTGGAGGGACGCTCAACCGCGCGCAGTTGATCCCAGGACTCACTGGCTCAGGGTCCTTGTGGCGAACAGCTTGCCAAAGATCAGGGTGAGGGCAGAAGTGTGGTTTGACCCCGAAGATCTCGCAAATACAGAGGCAGGAGAGTCTAACCACCTCCCCTTGACATTCAACAGCATTACCATTGCCGAATTCCCCACCAACACCCTGGGGGTCACCATTGACCAGAAACTTAACTGGACCAGCCACATAAATACTATGGCTACAAGAGCAGGTCAGAGGCTGGGTATTCTGTGGCAAGTGACTCACCTCCTTACTCCCCAAAGCCTTTCCACCATCTACAAGGCACAAGTCAGGATTGCGATGGAATACTCTCCACTTGCCTGGATGAGTGCAGCTCCAACAACACTCAAGAAGTTCGACACCATCCAGGACAAAGCATCTCACTTGATAGGCACCCCATCCACCACCCTAAACATTCACTCCCTTCACCACCGGCGCACTGAGGCTGCAGTGTGTACCATCCACAGGAGGTGGGGTGAGAGTAACTGTCCGTGACATCAAGGCAGCATTTGGCCGAGTGTGGCGTCGCTGGCAAGACAAACTGTTCCAGTCCAGCTACAACACTGGCATCGACCCGACAATGTGGAAAATTGCCCAGACATGTCCTGTCCTTGACATCAAGGCAGCATTTGACCGAGTGTGGCAACCCATGCAGCAACTCGCCAATGCTTCTTCGACAGCACCTCTCAAACCCATGACTTCTATCACCTAGAAGGACAAGGGCAGCAAGCACATGGGAACAACACCACCTTCATGTTCCCCTCCAAGTCAAACACCATCCCGACTTGGAAATATATCGCCGTTCCTTCATCATCGCTGGGTCAAAATCTTGGAATTCCCTACCTAACAGCTCGTTGGGAGAACCTTCACCACACAGACTGCAGTGGTTCAAGAAGGCGGCTCACCACCACCTTCTCAAGGGCAATTAGGGATGGACAATAAATGCTGGCCTTGCCAGCGACGCCCACATCCCATCAACGAATAAAAAAAAAACTTCTCAGTGAGAGGCTGGGGAAGCAAAAGGACAATACAGTTTTCTGTAAACTGAGGATAAATTTCCAGCAGTCTATCTCAACACATATTCCTTGGGTGTTACTTCATTTTTTCAACTCACTTCAAAATTTGTGGGACATTTAAGCTCTGTAGGAAGATCAAGTATTGTTCTCAATCAATTAAAGAGGTGCCAAAAGTAAAAGAAAGGAGACGATGAGGGCTAAATTGGGCCGCGTAGTGCCCATTATATAGGCGCTACGCGGACTCCTAAGGACGCAAAATGGCGTCTGAGATGCACGTGCACACTTAGAATCATAGAAGTTTACAACATGGAAACAGGCCCTTCGGCCCAACATGTCCATGTCGCCCAGTTTATACCACTAAGCTAGTCCCAATTGCCTGCACTTGGACCATATCCCTCTATACCCATCTTACCCATGTAACTGTCTAAATGCTTTTTAAAAGACAAAATTGTACCCGCCTCTACTACTGCCTCTGGCAGCTCGTTCCAGACACTCACCACCTTTTGAGTGAAAAAATTGCCCCTCTGGACCCTTTTGTATCTCTCCCCTCTCACCTTAAATCTATGCCCCCTCGTTATAGACTCCCCTACCTTTGGGAAAAGATTTTGACTATCTACCTTATCTATGCCCCTCATTATTTTATAGACTTCTATAAGATCACCCCTAAACCTCCTACTCTCCAGGGAAAAAAGTCTCAGTCTATCCAACCTCTCCCTATAAGTCAAACCATCAAGTCCCGGTAGCATCCTAGTAAATCTTTTCTGCACTCTTTCTAGTTTAATAATATCCTTTCTATAATAGGGTGACCAGAACTGTACACTGTATTCCAAGTGTGGCCTTACTAATGTCTTGTACAACTTCAACAAGACATCCCAACTTCTGGCATGACGTGTGCAGGACGCCATCTTGGTAAAGGCGTTTGCGCACGCACACCTAACGAACGCCAACAGCATGTAAATTCGGGAGATTATGCAGTCGATCAGTGTGCAATGCTGATTTAAAGGGACAGATATGATTTTGGAACTCCACGCTCCAGCCAATGCACTGGCTTAACCTCGCACAGCTGAACAGGATGCACAGGCCCACCACAGCGCTATTTAAAGGGACCATGCAGGAGTTACAGGTTAGTTGCTGGATTATTGTTTCTGGCTGCTGATGCATTTGTACCTGTTTTTGGAGGTCTCCTATACTATAATACTTGGACAAGGGGACATAGCCTAAAAATTAGAGCGAGGACTTTCAGGAGTGAAGTTAGGAAAAGTTTCTACTCGCAAAGGGTGGGAGAAATTTGGAACCCTCTTCCACAAATGGCAGTTGATGCTAGCTCAATTGTTAATTTTAATTGATAGATTTTTGTTAACCAAAGGTATTAAGGGACATGGGGCTACGGCGGGTATATGGAGATATGTCACAGATCAGCCATAGTCTCATTGAATGGCAAGAACAGGCTCGAGGGCCTAAATGGTCTACTCTTGTTCCTATGTTCCTATAATAAAGTTTCAATACTCTACAGGGAGTGGGCTGGCTAGCTGACAGGCAACAGCAAGGGCACTGGTAGAGTGGCAGAGGTGGGACAGGAATGCTGTCATCCTGAGAGGACAGAAGGTTCATGTTCCATTGAGCCACTGCCTCTTGCTGAGTTCTGTTATGCACCACCTTAGAGTCATAGAGTCATAGAGTTATACAGCACGGATAGAGGCCCTTCGGCCCATCGTGTCCGCGCCGGCCATCAGCCCTGTCTACTCTAATCCCATATTCCAGCATTTGGTCCGTAGCCTTGTATGCTATGGCATTTCAAGTGCTCATCCAAATGCTTCTTGAATGTTGTGAGGGTTCCTGCCTCCACAACCCTTTCAAGCAGTGAGTTCCAGACTCCAACCACCCTCTGGGTGAAAAAGTTCTTTCTCAAATCCCCTCTAAACCTCCCGCCTTTTACCTTGAATCTATGTCCCCTTGTTATAGAACCCTCAACGAAGGGAAAAAGCTCCTTAGTATCCATCCTATCTGTGCCCCTCATAATTTTGTACACCTCAATCATGTCCCCCCTCAGCCTCCTCTGCTCCAAGGAAAACAAACCCAATCTTCCCAGTCTCTCTTCATAGCTGAAGCGCTCCAGCCCTGGTAACATCCTGGTGAATCTCCTCTGCACCCTCTCCAAAGCGATCACATCCTTCCTGTAGTGTGGCGACCAGAACTGCACACAGTACTCCAGCTGTGGCCTAACCAGTGTTTTATACAGCTCCATCATAACCTCCTTGCTCTTATATTCTATGCCTCGGCTAATAAAGGCAAGTATCCCATATGCCTTCTTTACCACCTTATCTACCTGTTCCGCCGCCTTCAGGGATCTGTGAACTTGCACACCAAGATCCCTCTGACCCTCTGTCTTGCCTAGGGTCCTCCCATTCATTGTGTATTCCCTTGCCTTGTTAGTCCCTCCAAAGTGCATCACCTCGCACTTTTCCGGGTTAAATTCCATTTGCCACTGTTCTGCCCATCTGACCAACCCATCTATATTGTCCTGCAGACTGAGGCTATCCTCCTCGCTATTTACCACCCTACCAATTTTTGTATCATCAGCGAACTTACTGATCATACCTTTTACATTCATATCCAAGTCATTAATGTAGACCACAAACAGCAAGGGACCCAGCACCGATCCCTGTGGTACCCCACTGGCCACAGGCTTCCAGTCACAAAAACAACCTTCGACCATCACCCTCTGCCTTCTGCCACTAAGCCAGTTTTGTATCCAAAGTGCCAAGGCACCCTGGATTCCATGGGCTCGTACCTTCTTGACCAGTCTCCTGTGGGGGACTTTATCGAAGGCCTTACTGAAATCCATGTATACCACATCTACTGCGTTACCCTCATCCACACGCCGAGTCACCCCCTCAAAAAATTCAATCAAATTAGTCAGACATGATCTTCCCTTGACAAAGCCATGTTGACTATCCCTGACTAATCCTTGCTTCTCCAAGTGGAGACTAATTTTGTCCTTCAGAATTTTTTCCAATAATTTTCCTACCACTGATGTTCGGCTCACTGGCCTGTAGTTCCCCGGTTTTTCCCTACTCCCCTTCTTAAATAATGGTACTACATTAGCGGTTCTCCAGTCCTCTGGCACATCCCCTGTGGCCAGAGAGGTTCTGAATATATGTGTTAGAGCCCCCGCAATCTCCTCCTTTGCCTCACACAGTAGCCTGAGATACATTTCGTCCGGGCCTGGGGATTTATCCATTTTTAGGCCTGCTAAAACCGCCAATACCTCCTCCCGCTCGATGTTAATATGTTCGAGTATATCACAGTCCCCCTGCCGTATTTCTCTGTCTACGTCGTCCTTCTCCATAGTGAAAACAGATGCAAAAAATTAATTTAGAACCCCTCCTACATCTGCCGGCTCCACACACAGATTGCCATTTTTGTCCCTAATGGGCCCTATTTTTTCCCTAGTCATCCTCTCACCCTTAATATACTTATAAAACATCTTAGGATTTTCCTTTATTTTGCTCGCCAGTGTTATTTCGTGGCCCCTCCTTGATCTCCTAATTTCTTTTTTAAGTATCCCCCTGCACTTTTTGTACTCCTCTAGGGCTTCCTCCGTCTTTAGCCTTTTGTATCTGCCAAAAGCCCTCCTTTTTTTCCTAATCCATTCTCGTATATCCCCTGACATCCAAGGTTCCCTGGAGTTCTTGGAACCACCCTTGACCTTTACGGGAACATGTTGCCATTGTATGGTCTCAATCTCCCTTCTGAAAGACTCTCATTGCTCCGATGCGGATTTTCCTACAAGCAGCTGATCCCAGTCCATTTTGGCCAGATCCTGCCTTATCCTATTAAAATCGGCCTTCCCCCAATTTAGAACCTTTATTTCCGGCCCCTCCCTGTCCTTTTCCATGACCACCTTAAATCTCACCGAATTATGGTCACTGTCACCAAAGTGCTCACCTACAAGCACTTCTTCCACTTGGCCGGCCACATTCCCTAGAATTAGGTCCAGTACCGCCCCCTCTCTTGTAGGACTTTCTACATGCTGGCTCAAAAAGCTCTCCTGGATACACGTTAAGAATTTTGTACCCTCTGAGCCTTTTACACTCTGAGTATCCCAGTTAATATTGGGGAAGTTGAAATCCCCCACTATTATTACCCTATTATTTGCACAATTTTCTGAGATTTGCCTACATATCTGTTCCTCTATCTCCCCCTGACTGTTTGGGGGCCTATAGTACACTCCCATCAAAGTGCTTGCCCCCTTTTTGTTTTTAAGCTCCACCCATATGGCCTCAATAGAGGAACCTGCTAATATATCATCCCTCCTTATGGCAGTAATTGATTCTTTAATTAATATTGCGACCCCCCCTCCTCTTATACCTCCCCCTCTGTCTCGCCTGAAGATTCTGTACCCCGGAATATTGAGCTGCCAGTCTTGCCCCTCCCTCAACCATGTCTCTGTGACAGCAACAATATCATACTCCCATGTGTTTATCAACACCTTCAGTTCATCCACCTTATTCGCAAGACTCCTTGCATTAAAATAGATGCCATCCAGCCTTGCCCTTACATATTTGCCCTGTCTTCCAAGCTGACTTGTTTTTTTCTCTATATTTGGCTGCACATCACCGCCTATTGTAGCTCCACTCTGTATCCCATCCCCCTGCCAAGTTAGTTTAAACCCCCCCCCAACAGTGCTAGCAAACCTCCCCGCAAGGATATTTGTCCCGCTCTGGTTCAGGTGCAACCCGTCCGACTTGTACAAGTCCCACCTTCCCCAGAAGCAGGCCCAGTGATCCAGGAAACTGAAACCCTCCCTCCTGCACCAACTCTTTAGCCACGCATTCATCTGTTCTATCCTCCTATTTCTATACTCACTAGCCCGTGGCACTGGGAGTAATCCAGAGATTACAACCTTTGAGGTCCTGCTCTTTAATCTGCTACCTAGCTCCCTAAATTCTTGATGCAGGACCTCATCTCCCTTCCGACCTATGTCGTTGGTCCCAATGTGGACCACGACTTCTGCCTGCTCACCCTCCCCCTTGAGAATGCCCTGTAGCCGCTCAGTGACATCCATGACCCTGGCACCAGGGAGGCAACAAACCATCCTGGAGTCACGTTTACGGCCACAGAAACGCCTGTCTGTTCCCCTTACGATAGAATCCCCTACCACTATAGCTCTTCCACTCTTTTTCCTCCCAGCCTGTGCAGCAGAGCTACCCCTGGTGCCAGGAAGTTGGCTGCTGCTGCCTTCCCCTGATAAGTCATCCCCCTCAACAATATCCAAAGTGGTATATTTGTTTGAGAGGGGGACGGCCACAGGGGACCCCTGCACTGCCTGCCTGCTCCTCTTACTCTGCCTGGTGGTCACCCAATTACTTCCTGCCTGTACAACCTTTACCTGCGGTGTGACCATCTCACTAAACGTGCTATCCACGACGTTCTCAGCATCGCGAATGCTCCATAATGAATCCATCCGCAGCTCCAGTGCCGCAATGCGGTTTGTCAGTAGCTGCAGCTGGATACATTTCCCGCACACATGGTCGTCAGGGACACCGGAAGGGTCCCTGATTTCCCACATAGAGCAGGAAGAGCATAACACGGGGCTGGGCTGTCCTGACATGACTTACCCTTTAACTAATTAATTCAAATTAAATGAATCCCACCAATTTCACTTCAATTAAAAGGTATACTCAAGGGCCCTTGCTGAACAGCAGTCCCCCACTACACAACAGAGACCCTAGAATCCACAAACTCTAACCTTAGACAAATTCAGCAGGAAAATACTCACCAGCCAATCACTTACCTCTTCCTTGGTGACGTCCCACTTGGATTACTTTTTGCTTCTTATTTATCTTAGGTCCAGGAGTTAAGTCCCTGAAAACAAAATATAAAATCGAACCTACCCTTTAAATTCCCTCTGCCCCCCAAAAGGTTAGAGGAGGTGGGAGGGTGGGAGTCACTACTCGTGTAGTGTCTCGGGTTTAGCAACCGCTCCACCTATATACGGGTACCAATGAATTGGCCCCGCCCCCTGCCTTTGAAAAAGCCGCGAAGCTCCCTCCCCGCTGGGGAAAAAGACTCACGTAGGTGAGTTTAATTACTCCCCTCAGGCCTCCGCTGCTCCCTTTATCGACTCGCCGCCGCTCCAACCAGGTCCACTCCTCCTTCCCCGCTGCCGACCGCTCTGTGGGAGAGAGAAAGAAAGGCTCCTCCTCTGCCGCTGTCGACGCTGGTCTGAGATGTACAAGAGATCGACCAAGTTCAATTCAATTCAAATATCTTGTAGAATTCATTTAGCAGCTTATTTGAATTTAGCAGACAATTGTTTAAATTTGTTTGGTACCACTTGTTTTCATAACAGTATTTCTCAGCTGTCTGGTTCCTATCAGAGGCTGGGAAATTTGACATCCGCCCGAAACAGGTGTGAAGTTGCAAGAGCGGTTGCTCCGCCCACCTGATTGTGATGGCATGAGGCCCCAATCAGATTCAACTTCAGGCCTCATTTATATGCCGTTGACAAACTGCAGGCACCAATGGACTCCCCGTTGTAGCTCATCAGATGTGGGAGGACAGGAAATTGGTCAGCCCCTCATGGTGCCAGCCAGCTGGCATGTCACATCTTGCGGGGGGGAGGAGACCCCAGGGGGGCCTTGAATGGGCCAACAATGGCTGGAGTTTTTTTTGTGGGTCCAGGAGGAGCACTCCTACTTCTCTGGGCCCCACAAAAATAAAAGTCAAAATTTCCTGGGCCACTTTTTTTGAGCAGCCTCCAGTTCCTTTACGGACAGCTGGTTAGGCCACTCAATGTGTGGTACAACTAGGCAGAGCATGCCTGGTGTACACTCCAACCATATGTGCCTGAATTTTACTATCATAGAATTATACGGCACAGAAGGAGCCATTCAGCCCATCTTGCCTGTGCTGGCCGAAAAAGAGCTATCCAGCTTAATCTCACTTTCCAGCACATGGTCCATAGCCATGTACGTTACAACATTTCAAGTACACATCCAAGTACCTTTTAAATGAGTTGAGGGTTTCTGCCTCTACCACCCTTACATGCAGTGAGTTCCAGACCCCCTGGGTGAAAAACAATTTCCTCAGCTCCCCTCTAATTCTTTTACCAATTTTTTTTTATTCGTTCATGGGATGTGGGTGTCGCTGGCGAGGCCAGCATTTATTGCCTATCCCTAATTGGGCTTACTTTAAATCTAAGCCCCCGGCCATTGACCCCTCTGCTCAGGGAAATAGGTCGTCCCTATCCACTCTATCTAGGCCCCTCATAATTTTATACACCTCAATTAAATCACCCTGCAGCCTCCACTATTCCAATGAAAATAACCCCCGCCTATCCAATCTTTCCTCATAGCTAAAATTCTCCAGTCCTTGTAAATCTCCTCAGTACCCTCTCTAGTGCAATCACATCTTTCCTGTAATGTGATGACCAGAACTGTATGCAATATCCTAGCTGTGGCCCAAGTAGTGTTTTATACAGTTCTAGCATAACCTCCCTGCTCTTGTATTCTATGCCTCGGCTAATGAAGGAAAGTATCCCGTATGCCTTTTTAACCACCTTTATCTACCTGCCCTGCTACCTTCAGGGATCTGTGGACATGCACTCCAAGGTCCCTTTGTTCCTCTACATCTCTCAGTGTCCTCCCATTTATTGTGTATTCCCTTGCCTTGTTTGCCCTCCCCAAATGCATTACTTCACACTTCTCCGGATTGAATTCCATTTGCCACTTTTCTGCCCACCTGACCAGTCCATTGATAGCTTCCTGCAGTCTACAGCTTTCCTCCTCACTATCAACCACATGGCCAATTTTTGTATCATCTGCAAACTTCTTAATCATACCCCTTATATTTAGGTCTAAATCATTAATATATACCATAAAAAGCAAGGGACCGAGTACTGAACCCTGTGGAACCCCACTGAAAACAGCCTTCCGATCAGAAAAACACCTGTCGACCATTACCCCTTGCATTGTGCCTTTGAGTCAGTTTTGGATTCAGCTTGTCACTTTCCCTTGGAACCCATTTGCTTTTACTTTTCTGACCAGTCTGCCATGTGGGACATTGTCAAAAGCCTTGCTAAAATCCATGTAGACCACATCAAACGTGCTACCCTCATCGATCCTCCTTGTTACCTCCTCAAAAAATTCAGTCAAGTTAGTCAGACACGATCTTCACAATTCCATGCTGACTGTCCTTGATTAATCCGTGCCTTTCTAAATGACGATTAATACTGTCCCTCAGAATTGTTTCCACTAATTTGCCCACCACTGAGGTAGGGCTGACTGCCCTGTAATTACTCCGTCTATCCTTTTCTCCCTTGTTAAACAACGGTACAACATTAGCAGTCTTCCAATTCTCCGGCATCACACCTGTAGCCAGAGAATATTTGAAAATGATTGTTGGAGCTTCCGTTATTTCTTCCCTTGCTTCTCTTGACTGCCTGGGATATATTTCATCCGGGCCTGGCGATTTATCTACTTTCAAAGATGCTAATCCCCTCCTGCCTGCCTTGCCATTCAATAAGATCATGGCTGATCTTCGACCTCAACTACACTTTCCCGCCCTATCCCCATATCCCTTGATTTCCTTCATTTTCAAATATCCATCGATCTCACTCTTGAATATACTCACGACTGAGCATCCACAGCCCTCTGGGTTAGAGAATTGCAAAGCTTCACAACCCTCTGAGTGAAGAAATCTTTCCTCATCTCAGTCCCAAGTGGCCTACCCCTTATCTTGAGACTATGACCTCTCATTCTAGACTCTCCAGGCAGGGGAAACAGCCTCTCAGCATCTACCCTGTCGAGCCCTCTAAGAATTTTATGTGTTTCAATGAGATCACCACTCATTCTTCTAAACTCCATAGGCTTATTCTACTTAATCTCTCCTCATAGGACAACATTCTCATCCCAGAAATCAATCTAGTGAACCATCGTTGCACCCTCTCTAAGGCAAGTACATCCTTCCTTAAGTAAGGAGAACAAAACTGTACACAGTACTCCAGGTGTGGTCTCACCAGAGTTCTACATAATTTCAGGAATACCTCCAGCCCTCTTGCAATACCATTTGCCATCCTAATTGCTTGCTGTACCTGCATGTTAACTTTCTGTAATTCATGTACAAGGACAATAAGGCTAATGGAAAGCTGGCCTTTATATCTAGAGGACAAGAGTACAAGGGGGCAGAAGTTATGCTGCAGCTATACAAAACCCTGGTTAGACCGCACCTGGAGTACTGTGAGCAGTTCTGGGCACCGCACCTTCGGAAGGACATATTGGCCTTGGAGTGAGTGCAGCGTAGGTTTACTAGAATGATACCCGGAGTTCAAGGGTTAAGTTGCGAGGAGAGATTACACAAATTGGGGTTGTATTCTCTGGAGTTTCGAAGGTTAAGGGGTGATCTGATTGAAGTTTATAAGATATTAAGGGGAACAGATAGGGTGGATAGAGAGAAACTATTTCTGCTGGTTGGGGATTCTAGGAGTAGGGGGCACAGTCTAAAAATTAGAGCCAGACCTTTCAGAAGCGAGATTAGAAAACATTTCTACACACAAAGGGTGGTAGAAGTTTGGAACTCTCTTCCGCAAACGGCAATTGATACTAGCTCAATTGCTAAATTTAAATGTGAGATAGATAGCTTTTTGGCAACCAAAGGTATTAAGGGATATGGGCCAAAGGCAGGTATATGGAGTTAGATCACAGATCAGCCATGATCTTATCAAATGGCGGAGCAGGCACGAGGGGCTGAATGGCCTACTCCTGTTCCTATGTTCCTATGACATCCAAATCTCTCTGAATACCAACATTTCTTAGTTTCTCACCTTTTAAAAAATATCCTGCTTTTCTATTCTTCCTACCAAAGTGAATAATTTCACAGTTCCCCACATTATACTGCATCTGCCGCCTTCTCGCCCACTCACTTAGCCTGTCTATATCCTTTTGCAGTCTCTTTGCATCCTCTTCACAGCTTACTTTCCCACCTAGCTTTGTATCATCAGCAAACTTGGATATATCACACTCGGTCCCCTCATCTAAGTCATTGATATATATTGTAAACAGCTGAGGCCAAAGCACTGATCCTTGCAGCATCTCACCAGTTACAACCTGACAAACTGAAAATGACCCGTTTATTCCTACTCTCTGTTTTTTTGTCCATTAAACAATCATCAATCCATGCTAACATATTACTCTCAATCCCATAAGCCCTTCCAAACTTCACTGGACACAGGCGTAGTGCTGGAGGATTGGAGGACTGCTAACGTTGTACCGTTGTTTAAAAAGGGAGCAAAGGATAGGCCGAATAATTACAGGCCAGTCAGCCTAACCTCAGTGGTGGGCAAATTATTGGAATCAATTCTGAGGGACAGGATAAACTGTCACTTAGAAAGGCACGGACTAATCAAGGACAGTCAACACGGATTTGTTAAAGGGAGGTCACGTCCGACTAACTTGATTGAATTTTTCGAGGAGGTGACAAGGTGGATCGATGAGGGTAGCGTAATTGATGTAGTCTACATGGATTTTAGCAAGGCTTTTGACAAAGACCCACATGGCAGATTGGTCAAAAAAGTAAAGGCCCATGGGATCCAAGGGAACGTGGCAAATTGGATCCAAAATTGACTCAGTGGCAGGAATCAAAGGGTAATGGTCGACGGGTGTTTTTGTGATTGGAAGGCTGTTTCCAGTGGGGTGCTGCAAAGCTCGGTACTGGGTCCTTTGCTCTTTGTGGTATACATTAATGATTTGGACTTAAACATAGGGGGCATGATTAAGAAATTTGCAGATGACTCAAAGATAGGCCATATGGTTGTTAGTGAGGAAGAAAGCTGTAGACTGCAGGAAGATATCAATGGACTGGTCAGATGTGCAGAAAAGTGGCAAATGTAGTTCAATCTGGAGAAGTGTGAGATAATGCATTTGGGGAGAGCAAACAAGGCAAGGGAATACACAATAAATGGTAGGATACTGAGAGGTGTAGAGGAAGTGAGGGACCTTGGAGTGCATGTGCACAGATCCCTGAAGGTAGCAGGACAGGTAGATAAGGTGGTTAAGAAGGCATATGGAATGCTTTCTTTTATTAGCCGAGGTCTAGAATATAAAAGCAGGGATGTTATGCTGGAACTGTATAAAACACTAGTTAGGCCACAGCTTGAGTATTGCGCACAGTTCTAGTCACCACATTACAGGAAGGATGTAATTGCACTAGAGGGCAGAGGAGATTTACGAGGATGTTGCCAGGACTGGATAATTTTAGCTATGATGACAGATTGGATAGGCAGAGGTTGTTTTCCTTGGAATGGAGGAGGCTGAGGGGTGATTTGATTGAGGTGTACAAAATTATGAGGGGTCTAGATAGAGTGGATAGAAAGGACCTATTCCCCTTAGCGGAGGGGTCAATGACCAGGGGGCATAGATTTAAAGTGATTGGTAGAAGGATTAGAATGGAAATGAGGATATTTATTTTCTCCCAGAGGGTGATGGGGGTCTGGAACTCACTGCCTGAGAGGGTGGTAGAGGCAGATACCCTCAACTCATTTAAAAAATACCTGGATGTGCACCTGAAGAGCCGTGACCTGCAGGGCTACGGACCAAATGCGGGAAAGTGGGATTAGGCTGGGTGGCTCGTTTCTCAGTTGGCGCGGACACGATGGGCCGAATGTCCTCCTTCTGTGTCATAAATTTTCTATGATTCTATGATTTTAATCTTGTGTAACAACCTCTTGTGTGGCACCTTATCAAATGCCTTTTGAAAATCCAAATAATCAACATCAACTGGTTCTCTCTTATCTACTCTGCTAGTTACATCCTCAAAAAATCCTAATAGATTTGTCAAACACGATTTCCCTTTCATAAAACCGTATTGTCTCTGTCCAATCATATTATGATTTTCTAAGTGCCCTGTTACTGCGCCCTTAATAATAGAGTCTAGCATTTTCCCTACTACGGTTGTCAGGCTAACTGACCTGTAGTTCCCTATTTTCTCTCTCCCTCCTTCCTTGAATAGCGGAGTTACATTTGCCACGGGGACCGTTCTGGAATCTAGGGAATTCTGCAAGATCAAAACCAATGCATCCACTATCTCTGCAGCCACCTCTTTCAAAGCTCTAAGATGGAGGCCATTTGTTGGCTTTTAGTCCCATTAAATTCTCCAGTACTTTTTCTTTACTAATCTTAATTACTTTAAGTTCCTCACTCTCATTAGTCCCTTTCTTCCCCATTATTTCTGGTATTTTTTTGTGTCTTTTACTGTGAAGATAGGTACAAAATATTTGTTTAACGACTCTGGCATTTTTTGATTCCCCATTGTAATTTCTCCTGTCTCTGCCTCGAAGGGACCCACGTTTTCTTTCGCTAATCTCTTCATTTTTACATACTTGTAGAAGCTCTGACAATCTGTTTCAATATTTCATGCCAGTTTACTCTCATTTTATTTTCTCCCTCTTCAACAATTTCTTGGTCATCCTTTGCTGATTTCTAAAATCCTCCTAATCCTCAGGCTTACTACTCCTTTTGGCAACATTGTAAGCCTCGTCTTTTAATCCAATACTATCCTTAACTTCTCTAGTTAGCCATTGTTGGATCATTTTTCCCGTGGAGTTTTTATTCCTCAAGGGAATTTATATTTGTTGAGAATTATGAATTAATTTTTAAAATGTTCACCATTTCTTATCTACCGGAGCGGCTGCAGGGCATATTGGTATCAACGACATAGGTAAAAAAGGGATGAGGTCCTGCAAGGTGAATTTAAGGAGTTGGAAATAAATTAAAAAGCAGGACTTCAAAGGGAGAGATCTCAGGATTACAACCGGTGCCATGTGCTAGTGAGTATATAAGAACATATAAGAAATAGGAGCAGGAGTAGGCCAATCGGCCCCTCGAGCCTGCTCCGCCATTCAATAAGATCATGGCTGATCTGATCCTAACCTCAAATCTAAATTCATGTCCAATTTCCTGCCCGCTCCCCGTAACCCCTAATTCCCTTTACTTCTAGGAAACTGTCTATTTCGGTTTTAAATTTATTTAATGATGTAGCTTCCACAGCTTCCTGGGGCAGCAAATTCCACAGACCTACTACCCTCTGAGTGAAGAAGTTTCTCCTCATCTCAGTTTTGAAAGAGCAGCCCCTTATTCTAAGATTATGCCCCCTAGTTCTAGTTTCACCCATCCTTGGGAACATCCTTACCGCATCCACCCGATCAAGCCCCTTCACAATCTTATATGTTTCAATAAGATCGCCTCTCATTCTTCTGAACTCCAATGAGTAGAGTCCCAATCTACTCAACCTCTCCTCATATGTCCACCCCCTCATCCCCGGGATTAACCGAGTGAACCTTCTTTGTACTGCCTCGAGAGCAAGTATGTCTTTTCTTAAGTATGGACACCAAAACTGTATGCAGTATTCCAGGTGCGGTCTCACCAATACCCTGTATAACTGCAGCAATACCTCCCTGTTTTTATATTCTATCCCCCTAGCAATAAACGCCAACATTCCGTTGGCCTTCTTGATCACCTGCTGCACCTGCAAACTAACTTTTTGATTTTCTTGCACTAGGACCCCCAGATCGCTTTGTACTGCAGTACTTTCCAGTTGCTCGCCATTAAGATAATAACTTGCTCTCCGATTTTTCATGCCAAAGTGCATAACCTCACATTTTCCAATATTGTATTGCATCTGCCAAATCTCCGCCCGCTCACCCAGCCTGTCTATATCCCCTTGTAGGTTTTTTATGTTCTCCTCACTCTCCACTTTCCCTCCCATCTTTGTATCATCTGAAAACTTTGATATGTTACACTCGGTCCCCTCCTCCAAATCGTTAATATAGATTGTAAAGAGTTGGGGACCCAGCACCGACCCTTGCGGAACACCACTGGCTACAGGTTGCCAGTCCGAGAATGAACCATTTATCCCAACTCTCTGCTTCCTGTTAGATAACCAATCCTCCACCCATGCCAGAATATTACCCCCAATCCAGTGATTCTTCATCTTGAGCAATAATCATTTATGTGGCGCCTTGTCGAATGCCTTCTGGAAGTCCAAATACACTACGTCCACTGGTTCCCCTTTATCCACCCTGTACGTTATATCCTCAAAGAACTCAAGCAAATTTGTCAGACATGACTTCCCCTTCGTAAAGCCATGCTGACTTTGTCCTATTAAATTATGTTTATCCAAATGTTCTGCTACTGTCTCCTTAATAATAGACTCCAAAATTTTACCCACCACAGATGTTAAGCTAACTGGTCGATAATTTCCAGCCTTCTGCCTACTACCCTTTTTAAATAAGGGTGTTACATTGGCAGTTTTCCAATCTGCCGGGACTTTTGCCGAGTCCAGAGAATTTTGGAAAATTATTACCAAATCATCCACAATCCCTACTGCCACTTCCCTCAAGACCCTAGGATGTAAGCCATCAGGTCCAGGGGATTTATCAGCCTTGAGTCCCATTAATTTACTGAGTACCAATTCCTTAGTGATTTTAATCGTATTTAGCTCCTCCCCCCCTAGAGCCCCCTGTTTGTCCAGTGTTGGGATATTCTTAGTGTCCTCTACCGTAAAGACTGAAACAAAATATTTGTTCAGCATTTTTGCCATCTCCATGTTTCCCACCATTAATTTCCCGGTCTCATCCTCTAAGGGACCTACGTTTGCCTTAGCCACCCTTTTTCTTTTTATATAACTATAGAAACTCTTGCTATCTGTTTTTATATTTTTTGCTAATTTATTTTCATAATCTATCTTCCCTTTCTTAATCAATCCTTTAGTTACTTTTTGCTGTTTTTTGAAGACTTCCCAATCTTCTATCCTCCCACTAAGTTTGGCTACCTTTTATGTCCTTGTTTTTAGTCGGATACTATCCTTAATTTCTTTACTTAGCCACGGATGGCTGTCATTCCTTTTACACCCTTTTTTCCTCAGTGGTATATATATTTTTTGAAAGTTGTAAAATAACTCCTTAAATGTACACCACTGCTCATGTACTGTCTTACCCTTTAATCTATTTTCCCAGTCCACTTTAATCAATTCCGCTCTCATACCATCATAGTCTCCTTTATTCAAGCTCAGTACACTTGTTTGAGAGCCAACCTTCTCACCCTCTAATTGGATATGGAATGTAACCATGTTATGGTCACTCATTCCAAGGGGATCCTTAACTAGGACATTATTAATTAATCCTGGCTCATTACACAGGACCAGGACCAAGGTTGCTTGCCCCCTTGTCGGTTCAGTTACATACTGCTCAAGAAATCCATCCCGAATACACTCAATAAACTCTTCCTCAAGGCTACCCTGCCCAATTTGATTTGTCCAGTTAATATGATCGTTAAAATCCCCCATAATTATAGCTGTTCCCTTATTACATGCCCCGACTATTTCCTGATTATAGGAACAGGAGAATAGACAGGATGAATGCGTGGCTGCAGGGATGGTGTCAGAGTGAAGGATTTAGATTCCTGGGACATTGGGACCGGTTCTGGGGAAGGTGGGACCTGTACAAGCGTTACGGGTTACACCCGAGCAGGACCGGGACCAATGTCCTTGCGGGAGTGTTTGCTAGTGCTGTTGGGGAAGGTTTAAACTAGAGTGGCAGGGGGTTGGGAACCTGAGCGGGGAGACAAAGGAAAGCGTGTCAGGAAGGGACAGAAGGTATGGAGTAAAAGGTAAAGTGTTAAAAAAGGAAAAAGCAGGAACTAAGTGTCACAAAACATATTTGAAAGTTCTTCATCTGAATGCACATAGCATTCGTAACAAAATGGACGAGTTAACGGCACAAATAACTATGTATGGGTATGATCTTGTGGCCATTACAGAAACATGGCTGCAGGGTGACAGCGACTGGGAATTAAATGTGCCAGGCTATTGAACAATCAGGAAAGACAGGCAGGAAGGAAGGGGAGGTGGGGTGGCTATGTTAATAAAGGAAGGAATCACTGTAATACTGAGAAATGATATTGGAACAAAGGATCAGGATAATGAAACAGTTTGGGGAGAGATAAGGAATAATAAGGGGAAAAAAACACTAGTGGGCGTGGTATATAGGCCTCCTCATAGTTGCAACTCTGCTGGAAGAAGTATTAATCAGGAAATAGTTCGGGCATGTAATAAGGGAACAGCTATAATTACAGGGGATTTTAACTATCATATTAACTGGACAAATCAAATTGGGTAGGGCAGCCTTGAGGAAGAGTTTATTGAGTGTATTCGGGATGGATTTCTTGAGCAGTATGTAACTGAACCGACAAGGGGGCAAGCAACCTTGGTCCTGGTCCTGTGTAATGAGCCAGGATTAATTAATAATGTCCTAGTTAAGGATCCCCTTGGAATGAGTGACCATAACATGGTTACATTCCATATCCAATTAGAGGGTGAGAAGGTTGGTTCTCAAACAAGCATACTGAGCTTGAATAAAGGAGACTATGATGGGATGAGAGCGGAATTGATCAAAGTGGACTGGGAAAATAGATTAAAGGGGAAGATGGTACATGAGCAGTCGTGTACATTTAAGGAGTTATTTTACAACTTTCAAAAGAAAATTCCACTGACGAAAAAAGGGTGTAAAAGAAATGACAGCCATCCGTGGCTAAGTAAAGAAATTAAGGATTGTATCCGACTAAAAACAAGGACATATAAGATAGCCAAACTTAGTGGGAGGATAGAATATTGGGAAGTCTTCAAAAGACAGCAAAAAGTAACTAAAGGATTGATTAAGAAAGGGAAGATAGATTATGAAAAGAAATTAGCAAAAAATATAAAAACAGATAGCAAGAGTTTCTATAGTTATATAAAAAGAAAAAGGGTGGCTAAGGCAAACGTAGGTCCCTTAGAGGATGAGACCGGGAAATTAATGGTGGGAAACTTGGAGATGGCAAAAATGCTGAACAAATATTTTGTTTCAGTCTTTACGGTAGAGGACACTAAGAATATCCCAACAGTGGACAAACAGGGGGCTCCAGTGGGGGAGGAGCTTAATACGATTAAAATCACTAAGGAATTGGTACTCAGTAAATTAATGGGACTCAAGGTGGATAAATCCCCTGGACCTGATGGCTTACATCCTAGGGTCTTGAGGGAAGTGGCAGTAGGGATTGTGGATGCTTTGGTAATAATTTTCCAAAATTCCCTGGACTCGGCAAAGGTCCCAGCAGATTGGAAAACTGCTAATGTAACACCCTTATTTAAAAAGGGTAGTAGGCAGAAGGCTTGATATTATAGACCAGTTAGCCTAACATCTGTGGTGGGTAAAATTTTGGAGTCTATTATTAAGGAGACAGTAGTGGAACATTTGGATAAACATAATTTAATAGGACAAAGTCAGCATGGCTTTATGAAGGGGAAGTCATGTCTGACAAATTCGCTTGAGTTCTTTGAGGATATAACGTACAGAGTGGATAAAGGGGAACCAGTGAATGTAGTGTATTTAGACTTCCAGAAGGCATTCGACAAGGTGCCACATAAAAGATTATTGCTCAAGATAAAGAATCACTGGATTGGGGGTAATATTCTGGCATGGGTGGAGGATTGGTTATCTAACAGGAAGCAGAGAGTTGGGATAAATGGTTCATTCTCGGACTGGCAACCAGTAGCCAGTGGTGTTCCGCAGGGGTTGGTGCTGGGTCCCCAACTCTTTACAATCTATATTAATGATTTGGAGGAGGGGACCGAGTGTAACATATCAAAGTTTGCAGATGATACATCGATGGGAGGGAAAGTGGAGAGTGAGGAGAACATAAAAAACCTACAAGGGGATATAGACAGGCTGGGTGAGCGGGCGGAGATTTGGCAGATGCAATACAATATTGGAAAAAGTGAGGTTATGCACTTTGGCAGGAAAAATCAGAGAGCAAGTTATTATCTTAATGGCGAGAAACTGGAAAGTACTGCAGTACAAAGGGATCTGGGGGTCCTAGTGCAAGAAAATCAAAAAGTTAGTTTGCAGGTGCAGCACGTGATCAAGAAGGCCAACAGAATGTTGGCTTTTATTGCTAGGGGGATAGAATATAAAAACAGGGAGGTATTGCTGCAGTTATATAAGGTATTGGTGAGACCGCACCTGGAATACTGCATACAGTTTTGGTGTCCATACTTAAGAAAAGACATACTTGCTCTCGAGGCAGTACCATTGACCAGAAACTTAACTGGACCAGCCATATAAATACTGTGGCTACGAGAGCAGGTCAGAGGCTGGGTATTCTGCGGCGAGTGACTCACCTCCTGACTCCCCAAAGCCTTTCCACCATCTACAAGGCACAAGTCAGGAGTGTGATGGAATACTCTCCACTTGCCTGGATGAGTGCAGCTCCAACAACACTCAAGAAGCTCGACACCATCCAAGATAAAGCAGCCCGCTTGATTGGCACCCCATCCACCACCCTAAACATTCACTCCCTTCACCACCGGCGCACTGTGGCTGCAGTGTGCACCATCCACAGGATGCACTGCAGCAACTCGCCAAGGCTTCTTCGACAGCACCTCCCAAACCCACGACCTCTACCACCTAGAAGGACAAGGGCAGCAGGCGCATGGGAACAACACCACCTGCACGTTCCCCTCCAAGTCACACACCATCCCGACTTGGAAATATATCGCCGTTCCTTCATTGTCGCTGGGTCAAAATCCTGGAACTCCCTTCCTAGCAGCACTGTGGGAGAACCGTCACCACACGGACTGCAGCGGTTCAAGAAGGCGGCTCACCACCACCTTCTCGAGGGCAATTAGGGATGGGCAATAAATGCCGGCCTTGCCAGCGACGCCCACATCCCGTGCACGAATAAAAAAAAAAAGTACAAAGAAGGTTCACTCGGTTAATCCCGGGGATGAGGGAGTGGACATATGAGGAGAGCTTGAGTAGATTGGGACTCTACTCATTGGAGTTCAGAAGAATGAGAGGCGATCTTATTGAAACATTTAAGATTGTGAAGGGGCTTGATCGGGTGGATGCGGTAAGGATGTTCCCAAGGATGGGTGAAACTAGAACTAGGGGGCATAATCTTAGAATAAGGGGCTGCTCTTTCAAAACTGAGATGAGGAGAAACTTCTTCACTCAGAGGGTGGTAGGTCTGTGGAATTTGCTGCCCCAGGAAGCTGTGGAAGCTACATCATTAAATAAATTTAAAACAGAAACAGACAGTTTCCTAGAAGTAAAGGGAATTAGGGGTTACGGGGAGCGGGCAGGAAATTGGACATGAATTTAGATTTGAGGTTAGGATCAGATCAGCCATGATCTTATTGAATGGCGGAGCAGGCTCGAGGGGCCGATTGGCCTACTCCTGCTCCTATTTCTTATGTTCTTGTCATATCTTTTAATCTAATTTCGCAATCTACCTTCGCCAACTCGCTTCTCATACCTAAGTAATTGGCTTTGCCTAAATTTAAGAACCGTGGGGGGAAAAAATTGGATATGCGCGTTTTTGGGGGCGGTTAGCATGATGCACTATTACCCCGTGCCCAAAGACCCCTGCACAGGAAGGACGCGAGTTTTGGCCGGCCTGAGTACTAACCTTCAATCAGCATTCCATTCTGGGCCTTGCACGTGGAATCAATGAATTCGAATTTTACACTAATGGGGGAGCCCCATCTCTTAAAGGGAGGATGTTTCTTAGAAATCTCTTAAAGGTAGCTGGTGCCTGTTATTTGCTGAAAATAACAGTCCACTGTCGGCACGGAGTCTGAACGGCGATCAGACATTGCACACGTAAAACACAGATGCAAGTCCCGTCCCTATGTTTACACACTGATGCGTTATGTTAAAACATTGAATATGTTCCAATCTGCATGCCAGACCTCACCAATCTGCCGATCTGAGTTTGTACCAGGCCTGCGAGAGTACATGCACCAAGGTTCTCTGCTGATGCACTAGAGACCTTGGTGCAAGAGGTGGACAGAAGGAGGAACATCCTACATCCGCGGGGGGTTGGGGGGGGAGGTGGGGGGTGTGCAAGAGGCCCTCCAGACATATATCCAAAAGGCAGTGGGAGACAACGGGGGACGAAGTCAATGCCAGGTGCACAGCATTATGAACATGGATGCAGTGCAGGAAGAAGTTCAATGCTTTGACAGGAGTGGTCAAGGTGAGTGAGGTCAACTGTCAAGTAGAGTCTCCTACCAACTGCACCACCCCCCATCACCCACATACCAACAAATTATTTCCATCAGTACTCAAGTCTTCCAACCAAATACTTCCTCTCACCCTTATACATTACCACTGTTTGAAGCCGCCCACCCACAACTCACAGGCCACACACACTGGCAGCTATTCAACCATGACAGGCACATCACCCAGACACACGTCCCGCTTTCTTGCAGGAGAAGATGGCGCATATCAGGAGGCAGCAAGTGGCAGTGACATTTCGCCCCTCGATCCTGTTCCACCATTCAATGAGATCATGGTGGACCTGTGACCTAACTCCATATACCCGCCTTAGCCCCATATCCCTTAATACCCTTGGTTCACAGAAATCTATCAATCTCAGATTTAACATTCACAAGTGAGCTCGCTTCAACTGCCATCTGCAGGAGAGTGTTCCTAACTTCTCCCATCCTTTGCGTGTATAAGCATTTCCTTACTTCACTCCTGCACCTCCTGGCTCTAAATGTTAGGCTATGTCCCCGCGTCCTAGTATTGAAGTCTAGGAGACCACCAAAAACGGTTACAAATGTCTCGGCAGCCAGAAGCAATAATCCAGCCACTAACCTGTAAATCCTGCATGGTTCCTTTAAACAGCGCTGGTGGGGTCCTCCAGGCACTCTAAGACACGTTCAGATGGTTGGGGTTAAGACTATGCGTTGAGTTGAGCATTAAGTCCCAAAATGGTGTCTATCACTTTAAATCAGCATTGCACACTGATTGAAGCCATTTTCCCCTATTTTACATGATTCCAACGTTCGTTATTTGCGCATGCACTAACTCCTATACCAAGATGGCATCAAGCGCGTCACACTGGAAACATGCGTGCACATCCAAGACGCCATCTTGGATGTCAGAGAGGCCGTGTAGCATCGAAACAATGGCTGCTCCATGGCCCGATTTAGCGCTACTGGTTTTGGACTTAACTACATCACTCTCAAACTCAATATGAGTTTCTATTATATCGTGATCCAGAGGATCCTTAGCATGCATAGGATGCTGATTTGCATATTTAAGCAGCCTTGCACCTGTTTTAGGGCGGCGGTTCACTCATTTACAGACTCGTCTGAATATTACATCAGGTGGGCCTTCGGTATCAATGGGACAGCTAAGGTGCCCTGCATCTTGTTGAAGTTGTACAAGACATTAGTAAGGCCACACTTGGAATACTGTGTACAGTTCTGGTCACCCTATTATAGAAAGGATATTATTAAACTAGAAAGAGTGCAGAAAAGATTTACTAAGATGCTACCGGGACTTGATGGTTTGACTTATAGGGAGAGGTTGGATAGACTGAGACTTTTTTCCCTGGAGAGTAGGAGGTTTAGGGGTGATCTTATAGAAGTCTATAAAATAATGAGGGGCATAGATAAGGTAGATAGTCAAAATCTTTTCCCAAAGGTAGGGGAGTCCATAACGAGGGGGCATAGATTTAAGGTGAGAGGGGAGAGATGCAAAAGGGTCCAGAGGGGCAATTTTTTCACTCAAAAGGGTGGTGAGTGTCTGGAACGAGCTGCCAGAGGCAGTAGTAGAGGCGGGTACAATTTTGTCTTTTAAAAAGTATTTGGACAGTTACATGGGTAAGATGGGTATAGAGGGATATGGGCCAAGTGCAGGCAATTGGGACTAGCTTAGTGGTATAAACTGGGCGACATGGACATGTTGGGCCAAAGGCCCTGTTTCCATGTTGTAAACTTCTATGATTCTATGATTCTATGATCCCTGATTCTTTGGGTGCTAAATAGGCAGCAGTGAGTTCAATTTCTTCCCCAGAAAGTCTATCTGAAGTCTTCAGAAAATACTAGTCAGGCTCGATAACTTTTGTGGATGGTCAAAAGAGGAAAGCAACTGCTAAATAAGAATGCAAAGTTTCGCAAAACAGTTGCAACTATCAGTTATTTTCTACTTACTTAAGGAGGTAGTTAAGTTAATTAAGTACTCTAGAATTTATATTGTGTCATTGCTACCGTTTAGTTATTCTTTTACTATTTAACAAATTGCTTTGGCAATTAAAGCTCAAGGCATGGTCTGGTATAGTGTTATTCTGCTATCTTCTGAACTCAAGGAATGTGGGGGGGGTGGCGGGTGGAATTGGTCCCTGTTGCGTCTTTTTTGGGTGCAAAATGCACGTTGGGCAGACCAAATTCCATGTGCTATCTCCTGTGTCCAATCACTACAACCTCTGAGTGCCCAGGGTGCCTGCCTAAAACAGGGGTTAGGTCCCTCGAATATGAACCTCCTGCCAAAATCCACAGAAACTGGGTGGAGTATGTGCCGGGAAAGCTCCGCTTAGTTTTTCTGGGCCTAATGCAGCCTAACTAGCGGTCCTTGAAGGCCGCTGATGGTTAGATAAGTTTTACTTAGCTCAATGTCAAGCTAGGAAGAGCAGGAATGTTCCTCCTGGCTCCACAGCACTGCTAGACTGCACTTGCTCCACTCCTCTTGTCTTCCCCTGCCAAGACATATCTGCAGGCCCACTCAGCGCCAAACCAGCTGATTTTGGGAAGGCCCTGAGTGCCGAGTTGCAGCGGGATGCCCAACTGGCATTCGCAGCTCGCTGGTATTATGGCGATGAAGTTTGAGGCCCAATTTTGAGCGAGCCCCAGGCCTTCATCTTCAGGCATGTAGTCTAGATGCACTGCCCACTTCGCGCTGGTAATTTCTGCCCTGTAGGACACCACCCCCCCACAAGCCTGTTCTGCCATTCTATTAGATCATAGCCGATCTGTACCTCAGCTCCATTTACCTGCCTTTGCTGTATATCTCCGATACTCTTCCTAACAAAAATCTATCAATCTCAGTCTTGAAAATTTCAATTGATCCAGCATCCGCAACCTTTTGTAGGAGAGAGTTCCAGATTTCCACTACCCTTTGTGTGAAAAAAGTGCTTCCTGATTTCACTCAAATGGCCGAGCTCTAATTTTAATATTCTGAGGGTCTGTAATAAAACTAATAAGCAGAATCAAACTGGTTAGCGTTCTCAGTTTGATTATAGGGTAAGCTGCAAATTTATTTAGATATCTGGACAAGTGAAAGCACTCCCTGGGATATAGACAATAAAGGCTAACCTACAAGAATAGCCAATGACACTGAACCACAAAAAATAGAGTAAAAAAAAATCAAAATATAACCTCAACCCTTTGGTGCTCTGACTCACTGTGAAGCATCATTTTGTATGGACGTTTTACTAGGTTAAAGGTGCTATATAAATACGAGTTGTTGTTGTTGTATTATTCTAATCAATTTTATGCATAGACCTGCATGCTTTTACATCTGCTTCCCTTTATACCTAATTCCTTCGTCTCTTTCCTCACTTTCTGATTATAGGATTTGTTTTTCAATATAAAGCTAAGAGAATTGAATATGTGTGAACCTGTTTCATAGGTTGTTGTGTCTGATTCCAATTTGGTTAAAGTGCTGCTCATACTGATGCAGGGGCAGCAGTGTCTGAGGTAAGAAACTAATTTAATTTCTGACATTTGTCTAAAGTAGGGGTATGGAATGATAAGATGGTGACAATATTGATGTCATAGTTTATTACAATGGTATTTTTGAATAGATAAATTGAATAGTTCAGTAGTTACAACAAAGTGATTTCCAACACTCTCTTCAGTTCAAAACAACAGGACTTCGGGATCAGGTCTCATTAACATTTTGTCAGAGACCTGTGGGTGCTAAAAGGTTTTCTAAGGTGGACAATCAGCTGGCTGTAGCATGCAGCCAGCTGGCAGGTAAGGTCTGTTGGGGGAGGAGCAGAGCAGTTGCCAGGGTGGAGGGGGGTGGTGGTGGTGGTCAGAAGATCGGGCCAGTGGGGCCTGGAGCAGCACTACTTTAAGAACTGCCTGTTGGGCCGCATATAGATCTGGTTTTCCTGAGAACACCTGGTGCTGACTGCCTCAGAGCAAACCAATCTTGCAGTGAAGGCCTCAAACAGACATTAGGCCCCTTACTTGCATATGCAAATGGACTAACACCTGTTTCAGGCGTGGGCAAAGCATACAGATTTTTGACCTTTACCAATATGGTGGGCGGCAACACTACTGGCTCATAATGAGCATGCGCTTCCTGCCCACCATATTGGAAGTTTAGGGGGTTGGTTAGCATCCAAAAACGGACACTGAGCGGCAAGGGAGTTCTTAATCCAAGGTAAAAATTAGTAAGCATGTAGAAATGTATGGGTTAATGAAGAAAGGATTTGTTAAAGTCAGCACAGATTTGTTAAAGGCAAGTCATGTTTGAAAAATTTAATAGTCCTAGAAATTCGGCACGAACTGGATACAGGGAACAATCTTGCGCCTGTATGGGTAGGCCTTAAAGGGATCGTCTATTAGGCCACACCCAACAAGGTAAGTTTTTAAAATATGCTTACCTGAATGTGGAACCAAAATATCCTCTGATTTGGTCCTTTTTGTAACACTCCTTTAAGGAATACACAGAAGGTCAAAGCACACCAGCAATAATACTTTTGTTTTAAGGTCATAGTGTCACAATAGGTACAGCACAGGAGAAGGCCATTTCGCCCATCGTGCCTGTGACGGCTCTTTGAAAGAGCTATCCAATTAGTTCCGCTTCCCTCCCTGTGGCTCTGTAAATTCTTTCCCTTCAAGTATTTACCTACTTCCCTTTTGAAAGTTACTATTGAATCTGCTTCCACCACCCTTTCAGACAATGCATTCTAGATCATTACAACTCCATCTGTAAAAAAATGTTTCCTCATATTGCCTCTGGCTCTTTTTCTGATCACCTTAAATCTGTGTACTCCGGTTACTGACCCTTCTGCCACTGGAAACAGTTTCTCCTAACTTACTCATGATTTTGAACTTCTATCAAATCTACTCTCAACCTTCTCTGCTCTAAGGAGAACAACCCCAGCTTCTCCAGTTTATCCACGTAGCTTAAGTCCCTCATCCCTGGAACCATTCTAGTAAATCTTTTCTGCACCCTCTCTAAGGCCTTCATATCCTTCCTAAAGTGCAGTGCCTAGAATTGAACACAATACTCCAGTTGTGGCCGAACCAGTGTTTTATAAAGGTTCAATATAACTTTTTTGCTTTTGTACTCTATGCATCTATTTATAAAGCCCAGGATCCAATATGCTTTTTTAACCGCTTTCTCAACCTATCCTGCCATCTTCAACGATTTGTGCACATATACCCCAGGTCTCTCTGTTCCTGCACCTCCTTTACAATTGTACCATTTATTTTATATTGCCTCTCCTCATTCTTCCTGCCAAAAGGTGTCACTTCGCACTTCTCTGCGTTAACTTTCATCTGCCATGTGTCTGCCCATTCCACCAGCCTATCTATGTCCTCTTGAAGTCTATCATTATCCTCCTCACTCTTTACTACACTTCCAAGTTTTATGTCATCTGCAAATTTTGAAATTGTGCCCTGACCCAAGTCAAAGTCCTTAATATATATCAAAAAAAGCAGTGGTTCTAGTACTGACCCTTGAGGAACACCTTCCTCCAGTCCGAAAAACAACCGTTAATTACTACTCCCTGTTTCCTGTCACGCAGCTAATTTTGTGTTTGTGCTGCCACTGCCCCTTTTATACCATGGGCTTCAATTTTGCTGACAAGCCTATTTTGCAGCACTTAATCAAACGCCTTTTGGAAGCTCATATACGCAACATCAACCGCATTGCCCACATCAACCCTCTCTGTTACCTCTTTAAAAAACTCAATCAAGTTAGTTAAACATGATTTGCCTTTAACAAATCCATGCTGGCTTTCCTTTGTTAATCCACACTTGTCCAAGTGACTATTAATTTTGTCCTGGATTAAATGGTTTCTAATGGTTTCCCCACCATTGAGGTCAAACTGACTGGCCTGTATTTGCCGGGTTTAACCTTACATCCTTTTTTTGAACAAGGGTGTCACATTTGCAATTCTCCAGTGCGCTGGCACCACCCCCATATCTAAGGAGGATTGGTAGCACCCTAGCAACCTAGGATGCATCCCATCCGGACAGGGTGACTGATCTACTTTAAGTACAGCCAGCCTTTCCAGTGCCTCGTCCTTATCAATTTTTAGCCCATCCAGTATCTTAACTACTGTCACTTTGGCAGCATCTTCATCCTTAGTAAAGACAGATGCAAAGTACTCATTTAGTACCTCAGCCATGCCTTCTGCCTTCATGTGTAGATCTCCTTTTTGGTCCCTAATCGGCCCCACTCCTCCTCCTATTACCCATTTACTATTTATATCCCTATAAAAAACTTTTGGATTCCCTTTCACGTTAGTCACCAGTCTTTTCTCATACTCTCTTTTTGCCCCTGTTATTTCCATTTTCACTTCTCTACTTTCTACATTCAACCTGGTTCTCACTTGTATTATCAACCTGACATCTGTCACATGTCTTCCTTTTTCTGCTTCATCTTACTCTCTATCTCTTTCATCATCCAGGGAGCTTTGGTTGCCCTACCTTTCCCCCTCGTGGGAATGTACCTAGACTGTACCTGAACCATCTCCTCTTTAAAGGCCATCTATTGTTCGATTACAGTTTTGCCTGCAAATCTTTGATTCCAATTTACCAGGGACAGATCCGTTCTCAACCCACCAAAATTGGCCCTCCTCCATTTAAGTTTTTTTACTCTAGATTGCTCCTTGTCCTTTTCCATAACTAATCTAAATCTTATTATACTATGATCACTGTTCCCTAAATGTTCCCCCACTGACATTTGTTTCACTTGATTCCCCAGAACCAGATCCAGCAATGCCTCTTTCCTCATTGGGCCGGAAACATACTGATCAAGAAAATTCTCCTGAACACACTTCAGGAATTCTTCCCCTCTTTGCCCTTTACACTATTACTATCCCGGTCTGCATTCGGATAGTTGAAGTCCCCCATTATCACTACTCCATAGTTCTTCCACCTCTCTGTAATTTCCCTGCAAATTTGCTCCTATATATCCTTCCCACTAGTTGGTAGCCTGTAGAATACACCCAAAAGTGTAATGGCACCTCTATTGTTTCTTAACTCTAACCAAATTGATTCTGTCCCTGACCTCTCAAGGACATCCTCTCTTTCCAGCACTGCAATATTCTCCTTAACCTACACTGCCTCTCCCCTCCTTTTATTCCTTCCCTATCTATCTTGGAACCCTTGGGTGCTAAATTGGGCCCGTTGTTTCGGCACTACATGGCCTCTCCGACATCCAAGCTGGCATCTTGGATGTGTACACACGTTTCCTGCGTGATGTGCGCCAGACGCCTTCTTGGTCTAGGGGTTAGCGCATGCTCTAACCCCGAATGCTGGAAGGGAGAAAATGGCTGCAACGCTGATTTAAAGTGATACACTCAATTTTGGACCTTAACGCTCAACTCAACGCACAGTCTTATCCCCGACCATCTAAACATTTCTTACAGTGCCTGAAGGACCCCCCACCAGCACTATTTAAAGGGCCATGCAGATGTTACATGTTAGTTGCTGGATTATTGCATCTGACTGTTGGAGGAGTAGGAAGTATTTTTTAAAGCTCCCTATTCTTATTGAGAGTTCCTATACTACTTTTGAGAGTGCTTTGGCAGGTATTGCCTTATGGGTCAGAAAGTTACAACCCTGGTGGAAGAACATTCCTGCCAACCATGGGCGGTCTGCTAGGGCTCTGTTGGGCATTGAGCACGACTGGGAGCATGCAGAGAGGCCATGCCCAGCAGGTCAAGCTGCGAGGAGACGGAGGACTTGGAGATGCAGGGCACTGAGCAGGAGGCCCAACCCAATGAGGGCCTTCAGGGATCAATTCTCTTACCTCAACATGACCGAGGAGGATTGCAGCCGACGCCTGAGGTTCACCAAGGAAACCGTCACCGAGATCTGTCAACTGGTGTGGCCACAACTGCAGTCTCAGAGCAGGGCGAGGACAGCATTGTCTGTGGCTGTGAAGGTCATTGTGGCACTGAATTTCTACGGCTCAGGAGCATTTCAGGCCTCTGCTGGTGACATGTGCAACATCTCGCAGTATGCAGTGCATTGCTGCATAAGGAAGGTCACAGATGCAACGTACCACATGAGGAACAGGTTCATCACCTTCCCTCTCAACAGAGACAATCAGAACGAGCAAGACAAGCTGTCAGAAGAGGGAGGAGGAGGAGAGCACCTAACAGGAGGCCATATCCAAAAAGGGTCTTCAAGGAGCACTTCTCCTTCCTCACCTTTACTGAGGAGCAATGAGCAAGGCACCTTCACTTCACCAAGGAGGCTGTCACTGAGCTATGTCACCTGCTGCAGCCAACACTCCAACCTCAAACCATGGCAACGACAGCACTGCCTGTGGCTGTCAAGATCACTGTGACCCTCAACTTTTATGCAATAGGTTGCAACAGCTGACATCAACAACATAAGAACATAAGAACATAAGAAATAGGAGCAGGAGTAGGCCAATTGGCCCCTCGAGCCTGCTCCGCCATTCAATAAGATCATGGCTGATCTGATCCTAACCTCAAATCTAAATTCATGTCCAATTTCCTGCCCGCTCCCCATAACCCCTAATTCCCTTTACTTCTAGGAAACTGTCTATTTCTGTTTTAAATTTATTTAATGATGTAGCTTCCACAGCTTCCTGGGGCAACAAATTCCACAGACCTACCACCCTCTGAGTGAAGAAGTTTCCCCTCATCTCAGTTTTGAAAGAGCAGCCCCTTATTCTAAGATTATGCCCCCTAGTTCTAGTTTCACCCATCCTTGGGAACATCCTTACCGCATCCATGTGATCAAGCCCCTTCATAATCTTATATGTTTCAATAAGATCACCTCTCATTCTTCTGAACTCCAATGAGTAGAGTCCCAATCTACTCAACCTCTCCTCATATGTCCACCCCCTCATCCCCGGGATTAACCGAGTGAACCTTCTTTGTACTGCCTCGAGAGCAAGTATGTCTTTTCTTAAGTATGGACACCAAAACTGTATGCAGTATTCCAGGTGCGGTCTCATCAATACCTTATATAACTGCAGCAATACCTCCCTGTTTTTATATTCTATCCCCCGAGCAATAAAAG
Organism: Heptranchias perlo; assembly: GCF_035084215.1. Lineage (NCBI taxonomy): Eukaryota > Metazoa > Chordata > Chondrichthyes > Hexanchiformes > Hexanchidae > Heptranchias > Heptranchias perlo. Next base: position 161,518,607 of record NC_090325.1, read on the forward strand.
CCAACATTCCATTGGCCTTCTTGATCACCTGCTGCACCTGCATACTAACTTTTTGATTTTCTTGCACTAGGACCCCCAGATCCCTTTTTACTGCAGTACTTTCCAGTTTCTCGCCATTGAGATAATAACTTGCTCTCTGATTTTTCCTGCCAAAGTGCATAACCTCACATTTTCCAATATTGTATTGCATCTGCCAAATCTCCGCCCACTCACCCAGCTTGTCTATATCCCCTTGTAGGTTTTTTATGTCCTCCTCACTCTCCACTTTCCCTCCCATCTTTGTATCATCTCCCTGTTCGCAGTACACCATTGTATCAGAGAGGTCACCGGAGCTGTCTATGCCAGGAGAAATGTCTACATCTCCTTCCCTGATAGAGCGAAGCAAGGCAAGAGAGCTCTAGGTTTTGCTCGCATGGCAGGCTTCCCCAAGGGTGCAGGGTGCCATTTACTGAATGCACATTGTCTTGTGTGCTCCCTATAACCAGCCTGGCATCTTTAGCAATCAAAAGAGGATTCCACTCCCTTAGTGTCCAACTGGTTTGCGAGCTCAGGCAGCACTTCATGCAGATCTGTGCTCACTATCCTGAAAGCAGTCATGACTCTTTCATTCTGTGCCAGTCCTCTGTTTATTTCAACCAGGATGACAAGTTACAGACTGGCTATTGGGCGAAAAGGGTTATCCCCTTTGGACATGGCTTATGTCAGGAACCAGCGCAGGGCTGCAGAGCAGACCTCCAATGGGAGCCATGCTGTCACAAGGAACATCATCAAACAAATAATCAGCCTTCTCAAACAACGCTTCCGCTGTCTGGACCGAAGGAGCTTTGCAGTACACCCCTGAGTGGGTATCCAAATTTGTTGTCATGCACTGCATGTTGCACAACTTCGCCATCATGAGGGACCAGCCCTTAGCACCACCTGGGCAGCAACAAGTACAGGAGGAGGTGCAGGAAGAGGAAGAAGAGGTAGAGGAGAAAGAGGAGGAAGACTAGGAAGAGTAGGAGGAGAGGCAGCAACCTCCAGAGCCCCTATCTGCCCGAGCTCTCAGAGATAAGCTCATCGAGGAGCACTTCAACAGTCCCACAATCCTTACCATTCTCCTCAAAAGCACCATCCGATTGCCTTCCTTTACTGCAAACTGATGGGTCTTGCCCTCACTTCACTACAAAGAAAAACATCAACATCAAATCCAGATCAAAAAACATAATTTATTGAACAAATTATGTCCGCATTGACAAAAAAACATTATTAATCACCCTGGTGCAAACCCTTAGGGGCTGATTTTCGGATGGCCGAGCGGGTTCGTTGGGGGCGGGGGGAGGCTCCGAAAATGACGGAATCCCGGAGCGGGTTCAGAGCCCGGCTGGTCCAGCTTCCCCAATGACGCGTTCGGGTGCGCGCGCAGCTCCCACATGCGGGACTCCCACCGGCAATTAAAGCCAGCAGGATGATAATTTAGATACTTATTTAGGTAGTTGAGGTACTTGACAGACCTCATTGACTGGAGATCTTGGCAGGGGTGCAATTTTGAAGGATCCTCAACATGTTTCCCGTGCTGTGGGAAACACTCCCTGTTGGAGCAGACGTGTTTCAGCCAGCAGCCAGTGGGAGATGCAAAGGATTGCTTGACAGTTGGGGGGCAGACCTCATATATTGTAGCAGCACACTCTGTCACTTCAGACAAAATTTTGGCTGCAACATCTTTGTCTTTCCACTCAAAATTATTAATTTATGCCCTAAACTCTGCCGTGCAAACACATTTACCTACTTTGCGGACCCCCTCAAACTCACACCGTCAGGATGGGGGGCGCTATAGCTGCATTTATCACTTCGTCTGAGGATGAGCAACATCACCAGCCTCGCCAGGCATGCCGTTCACCTCTGCCACGTGGAGCTCTACAACACAGTGCTGTGCCACAGGCACCTGCACAACAGCACGGAGGGCAACAACAGAGAGAGCGGTGTCGCAGGAGGCACTACCCTCATCACAGGGTCTATAGACCGAGGCTCAGGTTCCTGGACCTCTCTGAGGAGCAGTGCATACGGAGGCCCAGAGTCAGTCAGCAGGTAGTCGCAGACGTCTGCAGTCTCCTTCATGCCGAGCTGCTCCTGGCTGGGCCGAGCAGCATCTTCTTACCTGTTGCTGTCAAAGTCAACACTGCCCTCAAATTCTTCGCCTCCGGGGACATTGCCGGGGTTTCTCAGTCGTCTGCACACAAGTGCATAAGGCAGGTCACTGATGGCTTGTTTCACAGGGCCTTGCACTATATCAACTTCCTCATGGATGACCTCAGCCAGACAGAGAGGGCAGTGGGATTCCACGCTGTGGCTGGCTTCCCATGGGTACAGGGTGTAATCGATTGCACCCATATAGCAATACGAGCACCTCCACACAAGCCAGGACTGTTCATCCACAGGAAAGGCTATCATTCACTCATCTCACCTGTGACCACCGCAGGAGATCCCTTCACCTCCGGGAGACCAACATCCCGCCCCTCTTCCACGCACCGAACACCCACAAGGGCTGGCTCCTCGGGGACAAGGGATACCCCCTGCACACGTGGCTCATGACACCTCTGAGGAAACCCACCCCCGAGCAACAGCGTCGAAATAACGACAGCCATACCACTACCAAGCCTAAAATTGAGCATGCTATAGGGCTGCTCAAGATGCGCTTCAGGTGCCTTGATCGTTCTGGGGGAGCGATTGGATACGTGCCAGACTGAGTGGGATGCATTATAGTCGTCCATTGTGCCCTGCACAACAGGGCACAACAGAGAGGGGTGCTGCTGGAGGAGACCCCATCCACATCTGCCACCCATATTGAGGAGGAGGAAGAGGAGGACGAGGAGGAGGAGGCAGAGGAGGAGGAGCGACCCATGGGCAGAACAGCGGCTCACCTGGCTGCTCGTGAGGCCAGGGAGTCACTGATATGTGAATGGTTCTCCTAACATCAGACAGTGTGAAGAGTCCAGACCTCAACGCCTGGACAGAGGAGTGGCCACACCAGCCCCTCCCCCGCCCCCCTGCACAAAACAGTCGTGCAACTACACATACACCCACTGTAGGGTGACCCAATGGGGGCATCAAGTGTGGGTGTTCATGGTGAACCTCATGAAAGGGATTTATTGCACAAGCCAGTCAAGAATGGCCAAGACGTGGCAGTAGTGGTGACAATAATAATATTTAACGTGAGTTGAACAAAAATCAAATATAAATAAAAAACATGACAAACTGTCAAACACCCTTGTGCATCCACTTTGTGCTCACAAAACCTTCGCCTTACGCTTCCGACTACTCCTATGTGGTGCTTCCCCTGTGGCTGCAGCAGAAGTAGTGGCAGGTTGATCTTGTTCATACCCTGACCGATTAGATGCTTTGGGCCAATGCCCTCTGGGTTTCGGTGCCCGTGAGGGCCCCTCCAAAGACTGCTCCACTTGCACCTGTGCAGGGGCAGACTCGACCTCCTGGAGAGGAGGCAGCATTGCGGGTACTAGTTGAGAGGGGGGCAATGGGTGAGGCGTGGAAGGGCTTTGAGTGGCTTTCCATGTCCTCTTTCGCCATCATCCCTCTCCTGGACCAGGCCCACATCACTCCTACCACCTTGCTAGACGACAGTTTGGAGGACATGTGTGATGCCTTGTAACGCCAGTGCTAGTGTATCTGCCTGCCTGTTTAAGGCGGCAGAAAGTCGCTCACCCTGAGTCCGAAGGGTTGTTGTCAGGGCCTCAGTGGACTCTTTGGTGAGCCGTGCTTGAAGCTCGATGGAGGCTAGCCTTCCCTCTATCGCAGACATTCCTGCACTTACCCGTGACACTATCTCAGAGAAGCCCTCATGTCCCTGTGACAGTATCTTGGAGATCCCCTCCTGTACCTGTGCCACCATTCCACTCATGCAGGAGTTGGACTCCTCCATCCTCTGAACGATTGTGGAGAGTGTGTGTGGCTCCTGTTCCAGTACCTCGCAAATGTTCTGCTGCCCCTCAATCATTCTCCTTTTAAAAGATGGCCCCCAGGGTTCAGCATCTGTGTCCAGCTGAGCAGAGCCTGGAGAAGAGTGCTCCCACCGACGCAAACTCTCCACAGCTGCCCCTGCCACTAGTGTCTGCTCGTGCTCACATGTGTGTGGTGACTCACCATGTGCAACCTCAACTAAGTGAGGACGGGGACCCACCAAGGTGTGTGTATCTGGTGGATGGCTCGCTCAGATGTGACGGTGCTCCCTCAGAGGCTGGCAGGTCCTCTGAGGAATCGCCCTCCGCCATCACAGCAGTCGCTGAAGGCCCTGTAAGAGAAGAGAAGATAATATTAAGCATGCTAACAGATGTTGAGGTGCTGAAGATGGCAAGGCATATTAACATCATTTGCTATTGTGAGTACTGAATGTTAAAGTTCTGTCACCAGCCGTTTGTCGGGTGGCAGTCTCGGCGTCCCTGACGGACAGGCACTCGAGGGTACAGCTCAGTTCAAAAGCCTCCTGCTCCGCGTCCGTGAGGATGACCTGATGTTGTGGCCCCCCTCCGGTCTTCGCCCTCTCCCGTGCATTCTGGGCTGTATTCTCCTATAAGGGGAGAAAGTGGAGAGGTGCAAGTGAGGGATGGTGACGTGGCCAACTGCTGAATGCATTGGTTTGGGTGAGGCTGACCATGAAAGAGATGCATCAGAGGGTGGTTATGAGACAGAGCCATGACATTGTATGAGGATTGGGTTGAGCGGTAGTGGTGGGATGAGCACTGGGGAGGTGAGTAAGTGCAAGTAAGTTGAGGATGAGCTTTGAGTGGGTGTGAGGAGTGATGTGATAGAGTAATGTTGGCAGTGCCGAAGGATTGTGGGGTGGGGGGCGGTGGTGTGGAAGACGGACTGTAGGAGAATGAGTAAGTGTACTCGCTTTGGCTGACGTGGTTAGGTCATCGAAGCGCTTCCTGCACTGCATGCAGGTGCGGGAGATGTTGCTGCTGCTGCTGACCTCCTCTTCCACCTTGAGCCACGCCTTCTTGGTGGCAGAGGCAGGCCACTTCCTCTCGTCCGCCGGGTAGAAGATCTCCCTCCTCCTCCTCACCCCATCCAGTAGGACCTGGAGTGAGGCATCATTAAACCTGGGGGCAGCCTTTCCCCTGGGCTGCTCCATGGTGTTGTGTGGTTCTTTGCTGCAGGATCAGTCATTGGAGGAGTGCCCCTTTAAATAGGGCTCCTCCAGCTGACAGCTTGTGACGCGGGTGCGCGGTCCGTACGCTGTGCAGGTTTCCGATGGGAAATCCGGAAGCCACGTTAAGTGGCTCCAATTTATCCACGATCGCGTGGGGAACGGACTGATTTTACTGGGCGGGTTACCCACGCACCCAGTCGCCTCCCCCCCCGCTGCCAATCCGCCTCCCTGGTAATATCGGGGCCTTAGTGTCTGTCTTGTGCGCTCGTTTCCCTACCCTAGTGCTCCTATGAGGTGTTTCCCCAGTGGTTACCGCTTTGGAGGTGGCAGCTGCTGAGCTTCCATTGAACACACTTTGGATGGTCTTGGAGGATGACCTCAAGCAGCTCTGGGCTTAGAGGGCTCAGCTGCAGACTGCAGCATCTCGACATGGGCTGCAGCAGTTTGGGTCGGCTGGCTGTGTGGCAGCAGCAAGGACACTGGCAGAGTGGTTGGTGGGGGAGCAGGTATGTTGTCATCCTGAGAGAGGACAGTAGGTGCCTTTTCCTTGGAGCCAAGGTCACTCTCCTTGGGTGGTGCCTCAGCACTCCTATAGCTCTGCTGGAGAGCAGAGTGCAGGAGTGATGTGATGCCGTGGATGCCCCTTTCAACAGTAGACCCAAAGCCAAGATAGTAGCAGAGGAGAGCGTTATCTGATTTCTAGGCCGAAGTGTAGTCACTGTTGTTATGTAGGTAAACGTGGCAGCTAGTTTGCTTACATGAAGGTCCCACAAACAGCAACGGAATGAATGACCAATTAATCTGTTTTGGTGGTGTCGATTGAGGTTTGAATGTTGGCTAGAACACCAGGAGAATGCCTCGCTCTTCTTCAAATAGTTCCATGGGATCATTTACGTCTACCTAAGCAGTTGGTTTCAGGTCTCTCCAATAATAGCGCTCCCTCAATACAGCACAAAAGTGCCATACTAGATTATGTGCTCAAGTCCAGAGGAAAGGGGAAATGAACCTACAATCTTTATAACTCAGAGGTTACTATTACTGAGCTAAGCTGGGTGCACATAAATTAGAAGTGTTTTATAATCGTGGGTAAATTGACATTGAACCCTAATGATTCTTTTACCACTTTCTAAAATTTGTATTCTGAAATTAACATAAGAAATTAATTACAAAATTATAAAATATAATTGACGTTATAGAGTGTATTGTGTCAGGCACATTGTGCAGCATTTTTCATAGAAGAAAACTTTTAGACAAAGATAATTAGAATACCATTTGTGGATGTTCATTATTTTCTGATAATTCCAAATTTTACCTCTGCACCATCTTTTACTGTTTAGAACATTAATTTACTTTTATTGCTATTTTTTTCCCTTTGCTTCATGCCCACTCTCACCTGAGGAGGTAAATAGATAATCCTCACCCAGATCTTTGCTTAAAGGGGTAGCTTCAGCAGGCTTGGTGAATAATTAGGCAGAACTTCATTGATCTTATTGGCGCCATTAGATATGTTCTCGTATATAGCCAATCAGTGGCTATAGTGAAGTGACCCCCAGCTGTGGGGGCATGGCTGGAATGGGTGATGGTCTATCTCTTTGGATGGCAGCACATCTGAGCACCCTCATCCATTGCCTGCATGTATTAGAAAGCACAGAGGGGCCAGGCTGCCCGTGGAGTTATGAAAATGTCGCAGGCTGCAGCTCGTCAGAACTCTGGCTGCTAGGAAGTGAGGACCATTTCAATCCCAAGAGGTTCTTATGCATACATAACAACCAGTCACAACATATGTTCCTGCCACTCAGGCATCATCGAGATGAAGTACTGAGTTGCAAGAGGCTAGTGGAACGTGAAGGCAGCTAGTGAGTGCAGGAAAATTGATGAGTTGATTTGAAACTACTTTCAGTTATTTGTGAATTTCTGAGCCCTCATTCCATTTACTCAGAACAATTGTGTAGAACTTGTAAGGGACTGTCTAGAAATGATGAGTGTCAAGGACCATCAGAGGTGCAAGATATGTCTCCAGGTGGGCTTGCTTGAGGTCATAGTTATTGATCTTGAGAAACAATTGGAGACATTTGTCTGGATTTGCCTCTGATTGGTGGGTTAGCGTTAGTGGACAAGCACCTGTTCATGTGATCAACTGGTTTCAAGCCGGTGCCCTTGCCACCTGCTCAGAATCATAGTATCATAGTGGGTACTGCACAGGAGGAAGCCATTCGGCCCATTGTATCTGTGCTGGTTCTTTGAAAGAGCAATTCGATTAGTCCCATTCCCCTGCTCTTTCCCCATAGCCCTGTAATTTTTTTCCCTTCAAGTATTTATCCAATTCCTTTTTGAAAGTTATTATTGAATCTGCTTCTACCACCCTTTAGAACCATAGAACCATAGAAAAGATACAGCACAGAAGGGGGCCATTCGGCCTATCGTGTCCGCGCCAGCTCGAAGAACAACCAGGTGCTCATTCTAATCCCACCTTCCAGCACCCGGTCTGTAGCCCTACAGCTTACAGCACTTTAGGTGAAGGTCCAAGTACTTTTTAAAAGAGTTGAGGGTCCCTGCCTCTACCACCAATTCGGGCAGCGAATTCCATACATCCACCACCCTCTGGGTAAAAAGGTTTTTCCTCATGTCCCCTCTAATCCTTCCGCCAATCAGCTTAAATCTATGTCCTCTAGTTCTTGAACTCTCCGCTAGGGGAAACAGGTACTTCCTGTCTACTCTATCTGGGCCCCTCATAATTTTGTACAACTCAATCAAGTCAACCCTCAGCCTCCTCTCCTCCAAGGAAAACAACCCCAGCCTATCCAATCTCCTCGTAGCTGCAATTTTCAAGTCCTGGCAACATTCTTGTAAATCTTCTCTGCACTCTCTCCAGAGTAATTACATCCTTCCTGTAATGTGGTGACCAGAACTGCACACAATACTCCAGCTGTGGCCTTACCAGCGTTTTATACAATTCCATCATTACATCCCTGCTTTCGTATTCTATACCTCGACTAATAACGGAGAGCATTCCATATACCTTCTTCACAACCTTATCTACCTGTACTGCCACCTTCAGGGACTTGTGCGCATGCACTCCAAGGTCTCTCACTTCCTTTACCCCTCTCAATATATTCCCGTTTACTGCATATTCCCTTTCACTGTTTGCCCTCCCTAAGTGCATTACCTCACACTTCTCCGGGTTGCACTCCATTTGCCACTTTTCCGCCCACTCCACCAACCCATTGATATCTTCTTGGAGTCTACAGCTATCCTCTTCACTAATAACTACACAGCCAATTTTTGTGTCGTCTGCAAATTTGCCAATCATGCCCCCTACATTCAAGTCCAAATCGTTAATATATACCACAAACAGCAAGGGACCCAACACTGAGCCCTGTGGCACACCACTGGAAACAGATTTCCATTCGCAAAGACATCCATCGACTTTTACCCTTTGTTTCCTGTTACTGAGCCAATTTTGGATCCAATTCGCCACATTTCCCTGTATCCCATGGGCTTTCAGGCAGTGCATTCCAGATCATTACAACTCGCTGCATAAAAAAATGTTTCCACATGTCGCTTCTGGCTCTTTTGCCGATCACCTTAAATCTGTGTCCTCTGGTTACCGATCTGTCTGCCACTATCTCTCAGAAGATCAGGTTAAAATAGAAGATGACAACATCGGTGCGGGATGTTGGTGGGTATGTCACCCAGCCGATTTTAACTGCCCGCTCACCTGATTTCCACTGGGTGGGTAGGATTAAAATTGTCTCTTAATATTCTCCCTGGCAATTCATTCTCTGTTTCCTTTATGGTTATGGTATAAAAAAACAATGTTTTGAGCAAAAATAATACAAATTATAATTCCTTTCAAGGTTTAATGGTGAGACATTGGGATAAAAATGACAAAATATCAAGGTGTGAAGTTTCACTTGTCTTATGAAATGCATCCTTGATAGGGGTAATTTTCCAGCTCTGAGCTATAGGCGAGGAGTTGCATCCATCAAGAGCGCATATAACAAATTCTGGCAGTGCACAATTTTACAGAAAATGTGCAGTCAGAAAATTACCCCTCAACTAAAACCGTACAATTTATAAGGGACTAAATAGGTGATATAGCCTTTATATATAAATATGCATGCACTACATCAAGAGATTAGTCATCCCATGGAAAGCTACCTTTTCTAGTGTGCACAGGGAAAGAGTATTGAAAGTTGGTGTGAATCATTCTACTAACGTATGTTAGTGGTACGAATCAGGCCAGCTTTCAATACTCTTTCCTTGTGCTTGCTAGAAAAGGCAGCTTCCCATAGGTAGTCCAGTGCTAGTGCCTCCTATGAATTAAAACTTAACCTTATTAGTGCAGTGAATGAGCAGTAACATAGCTAAGGGTTAGGTGTCAGAATTGGCTCAGTGGTAGCACTCTTGCCTCTGTGTCAAGAGGTCCTGGAGTCAAGCTCCACTGCAGGACTTGAACACATAGGCTAGGCTGAGACTACAGTGCTGCACTATTAGGGGCGCCATCTTTTGGATGAGTTGCCCTCTCTGGTAGATATCAAGAGAAATGACAGGAACAGGTTTTAAAGACATTGATGGCTTCCTGAGTGGCATATACCACTGCTTCAATAGATGCCTTGAGGGTCAGCCAAAATGCCACAATTTGCACAGTGCTTCCAAGACAAGTAAGGACTATTTGGTCTGTCATAACACCTCTATGCCTGTGCCAGCACCAGTGGGATGCAATGAGTGAACACAGATGTTCCTGTCTTTCCAATGAGTGCCATTCAGCACGCTTGGGGTGACTGGAATTAGTGGCATTTTTTGATGAATGTTGTTTGGTAAAGTAAACATGGCTTGTACATATTTGGTGATGGGGATTTTCCTCTCCGAATTCTGTTGAAAAGGGAAAGGGCCTTGTAGTGGCCACGTCTCCCTCCATTCTGCCACCTACACTTACCTGTTGAAGGCGCTGATCTCGGCCAAGACCTTCAGTGGGTTATTGATTGTAATCTTTGGGGCACTTCTGCCCGTTTAAGGCTTCTCGCCAGATCTTCGGGTGCTGCAGCTGAAAGCTGGGCTGGAAACCACCATGGAGAGTTGAGTGTAAGGCCTAAGCCATTTTAACTCCTAGGCCTCAATTGAATTGTTCTGAATGACATCAAGGTCAACGGCCAGAAGAGAGAATTCACAGGAGTGCTTCTCTGGGCTTAGAAGGAAAGGCCTCTCCTGCCATGGATATGATTGCCTGTGCCACCTCCCTCTAGACAGCCTGCACCATCTCCTTATGGGCTCCCCTGCCTTTGGTGCCCAACAGACAGCCCACTTGGCTCTCATTTCTTTGGTTTCAGCTTTGGCTCAGTGATGGCAATCTCGCCTCAGAGTCAGAAGGTTGTAATTTCAAGTCCCACTCCAGAGACTTGAGCACAAAATCTACACTGGCACTCCAGTTCAGTACTGAGGGAATGCTGCACTGTCAGAGGTGATGTCTTTCAGATGAGATGTTAAATCGAGGTCCTGTCTGCCCTCCCAACTGGATGTAAAAGATCCCTTGGCACTATTTCAAAGAAGAGCAGGGGAGTTCTCCCAGGTGTCCTAGCCAATATTTATCCCTCTATCAACACCTAAAACAGATGATCTGGTCATTATCACATTGCTGTTTATGGGACCTAGCTGTGCCCAAAATTGGCTGGCGCATTCCTATATTCCTTCAAAACTACTTAATTCACTGTAAAGAGCTTTGGGACATCCTGAGGTCATGAAAGGCAGTATACAAATGCAAGTCTTTCTTTTTTTTCATTTAGCAGCACATGCACTGCCTTATTAGAATATCTGGGACCCTACCAGCTGCTGACAGCCTTCTGAAACTGCTGCTCCTTCTGCCATCTTGCTGAGAAGTGATGTTGCCCTTTAACTGATTACAGCCTTTAAAAAGCCACACCAGAACTGTATTTCTCTCCTCGCAGTAGCAGTAAGCCAATGAAACTACCTTACATGGCAAATATGGACTCTGGGAGGAAATTTCAACTGGTTAACAGCAGTTTCATATTGGTGGGTGTTAGGATTGCCCTGTCTTAAGCACGGCAATGGGAAGAGAATCAAGGCCCAGGAATTTCAGCCCTTATATGTTATAGGATTTAATAACTTTTCTCTTCCTTTTATGTATAGCAAAATCAATAAAGATGCTTCTTTCTGCTATCCTTCAACATACACTGAACCTTGAAAACAGCAAAACCTAACAGGGGAAATTTTCCTGCTTGTGGACCCAGAAGCACTTGATCAGCTGATTGCAGCAATTATCCGAAAATAGACTTCTAAAAGAACCACCCGATTTTCTTTCCATTTCAGTTAATAGAGGAGATTCTGGCGGCTTCTTTTAAAGGCCTGCAGTCTGACCCGCCCAATTTGCCAATATTCATTTTCCCACATGGTCCAATGCACTAGGGCATAGACCCAGGAAAATCTCCGCTTACAAGTCTCTCTGCTGGCTTCAAATTGACTGGAGTTCTGATGCTTTCCAAAACACTTCCAGAGATGATACAGCATCAAAGCAGGAACAGCTCTGAGGAAATTTCAGTCATTAAGGCCCCGAGATTCCTTGAGGCCTGATTCCCATGGTTACACGGGAATCATGCCCAATGATGCCCTCTAGCATTGAACCCATCAGATTTTGCAGAGTCAAAGGGAAGCCAATCACAAATGCATGGGACAGGCGAGCACAAGTGCTGTTATAGGTGCATAGGTAATGTCCGTCTGCCTCATTCCTACCTGGCTTTGTTATGCCATGGGGGAAAAGTTTCCCAGGCATTTCCCCCGCCCTGGCAATGTTCCTCTCAGCTCCTTGAGCAAGGGGGCAATATGTACAGATTTCTGAATAAAAATTTCCCTCCTTCAGGGGTCCAGGCTGACGGGGTCCATATGTGCTCTTGTGGAGGCTAGTTCTTCCTCACTCATTTAGCGTACCAGCTACAACGCCCGGTCTCAACTGTGGATCAGGAACTTCCAGCTCAGAGATTCCCCACTCCTGGCCCTACTCCCTGCCCCTCATTTGTAAGGGACCCTGTTTTTCTTATGTTCTTATGACAGAACTTCCGTCCCTTTTAAATCAATGAGGAAGATCCTGTAAAATGCAGAGACCCGAAATCAGTGATGTTTCCCTGAGAGCTTTGCTGGTTCAGAATTATGGCAAGAGATTTTTTATTTTTTTTATTTGTTCATGGGATGTGGGCGTTGCTGGCAAGGCCAGCATTTAATGCCCATCCCTAATTGCCCTTGACAGAATTGCCTTCTACAGAATTTCAGGGCCTAACAAACCTGCTTCTGTAACTACTTATTTTCAGATATAGAGAGTGCTTTAAAAACAAGACTTGAACTTTTATGTTTCACTAGGTTTGAATTGAATAGACTGAGGCATTTAAACAATTAACATATTAAACTCTCTTTTGTTTGACATAAATCAAAACTCAAATGCATATTTAATTGATTGGCCAAAATGTGTATTCTTGTATTTTGCAGTACCAGCCAACAGAAACCATTACTAACACTCTGTATTCTCATAGAGTCATAGTCATAGAGTTATACAGCACGGATAGAGGCCCTTCGGCCCATCGTGTCCGCGCCGGCCATCAGCCCTGTCTACTCTAATCCCATATTCCAGCATTTGGTCCGTAGCCTTGTATGCTATGGCATTTCAAGTGCTCATCCAAATGCTTCTTGAATGTTGTGAGAGTTCCTGCCTCCACAACCCTTTCAGACAGTGAGTTCCAGACTCCAACCACCCTCTGGGTGAAAAAGTTCTTTCTCAAATCCCCTCTAAACCTCCCGCCTTTTACCTTGAATCTATGTCCCCTTGTTATAGAACCCTCAACGAAGGGAAAAAGCTCCTTAGTATCCATCCTATCTGTGCCCCTCATAATTTTGTACACCTCAATCATGTCCCCCCTCAGCCTCCTCTGCTCCAAGGAAAACAAACCCAATCTTCCCAGTCTCTCTTCATAGCTGAAGCGCTCCAGCCCTGGTAACATCCTGGTGAATCTCCTCTGCACCCTCTCCAAAGCGATCACATCCTTCCTGTAGTGCGGTGACCAGAACTGCACACAGTACTCCAGCTGTGGCCTAACCAGTGTGGACAACAATAAGGAAACAAAATCAGTAAACTAACACAGATAAAAATGTTTCTTTTTTTTATTTGTTCATGGGATGTGGGTGTCGCTGGCAAGGCCAGCATTTATTGCCCATCCCTAATTGCCCTTGAAAAGGTGGTGGTGAGCCGCCTTCTTGAACCGCTACAGTCCGTGTGGCGAAGGTTCTCCCACAGTGCTGTTAAGTAGGGAGTTGCAGGATTTTGATCCAGCAACGATGAAGAAACGGAGGGGGTGAATTCCTGCCATAATTTCATCAGGAGTTCAATGGAAGGCCTGGAAAATAGGCCGGCATCTAGATATGGAAGTTTCTGGGATGGGGTTGGGGGTGATTGTGTCTGGGGTGGAAACTCTATCTACCTTATATGGTTTCCCACATCAGAGAGAGTGGGACTGCGGAATCCTATGCTGGGAGTTCACACTTCCCCAGCCTCAGTGGAACCCACCATAGGTTTGAAGGCCATCTCGCCCAATGAGGTATAACCGATCTGCTGCAAGGTGCAGGTGGGCCCCACCAGATGGTCCAGGCCAGATAGCAGCTGGGCTCCTGAAGATGGTTTTTAAAAAGATCTTTACAAAGGGGGAGGGGGGGTATGGACCTGGGCAATTCCTCTCCTTGGGGATGAGCCCCCAAGATTTAACCCTAGGGGCATTGGTGCCCGTTGCCTCCACACAAATTAGGTGATCTCTCATTGACCCTACGTACTCTGATGGGAAGGTGTGATCATGGTATAACTGCCAGAATTGCGCCCCATACAAAATTCAGACCCACTGGCCATGATTTTAACTTGGAGTCAGGAACCCAGCCCGTCCCTAGATATTTGCGTGGGGAACCTGGAAGCCAAATGAGTGTGTTGCAATCTACGATAGCAACTCAATTGAAGGTGAGTATTTGTGCTTCTGGTCTTCCCATGCACCAGGCAGCCAGACTGACAGGCTGTCGGCCTGTCAGAAGGGAAAGACAATTGTAAACAATTTTACAACACCAAGTTATAGTCCAACAATTTTATTTTAAAATTCACAAGCTTTCGGAGCTTACCTCCTTCGTCAGGTGAGTGAGTGAAGGGTTTAGAACCCCACTCACTCACCTGACGAAGGAGGTAAGCTCCGAAAGCTTGTGATTTTCAAATAAAACTGTTGGACTATAACCTGGTGTTGTGAGATTCCTTACATTTGTCCACCCAGTCCATCACCGGCATCTCCACATCTTGAACATATTCAACGACTGAGCATCCACAGCCCTCCAGGATAGAGAATTCCAAAGATTCACAGCCTTCTGTGTGAAGAAATTCCTCCTCATCTCAGTCTTAAATGGTCTCCCCCTTATCCTGAGACTATGCCCCCTAGTTCTAGACTCTACAGCCAGGGGAAACAACCTCACAGCATCAACACAGTCAAACCCTCTCACAATCTTAGACATTTCGATGAGATCAACTCTCATCCTTCTACACTCCATTCTACTCAATAAGAGATCTTGGGCCCTGGAACAAATCGGAGTGGGGTGGGGAGGAGGGTGGACGACATCAAGGGTGGTTCAGCCAGCATCGGGATCGGGGGGGGATTCCAGCCAGTATCAGGATCGGGGGAGGGGTCCAGCCAGCATCGGTTGTTGAGGGGGGGGGGGTTGGTCCAGCATTGGGGCGGGTCCAGCTCAGTGGGGAGTCCGGCATCGGTGGGGGGGCGGGGGGGGTGGCTGATCGCGGGGTCTTGTTGGGCGGGGTCAGGTGAGCTTGCTGGGCCTGGATGAAGCACTCTTGCTCTTCTGGGCCCAAAAGCGATGCAATAAAGGCACTCACCTCACTGTTCCGGCCCTTCCTGCCTGCTTTCACCTGACATGAATCTAAAGTGATGGGAAACCTGAACAGGTAAGATTATTCATTTTAATTCATTTTAATTTTGTAATACACAAAAATTATTTGTGTATTACATTACCCCTTTAAATATTGGCCCACTGGCTTTAAGTGGGGCGGAACTTCCTGGTTTCTGTTGTGCGCCCGTATCCAAACACAGAAGTGGGCACGTTGGAGCCTGGATGTGGTCCTGTTCCAAAAGCTGTTATTTTAATCTCCCAACCGCCCCCAACCCACTTGTTCTTGGGGATTAAAAGTACCCCCACTGTGTCATTTCACTTTAAGAACTGGGTATTATTTTTGAATAAAATGAATTTTGTTGATTATTTCTAAATTAGTGTACTAGATCCAATCCTCAAATATTTGATGTGAAAAAATATGAAACAGATCTATGTTCCAGATAAATAACAAAAAAGAAACTTCGCAATCATGAAGTAATTTCCCGCAGACCACGGAGGAAATACTTTGGAATAACATTTTATCACTTTAATAGGGTGAAATCATCACTGTTGGATCAATAGAACATAAGAACATAAGAAATAGGAACAGGACTAGGCCATACAGCCCCCCGAGCTTGCTTCGCCATTCAATAAGATCATGGTTGACCTTTGACCTCAACTTCACTTTCCTGCCCGATCCCCATATCCCTTGATTCCCTTAGATCTATCTATCTCAGCCTTGAATATACTCAACGACTCCGCATCCACAGCCCTCTGGGGTAGAGAATTCCAAAGATTCACAACCCTCTGAGTGAAGAAATTTCTCCTCATCTCAGTCCTAAATGGCCGACACCTTATCCTGAGACTATGCCTCCTAGTTCTAGGCTCTCCAGCCAGGGGAAACAAAGCCTCAGCATCTGCCCTATCAAGCCCTCTCAGAATCTTATATGTTTCAATGAGATCACCTCTCATTCTTCTAAACTCCAGAGAGTATAGGCCCATTCTACTCAATCTCTCCTCATAGGACAACCCTCTCATCCCAGGAATCAATCTAGTGAACCTTTGTTGCACTGCCTCTAAGGCAAGTATCTCCTTCCTTAGGTAAGGAGACCAAAACCGTATACAGTACTCCAGGTGTGGTCTCACCAAAGCCCTGTACAACTTTAGTAAGACTTCCTTACTCTTGTACTCCAACCCCCTTCAATAAAGGTCAACATTCCATTTGACTTCCTAATTGCTTGCTGTACCTGCATGTTAACTTTCTGTGTTTCCTGTACGAAGACATTTAAATCCCCCGGAACACCAACATTTAGCAGTTTCTCACCATTTATAAAATATTCTGTTTTTCTATTCTTCCTACCAAAGTGAACAACCTCACGTTTCCCCACATTATACTCCATCTGCCACCTTCTTGCCCTGAAAGCAGGTGGGAAGGCCAGATCCATGAGGTAAGTGCCTTTATTGCTAGAAGTAACTTATCATTCCCAGCACAATGAAAAGTGATAAGCAAAACAAATTAAAAGGTAGCATTTCATTATAATGCATTTGGAGAGCAGCAGAATGGCAAATAATCTGTTGAATAAAGGTGCAGCCAAGAAGGATATGATTCATTAACGTTAAGTTTTGTAAAGAGTGGTGTATGAAAAATTAACAGAAAGAACTGGAAACTCCCAGTACATTAACTGTATTAGTCATAGACTGAAACGGGTTATTTGGTTTACATCCAAAACATACAGATATGCTCTGATGGCTGGATAATAAATTGAGCAAATGATTTCCCACAGCACCCAATTCTACAATAACTATACATAGCACAATCCTGCAAGTAGTGCAATTGCCAGTGTTGTGACTTTATGTCTTTCTATATTATTTCAGTGTTACTCCTGTACCTTTGGTCACTCATCATGGCAAGTCCCAACTTCTGTAAATGCTTGCCTTGAGATCTAGGTAAGCTTTCAATAATGTACCCAGGAAACTAACGCCATAACCGGGCCTAGAAATCCAATGGCACACAGATGCGGGAGTGCAGAGGGCAGGGCCTGCACTGCACGCACCTGTTATTATTGACTCAGGCAGCACATAATATTTGTGCTGTGTGATCATTTTAATCATGCAGGTATGTAACCAGCACTACCCGCACTATTCTTTGGCTTCACACATGTAGGGGGTCCGGATATTGGCATCTATGATGCCACTTAAAGGCAACCAGCACCTCTTAAAGGGAAGATGCACTCTAGCTACAGACACCAGGGAAACACTTTTGGAAACACAGATATGGCTGAAGCAAGTACTGAGAAAGCACCAAGGTTCTCGAAAGCTGCGTTGGAGGGCCTGGTGCTGACAGGACAGGAGGAGGGACATCCTTTTCCCCTCAAGGGGCCTGAAGACCTCCAGGCATTAAGTGCACTGGCAGTGGGAAGTGATTGCAGAGTATGTGAATGCCAGGAGCCTAGCACTCAGACATGGCTGCAATGAAGTTCAATGACCTCACCAGAGTTGTTAAGATAAGAACACTACTCTCTTACTCTCTGCTCACTGCTCCACCACTTACAACCTCATTAATCAGAAGACTCACTTCCCTTCACTCTCCTGCAATCACTGCACCACACTTCACTGCACCTCCTTCTCCGCATACTCACACTCTCACCACTATCATACCCCTCACTTACCCACAACTCACATCTTATACACCGACTATCAATTATTCCACCACTCTTCAAACACCTCACAAGACTCTTGCAGCACACTCCCTTCTCACTGGAGAAGATCGCACACAACTCCAGATAGCAGGCTGGCAACGGAGGAGGAAGAGGCAAGCACACCCTCTCCCCCTCGAAGAAAGCGTGCTTGCCATCATGGGCAGAGGCAGAGTCAAGGCCGTGGCAACTGGCAACACTGGAGGAGACGTCGCGCAGGATTTCTTCATATCTAATCCTCTTTGTCTGTTCTGACATCCATCTCATTCCACATTCTCTGCATGGCAAGCTGGAGATGCTTTCACCACCCACTTTCATCTCTCTGCTCTCTCTTCACACTACAAGCTAACCATTGTCTCTCTTTTTAATTTCAAGCGCTGAAAATATGACAACCCCTCTGCCAGTGGACGAAGAGCAGGCGAGCCTTCCTGAAGATGCAGCATCACTCAATATGGCTCTCACAAGTACCAGCTCAGATACTGGCACCACAAATAATTTAAAGGCTAGGTTAGATGATGTGCCTTCTCGTGGTGAATCACTGGGCGTAAGTTCCAGGAGCTAGGCCAGGGGCATAGAACGCCACAGGTGCGAGTTGATTGGAGGGTGAGGCACATACTAGTTCTATTTGAGAGGACTCAGATGCTGACTTCGAGGGCCCAGATTACCGAAGAAGGCTCATGGATATAGCCCAGGAAATGCTTGGGGCACTGAGCAGCCTGCCAGTGAGTTTGCGTGGATGAGTCTAGCTCCAATTTGTCCCAAATATGGATACCATTCTGTCCAACATTGCCAACATTGCACAAGTGCTCAGCTCAATAACACGACAGTGGCGCCCACCATCTTGGAGCCACTTCTGATAGCTCTGACAACTTCCCAGTGAAGGTTGTAATTGAGTTGATTCAGAATTTAGTTTCTTGTTCTGGATGTGGTGTTTATCTTTTTAATGAAGTGAGGGCAAGACCCATAAGTCTAAAATGAAGGAAGGCAATTGGATGGTGGTAGCAAGGAAAGGGACTGTTGCTGTATTGGGGATGGGAGGGCTGGTTTAGGTGAGGCACTCCTCGATGAGCTTGTTTCTGAGAGCTCTGGCAAGAAGGTGCACTGGTGATTGTTGCCTCTACTCCTCCCCATCTTCTAGCTCCTGGCCTCCTCCTGCACTTCTTTCTGTCCAGGTGATGGTAAGGGCTGGTCCCTCATGATGGTGAAGTTGTGCAGCATGCCATAGGTGACCACAAATCTGGATACCTGCTCAGGGGTGTACACAGATGTTTCCTGTTGCAATGAGCACACTGAGGTGCTGATAATGGCAATTCATATTGTGTGTGCTGCATATTAATATTGTGTCACCAGATGTTTGTGGGTTGCCAGATTCAGCATCCCCGACGGACAGGTACCTGAAGGTTCAGCTGAGCTCCAGCGCCTCCTGCTCCGTGTCTGTAAGGACGACGATTTGTTGCTGTCCCCCTCCGATCCTCACCCTCTCCCGTGCATTTTGCGCTCTCTTCTCCTAGAAGAGGACAAAGAACAGATGTGTGAGTGAGTGATGGTGAAGTGGCCAAACAATTAATGCATTGGTTTGGTTGCAGCTGACCATGAAAGAGATGCATCAGAGGGTGAGTATGAGACAGAGCCGTGACATTGTATGAGGATTGGGTTGAGTGGTAGTGGTGGGGTGACTAATAGGGAGGTGAGGAAGTGCTGAGGAAGTGCAGGTAAGTTGAGGATGAGCCTTAAGTGGGTGTGAGAAGTGATGTGACAGAGTAGTGTTGGCAGTGCTGAATGAGTTGGGGGGTGGAGGCGGTGATGTGGAAGACGGAATTTTAAGAGAATGAGTAAGTGTACTCACTTTGGCTGACCTAGTTAGGTCAGTGAAGCACTTCCTGCACTGGATCCAGGTGCTGGATATGTTGCTGCTGCTGGTAACCTCCTCTGCCACCTCGAGCCAGGCCATCTTGTTGGCAGATGCAGGCCACTTCCTCCCGTCTGCCGGGTAAAACACTTCCCTCCTCCTCCACACCCCATTCAGTAGCACTGGGAGTGAGGCATTGTTGAATCTTAGAGCAGTCTTGTGTAAGATTCTAAAAATTCACAGATCCCCAAAAACTCAGAGAAAAACCCTAAAGAAATTCACCTTTTCCCTGAGTATGGAAAACTTTGGCCATTGTCTAAAATCCTAAGATGGAAGGATAGGTGAGAGGTCACCAGAGGTTATCTAGGATTGCAACGGGATCTTGATAAATTGGGCCAGTGGGCCGATGAATGGCAGATGGAGTTTAATTTAGATAAATGTGAGGTGATGCATTTTGGTAGATCGAATCGGGCCAGGACCTACTCCGTTAATGGTAGGGCGTTGGGGAGAGTTATAGAACAAAGAGATCTAGGAGTACAGATTCATAGCTCCTTGAAAGTGGAGTCACAGGTGGATAGGGTGGTGAAGAAGGCATTCAGCATGCTTGGTTTCATTGGTCAGAACATTGAATACAGGAGTTGGGATGTCTTGTTGAAGTTGTACAGGGCATTGGTGAGGCCACACTTGGAGTACTGTGTACAGTTCTGGTCACCCTATTATAGAAAGGATATTATTAAACTAGAAAGAGTGCAGAAAAGATTTACTAGGATGCTACCGGGACTTGATGGTTTGACTTACAGGGAGAGGTTAGACAGACTGGGACTTTTTTCCCTGGAGAGTAGGAGGTTAAGGGGTGATCTTATAGAAGTCTATAAAATAATGAGGGGCATAGATAAGGTCGATAGTCAAAATCTTTTCCCAAAGGTAGGGGAGTCTATAACGAGGGGGCATAGATTTAAGGTGAGAGGGGAGAGATACAAAAGGGTCCAGAGGGGCAATTTTTTCACTCAAAGGGTGGTGAGTGTCTGGAACGAGCTGCCAGAGGCAGTAGTAGAGGCGGGTACAATTTTGTCTTTAAAAAGCATTTGGACAGTTACATGGGTAAGATGGGTATAGAGGGATATGGGCCAAGTGCAGGCAATTGGGACTAGCTTAGTGGTATAAACTGGGCGACATGGACATGTTGGGCCGAAGGGCCTGTTTCCATGTTGTAACTTCTATGATTCTATGATTCTATGATTCTATTCTATGAATCAACAACATACACAGTAGAATGTGGGAGAATTACTGCTTCAGACATGTCTCTGTTTTAATGCAAAACCTACAGCAGGTGGTCAACAATCAGCACTAATTCGAAAGGCAGTAGACCATTGAAAGAGGCAACTGCTCCAGACATGGTGGGGCCACATCTTTGTTTTAAAGCAAAACCGATCAACACCTAGGACGTTGGATACAAAAGGAAGCCTTGTGTGACAAGCTCTAAAAATCGGAATTAACAATGACCCATCGGGAGAAGCAATTGCAACATGATGAGGGACCATCAAAAAGCCATCAAAGATTTTTAAGGACTTTGTAAGAACTGTTTAAACAGACATGAAGTGCCTTTTTTTTAAGTGACGAAGACTATTGAAAGAGTGGGATATAGAATTGGAAACTCGAAACCTCTCTCTCGCTCTCTGGCTTGCTGGCTCTGGTGTTCTGCTTCTCTTGTTCTGCCTGTCTCTGGAAGGAAAGCAGCTTCTGGTGAAACCAACGAACGCTACGTAAGAGAACCGGTCAGCAGACCTGCAAGGGCAAAGGATTGTTCAACAGCTCGGGAGGCGACAGTTCAACAAGTCGAGGGGGCAGCAGGAAAGCAGTTCAACAGAGGTTAGCAGCGCTAGAAGCGGGCCAACACACAAGAAGAAACCAGAGCAACAGCCCCAGCGACCATCAGACACCTCACGGCAACAAGGGCCTTACGAAACAACCAACTGAATATTACCACCAACCAACTGCGTAATATTGGGCCACCGCGACCAAAGAAAACCAACTCGGGAGAAAACCGAAGATCCGCAAAGTTTCCACTCTACAATCTTTTTCTGACTTACCTCTGGGTGAATTACTGTCAAGGATTCGTTTGGTGAGCATTATCTCTGGTCCTTTAGAGTCCAACTTAGCTAGTACAGTGGGATTGGGAGGGGTGAGGTATCTTTCTACTGTAATTTCCCTCGTGTGTACCGAAGTGTTCCCCATTTTATTAGAATGTTAAGATTGTTGTGTTGTATTTTCACTCTTCAATAAACCCAGTTTTTCTTGCACCAAAACCAGTTGTCTGCTGCACTTTGTCACAACCCCCAAATAAGTCCAAGGTCTAGAACCCAGGGAGTGGAAGCGATTCGAACCGCTCAGAAGTCAGAGGTGAAGCTGACACACCCACCACCCCCTACATTTGCCCCTGTGCTGTTCCATAGTGGTATGTGGGTGTTTGCTCCAGGAAAAGCCATTGGAGGACTGCCCTTTTAAATAGAGCTCCTCCAGCCTGTGATGCGGGTGCGCAATCCGCCCGCTGCGCAGCTTTCGGATGGCAAACCTGGAAACCACATTAAGTGGCACCAATTGAATCGCGATCGTTTGGGAAACGGACATTATTTATTGGTCGGATTAACTGCGCGCCCATTCACCTCCCCCCCCCCCGCTGCCATCCCGCCTCCACTCTAATATCGGGGCCTTTGTGTCAGCTGTGGCTCAGTGGCAGCATTCCCACCTGTGAGTCAGAAGATTCATGCCCCACTCCATGGACCTGAGCGCATAATCTAGGCTGATACTCCAGTATAGTACTGAGGGAGTGCTGTACTGTTGGAGGTGTTCAATTTCAGATGAGATGTTAAACTGAGACCCCGTCTGCTCTCTCAGATGGATGTCAAAGATACCACACTATTCGAAGAAGTGCAGAGGCGTTCTCCCCGTGTCGTGGTAAATATTTATCCCTCAACCAACACCTAAAAACAGATTATCTGGTCATTATCACATTGCTGTTTCTGGGACCCTGTTTAGCCCAAATTGGCTGCTATGTTTCCTGCATTACAACAGTAACTACACTTCAAAAATTGGCTGTAAAGAGCTTTGGGACATCCTGAGGTCGTGAAAGGCACTAAATAAATTCAAGTCTTTCTTTCTTTCACAACTTAAAGTGAAAGTGCAGAATCAGTGCTATCATTGGTGACTCTAAGACCTTTTCTGTCTTTTGGACTCATGTCATGGATTGCTGGATTAATAACTTCTATAGCTCCTTTTAATTATTAATAACTTTTAAACAAGGTGACACTAATCGCAGATCCTAATCATAATAGCTTTAACACAAACTGGTGTGTTTTCAATCTGCTGCCCATAAGTGGAATTTAAATTAGGATGGTTTTTATAATGGGCAGCCAATCCAACTGTTTTATGCCCAGGCGCCAAGTTAAAAATCTACCTCACTGATACCTGGACCCAAACTGTTTCGGGGGAAATAGAATTCTTTATAGAATCAAATAATAAGTGAACTATTCTTCAAAATGTTTTATTTTGTTCAATGACCATCATTTTCTTTTCCCTAAATATCAATTTTTGTATACCTAGGTTAGTCTCTGTATAATTCTTATTCATTATTTAATCTTCTGCAGTTCCAAGAAGAACGATGAAGTTCACTGAGGAGAAGCTCAATGTCTGAATTCCAAGAGCCTGAAGCCCCTTGTAACTGGCTCAGGAATTCACATCCGCCCGTCATTTTGTTCAGGCTTGTGGGCTTCCAGCAACTGGTTTAAATCAGTGCAAATCTGTTGCATTTATATATTAGTTTATTTAGCAGTCCGAACACTTGAGATTAATAGCATCCTTATATTTCACAAATCCACTTCACATGGAAGTTATTCTATGTTTCTTGACTGCTCTGTTTACATTACAGCAAGAATTTCAGAGCATGGAGGCAATACCAAAACAATTGTACGTGTGCAATGCACTTATAACTCTCATTTTTTGGCTGTGGAGCTTCACCACTTTACTAATCTGCATGGATAACAACATGGATAATGGTTGGCAGAAAATTGCAGCCAGCAGCAGCTTGTAGAAAGGCCAGCAGCCATTTGAGTGCCTGCTTGAGCTCTGTTGCCACTGATTGATTGAGGAAAAAACTGTCCTGATGGGTGAGGCTTCTGCTGGCACCGCACATTTGGAAAATGACCCATTAGACCACTCCACCCTGATTAAATATGTACTTTGGTTATTTAAATTTAGGCTGTGCAAACATATTAGCACATTCTTATACACCTGGTGCAGGTTTTAATAATGTAGTCGAAACACATATTTCTCAGTATGATAAATTAAATTATCAATTATCAATTTTCTTTCTGTAGTAATTTATTTAATATGAATATATTTCACCTCTTAATTATAATCTATAATATAGCAAGTTTTTCAGATGCCTTGTACTTCCTGTATCACGCATACTTCCTGTCACGTTTTTGCCGTTACATTTTAGCCGTCACATTTTTATTGTTTGTTTCAAAGTAAAACAGCAAATCAGAACTGACAAAATAGAAAACATTCTTGGCAAAAGTAAGGAAAGCAGCTAAAAAAATCTGTTATCTCGATGGTGTATTAGGCAATAATGTATAACATTCCTACTTCATAAAATAGCATATCCTCCAACACACTATGAGCAATGCCACGTATGCGATGGATACTTTGAATGTAGTTATTTTACTTCAATTGAATGGTGTTATCTTAAATATACTAAGTTATTTACAAAGAAATGATTTGCAACTGTCTTTCTTTGAATAATTATAGTTCATAATGAATTCTGCATCAATGAATAATTATATTCTACTAACAAACTTATTGCATTACATATTTGCTATAAAGCTTATTTCAAATTAATATTAAAATGATTACTAAAGAAGTTTGGCTTTATAGAGTTGAATAACCGTCACTGTACTTGTTGTATAATTTTAACTGTGGTGGGATAAACCACATCAATTTCCACTAATGGCTCTCCCGTGGTATTGCTCATGGATAGTCCATAGTCTGGAGCCTGGTTATGGAGGACAATTTTCCTTCCCGTCCTGCTGCCCTGGCACACCAAATATTTGCAGCAACTGTACATGCTTCCGTCCACTAGTTTTCCTGTCCTGGGCCATTACCATAGTTTGGGGGCACTTTCAGTACAGGTCTGACCCCTGGTAGAACTTTGTGCCAGCAAATGGGGAAGGTAATTGAACCACAGATGTAGGTCTGCTGGAGAGCAGCTGCCACATGGCTCCCAAAGCCTGAAGATGTGCTTGGTAAATGGATAAAAATTGTTCAGCTTACATTCTGGGGTGCTCTTTGGCTTGCTGATTGCCCCTTTCATATCCTCTGGTCCGAGGAGTTTCCTGGAATGCCCCACATGGCAAAGAGGAGATTTTAAGTCCATCGGTATGTATGGCATTGAAATGTAGATCCCTATGGTGAATGGTCCCTTGTAATAACCCACTACGCTACTAGGGTCCCTACCACTGGATGACAGCAATCTTTGGGACAGGGAAAGGTTTTCGATCTTTTGCAAATTACAAACTTGCACCAGGAGGGAACTTGGAAATAATACTGAAAACTGCGCCAGGATTCATGTTAGAGAAAAGTAAGCTGATAATTCCAGTGAAATAGTTGCTCACTGTTTTGAGAATCTTGATATAATTCTGACAACCAATGCTGAGAAAAAGATTAAAACCAAATAATATATCCCGCCCAACAAATTAACCACAATGCATACTTTTGCAAGCAGTTTGGGACTGGCCAACTATCTATTATACTATCATAGTATCATATGGGTACAGTATAGGAGGAGACCATTCAGCCTATCGTGCCTGTGCCGGCTCTTCAAAAGAGCTATCCAATTAGTCCCATTCCCCTGCTTTTTCCTCATAACCCTGTAAATTTTTCCCCTACAAATATTTATCTAATTCCCTTTTGAAATTTACTATTGAATCTGCTTCCACCACCCTTGTAGGCAGTGCATTCCAGATTATTACAACTCGTTGCGTAAAATAATGTTTCCTCAAGTTGCCCCTGGCTCTTTTGCTGATCACCTTAAATCTGTGTCTTTTGGTTATCGACGCTTCTGCCACTGGAAACAGTTTCTTCTTATTTACTCTATCAAAACTGTTCATGATTCTGAACACCTCTATCAAATCTCCCCTTAGAATTCTCTGTTCTAAGGAGAACAACCCCAGCTTCTCCAATCTCTCCACATAACCAAAGCCCCTCATCCCTGGTATCATTCTAGTAAATCTCTTCTGTACTCTCTCTAAGGCCATAACATCCTTCCTAAAGTGTGGTGACCAGAATTGAACACAATACTCCAGCTGAGGCCTAACCAGTGTTTATAAAGGTTTAGCATAACTTCCTTGCTTTTGTTCCTTATGCCTCTATCAATAAAGTCCAGGATCCCATATGCTTCTTCAACAGCCTTCTCAACCTGTCCTGCCACCTTCAAAGGTTTGTGTATGTGCACCCCCAGGTGTCTCTGTTCCTGAATCCCCTTTAAAATTGTACCATTTAGTTTATTTTGCCTCTCCTCATTCTTCCTACCAAAATGTATCACTTCACATTTCTCTGCATTAAATATCATTTGCCATGTACTTGCCCATTTCACCAGTCTGTCTATGTCCTCCTGAAGTCTGTTACTATCCTCCACATTGCTAAGTTTTGTGTCATCTGCAAACTTTGAAATTATACTCTCTATCCCAAAATCCAGGTCAATAATATAACTGTAGCTATTCTTCTGGGCGTGCAATCAAAATGTGCCAATTAACCCAGAATTTCAGCTTTTTGTAAGTGCACTCAGAAATGGGGATGTTTGCTGATGATTGCACAGTGTTCAGTTCCATTCACAACCCCTCAGATAATGAGGTAGTCCGTGCCTGCATGCAGCAAGACCTGGACAGCATCCAGGCTTGATAAGTGGCAAGTAACATTTGCGCCAGACAAGTGCCAGGCAATGACCATCTCCAACAAGACATAGTCTAACCACCTCCCCTTGACATTCAACGGCATTACCATTGCTGAATCCCCCACCATCAATATCCTGGGGGGGTCACCATTGACCAGAAAGTAAACTGGACCAGCCACATAAATACTGTGGCTACAAGAGCAGATCAGAGGCTGGGTATTCTGCGACGACTAACTCACCTCCTGACTCCCCAAAGCCTTTCCACCATCTACAAGGCACAAATCAGGAGTGTGATGGAATACTCTCCACTTGCTTGGATGAGTGCAACTCCAACAAGACTCAAGAAGCTCGACACCATCCAGGACAAAGCAGCCCGCTTGATTGGCACCCCATCCACCATCCTAAACATTCACTTCCCCCATCACCGGTGCACAGTGGCTGCAGTGTGTACTGCAGGATGTACCACAGGATGCACTGCAGCAACTCACCAAGGCTTCTTCGACAGCGCCTCCCAAACCCATGACCTCTACCACCTAGAGGGACAAGGGCAGCAGGCGCATGGGAACAACACCACCTGCATGTTCCCCTCAAATCACACAACATCCTGACTTGGAAATTTATCGCCGTTTCTTCATCGTCGCTGGGTCAAAATCCTGGAACTCCCTTCATAACAGCACTGTGGGAGAACCTTCACCACATGGACTGCAGTGGTTCAAGAAGGCGGCTCACCACCACCTTCTCAAGGGCAATTAGGGATGGGCAATAAATGCTGGCCCTGCCAGTGAAGCCCACATCCTATGAATGAATAAAAAAAAAGAAGGGGGCCTAAATTTGTTAATGCTCAAAATTGGGTGCATTTCTGGCAGCGCACCAAAATGGAGATGCCTGAGCACCATCCTAAATTCATCCTCGGGCCTCAGCATCATAATTCAGTCAAGCTGCATGCACCATCAGGTCACTGATGCAACTTGCCTGTTGGGGCCTATTCAATTTCAGCCAGCACCAAAGCCCATGGATAAGATGGGGAGAGACAATTGGGAAGGAGGTGAGGACAGCACTCCTGCTCCTTCACATTCCACATAAAACAATAGTCTAGAAATTGGGCTGTGTAAGTGGCCATTTTTCAGATGCTAAGTGGCCTACTAAGTCCCCAATATGGTGGACAGGAAGCGCATGCCACCCGCCATATTGTTAGAGGTGTCTTGCTGGTGCAGGAGCGCACTGTAAATGCTTCTTACTGGACACATTTTCTATTTTGGACCTCCCCAGTGTCGCATTCACCACTTATGACCTCGCACATCACAATGGGATGCTAACCCTCATGAAGGCCCCCTTGCCAGCACTATTTAAAGGGATCATGCAGTAATTACAGGTTAGTTGCTGGTTTAGTATTTCTGGCGACTGCTTAACTTCTAGGTATTTTTGTTGTGTTCCATCACTCTTGAAAGTTCACAGTCTGCACACAGAGAGGTTTTGCTGCTTTTTCACTGTTGTTGCTCTATGCCTCACAAATGGTCTGGCTCCAGACATGGGTGGTCTGGTAGGGCTGCCCTTGGCGATACAGGATGAGGTGGAGCAGCATGGAAGATACCACAAAGCAGAAGAATCTACCAGAAGAGGAAGGAGGGCACCTAACAGGAGGCCTTATTCATAGAGGGTTTTCAGGGAGCACTTCTACTACCTCAACTTAACTGAGGAGCAATAAATGAGGTGCCTTTACTTTACTAAGGCTGTCACCGAGTTATGTCACCTGTTGCAGCCATAACTCTGGCCTTAAACCAGGGTATGGACAGCACTGCCTGTAGCTGTCAAGGTCACCGTCACCCTCAGCTTTTATGCCACGGGCTCCTTTCAGGCTGCAGCAGGTGACATTAACAACATCTCACAGTACATGATGTATCAGGGAAATCACGAAGAATTACATCCCCTTTCCTATTGTCAGAGCTAAGCAGGAGGAGTGAGGACTAGGATTTGCCCGCATATTAGGCTTCCTCAGGGTGCAAGGTGCCATTGATTGCACACACATTGCCATACTAACTCTGTATAACCAACCTGGTATCTTTATCAATTGAAACATATCAACGTACAACTGATTTGCGACCTCAGCATGTGCATCATGCAGGTCTGTGCCCATTATCCTGACAACAGTCATGACTCTTCCATCCTGTGGCAGTCTTCTGTACCAGGCCACCAAGTTACAGAATGGGTATTGGATGACAGGGGTCAGCCCTTCCAAACATGGCTCATGACTCTGGTTGCGAACCTGCACACACATGCACAGCAGGCCTACACCGAGAGCCATGCTGCCACAAAGGACATGATTGAGCAAACAAGGAATGCTTTGCAGTACAACCCTGAGCGGGTATCTAGATTTGTTGTCGTCTGCTGCATGCTCCACAACTTCGTCATCATGAGATATTAGCCCTTACCACCACCTGGGCAGCAGCAAGTCCAGGAGGAGCAGGAAGAGGAGGAGAAGGAGGAAGAAGAGAAAGAGAGCCAGCGACCACCAGAGCACCTATTTGACTGAGCTCTCAGTGACAAGCTAATCGAGGAGCAGTTCAACTAAGCTAGGCCTCCCATTCCCCATTCACCAACAGTCCCACAATCCTACCACTATTCTTACAACCACCATCTGATTGCCTTCCTTCACACCAGACTTAGTAGTCTTGCCCCACTTCACTAAAAAGACAAATAACATCTCAAAATCCAGATCTAAAAACAAATTTATCAAACAAATCATGTCAGCAGTGACAAAAGAAATAACTAATCCCCCTTGTGCAAGCCCTTAGTGCTTGTCTTATGTGGTCATTTTCCTGATCTGGTGCTCCTATGAGGTGCTTCCCCAGTGGCTACAGCTTGAGAAGTGGAAGGCTGTTGATTTTCGATTCAGGACACTTCAGATGGCCCTGGAAGATGACCTCATGCAGCTCTGGGTCTAGAGGACCCGGTTGCAGGCTGCAGCAGTCTGGGCCGGCTGGCTAAAAGGGACCAGTAAGGGGACTGGAGGAGTGGCTGGCAGGGTCACAGGCATGCTGTCATCCAGAGAAGTGCCTCTCCCATGGAGCCAATGCCACTCTCCTGGGGTGGCGCTTCAACACTTTTAGGGCTCTGCTCGAGAACAGACTGCTGGACTGACACAATGTCCTGGATACCCCTCACAACTCAGTGTCTCCCTAGCCAAGATTGCAGCTATCTGTGCTTCCATGCCAGCAGTGAGCTGCCATCATTGTCCTTTGAGCTTCCATGGCAGCAATATGTGCTGCCATAGTTCTATCTGAGCTTCATGGCTGCGATGGAAGCTGTCAGATTTGTCATAAGATGCTCCATCCTCATGGATTCCATTGCGTTGCTGATGGAGCTGACCATGTTGGACAGAATGGTCTCCATGCTTATCGCAAAGTCTTCAGACAAGTTGGAAGTGGACTCCTCCATGCTTCACGATATTGTGCACAAGTTCTCCGACAGGCTGCCCATTGCACCAAGAATTTCCTGGCGTATGTTCATTAGCCTTCTTCAGTGGCCTGGCCCATTGAAATCTGCATTTAAGTTCTCTGTAGCAGAGCTAGTATGCACCCTTGCCCTCCAGCGAGCTGGTACCTGTGGCACCCTAGATTCTGCATACTGTGCCTGGTGAGTCACCACATGCAGTTCCCTCTTCTAACCTAGCCACTAAAGTCTGTGTGGTATCAGTATCTGAGCTGGTGCTTGCAAGAGTGAGATCAAGTGACAGTACACCTGCCAAAAGGCAGGGCTCCGCTTCCTCAACTGCCTAAGGGACGTCAACATTCTTGATAGCTGAAATGAAAGAGAGGGACATGGGTTAGTTTGTTGTCTGAGCAAGAGCAGAGAGAAAGAAGTAGATGTTAAAAGCATCTGCAGCAGAGTGTGTGAAGTGAGGGACCAGTTAGAAGAGACAAGGAGGAGCAGGTATAAAGAAACTCTGCTTAAAGTCTCCTCTAGCGTCTCCAATGGGCACAGCCTCCACGGATGTCCCTCCTCCTCTCCATTGCCTGCACCAGGACCTCAAGTTCAACATCGGAGAAACTTTGTGCCCACTCTCTCCCTCCTTCAGCCATTTCCTCCCAAACCTGCGACCTCTACCACCTAGAAGGACAAGAGCAGCAGGCACATGGGAACAACACCACTTGCACATTCCCCTCCAAGTCACACACCATCCTGACTTGGAAATATATCGCCGTTCCTTCATCGTTGCTCGATCAAAATCCTGGAACTTCCTGCCTAACAGCACTGTGGGAGAACATTCACCACACGAACTGCAGCGGTTCAAGCAGGCGGCTCACCACCACCTTCTCAAATTAGGGATGGTCAATAAAGGCTGGCCTTGCCAGCGACGCCCACATCCCATGAACGAATAAAAAAAAATTACAGTACAGCCAGAATGCACCTCCCCTTTAAGTGTCCTGGCTGCCTTTAAGTAGTGCCCTGGCCTCCCAATATCGCGCCCCCACCCCCTCCCCCCAGCCGAGAGGTGTGCAGCCAATGACTGCACAAATCATTATAATCAGCAGGCAACACGGATATTGAATGCTGCCTGCATTGATTGTAAGTGGCGCGGGTAGTCTGTGCCATGGCCCTCATGCGGCCGTTTTCAGGCACTATCTCATTTCTAGGCCAGAATTTCTGAAAGCTTTGGGGTCTTTTTCTGAGTGGCCTCCAGTGGTCTCTTTTAGGACTGCTGGTTAGGCCGCTCAAGACCCGAATATACTAGTCGGAGCTTGCGAAGTGCTCTGACTTGTGTAAACAAATTTACAAATCCAGGTGGGAAGTGAGCCCAAGAGTTTTATTTCAATATTGAAATGAGGCCTGCACCCATTTCAGGCAGCCAGTGGGACTGCCATAAAAAGCCCTCACCAATTTAGCAGTGGTGCAAACATCCATGCAGATCAGATGGAGGCCTCTGCACTGCTAAACTGGTTATCATTTTATACCTGTAAAATGGGTGCAGCAATATTGAATTTATGCCCCATGGTGCCCTCTGTCTCCCAATGTAGAGCACAAACAGCAGAAATTCAGCACCAGCGGCAGTAATTAATGCTGAATTGCTATTAGGAAAAAGTGAGTATGGCATTGGTACATTTTAGAAATATCGACCGAGATTGGGCATGAAGAGCATAGGGTTGCTAGGCGTAGAGAAGCTGATAAAGGAGACCATTGGCAGAAAGGACAGGAAGTGACAGATGAGGGTAGACAGGCGATTATCTGGAGCTGCATTTGTCTAATCTGTATACTTGTTTGGGTACCAATGATGTCGACAAAAAGGTGACAGTGAGGAAGGTAACAATGAGCGACTATAAGGCACCTGGGAGCAAATGGTTACCAATGGGGGAAACAGTATAGGTAGTAAGAATAGGCGAGTGGTGATTGTGGGGGATTCTATCATCAGAGGGGTAGATAGTTTCTTTTGTAGAAGTGATCTAGAGTCCCGAATAGTACATTGCTTTCCAAGTGCAAGGGTTTGGGACATCATGGAGCAAATACAAAAGGTTCTGGAGTGGGAGGGAGGGCAGCCAGAGGTCATGGTTCATGTGAGAATCAATAGATAGGAGTAGGTTTGAGGTTCTGCAAAGGGACTTCAAGGAGCTAAATTTTAGATTAATCGGCAAAACCTCCAGGTAGTAATCTCTGGGTTACTTTCAGTGCTATGCATTGGACGAGAGAGGGACAGAAAGATTAGAATTGTCAACACATGGCTGAAAGGGTGGTGCAGAAGGGAAGGATTCAGATTCCTGGGACATTGGATCCACTTTTGGGGTCAGGGAAGGCTGAAGACGAGATGGCCTTCACCTAAACTGGAGAGGTAGCCGTGTCCTTGCGGAAAGGATAATTGGGAGAAATTTGGGGAAAGATTTAAACTAGTTATAGAGTCATAGAGTCATAGAGTTATACAGCACGGATAGAGGCCCTTCGGCCCATCGTGTCCGCGCCGGCCATCAGCCCTGTCTACTCTAATCCCATATTCCAGCATTTGGTCCGTAGCCTTGTATGCTCTGGCATTTCAAGTGCTCATCCAAATGCTTCTTGAATGTTCTGAGGGTTCCTGCCTCCACAACCCTTTCAGGCAGTGAGTTCCAGACTCCAACCACCCTCTGGGTGAAAAAGTTCTTTCTCAAATCCCCTCTAAATCTCCCGCCTTTTACATTGAATCTATGTCCCCTTGTTATAGTACCCTCAACGAAGGGAAAAAGCTCCTGAGTATCCATCCTATCTGTGCCCCTCATAATTTTGTACACCTCAATCATGTCCCCCCTCAGCCTCCTCTGCTCCAAGGAAAACAAACCCAATCTTCCCAGTCTCTCTTCATAGCTGAAGCGCTCCAGCCCTGGTAACATCCTGGTGAATCTCCTCTGCACCCTCTCCAAAGCGATCACATCCTTCCTGTAGTGTGGCGACCAGAACTGCACACAGTACTCCAGCTGTGGCCTAACCAGTGTTTTATACAGCTCCATCATAACCTCCTTGCTCTTATATTCTATGCCTCGGCTAATAAAGGCAAGTATCCCATATGCCTTCTTTACCACCTTATCTACCTGTTCCGCCGCCTTCAGGGATCTGTGAACTTGCACACCAAGATCCCTCTGACCCTCTGTCTTGCCTAGGGTCCTCCCATTCATTGTGTATTCCCTTGCCTTGTTAGTCCCTCCAAAGTGCATCACCTCGCACTTTTCCGGGTTAAATTCCATTTGCCACTGTTCCGCCCATCTGACCAACCTATCTATATCGTCCTGCAGACTGAGGCTATCCTCCTCGCTATTTACCACCCTACCAATTTTTGTATCATCAGCGAACTTACTGATCATACCTTTTACATTCATATCCAAGTCATTAATGTAGACCACAAACAGCAAGGGACCCAGCACCGATCCCTGTGGTACCCCACTGGCCACAGGCTTCCAGTCACAAAAACAACCTTCGACCATCACCCTCTGCCTTCTGCCACTAAGCCAGTTTTGTATCCAAAGTGCCAAGGCACCCTGGATTCCATGGGCTCGTACCTTCTTGACCAGTCTCCTGTGCGGGACTTTATCGAAGGCCTTACTGAAATCCATGTATACCACATCCACTGCGTTACCCTCATCCACACGCCTAGTCACCCCCTCAAAAAATTCAATCAAATTAGTCAGACATGATCTTCCCTTGACAAAGCCATGTTGACTATCCCTGATTAATCCTTGCTTCTCCAGTGGGAGGGGAAAATCCACACTTATAATAAAGTGAGAAAAAGACCAACAGGACATATGGGCAGGGCGAGGACAGTTACCCAGATAAGTGTTCTGTACACGAATGTACGTAGCATAAGAAATAAAACAAGTGAATTAGAAGCTCAAATTCAGTTTAAAGGGTATGATGTCTTATTGAAACATGCAAGATTCTGAGGGGACTCAATAGCGTAAATGCTGAGAGGATGTTACCCCTCATGGGGGAATCTAAAACTAGGGGGCATAGTCTCAGAATAAGGGGTCGCCCATTTAAGACGGAAATTAGGAGGAATTTCTTCTCCCAGAGGGTCGTGAATCTGTTGAATTCTTTACCCCCAAAAAGCTGTGGAGGCTGAGTCATTGAATACATTCAAGGCTGAGTTAGACAAATTTTTGATCAGCAAGGGAGTCAAAGGATATGGGGAAAAGGCAGGAAAATGCAGTTGAGGTAAAAATCAGATCAGCCATGATCTCATTGAATGGCGGAACAGGCTCAAGGGGCCGAATGGCCTACTCCTGCTCCTATCTCTGATGGTCTTATGGAATAGCCATTACAGAGACTTAGCTGCAACCTGAGCATTATTGGGAGCTAAATATTTCAAGCTATAGAATCTTTAGAAAGGGCAGGGAAATTAGAAAAGGAGGAGGAGTAGCAACATAAGAACATAAGATCATAAGAAATAGGAGCAGGAGTAGGCCTTATGGCCCCTTGACCCTGCTCCGCCATTCAATAAGATCATGGCTGATCTTCGACCTCAACTCCACTTTCCCACCCAATCTCCATATCCCTTGATTCCCCTAGAGTCCAAAAATCTATCGATCTCTGCCTTGAAGATACTCAATGACTCCACATCCACAGCCCTCTGGGGTAGAGAATTCCAAAGATTCACAACCCTGTGAGTGAAGAAATTCCTCCTCATCTCAGTCGTAAATGGCCGACCCCTAGTTCTAGACTCTCCAGCCAGGGAAGCAATCTCTCAGCATCTACCCTGTCAAACCCCCTCAGAATCTTGTATGTTTCAATGAGATCACCTTTCATTCTTCTACACTCCAGGGAGTATAGGCCTATTTTACGCAATATTGCTAAAAGACACAATCACTGCAGTAGAAAGAAAGGATTTCAGTAGGGGAGATTGGGCAGTGTGGGTAGAGTTGAGGAACAGCAAAGGATGAAGTCTCTGGTTGGAGTGGAGTACAGACCTCCTGATAATAGTGATATAGTGGGGGATGTATAAATATGGAGATCAGGCAAATGTGTAACGAAAACAATGTAGTGATAATGGGAGATTTTAGTTTTCACATAGACTGGGAGAAGCAGAACAGCTCAAGTAGTAAAGACAATTAATTTCTATAATGTAATCAGGAAAATTTTCTAGAACAGTATGTTTTAGAACCAAGAAGGGAACAGGTCATACATGATTTAGTGATGAGTAATGAACTGGAATTAGTTAACAATCTGTTGGTAAAGGAGCATCTTGGTAAAGGAGTAATATGATTGAATTTGATATTAGATTTGAGAGGGAGAAGGAACAGTCACAATCTTTAGCAGTGCCCTCACAGCCTCCAAAACCCAGAGGTCCTAGGCCAAGAGCATCTCCGCAGTCAGGGCAGGGATCTGAGCAACCGGCCACTACCTCTACTGAAGCCACTGGATGCACCAAGTGGAAGCGGTAAAAAGAGAAAGGCTAAGCAATTGTAATTCACCAAGGGTATGCACAAGGGTCTTTGATGAGCTGTCATGTTGTTAATTTATATATTTTTTTGTTATGGTACATTAAATTTAATCATTATCACCACCACTGCCATATCTTGGCCATTATTAAGTCCCTTTTGTGAATTCACCCTTTCATGTGCTTCATCATGAATGCGAAGACATGATGCCACCCATTGGGTGTGTGGGCAATGGATGTATGTGTGGTTGAAGAACAGTTTGTGCAAGCGGAGTGGAGGTGTTAGGTGGTGATGGTTGTTCCAAGTGGTCTTCAATTTGCACATCTCATTATGGGATGTACTGTGGAATAGATCTATTGCGCCGCCCCCACCCCCCAACCTGATCTTGTCAGTTTGAGGGGCTCCAAAAAGTAGGTAAATTTGTCTGAACACAAGAATTCTCAGTCTCAACAAAGAAATCTCAGTCTAAACACAAAGAACTCCCAGCCAAACATTTGTCCAAGAGAACTGAGTGCCCTGCTGCAATACCTCACCTTTTATTGAGATGCGTCAATCACTGGTTTAAAGGGCCAAATGAGCTTCGGCTGCAACTTTCAATGGTGTGTTCCAGAAGCCACGGGTGGCAGATTTAGTAGAAGTTAGATCAGTTTCTGTTGCAGAATCCACAAAATGTTAAGTGGCTACAGTGTTTCAATTACCTGAATTGGTGCTTTACGTGTAGGCCCACCGGCTTTACGTGTGGATGGGACTTCCAGGTTTTTGTTGTGCGCGCACATCTTAATGCGTCTGGATTAAACCTGTAAGTGGGCGGGTTGGAGCCGGGATCCGGTCCTGCTCCAAAAAGCTGCTACTTTAAGCTCCCACCCACCCACCCATTCTTGGGAGTTAAAATTACCCCCCTTATTCCTGCTGTCCCTTAACCATACATAGAAATGGAAACTTACTCAGAAAATTCTATGAATTAAAATCCTGTCAATCAATTTCTTTGCCCAGGGAAGTTTAGGGTCCAGACAAACTTTCCCACCGACTTTAAGAGACTCTGAAAAGAATTGTAAAATTATATAAAATTCTCAGTTATCTACCCACAATGTAAATTCAATCTATCTATATAGTAACTTTTTTTGTATCCAACTTGTCTGTCGGGTTTTTTCTGTGGGTGCTGGTTGATTAAGTATCAACCAATCACGTGCCACACAAAATAGATTGCTTGTGCTACCAGCCAAGGAAATGGCAAGTGGGGAAGGAAACTTGCTGCATTTCACATTGTACAATTATGGCAACAGTCCAGAGATCCCCAGTTTCAATACCAGACATATAATGCTCACAGTCTTGTTCTAATACATTGTAACACATTGGATCCACTTGTATGCTGAAGGAATGCAATTTCTGGTGTCAAACCTACTCTGGCAGTTTCCTCTAATGTTTTAGCTTCCAGATCAATTACTATTGTTTTTAAAGTATGGGTATAATGTTATTTACATCAGGATAATCCTCATTAGGACTTGTTGGAGGAGAAATCCTGTGGTGGTGTTGTGTCTCTGGAATACTCACATGGAGGAGGGTTAATTTCAGTGAGTTGAAAAGGGAACTGGCCCAGGTGGATTGGAATCAAAGGTTGGCAGGTAAAACAGTAAATGAGCAATAAGATGTCTTCAAGAGGAGATAGTTCGGGTGAGACTAGACAGATTCCAACGAGGGGGAAAGATAGGGCATCCAAAGCGAGAGCTCCCTGGATGACTAAAGATATAGAGATTAAAAGAAACAGAAAAAGGAGTCTTATGATAAATGTCAGGTTCATAATTCAGTAGAGAACCAAACTGAATACAGAAAGTACAGGGTAGAACTGAAAAAGGAAATAAGAGGGGCAAAGATAATGTATGAGAATAGATAGGTGGGTAACATAAAAGGCAACCCAAAAGTCTTTTATAAACATATAAATAATAAAATGGTAGTCAAAGGAAGGGTGGGGCTGATTAAGGGCAAAAAAGGAAATCTTCTTGTGGAGGCAGAGGGCATGGCTGAGGTACTAAATGAATACTTTGCATTTGTCTTGAATAAAGAAGAGGTTGCTGTCAGAAAAGGAAGAGGAAATAGAGAAATTGGATAGGATAAAAATAGATAAAAAGGCGCTACTTAAAAAGTAGGCATCGCGCAAAATAGAAAAGTCACCCGGTCCGGATGAGATGCATCCGAGGTTGCTGAGGGAAGTAGGGGTGGAAATTGCGGAGGCTCTGGCCACAATCTTCCAATCCTCCTTAGATATGGGAGTGGTGCCAGAAGATTGGAGGATTGCAAATGTTACACCCCTGTTCAAAAAAGGGGAGAGGGATAAACCTGGGAACTACAGGTCAGTCAGCATACGTCGGTGGTGGGGAAACTTTTAGAGACAATAATCCGGGACAAAATTAATTGGCACTTGGAAAAATATGGGTTAATAAATAAAAGTTAGTACGGATTTGTTAAAGACAAATTGTGTTTGACTAACTTGATTGAGTTCTTTAATGAAGTAACGGAGAGGGTTGATGAGGGTAATGTGATTGATGTTGTGTATATGGACTTTCAAAAGCCATTTGATAAAGTAACACATAATAGACTTGTTAGCAAAATTGAAACCCATGGGATTAAAGGGACAGTGGCTGCATGGATACAAACTTGGCTAAGGGACATAAAGCAGAGAGTAGTGGTAAATGGTTGTTTTTCAGACTGGAGGGAAGTGCGCAGTGGTGTCCCCCAGGGGTCGGTGTTGGGACCACTGCTATTTTTGATATATTAAATAAAATAAATTAAATAAAAATCTGGAGTTAAAATACTAGTATCAGTAATGATGGCCATGAAACTACCGGATTGTCGTAAAAACTCATCTGGTTCACCAATGTCCTTTAGGGAAGGAAACCTGCCGTCCTTACCCGGTCTGGCCTAAATGTAACTCCAGACCCACAGCAATGTGGTTGATTCTTAATTGCCCTCTGAAATGGCCGAGCAAGCCACTCAGTTGTAAAATCTCGCTACAAAAAGTCATAATAAGAATAAAACCGGACAGACCACCCGGCATCGGACCACGAGGCACCGGACACGACAACGGCAAAACACCAAGCCCAGTCGACCCTGCAAGGTCCTCCTTACTAACATCTGGGGACTTGTGCCAAAATTGGGAGAGCTGTCCCACAGACTAGTCAAGCAACAGCCTGACATAGCCATACTCACAGAATCGTACCTTTCAGCCAACGTCCCAGACTCTTCCATCACCATCCCTGGGTATGTCCTGTCCCACCGGCAGGACAGACCCAACAGAGGCGGCGGTACAGTGATATACAGTCAGGAGGGAGTGGCCCTGGGAGTCCTCAACATTGACTCTGGACCCCATGAAATCTCATGGCATCAGGTCAAACATGGGCAAGGCAACCTCCTGCTGATTACCACCTACCGTCCTCCCTCAGCTGATGAATCAGTCCTCCTCTATGTTGAGCACCACTTGGAGGAAGCACTGAGGGTAGCAAGGACACAAAATGTACTCTGGGTGGGGGACTTCAATGTCCATCACCAAGAGTGGCTCGGTAGCACCACTACTGACCGAGCTGGCCGAGTCCTGAAGGAAATAACTGCCAGACTGGGCCTGCGGCAGGTGGTGAGTGAACCAACACGAGGGAAAAACTTACTTGACCTCGTCCTCACCAAACTACCTGTCGCAAATGCATCTGTCCATGACAGTATTGGTAGGAGTGACCACCGCACAGTCCTCGTGGAGATGAAGTCCCGTCTTTGCACTGAGGACACCATCCAATGTGTTGTGTGGCACTACCACCGTGCTAAATGGGATAGATTCAGAACAGATCTAGCAGCTCAAAACTGGGCATCCATGAGGCGCTGTGGGCCATCAGCAGCAGCAGAATTGTATTCCAGCACAATCTGTAACCTCATGGCCCGGCATATTCCTCACTCTACCATTACCAACAAGCCAGGGGATCAACCCTGGTTCAATGAGGAGTGTAGAAGAGCATGCCAGGAGCAGCACCAGGCGTACCTAAAAATGAGGTGCCAACCTGGTGAAGCTACAACTCAGGACTACATGCATGCTAAACAGCGGAAGCAACATGCTATAGACAGAGCTAAGCCATTCCACAACCAACGGATCAGATCAAAGCTCTGCAGTCCTGCCACATCCAGTCGTGAATGGTGGTGGACAATTAAACAACTAATGGGAAGAGGAGGCTCTGCAAACATCCCCATCCTCAATTGGCGGAGTCCAGCACGTGAGTGCAAAAGACAAGGCTGAAGCATTTGCAACCATCTTCAGCCAGAAGTGTCGAGTGGATGATCCATCTCGGCCTCCTCCCAATATCCCCACCATCACGGAAGCCAGTCTTCAGCCAATTCGATTCACTCCACGTGATATCAAGAAACGGCTGAGTGCACTAGATACAGCAAAGGCTATGGGCCCCGACAACATCCCAGCTGTAGTGCTGAAGACTTGTGCTCCAGAACTAGCTGCACCTCTAGCCAAGCTGTTCCAGTACAGCTACAACACTGGCATCTACCCGACAATGTGGAAAATTGCCCAGGTATGTCCTGTCCACAAAAAGCAGGACAAATCCAATCCGGCCAATTACTGCCTCATCAGTCTACTCTCAATCATCAGCAAAGTGATGGAAGGTGTCGTCGACAGTGCTATCAAGCGGCACTTACTCACCAATAACCTGCTGACCGATGCTCAGTTTGGGTTCCGCCAGGACCACTCGGCTCCAGACCTCATTACAGCCTTGGTCCAAACATGGACAAAAGAGCTGAATTCCAGAGGTGAGGTGAGAATGACTGCCCTTGACATCAAGGCAGCATTTGACCGAATGTGGCACCAAGGAGCCCTTGTAAAATTGAAGTCAATGGGAATCAGGGGGAAAACTCTCCAGTGGCTGGAGTCATACCTAGCACAAAGGAAGATGGTAGTGGTTGTTGGAGGCCAATCATCTCAGCCCCAGGACATTGCTGCAGGAGTTCCTCAGGGTAGTGTCCTATGCCCAACCATCTTCAGCTGCTTCATCAATGACCTTCCCTCCATCATAAGGTCAGAAATGGGGATGTTCGCTGATGACTGCACAGTGTTCAGTTCCATTCGCAACCCCTCAAATAATGAAGCAGTCCGTGCCCGCATGCAGCAAGACCTGGACAACATCCAGGCTTGGGCTCATAAGTGGCAAGTAACATTCGCGCCAGATAAGTGCCAGGCAATGACCATCTCCAACAAGGGAGAATCTAACCAACTCCCCTGGACATTCAAAAGCATTACCATCGCCGAATCCCCCACCATCAACATCCTGGGGGTCACCATTGACCAGAAACTTAACTGGACCAGTCATATAAATACTGTGGCTACGAGAACAGGTCAGAGGCTGGGTATTCTACGGCGAGTGACTCACCTCCTGACTCCCCAAAGCCTTTCCACCATCTACAAGGCACAAGTCAGGAGTGTGATGGAATACTCTCCACTTGCTTGGATGAGTGCAGCTCCAACAGCACTCAAAAAGCTCGACACCATCCAAGATAAAGCAGCCCGCTTGATTGGCACCTCATCCACCACCCTAAACATTCACTCCCTTCACCACCGGCGCACTGTGGCTGCAGTGTGTACCATCCACAGGATGCACTGCAGCAACTCGCCAAGGCTTCTTCGACAGCACCACCCAAACCCGCGACCTCTACCACCTAGAAGGACAAGAGCAGCAGGCACATGGGAACAACACCACCTGCATGTTCCCCTCCAAGTCACACACCATCCTGACTTGGAAATATATCGCCGTTCCTTCATTGTCGCTGGGTCAAAATCCTGGAACTCCCTTCCTAACAGCACTGTGGGAGAACCGTCACCACACGGACTGCAGCGGTTCAAGAAGGCGGCTCACCACCACCTTCTCAAGGGCAATTAGGGATGGGCAATAAATGCTGGCCTCGCCAGCGATGCCCACATCCCGTGAACGAATAAAAAAAAAATAATGATCTGGATTGAGTACACAGGACATAATTTCAAAGTTTGCAGATGACATGAAATTCGCAATGTCGAAAACAGTGAGGAGGATAGTGACAGACTTCAGGAGGACACAGACAGACTGGTGAAGTGTGGCAGATACGTGGCAGATGAAATTTTAATGTGTGAAGTGATTCATTTTGGAGGAAGGATGAAGAGAGACAATATATACTTAATAGTGCAATTTTAAAGGGGGTGCAGGAACAGACAGTGGTGTACGTATACAAGTCTTTCAAGGTGGCTGGAGAAGTTGGAAAGGCTGTCAAAAAACATATGGGATCTTGAGCTTTATAAATAGAGGCATAGAGTACAAAAGCAAGGAAGTTATGCTGAACCTTTATAAAACACTGGTTAGGCCCCAGTTGGAGTATTGTGGCCAATTCTGGGTTCCACATTTTAGGAATGATGTCAAGGCCTTAGAGAGAGTGCAAAGGAGATTTACTAGAATGGTACCAGGGATGAAAGTTACATGGAGAGACTAGAGAAACTGAGATTGTTCTCCTTAGAGCAGAGGAGATTAAGAGGAGATTTGATAGAGATGTTCAAAATCATGAAGGATTTCGATAGAGTAAATAAAGTTAAATTTTTTCCAGTGGCAGAAGGGCCAGTAACCAGAGGATAGAGATTTAAGGTGATTGGCAAAAGAGCCACAGACGATATGAGGAAATAAAATTTATGCAGCGAGTTATTATG
Source organism: Heptranchias perlo (assembly GCF_035084215.1). NCBI lineage: Eukaryota > Metazoa > Chordata > Chondrichthyes > Hexanchiformes > Hexanchidae > Heptranchias > Heptranchias perlo. Next base: position 161,560,753 of record NC_090325.1, read on the forward strand.
ATCTGGAATGCACTTCCTGAAAGAATGGTGGAAGCAGATTCAATAATAACTTTCAAAAGGGAATTGGGTAAATAGCTGAAGGGGAAAAATTTGCAGGGCTGTGGGGAAAGAACAGGAGCGTGGGACTAATTGGATAGCTCTTTCAAAGAGCCAGCACAGACAAGGTAGGCCGAATGACCTCCTTCTGTGCTGTATCATTCTATGATTCTAAGTGCAACAGAACAGAACATCCACCTACCACAAAACTTTCTCCGATCTTTCCTTCTTCTGCTCAGTGCTTTCGCTTTCTCTTCTCGCAACATTTCTTCAACAAGGTCTCCCTCCTCAACAGGTTCTCTATTTCCTCCCACATAATAAGGTTTGTCTCCATCTTTCTTCTCCCTCTTTGTCCCCGCTCAACAGGTCTCTATCTCTCCTTCTCACCCCTGCCCCTGAATAAGAACTTTATGTTCTCAACACCCAAACCAGGGGGGCGGATAGAAAGGAAGGGGAGAAAGACCATAGCTAGGGTGGGAAGAGAGGAGAATGAGAGAGAGACTTGCACATGGTGTTTGTGTGCAAGTCTCTCTCTCACTCTCCTGTCTTCCCACCCTTACTATGGTCTCTCTCCCTTTCCTTTCTACCCGCCCCTCCCCCACCAATCCACACCTCCGAGGAGGGTGGCTCTCACTTTTCATTCCTGACTCAATAATGTCTATCTCTTTGCTTCGCTCTCTTCTTGTTGCATGGGCCTCTGACACATTAAAAAAAAGCTGGGAGTTTCGGTACCCCCGCACCTAAATGGTGAGGCCCAGGCTCTCCAGGTATTGGGCCTTGGGCTTCATTTCAATTTTCTCAGGGAAGTGTGAAGAGCCCACCGGTCAAGAGGACACCAAGTTTGGACCGCTGCTAGAATCTCAGCAGCCCTCAGGTAAGTGTTGTCGGGGATCGGGGCCTGGTTCAGGGATTGGGGAAAGGACCCTGAGTCAGGGAACGGGCCCATGAATTGGGCTGGTAGTTGCGTCTGGGGTTGTGTCCGGTGGTCTCGCATTGTGCGTTGGCAATGGAGGCCGGGAGGTTTAGGATCTGGGATCAGGAGTGGAGGCCGGGAGGGCCAATCGGGGATCAGGAAAGGACACCACGTGGGTCAGGAGAAGAAGTCATGATGAACCTTTATAAAACTCAGGTTCAACCACGACTGGAGTATTGTGTCCAGTTCTGGGCACAGCACTTTAGTAAAGGTGTGAAGGCCTTAGAGAGGGTGCAGAAAAGATTTACTAGACTGATTCCAGGGATAAGGGACTTTAGTTATGTGGATAGGCTGGAGAAGCTGGGGTTGTTCTCCTTGGAACAGAAAAGATTGAGAGGTAATTTGATAGAGGTATTTAAAATCATGAAGGTTCTGGATGGATTAGATAGAGAGAAACTGTTCCCATTGGCGGAAGGGTCAAGAACCAGAGGACATAGATTTAAGGTGATTTGGCAAAAGAACCAAAGGTGACATGAGGAAAAACTTTCTTACACATCGAGTGGTTAGGATCTGGAATGCACTGCCCGAGGGGGTGGTGGAGGCCTTCAAAAGGGAACTGGATAAGTACTTGAAAGGAAAAAAATTGCAGGGCTACGGAGATAGGGCGGGGGAGTGGGACTAATTGGATTGGTCTTGCATAGAGCAGGCACGGATTCGATGGGCCGAATGGCCTCCTTCCATGCTGTAACCTTTCTATGATTCTATGATTCTGGAAAGCCGGGGAGTGGAAGATTGGGGGTTGGGAGTAGCAACGATCAGGAAGGGAATTCGGGAGGAGTAAGAACACTTACATTCAGGTGATGGCACTGGCTGCCTCAGGGCAAACCAATCTTGAAGAGGGGATCAAAAGTAGACATTAAACCCCTAATTTGCATATGCAAAGGGTCTAAAACCTCTTGTTTGTTCTTGCCAAATATGATGGGTGGTGAACTTCTGGCTGGAAATGTGCACACTATATTGTGACCTTAGTAGTCTGAGTAGCACCTGAAATAATGGCGCTGCACAGACCCATTTCTAGGCCAAGCTCTTATGTCTGAGCATATTGGGACTGTAATCTGTTGTTCTCAGACTTTTCGAGCCAGGCCTCACTAAAGAAACCAATGAGCAACAAACATTCCCCCTACCAAAGCTCCCACCCCCGACACTGAGAGATAATTCTGGAGCTTAACCTGGCACAGCTCAAGATCCTCCTCCCAACTCAGCAATTAAATGGAACCTGGCCCAATCCCACCCAACCTACTCAACACCAAAAGTGGATCTGGCATTGTTCCCCCCCCCCCCACTCCAGTGAGCAATAAAATGAGACCTGGCATAGCTCAACCACCCCTGCCCACCGAGAGCAGCAAAATGACAACTAAAATTACATATACACGCACCCGTGCAGGCACACACACTTTACAGCACCAAAATGGGACTGTACTAAGTTCAAACTCCAAGCTCCCTGCTGAGAAGTAAAGAGGAACCTGGCATAGTGAGCCCCCCACCCCAAACTAAGCAATTAAGTAGGATGAATAAATGATAGTTAAAGATACAATATGATTGTCTGAATCATTTCTTATGCCACACACAGTACAAAGAGACTGAGGATGATGACAGTAACTTTGATGTTCATTGTGCTTTAGTTGTATAATGTTCTTTACTCTCTCACTGTTGTGCTGCTGCAGTATGCTTCTCACTCCACACTGCTCAGTTATTTATCACCAGAATTTGTTGGCTTGAATACAGGAAATTGTGCAATCTTAAAGGAATGATAACAAATACAGAATTCATTATTGACTGATCAAATAAAAATTCTTGTGTACCAGTCAAACAATCTGTAAAATAAACCCCTTCCTGGAGCTCACTCAAGCCATACATACCTCTATTCCTGCTCAAACCAGAGTGGGAGCCTCACATCCGGTCTGTTACCAAGACTGTTTACTTCCAATTTCACAACAATGTCAGCCTGCACCTCTACCTCACCCCGAGGCCAGCAAAATCTTTGTCCGTGCCTTTGTCACGTCTGGAGTCAAGGGCCTAGAAATTGAATCGTGCCCTAAACGGGGCGTAATCTTGGTGAAGCGCATGCTGTGCGCATCTAGTGAGGCCTCATTTGTTTATTACTGGTAAGCTGCGGGCGGCAGCCGTGGCTCCAGAGGCAGTTTGCCAGTTTCACGAGGGGGGAGCAGCAAAATTGGATGGCTCAGACGCCAGCTGACATCTTCAGGAGAGCCTGAGGGAGCCAACTGTGGCCGGGGTAGATGGGGAGGATGATGAGCGGTGGCCAGCTGCGGCCCACGGGTTTGATCTGCAATCCTGTCCCTCCGGGCTCCACAATGAGGTTAATAAAAAAAGTTAAAACATATTTTGGGTGGAAGCCTCCACCAGTCCCTTTAAGAACTGCTGGTTTGGCTGCTAAGCATCTGAAGAAACTAACCACAGCATGGGCATGGCGCATGACAGAGGAGGCCTAACCAATATAATGGATGGTGTACTTCCGGCGCGGAATGAGCACACACATGCTGCCCGCCATATTGGACCCACAAGTGCTGTTTCACACTTGTAAAACGAGTACAGCGCGATCCAATTTCTACACCAATTTCTCCAAGTATCTCCTTGCTGGCCTCCCAACATTGAACCTTCATAAACTCCAAATTATTAAAACTCCACGGCTCGCATTTTTCCCTGCTTGCCCTTTTATGCCTGTCCTTACTGTACTTCATTCCTGCTCCTCCTGGCCTCACAAGGGCAGCCAAATAAAGTTAAAAAAATTTACCTGTTTGGACCTCTTCAGGCCTCAACTCTTCTTCCCGCTAGATTGCCGTGCTGCCCAATACCTAATCATACGATAACCTAACGATATATCCCCCTGGATATTATGAGGGTTAAATTGGGCCGTGTAGCGCCCATTATTTAGGCACTGCGCAGCTGCCTAAGCTTCGAAAATGCAGTCCAAGGTGCGGGTTATCTTGGTGAAGGAGTTTGCGCACGCACCTAACGACTGCCGATAGCATGCAGAGTAGAGAGACCATGGCGCGAATCAGTGTGAAATGTTGATTTGAAGCCCTCGCTGCCATTTTGGAACTCAAAAGGGAAACCAAAGTCCTTACCTCACTCAGCAGAACATGATGATAAAAGGGATCATGCACTACTTACAGGTTAGTTGCTGGATTATTTCTTCTGGCTGTTGGCCAACTTGCAGGTGTTTTTGGAGGATTTCTAGAGTTTTCCAAACTTTTGTTAATCTACAGGGAGTGGTCTGGCTGCTCCTGCATTCCTGTTTGTGCCTCTTATAATATACTGCACAAAGAAGTTGACTCCAAATGGCCTGGTGAGCTTCCTCTCAGCATAGAACATGACTGGGAGAATGAAGGGAGACAGCGTAGAGCAGGATAAGCTGCCAGAAGAGGGAGGAGGAGGGGGAGCAGGCACTCAGCAGGAGGCCATATCCGCGGAGGGTCTTCAGGGAGCAATTCTCTTACCTCAACTTCACTGAAGAGAAGTGCATGAGGCGCCTTCGCTTCACCCAGGAGGTTGTCACTGAGATATGTCAGCTGCTGCAGCTACAAAGCAGGGCAAAGACAGCACTGCCTGTGGCTGCCAAGGTCACCGTTGTGCTAAATTTTTATGCCACCGCTCATTTCAGGCTGCAATAGGAAACATAAGTAAACGTCTCACAGTTTGCAGTGCAGTGCTCTATAATGGAGGTCACTGAGGCTCTCTAAACCATGCAAAACACATATATCCCATTCCCACTTGCCAAAGACAAGCAGGAGGAGTGAACACAAGGTTTTGTACGCATTTCAGGTTTCCCATTGGTGCAGGGTGCCATTGACAGCACGCATGTTGCCTTGCATGCTCATGTCAACTCTGCAATAGAGCCAATAGCATGCAGAGTAGAGAGACCATGTGTGAAATGCTGATATGAAGCCCTTGCTGCCATTTTGGAACTCAGGATTGCAGATCAAACCCGTGGGCCGCAGCTGGCCACCGCTCATCATCCTCCCCATCTCCCCCGGCCACACTCAGCAGAACATGATGATAAAGGGATCATGCAGTACTTTCAGGTTAGTAGATGAGACGCTGGGCACAAGTGCACAGGAGCCAGGGCAGAGAGATGGACACCACAGGTGCCAGCTCGTCAGAGGGCAAGGTTGCACACTAGTTCTGCTGCATAGGACTCAGATGATGGCTTCGATGGATCAAGCTGCAGAGAAGACTCATGGACGTATACAACAAAATGCTCGGTGCACTGGGAAGCCTGCCGGTGAGCTTGTGCACAATGTCAAGGAGCATGGAGGAGCCCACCTCCAACCTGGCTTTGCACAGAACTTTCCAACGTGGAAAGGGTGATCACTTCCATCAGCACACCTGTGGAACCCACCATGATGCAGGGTTAGGTTGTGGTGAGGGGAGAGGACAGAGTAAGAAATGCATACTTACACCATCTGCAACTTGTGAGTCAGAAGTGATTATGGGATGAGGGAGAAGGGAGAAGTGGGAAGAGAGAAGGAGTATTAGGTATGCAGAAACCCTGCAGTGGCCACGGCCCAGCCTATTTAGTCTTTCCTGGTAAATATATCCTTTCAGTTCTGGTTTCATCCTGTGAATCTTTTTTTCACCCTCCCCAATGCATTGATATTCTTTTTATAATATGGAGACCAGAACTGTGCACAATACTTCAAGTACTCTAACCAAGGTTCTATACAATTTTAACATAACGGCTCTGCTTTTCAATTCTATCCCTCTAGAAATGAACCCCAGTGTTTGGTTTGCCTTTTCTATGACCTTATTAACCTGCGTCTCGCTACTGTTAGTGATTTGTGTATCTGTACCCCGCAATCCCTTTGTTCCTCTACTCCATTTAGACTCTAATAAACAAGTAATATGTGGCCTCCTTAATCTTCTAACCAAAATGCACTACCTCACACTTATCTATATTGAAATTCATTTGCCAATTACATGCCCATTCTGCAAGTTTATTAATGTCTTCTTGCAAGGGTAGCGCTGGCTGTACGCAGCAATCATTAAAATCAGCAGGCAGCACAAATTTAACATGCTGCCTGCAGTGCAATGAACGATCGCGGGTTAATCCGATCTCCTCGTCCATTTTGGGGGTTATTCAATTTAAACCCCCTATGTCTTTCACATGTGTTCTCATTTGTGTTTCTCCAATCTTTCGCAAGGCAGACTGACACTTTAAGGAGACAGGCTAAATTCAAATCCACAACCTAATTTATTTTACTATTGTTAAGTGAACAAACAGCAAAACATTGGTAGTATCTCTCGCCACATGATGACTTGATTCTGATCACTCACACACTGTAAATAAAATAATAAATATAGCACACTATCGTTATTAGAGGACTCATTTCACTTTTTTTGATTAGCCTAATCATTGAATCTGACTGACTCTCCCTAGAACTAGTTGGCTGTAACTTAAAACGAGGAATCTGATTATTTCTTTTTTCACTAACTGGATCTTACAATAAATTGAATTGCACGTGCTCCTCATTTTATTTTTATTCCTTCTGATCACAGGAAGTGGGGGGAGGCGGTGTCTGCCACTCTATCTTCTTCTCCATTCAGTGATTCGCCAGTAGGCCTATCAATAACACCCCAAGAGTATATTCTCAGCAGATACCTCTATTCGCCCCAAAAATGATTGTTGATGTCAGAGGGGTGAGGATGAGGCAAGCAATTCCTACACTAGGAATTTCCTCCTCCCTGACTTGGATTACATCAAGCTGCCTCTACACCAGGCTCAACCAGGTATATCGGCATGGCTCGGCATAAGTGGGGTCCAGGACTGGGTCGTGGTCTGGAACTCTATCAAAAATGCCAAGGTGTGTTGTATGATCTGCCCCCTTATAAAGAGAGCTCTTGGGTTTGCTCTCTATGTTTCCTTGACCAGTGGCACCAGCTGAAAAACTACAGACTATCCTGTAATCTGGTACCCACCTGCCCTCTTCTGACAGGCACCCACCAGCAGTATGCAAATTAGTTGACCTCCCACTGACCTACTTTGTTGTGGTCAACAGCTGAGGTCACCGGCAGGCCCCCTCAGGAACTTAAGGCAGCGAAATATTCCCATGCACTTTCATAGGTCTTGAAATGATGCCAAGGGATTCATTGTACCTCAGATTCCAGTCTACATTGCCATTACAGTAATACTCTCTGGGCGCAATAGGGCTGGCAATAGGACTTTAAACTTGTAAGATGGGGGGAGGGATCTGGGGAAGCTAACATAACTATGAAGAAAAAAGAACTAGACAATGATAGTAAAAGTCACACAAAGTTAAGGAATGAGGGGAATATAAATGGTCAGAAAACAAATACAGTTATAGAACATAAGTACAAAATGACTGTTAAAAACAAAGGGAGGGGAATAATTACTAAAAACACATTTGCCTGTATAGCAATGTGCACAGAATCGAAAACAAAATGGGGGAACTGGAGGCAATATTTAACAGCGATGAGCCAGATGAGATAGGGATAACTGAAACATGGCTACATAAGGAACAGGACTGGCAGTTAAATATTGCAGGATATATTATGTATTTAGAAAGGATAGGGAAGGAAGAAGTGGGGTGGGGTAGCTGTACTAATCAGAGACTCTGTGATGACAATAATAAAAAGGGACATAAGTAACATTAAGATAGAAACAGAATCCATGTGGATTGAGACAAAGGATAAGAAGGGATCGATCACGCTAATAGGTATATCCTACAGACCACCTAATGGTGGAAGGGAAGTGGAGGATAAAATATGTAGGCAAATCTATGAAATGAGTAAAGAACACTGAATAATAATCATGGGAGATTTCAACTACCTCCAAATAAACTGGCAAGAAGAGGTAGGGAAAGGAGAAAAGGGAATAGAGTTTTACAGTGTGTACGTGACTCCTTTCTTACACAGCATGTGAGGAGCCCAACACGAGGGGAATCACTGCTGGATCTAGTAATGGGAAATGAACCAGAACAGGTGAGAGAAGTAAGCGTAGGGGAACATTTAGGCAATAGCTACCATAACATAATAAGGTTTAAAATAATGATTGAGAAAGACATAAGTAAGACAAAGGCCAAAGTAATAGATTGGAAAAAAGTTAATTTTGAGGGGAAGAGAATGGAACTGGGGCAGGTAAAGTGGAAAAATAATTGACAGACAAAGAGATAGAACAGCAGTGGATAATATTTAAAACAATGATCAACAGAGTTCAGGAAAAATACATTCCTCTAAAAAGCAAGAACAAACTAGCCAATAATGAAACAGCGTGGATGAATAAAGAGATAAGAGTAAAACTGAAACTAAAGAAAAAAGCATACTTTAAGTGCATTGCTAATAAAGGAGAGGATGACAAAAGGGAATACGAAGAGGTTGGGAAAGAAATCAAAAAAACAATTAGGAAACCAAAGAGGAACTACGAGATTAAATTATCAAGGAATATAAAAAGAAATAGTAAAGTATTCTACGGACACATAGGCCCCGATATTAGAATGGAGGTGGGATGTCAGCCGGGGGGGGATGGTGAAGTGGCATGTGGGTAACCCGACCAATAAAAAATGTCTATTTCCCATGCGATGGCAATTCAATTGGTGCCACTTAACGTGGCTTCCGGATTTGCCGTCGGAAAGCTGCTCAGCGGGCGGACTGCACACCCACATCACAGGCTGTCAGCTGGAGGAGCTCTATTTAAAGGGCCATTGCTCCAAAGGCTTTTGCTGGAACAAAGACCCACAGACCACAATGGAGCAGCACAGGGGCAAGGCTGCTCCAAGGTTCAACGATGCCTCACTCCAGGTGCTACTGTGCGGGATGAGGAGGAGGAGGGAAGTGTTTTACCCGGCGGACGGGAGGAAATGCCTTGCCTCTGCCACCAAGAAGGCCTGGCTTGAGGTGGAAGAGGAGGTCACCAGCAGCAGCATCATCTCCTGCAACTGGACCCAGTGCATGAAGCGTTTCAATGACCTAACTAGGTCAGAAAAAGTGAGTACACTTACTGATTCTCCTACATTCCATGTTGTACATCATCACCCTCCCCCCCAACTCATTCTGCACTGCCAAGACTAATCTATCACATTCCTCCCCACACCCACTTCTGCTCATCCTCAGCTTAGCTGCACTTCCTCAGCGCTTCCTCACATCCCCATTACTCACCCCACCACTACCACTCACCCCAATCCTCATCCAATGTGATGGCTCTGTCTCATACTCGCCCTCTGATGCACCTCTTTCACAGTCAGCCTCACCCAAACCAATGCATTTATCAGTTGGTCACTTCACCATCACTCACTCACATGTCTGTTGTTTGTCCCCTTCTAGGAGAAGAGAGCGCAAAATGCACGGGAGAGGGTGAGGACTGGCAGGGGGGGGGGGGGGGGCATAACAAGTAGTGGTCCTCACAAATGTGGAGCAGGAGGCACTGGAGCTCAGCTGCACCCTCGAGTGCCTATCCCCCGTCAGGGACGGTGAGTCTGGCACCCCACAACTTTAACATTCATCACACACAACATGAATTGATGTTAACGTGCCTTGCCATCTTCAACACCTCAGCATGCTCATCGCAACATGACACATCTGTGATGATGCTTAATATTGCCTCCTGTTCTCTTACAGGGCCTTCAGCGACCGCAGTAATGGCAGTGGGCGATTCCTCAGAGGACTCACTGGTCTCTGAGGGTGCACCGTCACATCTTAGCGAGCCATCCACCAGCGCAGATACTCACGCCTTGGTGGGTCCTAGTACCCAGTTAGTTGGGTTGGCACCTAGTGAGTCACCACACACAAATGAACATGAGCAGACACTAGTGGCAGGGGCAGCTGCGGGGAGTCCGCATCGATGGGAGCGCACCTCTTTTGGCTCTGTTCAGCTGGATGCAGATGCTGAACCCTGGGGGCCATCCTTCAAAAGGAGAATGATTGAGGGACAGCAGCACATTTGCGAGGTGCTGGAACAGCTGCCACGTGCACTCTCCACAATAACGCAGAGGATGGAGGAGTCGAACTCCTGCATGAGTGGAATGGTGGCCCAGGTACGGGAGGGAATCTCTGAGATAGTGTCGTAGGGATGCGAGCAACTCTCTGAGATAGTGTCGCAGGTAACTGCGGGAATGTCTGAGATAGTGTCACAGGTAAGTGCGGGAATGTTTGCGATAGAGAGAAGGCTAGCCTCCATTGAGCTTCAAGCACGGCTCACAAATGAGTCCATTCAGGCCCTGACAACGGCCGTTCGGACTCAGGGTGAACAACATTCTGCCGCCTTAAACAGGCTGACAGATACTTTAGAGGTGGCCTTCCAACGCATCACACATGTCCACCACACTGTTCTCCAGCAGGATGGTGGGAGTGATGTGGGCCTGGCCCAGTGGAGGGATGATGGCAAATGGGGACGTGGAAGTGTGGACACCACTCAAAGTGCTCCCACATCTCACCCGTTGCCCCCCTCTCAACCAGTACCCGCAATGCTGCCTCTTTTCCAGGTGGCCAAGTCTGCCCCTCCACAGGTGCAGTTGGAGCCATCTTTGGAGGGGCTCTCACGGGCTCCAAAACCCAGAGGCCGTAGGCTCAAAGCATCTAAGCAGTAAGGGCATGAACATCAGCAACCTGCCACTACCTCTGCTGCAGCAACAAGGGATGCACCACGTAGAAGTAGCCGTAAGAGAAAGGCGAAGGTTTAGTGAGCATGAAGGGTATGCACAAGGGTGTCTGACATACTGGGCTCGAATTTAGCAGGCCTGCGGGTGGTCCTCCGGGAGCGTGGAAAACACGGACGGCTAATCGTGTGCGTCCCCCACGCGATCGCGGGATAATTGACCTGATTAAGCCCTGCTTCCGGGTTCTCCGCTCCCCAGCTGCGTGCCGGCCGGCTGCGCATGCGCAGTGCCGTCGACGCGATGTAGGAGCTCCAGTTAAAGGAGCAGTCTCCCAAAGCCCCTCCTGCTACAAGCAAGCGGTTTGAGACGATGGCTCAGCAAAGGGGAAAGGCTGCGCCCCGTTTTTCAGACCTGGCACTGCAGCTGATGCTGGAGGGCGTGAGGAGGAGGAGGGACACGCTCTTCCCGGAGGATGGACGCAAGTTCCCTGCCGCCGCAACCAGGAAGGCATGGGCAGAGGTGGCGGCGGAGGTGAGCAGCAGGGGCAACACCCCAAGGACTTGGGAGCAGTGCCGCAAGCGCTTCAATGACCTGACTAGGTCTGGCAAGGTGAGTACACCAACGCACCCTCCCACATCGCGTCCCCACCATCACGCCAAACAGATCACAACCCCTCCTGCACAGCCACCACTGCGCTCCATCAGCAATCCTCACAGCCACTCATTCACCATCCTCGCCGTGCACGCAAGTACCCACCGTCCCTGACCCCACCCGAACACTACCACACACCCCAATCCCCATGCAATGGGATGGGCACGTGGCCCACGCATCCTCCCATCCATCCGCGCCACGCTCAACCCAACCACACCGATGCTCGATGCGTCTCACGATGCAATACGCACCCACTCACACATCTGTGTTTTGCCTTCACAGGAGAAGAGAAGCAAGAACAATAGGGAAAGGGCACGCACCGGAGGTGGGCCGCTGCAAGTGGTGGAGCTCACCGACGCCGAGGTGGAGGCGCTCGACCTCGCCCGCACGCGACATTGCCTGTCAGTGGCTGATGGCGAGTGTGTCGCTGCCGAAACGGCCGGTCAGGGAAAGCTGACACTCAACACCCATGATCGCGAGTGACCGTATCATCACCTGCCATCAGGCGCACCGTCAAGTTGGTCCACATGCCTCAAAGTGCCCTCTGTTCTCTTGCAGGTCCGTCTTTGTGTGAAGCGATCGTGGAGGGCGATTCTTCAGAGGACATGGCGGTCTCTGAGGGTGCATCGTCACATCAGAGCCAACCATCCACCAGCGCAGAGACACGCACCTCGGTGGGTCCCCCTCGCCAACTAGTTGGGGTAGCACTTGGTGAGTCACCGCGCACGAGTGAGCATGAGCAGACCCTGGTGGCAGGGGCAGCCGCGGAGGGTCCGCGACGGAGGGAGCACTCATCTCCAGGCTCTGCTCAGCCGGACCCAGATGCTGAACCCAGGGAGCCACCAGTGAAAAGGAGAGTCGTCGAGGGTCACCAGCTAATTGCTGAGGTACTGGGAGAGGTGCCGCGCGCATTGTCCACAATAGCGCAGGCGATGGAGGAGTCCACCTCCTGCATGTGGGCATTGGTGGCGCAGGCACAGGAGGGTACCGGCGACATAGTGTCGCGGGTAGGTGCGGGAGCGTCTGCGGTGGAGGACAGGCTGGCCTCCCTCGAGCGTCACGCACAGCTCCACTTCGAGTCCATGCAGGCCCTGACAACGTCTGTACGGATTCAGGGTGAGCAACATTCCGACGCCATCAACAGGCTGAGGGATACACTAGGAGTGGCCTTGCAAGGCCTCACACATGCCATCCAAACTGCCGTCCAGCAGGGTGGAAGGGGTGATGTGGGCCGAGGCCAAGAGAGGGATGATGGTGACCGGGGACATGGAAGCGGGGACGCTTCTCAAGGCGCCCCCACGTCCCACCTGTCGCCCACCTCTCAACCAGTACCCGCAATGGTGCCTCCTCTCCAGGTGGCCGAGTCTGCCCCTGCACAGGTGCAGGAGGAGCAGTCTGTGGAGGTGCCCTCACGGGCACCGAAACCCAGGGGCCGTCCGCCAAAAGCATCTACCCGGTCAAGGCAAGAAGACAAGCAACCTGCCACTACCTCTGCTGGAGCCACAGGGGTAGCACCACGTAGGGGTACCCGGAAAAGAATTGCAAAGGCCTTATAATCACAAAGGGAATACACCAGGGTGTTTATTAATTTGTACTTTTTTTTTGATATAATGTCACATTCGAGATATTAAATACTCTATTCTCACCACTCCTGCCACCTCTCGTCCATTCTTCCGCGGCTTGTGCAATAGGTGCGTTCCGTGGAGGCCATCATGACGGCGAACACCTGCTGCCGCCCATTGGGCACACTGCTGTGGGTGCAGGAGTACTGGCAACACTCTTCAGTGGAGGGGGCTGGTATGGCCGCTCGCATGTGCAGGTGAGGAGATGCGAGCGCCTCGCAGTCTCTGACTCGAGGAGAACCGTTGACGTATGAGTGCCTCCCTGGCCCGGCGACCATCCCGGTGAGTCGCGGCTCGGCGCATGGGTCGTCCAACATCCTCTGGCGCGTCCTCCTCCTCCGCCTCCTCCTCCTCCGCCTCCTCCTCCTCCTCCTCCTCCTCCTCCTCGCCCTCGCCTTCCTCAATGTGGGTGGCGGGTGTGGATGGGGCCTCCTCCAGCGGCACCCCCCTCTGTTGGGCCATGTTGTGCAGGGCACAGCAGACAACTATGATTCGTCCCACTCTGAATGGTGTGTATTGGAGCGCTCCCCCAGAACGATCAAGGCACCTGAAGCGCATCTTGAGAAGCCCTATGGTCTGCTCAATTGTAGACCTGGTAGCAGTGTGGCTGTCATTGTACCGACGCTCCGGCTCGGTGATGGGGTTCCTCAGAGGTGTCATGAGCCACGTGTGTAGGGGATACCCCTTGTCGCCGAGGAGCCAGCCGTTGCCGGCGTTGGGTGCCTGCAGGATGGGCGGGACGGCGGACTCCCTGAGGACGAAGGCATCGTGGCAGCTGCCGGGGTATCTGGCGCACACGTGTAGGAATCTCTGGCGGTGGTCACAGATGAGCTGGGCGTTCATGGAGTGATACCCCTTCCTGTTGATGAACAGCCCTGGCTCATGCGGAGGTGCCCGTATTGCGATGTGGGTGCAGTCGATTACACCCTGCACCCGTGGGAAGCCGGCCATGGCATGGAATCCAACCGCCCTCTCCATCTGGCTGCGCTCGTCCATGGCGAAGTTGATGTAGTGCGAGGCCCTGCGGAACAACCCATCGGTGACCTGCCTTATGCACTTGTGTGCAGAGGACTGACAGACCCCGGTGATGTCCCCGGTGGCACCCTGGAAGGAACCGGATGCGAAGAAGTTGAGGGCAGTGGTGACTTTGACGGCGACAGGTAGGAAGATGCTGCTTGGTCCATCAGGGAGCAGCTCGTCGTTAAGGAGGCTGCAGATGTCGGCGACTACCTGGCGATTGACTCTGAGCCGACGTATGCACTGCTCCTCGGAGAGGTCCATGAAGCTGAGCCTCGCTCTGTACACCCTGTGCGGAGGGTAGTGCCTCCTGCGACGCATCTCTCTCTGCGGTTGCCCTCCCTCCTGCTGTGCAGGTGGGTGTGCCGCAGCAGCGTGTTGGGGGGCCTCACGTCTCCGAGGCGGACGGCGTGGACTGCGAGGCTGCTGGGGCTGGTCATCCTGTTCGTCCTCCGACGATGTCAACGCACCACCCATCTGGCAGGTGTTGGTCTGAGGGGTTGTGCAGGGTAGGTGGGTGGGTCCTCGGACTGGGGCTGCGGTTTCGTGTCGGTCTGTCCTCTGGCTTGGCGGGGGGTGGTGGAGGGCAGGGGTTGCCCTATGTGACGCAGTGGCCTCCTGCGTGGGTGAGGGCTCTCCCCCGTGGAGCGCACCTTGGCACCTGCCACAGGCTGCTGGCTGCAACACGCCTGGTTGGAAAGGGACTGTTTCCCCCAGTGTGTGAAACTCACTGCCTTGAACCTAAAATCCCACACTCCTCTTTTGACAGCTGCTTCAGCTCATTAACTGACCACAACGAGCAAGGTAAGTACACTCAAGTGGAACCCCGCTGGCTTTAATTGCCTGCGGGATTCCCACCAGCGGGGCTTGCGCGCGCAGCCCCGCACGTCAGCGCGGTACCCGGAAGTGGCCGGGAATTCGTCGCGATCTGGTCACGTGACCGGATATCGGGATTTTCGGGGCCACCCCGCTGGGAACCCGCCGGAAACGCGATCGCAAAATCGAGCCCACTGTCATCTTTTTCATTTATATTTGCTTATTGTTAAAGTCACATTAAATATTATGATTGTCACCACTACTGCCATGTCTTGCCCATTCTTGACTGGCTTTTGTGATTGGGTCCTTTCATGAGGTCCACCATGAACGGCGACACTTGAATCCAGCCATTGCATCACTTTAAGCGGGTGTATGTGTAGTTGCAGGACTGTTTTGTGTTGGGAGAGGTGGGTGGCCTGGTGTGGGTGCTGCTCTTTCTAGGTGGTGTGACGACTGGTCCCTTCACACTTTTTGATATTTGGAGAACCGTTCACATATCAGTGATTCCCTGGCCTCACGAGCAGCCAGGTGAGCCCATGGGGTTCTTCCTCCTCCTCCTCCTCCTCCACCTCCGCCTCCTGCTCCTCAATGTGGATGGCAGATGTGGATGGGGCCTCTTCAAGCGGCACTCCTCTCTGTCGTGCCATGTTGTGCAGGGCACAACACACTACTATAGTGAGTCCCACTCTGTCTGGTGCGTATTGAAGCGCTCCCTCAGAACGACCAAGGCACCTAAATCGCAACTTGAGCAGCCCGATAGTATGCTCAATTGGTGGCGATGTGGCTGTCGTTATATTGACGCTATTGCTCGGTGATGGGGTTCCTCAGAGGTGTCATGAGCCACGTGTGCATAAGGTATCTCTTGTCCCCGAGGAGTCAGCCCTTAAGGATGTTTGGTGCGTGGAAGAGGGGCGGGATGTTGGATTCACTGAGGATGAAGGAATCGTGGCGGCTGCCAGGGAATCTGGCGCACATGTGAAGGAATCTTTTGCGGTGGTCGCAAACGAGCTGAGTGTTGATGGAGTGATAATCTTTTCTGTTGATGAACAGTCCTGGCTCATGTGGAGGTGCTCGTATTGCTATATGGGTGCAATCGATTACACCCTGCACCCACGGGAAGCCAGCCAGAGTGGAATCCCACCGCCCTCTCTGAGTTGAGCCTCGGCTTGTAGACCCTGTTGCGAGGGTAGTGCCTCCTGCGTTGTTGCCCTCTGTGCTTTGTGCAGGTCCCTGTAGCGCAGCACTGTGTTGTGGAGCTCCAAGTGGTGGAGGTGGACGCCTTGACTGGCAAAGCTGGTGATGTTGCTCGTCCTCGGATGTAGTGGTGAATGCAGCCATGGCGCCCCCCCACCCACCCCCCCCATCCTGATGGTGTGAGTTTGAGGGGGTCCGAAAGGTTGTTAAATATGTTTGAACAGAACAATTGTGAGTGGAAAGTAAGAATTTTCAGTGAAAACACAAAGATCTCGCAGTCAAAAGTTTGTGTGAAAGAACTGAGTGCCCTGCAGCAAGAACTCACCTTTTCTCCCCATCTGTCAAAGAAGCATTTGAATGTCCAACTGGCTGCTGGCTGAAACACGTCTGGTAGAACATAGAGTGTTTCCCACAGCACGGGAAACACGCTGAGGATATTTAAAAATTGGACCCCTGCCTTAATGTGGACAAAATTAAGTACTTCAAGTACTTCAAATATCTAAATAAGTCTCTTAACTATCATCCCGCCGGCTTTAATTGCCGGTGGGACTTCGGCACTCAGGAGGTGTGCATGCACCCACACGCATCAGTGGGGAACCCGGAAGTCTGCAGGTTGGAGCCGGGTCCCGAACCCGCTCAGGATTTCCGTGATTTTCGGAGCCCCACCTCCGCTACTTCACTGGAAAATCAAGCCCATAATAACAAAAGAAAAATCAGAATAAGGATAAGGCCACTAAGGAATGCACAAGATAATCTCACAGATAACGTCAGTGAAATGGCAGAACTACTGAATAGTTACTTTGTCTCCATATTTACCAGGCAGACTAACAAGGTGGGAAGGACATTCGAAGAAGAGATTGATAAAGATATTAAAACATTTAAGGTAGGAAGGGGGGAGATAATTTACAACCTAATCAAACTTAGGGAGGATGAGCCCCTGGTCTGGATGGATTGCATCCATAAATATTAAAAGAAGTTAGGGAGGAGATAGCAGAGGCACTATTACATATATAGAAAAATTCACTGGAAAAGGTAATAGTGCCAGAGGACTGGTGGACAGCTAATGTTATTCTGATCAGAGAAGGTTGAGAGGAGATTTGAAAGAGGTATTCAAAATGATGAAGGGTCCAAACTGAATAGACAGAGAGAAACTGTTCTCATTGGCGGAAGGGTCAAGAACCAGAGGGCATAGATTTAAGGTGATTGGCAAAAGAACCAAAGGTGACATGAGGAAAAAAATGTTTGCACTAGAAGGACAAGGGCAGCAGGCGCATGGGAACAACACCACCTGCACGTTCCCCTCCAAGTCACACACCGTCCCGACTTGGGAATATATCGTCGTTCCTTCATCGTCGCTGGGTCAAAATCCTGGAACCCCCTTCCTAACAGCACTGTGGGAGAACCGTCACCACACGGACTGCAGTGGTTCAAGAAGGTGGCTCACCACCACCTTCTCAAGGGCAATTAGGGATGGGCAATAAATGCTGGACTTGCCAGCGATGCCCACATCCCATGAACGAATAAAAAAAATCACTGCGAGTGGTTAGCACCTGGAATGCACTCCCCGAGTGGGTGGTGGAGGCAGATTCAATCAAGGCCTTCAAAAGGGAACTGGATAAGTACTTGAAACGAAAAAACGTGAAGGGCTACGGGGATAGGGCGGGGGAGTGGGACTAGCTGGATCAGTCGTGCATAGAGCTGGCGCGGACTCGATGAGCCGAATGGCCAGTTCCATGCTGTAACCTTTCTATGAATCTATGATTCTATTATATTTAAAAAGGGAGATAGAACATGTCCAGGAAACTATAGACCAGTTAGCTTAATGTCGGTGGTAGGAAAGCTAATGGAATATTTACCTAAAGATATAATAGAAAGACATCTAGAGAACGAAAATATAACAAAGAGTAGTCAGCACAGATTTCAGAAGGGAACATCATGTTTGACCAACCGTATTGAATTCTTTGAAGAAGTAACAGAAAGAGTAGACAAGGGTAATGTAGTAGATGTAATATATTTGGATTTTTAAAAGGCCTTCGATAAGGTACTGCATTGTAGATTCATGACTAAGGTCAGAGCATGTGGAGTCAGGGGACCTGTAGCAGAATGGATAGCAAGCTGGCTACAAAACAGAAAACAGAGAGTAGGGGTTAAGGGTAGCTACTCAGACTGGCGAAAGGTGGGAAGTGGTGTTCTACATGAATCAGTGCTGCGACCACTGTTGTTCACAAATTACATTAACGATCTGGATTTGGGAATTGGAAGTACAATTTCAAAATTTGTGCTGACATCAAGTTAGGAGGTATAGTTAATGCAAAGGATGAATGCGTCAAAGTGCCAGAGGACATTAATAAACTTGCAGAAATGGTGGGTAATTGGCAAATGAATTTTAATATAGATAATTGTGAGGTAGTGCATTTTGGTAGGAAGAATAAAGAGGCCACATACTACTTGGATAATAAGAGTTTAAATGGGATAAAGGAGCAAAGGGATCTCGGGGCACAGATACACAAATCACTAAAAGTAGCGACGCTGGTTAATAAAGACATAAAAAAGGCAAATCAAGAATTTGGGCTCATTTCGAGAGGGATAGAATTGAAAAGCAGAGAAGTTATGTTAAACTTGTATAGAACCTTGGTTAGACCACACTTGGAGTATTGTGCACAGTTCTGGTCTCCATATTATAGAAAGGATATAGAGGTGCAAAAAAAATTCACAAAGATGATACTAGAACTGAGAGGATAACCTTATCAGGAAAGTCTGAATAGCTCTTTCTCTCGAAAAGAGAAGGCTGAGGGGTGACCTGATAGAGGTCTTTAAGATAATGACAGGGTTTGATAGGGTGGAACGTAAAGAAAATGTTTCCACTTGAGGGTAATCCAAAACTAGAGGTCATCGATATAAAATAGTCACTAATAAATCTAATAGGGAATTCAGGTGAAATTTATTTTTCCAAAAGGTAGTAAGAATGTGGAACGCGCTACCACAAGTAATCGTTGAGGCAAATAGCATAGATGCATTTAAGGGGAAGCTAGATAAGCACATGAGGGAGAAAGGAATAGAGGAGTATCCTGATAGGGTTAGATGAAGTAGGGAGGCAGGATGCATAAACACCAGCAGAGAATAGTTGGGCTGAATGGCCTATTGAATGGTAGGTTCGATGTAACTCGATGGAAAAGGATGAGGAGCAATCTGGAATAAAATTACTTAATTGGAGGAGGGCCAATTTCAGTGGATTGAGAACGGATCTGGCCAGGGTAAATTGGAATCAAAGATTGGCAGCCAAAACTGTAAAAAACAATGGGCGGCCTATAAAGAGGAGATGGTTCAGGTACAGCCTAGGTACATTCCCACAAGGGGGAAAGGTAGAGCAACCAAAGCCGGAGCTCCCTGGATGATGAAAGAGTAAGACGCAGCAGAAAAAGGGGGCGTATGACAGATGTCAAGTTGATAATACAAGTTCGAACCAGGCAGAATATAGAAAGTACAGAGGAGAAGTGAAAAAGGAAGTAAGAGGGGCAAAGAGGGGGTGCTGTCAGAGGACTGGAGAATTGCAAATGTTACGCCCATGTTCAAAAAAGGGTGTAAGGATAAACCCGGCAACTACAGGTCAGTCAGTTTAACCTCAGTAGTGGGGAAGCTTTTAGAAACAACAATCCTGGACAGAATTAATAGTCACTTGGACAAGTGTGGATTTATAGAGGAAAGCCAGACGGATTTGTTAAAGGCTAATTGTGTTTAATTAACTTGATTGAGTTTTTCGATGAGGTAGCAGAGAGGTTTGATGAGGGTAATGCAGTTGATGTGGTGTAAATGGACTTCCAAAAGGCATTTGATTAAGTGCCACATAATAGGCTTGTCAGTAAAATTGAAGCCCATGGAACAAAAGGGGCAGTGACACCACACGGGCTGCAGCGGTTCAAGAAGGCGGCTCACCACCACCTTCTCGAGGGCAATTAGGGATGGGCAATAAATGCCGGCCTCGCCAGCGACGCCCACATCCCGTGAACGAATTTTAAAAAAGCACGGATACGAAAATGGCTATGTGACAGGAAACAGAGAGTAGTGGTGAACGGTTGTGTTTTCGACTGGATGAAGGTATACAGTGGTGTTCCCATTAAGGTTGGTACTAGGACACTGCTTTTTTTGATATATATTAATGACCTGGACTTGGGTGTACAGGGCATAAATTCAAAATTTGCAGCTAACATAAAACTTGGAAGTGTGGTAAACAGTGAGGTGGATAGTAATAGATTTCAAGAGGCTGGTGGAATGGCCAGACACATGGCAGATGCAATTTAACGCAGAGAAGTGCGAAGTGATACATTTTGGCAGGAAGAACAAAGAGAGGCAATATAAACTAAAGGGTACAATCCTAAAGTGGGTGCAGGAACAGAGAGGCCTGGGGGTATATAGGCACAAATCTTTGAAGTGGCAGGACAGATTGAGAAAGCGGTTAAGAAAGCATACGGAATCCTAGGCTTTATAAAGAGAGCCATAGAATTCAAAAGCAAGGAAGTTATGTTGAACCTTTACAAAACGCTGGTTTGGCCACAACTGGAATATTGGCTCCGATATTACCAGGGAGGCGGGATGGCAGCGAAGTGGGGGGGGGGGGGGGGGGCGACTGGCAGGTGGGTAACCCGCCAAGTGAAATCAGTCCGTTCCCTACGCGATCGCGAGTAAATTGAAGCCACTTACCGTGGCTACCGGGTTTCCCATCGTCAACCTGCGCAGCGGGTGGACTGCGCACCCGCATCACAGGCTATTAGCTGGAGGAGCCCTATTTAAAGGGCCAGTCCTCCAATGCTGCTTCTGCAGCAAAGAAGAAAAATTATAGAATGGAGCAGACCAGGGGAAAGGCTGCTCCCAGATTTACTGATGCCTCACTCCAGGTCCTACTGGATGGGAAGAGGAGGAGGAGGGATATTTTCTACCGGGCGGACGGGAGAAAGTGGCCTTCCTCTGCCACCAAGAAGGCCTGGCTCGAGGTGGCAGAGGAGGTCACCAGCAGCAGCAACGTCTCCCGCACATGGATACAGTGCAGGAAGCGCTTCAATGACCTAACCAGGTCAGCCAAAGTGAGTACACTTAATCATTCTCCAACACTCCATCTTCCACATCACCGCCCCCCACCCCACAACTCCTTCTGCACTGCCAACATTACTCTATCACATCACTCCTCACACCCACTCAAACCTCATCCTCAACTTACCTGCACTGACTCACCTCCCCAGTACTCATCCCACCACTACCGCTCAACCCAATCCCCATACAATGTCATGGCTCTGATGCATCTCTTTCACGGTCAGCCTCACCAAAACCAATGCATTCAGCGGTTGGCCACGTCACCATCCCACACTCACGCCTCTCTACTTTCTCCCCTTATAGGAGAAGAGAGCCCAGAATGCACGGGAGAGGGCAAAGACCAGAGGGGGACCGGAACATCAGGTCGTCCTCACAGACGCGGAGCAGGACGCTCTTGAACTAAGCCGCATCCTCGAGTGCCTGTCGGGGACGCTGAGACTGGCACCGACAAATAGCTGGTGACAGAACTTTAACATTCAGCACTCACAATAGCAAATGATGTTAAATATTCCGTGCCATCTTCAGCACCTCAACATCTGTCATGCTTAATATTGCTTTTTGTTCTCTTACAGGGCTTTCAGCGACCGCCGTGACAGCGGAGGGTGATTCCTCAGAGGACCAGCCGGCCTCTGAGGGGGCACCGTCACATCTGAGCGAGCCATCCACCAGCGCAGATACACACACCTCAGTGGGTCCCCGTCCTCACTTAGTTGAGGTTGCACATGCTGAGTCACCACACACATGTGAGCACGAGCAGACACTGGTGGCAGGGGCAGCTGTGGAGAGTCTGCATCGGTGGGAGCACTCTTCTCCAGGCTCTGCTCAGCTGGATACAGGTGCTGAACCCTGGGAGCCATCCATGATAAGGAGAATGATCGAGGGGCAGCAGCGCATTTGCGAGGTGCTGGAACAGGTGCCACGCGCACTCTCCACAATCGCACAGAGGATGGAGGAGTCCAACTCCTGCATGAGTGGAATGGTGGCACAGGTACAGGAGGGGATCTCTGAGATACTGTCACAGGGACGTGGGGGCATCTCTGAGATAGTGCCGCGGGTAAGTGCGGGAGTGTCTGCGATGGAGGAAAGCAACGGCCCTTTGGACTCAGGGTGAGCAACTTTCTGCTGCCTTAAACAGACAGGCAGATACACTAGCACTGGCCTTACAAGGCTTCACATATGTCCTCCAAACTGTTGTCCAGCAGAGTGGTAGGAGTGGTGTGGGCCTAGCCCAGGGGAGGGAAGATGGTGAAAGGGGACATGGAAGTGCGAACGCCACTCAAAATGCTCTCACGTCTCACCCGTTGCCCCCCTCTCAACCAGTATCGGCAATGCTGCCTCCTGTCCAGGTGGCCGAGTCTGCCCCTGCACAGGTCCAAGTGGAGCAGTCTTTGGAGGGGCCCTCATGGGCACCGAAACCCAGACGGCGTAGGCCCAAAGCATCTAATCGGTCAGGGCATGAATAAGAGCAACCTGCCACTACCTCTGCTGCAGCCACAGGGGAGGCACCAGGTAGGATCACTCGTAACCTTAAGGCGAAGGTTTTGTGAGCACAAAGTGGATGCACAAGGGTGTTTGACGGTTTGTCAAGTTTTTTATTTATATTTGATTTTTTGTTACTAGCACATTAAATATTATTATTGTCACCACTACTGCCACGTCTTGGTCATTCTTGACTGGCTTAATTCCCTTTCATGAGGTTCAACATGAACACCCACACTTGATGCCACCTACTGGGTCATTCTACAGTAAGTGTATGTGTAGTTGCACAACTATTTTGAGCAGGAGGGCGGTGGGGAGGGGGCTGGTGTGGCCGCTGCTCTGTCCAGGTGTCTGATCTTAGAAGAACCGTTCACATATCTGACTCCCTGGCCTCACGAGCAGCCAGGTGAGCCACTGTTCTGCCCGTGGGTTGCTCCTCCTCCTCTGCCTCCTCCTCCTCGTCCTTGTCCTCCGCCTCCTCCTTCTCCTCCATGTGGATGGCAGATGTGGATGGGGCCTCCTGAAGTGGCACCCCTCTCTGTTGTGCCATGTTGAAGCGCTCCCCCAGAACGATCAAGGCACCTAAATCCCATCTTGAGCAGCCTTATAGCATGCTCAATTGTAGACCTGGTAGTGATGTGGCTGTCGTTATATTGGCGCTGTTGCTCGCTGGTGGGTTTCCTCAGAGGTGTCATGAGCCACGTGTGCAGGGGGCATCCCTTGTCCCCAAGGAGCCAGCCCTTGTGGGTGTTCGGTGCGTGGAAGAGGGGCGGGATGTTGGACTCCCGGAGGATGAAGGAATCGTGGCAGCTGCCAGAGTATCTGGCGCACACGTGAAGGAATCTCTTGCGGTGGTCACAGATGAGCTGAGTGTTGATGGAGTGATAGCCCTTCCTGTTGATGAACAGTCCTGGCTCATGTGGAGGTGCTTGGATTGCTATATGGGTACAATCGATTACACCCTGCACCCGTGGGAAGCCAGCCACAGTGTGGAATCCAACTGCCCTCTCCGTCTGGCTGACGTCATTCATGGGGAAGTTGATGTAGTGCGAGGCCCTGCAAAACAAGCCGTCGGTGACCTGCCTTATGCACTTGTGTGCAGACGACTGAGAGACCCCGGCGATGTCCCCGGTGGTACCCTGGAACGATCCGGAGGCGAAGAAGTTGAGGGCAGTGGTGACTTTGACAGCGACAGGTAAGAAGATGCTGCTCGGCCCAGCCGGGAGCAGCTCGGCAAGAAGGAGGCTGCAGATGTCCGCGACTACCTGGCGACTGACTCTGAGCCTCCGTATGCACTGCTCCTCAGAGAGGTCCAGGAAACTGAGCCTCGGTCTGTAGACCCTGTGACGAGGGTAGTGCCTCCTGCGATGCCGCTCTCTCTGTTGTTGCCCTCCGTGCTGTTGTGCAGGTGCCTATGGCGCAGCACTCTGTTGTGGAGCTCCACGTGGTGGAGGTGGACGGCGTGCCTGGCGAGGCTGGTGATGTTGCTCATCCTCAGATGAAGTGATGAATGCAGCTATAGCGCCCCCCATCCTGATGGTGTGAGTTTGAGGGGGTCCACAAAGTAGGTAAATGTGTTTGCACAGCAGAGTTTAGGGTATAAATTAATAATTTTGAGTGGAAAGACAAACTTTGTCTGAAGTGACAGAGTGTGCTGCTACAATATATGAGGTCTGCCCCCCAACTGTCAAGCAATCCTTTGCATCTCCTACTGGCTGCTGGCTGAAACACGTCTGCTCCAACAGGGAGTGTTTCCCACAGCACGGGAAACATGTTGAGGATCCTTCAAAATTGCACCCCTGCCAAAATTTCCACTCAATGAGGTCTGTCAAGTACCTCAACTATCTACCTAACTATCGAAAGCAGCATCCTGCCGGCTTTAATTGCCGGTGGGAGTCCTGCATTCGGGAGCTGCACGCGCACCGGAGCGCGTCACTGGGGAACCCAGAAGTCAGCGGTTTGGAGCTGGTCTCCGAACTCGCTCCGGGATTCCGCCAT
The DNA here is from genome assembly GCF_035084215.1 of Heptranchias perlo. Classification (NCBI taxonomy): domain Eukaryota; kingdom Metazoa; phylum Chordata; class Chondrichthyes; order Hexanchiformes; family Hexanchidae; genus Heptranchias; species Heptranchias perlo. The sequence goes on from NC_090325.1 coordinate 161,585,196, forward strand.
TTTAGGAGCCCCCCCGCCTCCAACGCATCCGCTCAGCCATCCGAAAATCAGTCGCATTTTGTCCAATTCTGGGCACCGCACTTTAGGAAGGTTGTGAAGACCTTAGGGAGGGTGCAGAAAAGATTTATTAGAAATGGTTCCAGGAATGATGGACTTAAGTTACGTGCATAGACTGGAGAAGCTGGGGTTGTTCTCCTTCGAGCAGAGAAGGTTGAGAGGAGATTTGATAGAGGTGTTGAAAATCATGAAGGGTTTAGGTAAAGTAAATAAAGAGAAACTGTTCCCATTGGCGGAAGGGTCGAGAACCAGAGGACACAGATGTAAGGTGATTGGCAAAAGAACCAAAGGCAAAATGTTGAAAAACTTTTTTACGTAGCGGGTAGTTATGATCTGGAATGCACTGCCTGAAAGGATGGAGGAAGCAGATTCAATCATGGCTTTCAAAAAGGAACTGGACAAATACTTGAAGGGATAAAATTTGCAGGGCTACAGGGAAAGAGCGGGGGTATGGGACTAACTGGATTGCTCTTACAAAGAGCCTGCCTGGGCTTGATGGGCCAAATGGCCTCCTTCTGTGCTGTATCCATTCTATGATTCTATGAACTCGATGCAATATGAATGAAGTGCCACCACATTTTATTCCTTTACATAGGATTCTACTGTAAACCACCCCAGTGTTTACCCTTAGTGCATGACTGCAGTGCATTAGTCCTCAATCTTGTATTTCTATGAGATGGTCTGTAAGTGGCTGGTTGCTGTGTCTCAGTCAAAGGCTCCTGAGATGATGATGGTCAACTACCTATGTGAACACAAGCCCGAGAAGACCCAACTGCATCTGATTCACTTTGACAGCTGGCTCCATATGATTTTTGCACCTGTGCTGGCATTGCTTGGGAGGGGGGAGAGATGGGGAAGGTGAACGTTACAGAAGTGTTGAGAGTCAAAATAAGACAGCAACATTATCAATGACCATTGTGTGCCTGCCCCTACTATTAAGCTCTGCCATAACATGCCCAATAACCTGCAGAAGAGCAGACTCAAGGAGACCATTGAATTGCCTGTAGCCCTTATTCATTTGATCTCCTAACTTGTCCAAGGAGGAGGAAATGATAGAGCCTAGGGCCTGCAGGGCGACAGTATGAGCATTGCTGAGAGATGCTATTATTGGCATTACAAGTTCTTTCATGGTGGCTGTCCTGCAGATGACCCTGGAGTGACTATGTGCTCCATGCTGGACTACAGAGTTTCAATTCCATGAATCAAAATACCACATATAGAGGTTATGGAATCCTCTACACTACCCACCATGTGATGACAGCTCCTGGGTAGTGCAAACTATCAGACTCAGAAAACATCCTTCTTTTAAAAGCTAAGCTCTTGAGGTCTGCATCCTGCTCTCTCCAGCAGAGAATGGGTGTGAACTGGTCCTCTGAGCAACTGAGTCCTTTCCCTCCTTTGCCACCATCAATTGCCATTCAATTGTGTTATCCAGTGCAGTCCTCTCAAAGTTGTTGCCTAAATCCCACAGGTGGATATTGCTGAGCTGATGCTTGGAAGATTGAAAATGAATGAATGTTTTGCAGATCCATCTCCTTGAACTCCCATCTCTGAACTATTTAGTAGACCTAGGGAAAGAGAAGAAGGAAAAGGGTAAGCTGTAGTTTTGATAGCAAGGACATTTCAGGTCATTTTATGCAGAATGACAGAGAACGAACTGATGATCAGTCTGTGAAGCAGCGAGTAAAGGAATGGGCAGGAAAAAAGCATGCTGAAAAGTTGTTCACACATTCTCAGCTGGGACAAGCTTCCACCACTCCTACAGGATTTCTTGTGCTATCTCGATGAAAAAGGTAAGATCTGGGCCTGGATATTCCACGATCCTGCCCACCCAAAAATCATTGATGGCAAGCGTGGGTGTAAATTGGTTCCCGATTGATCTCTGCCAAGTTTCTCTCCATGTGTTTGTCCATCGGGACCTCCACTCTACAAGCTTAAGGTGCGCTCCTACTGCCCACCAGCAACAGGCTGGATGGGTTTTACCTCAACACAGCGGAGACCAATGCCCTCGGGGGGAGGTTCAGTGGTACTGTGGGGGAGAGTTTAAACTAATTTGGCAGGAGGGCGGGCACCAGGATGTAGCATTGGAAAGGAAAAACAAGGTGCACAAAGGATTGGGAGAGACAAATAGCACTCGAATAAAAAATAGTACAGTATTAGGTGGGATCAGACTAAGAGAGAAATCAAGAAGGTTTAAGATAGTTTTACAGTGCATGTGTGTAAATGCAAAAAGCATGGTAAATAAGGTTGGTGAGCTTCAGGTGCAATTAGCCACACGGGAATATGATGTTGTGGCGGTAACGGACACCTGGCTGAAAAAAGGACAGGATTGGGTACTAAATATTCCTGGACACAAGGTGTTCAGGAAATATAGGGAAGGAAAGAAAGGATCACTCTAAAGTAAAAATACTCAAATGGAGGAGGGCCAATTTCAATGGGATGAGAACAGATCTGGCCCAGGTAAATTGGAATCAAAGATTGGCAGGTAAAATTGTCAATGAACAATGGGCGGCCTTTAAAGAGGATATGGTTCAGGTATAATCTAGATACATTCCCACGAGGGAGAAAGCGAGGGCAACTAAAACTAGAGCTCCCTGGAAGACCAAAGAGATAGAGAGTAAGATAAAGCAGGAGAAAAGGGGCATACGATAGATGTCAGGCTGATAATACAAGTGAGAACCAGGCTGAATATAGAAAGTTCAGAGGGGAGACGAAAAAGGAAATAAGAGGGGCAAAGTGAGAGTATGAGAATAGACTGGTGGCCAACATAAAAGGGAATCCAAAAACCTTTTATAGGCATGTAAACAGTAAACAGGTAGTAAGAGGAAGGGTGGGACCGATGAAGGACCAAAAAGGAGATCTACGCTTGGAGGCAGAGGGCATGGCTCAGGTACTAAATACATAGTTTGCTTCTATCTTTACCAGGGAAGAAGATGCTGCCAAAATCATAGTAAGTGAAGAGGTAGTTGAGATACTGGATGGGCTAAAAATTGATAAAGATGAGGTACTAGAAAGGCTAGCTGTACTTAAAGTAGATAAGTCACTCGGTCCAGATGAGATGCAGCCTAGGTAAGGTTGGAAATTGTGGAGGTACTGGCCATAATCTTCCAATCATCCTTTAATACAGGAGTGGTGCCAGAGGACTGGAGAATTGCAAATGTCACACCCTAGTTCAAAACCCAGTAACTATAGGCCAGTCAGTTTAACCTCAGTAGTGGGGAAACTTCTAGAAATGATAATCTGGGACAAAATTAACAGTCAATTGGACAAATGTGGATTAATAAAGGAAAGTCAGCACGGATTTGTGAAAGGCAAATTGTGTTTAACCAACCTACTTGAGTTTTTTGATGAGGTAACAGAAAGGGTGGATGAGGGCAATGCGGTTGATGTGCATATGGACTTCAAAAGGTGTTTGATAAAGTGCCGCATGATAGGCTTGTCAGCAAAGTTGAAACCCACTGAATAAAGGGGTCAGTGGCAGCATGGATACGAAATTGGCTAAGTAATAGGAAACAGACAGTAGTGGTGAACGGTTGTTTTTCAGACTGGAGGGATGTATACAGTGGTGTTCCCCAAGGGTCGGTACGAGGACCATTGCTTTTTGTAATATATATCAACGACTTGGAGTTGGGTGTACAGGGCACAAGTTCAAAATTTGCAGATGACACAAAACTTGCAAGTGTAGTAAACAATGAGGAGGATAGTGATAGACTTCAAGAGGACATAGTCAGGCTGGTGGTCTTAATGGGGGACTTTAACATTCACATAGATTGGGAAAAGCAGACGAGCAACTGTCAGAAAGGTAATGAATTTCTTGAGTGTGTCCGGGATAGTTTTCTACAGCAGTATGTCCTAGAGGCAACAAGGGGGCAAGCCATACTAGATTTAGTAATGAGTAATGAACCAGATTTAGTTAACGGCTTAACTGTACGCGAACATCCATCCAATAACAATCATAACATGATCGAGTTCAGTGTAGTGTTTGAAAGGGAAAAAAGTGAATCAGCTGCTAAGATTCTAGACTTGGGTAAGGCCGACTTCAATGGGATGAGACAGAGACTGTCCACAGTAAACTGGGCAAATCTGTTAATGGGTAAAACGACTGATGATCAGTGGGAAATGTTCAAAGAAACATTAAACGTGATACAGAATCAGTTTATACCCCTGAGGGGCAAGAACTCTACTTGCCAAAAAAAACAGCCATGGACAACTAAAGAGGTAAGGGACAGTATAAGACTTAAGGAAAGGGCAAACAAAAAGGCAAAAAATGGCACAGATCCTGGCGAATGGGAAAGATACAAACATCAATAAAGGGTCACAAAACAGATAGTAAGAGCTACAAAAAGAGAGTATGAAAAGAGAGGGATATCAAAACCAATACAAAGAACTTTTATAGTTACATTAGGAAAAAGAGGGTGGTCAGGAGCAGCGTTGGCCCCTTAAAAAATAAAAGTGGGGATATTGTCATTGACAATGGAGAAATGGCGGACATGTTGAACGATTACTTTGCGTCAGTATTTACAGTAGAAAAAGAGGATAGCATACCGGAAATCCCAAGAAAACTAATATTGAAACAGGGACAGGGACTCGATAATATTAACATAAGTAAAGCAACAGTAATAAAGAAAATAATAGCACGAAAGAGTGAGAAATCCCCAGGACCAGATGGTTTCCATCCCAGGGTTTTAAAGGAAGTAGGTGAGCACATTGCAGATGCCCTAACCATAATCTTTCAAACTTCTCTAGATTCAGGAACTGTCCCTCTAGATTGGAAAATTGCACACGTCACTCCGCTTTTTAAGAAAGGAGAGAGAGGGAAACCAGGGAACTATAGACCAGTTAGCCTAACATCTGTTGTGGGGAAAATGCTGGAATCTATATTTAAGGATAGGGTGACTGAACACCTCGAGAATTTTCAGTTAATCAGGGAGAGCCAGCATGGATTTGTGAAAGGTCGGTCATGCCTGACAAACCTGATTGAATTTTTTGAAGAGGTGACTAAAGTAGTGGACAGGGGAATGTCAATGGATGTTATTTATATGGACTTCCAGAAGGCATTTGATAAGGTCCCACAAAAGAGACTGTTAGCTAAGATAGAAGCCCATGGAATCGAGGGAAAAGTACAGACTTGGTTAGGAAGTTGGCTGAGCGAAAGGCGACAGAGAGTAGGGATAATGGTTTGGTACTCACAATGGCAGGATGTGACCAGTGGAGTCCCGCAGGGATCTGTCTTGGGACCTCAATTATTCACAATATTTATCAACGACTTAGATGAAGGCATAGAAAGTCTTATATCTAAGTTTGCCGATGACACAAAGATTGATGGCATTATAATCAGTGTAGATGAAAACATAAAATTACAAAGCGATATTGATAGATTAGGTGAATGGGAAAAACTGTGGCAAATGGAATTCAATGTAGACAAATGTGAGGTCATCCACTTTGGATCAAAAAAGGATAGAACAGGGTACTTTCTAAATGGTAAAAAGTTAAGAACAGTGGATGTCCAAAGGGACTTAGGCGTTCAGGTACATAGATCATTGAAGTGTCATGAACAGGTGCAGAAAATAATCAAGAAGGCGAATGGAATGCTGGCCTTTATATCTAGCGGACAAGAGTACAAGGGGGCAGAAGTTATGCTGCAGCTATACAAAACCCTGGTTAGACCACACCTGGAGTACTGTGAGCAGTTCTGGGCACCGCACCTTCGGAAGGACATATTGGCCTTGGAGGGAGTGCAGCGTAGGTTTACTAGAATGATACCCGGCCTTCAAGGGTTAAGTTACGAGAAGAGATTACACAAATTGGGGTTGTATTCTCTGGAGTTTCGAAGGTTAAGGGGTGAGCTGATCGAAGTTTATAAGATATTAAGGGGAACAGATAGGGTGGATAGAGAGAAACTATTTCCGCTGGTTGGGGATTCTAGGAGTAGGGGGCACAGTCTAAAAATTAGAGCCAGACCTTTCAGGAGTGAGATTAGAAAACATTTCTACACACAAAGGGTGGTAGAAATTTGGAACTCTCTTCCTCAAACGGCAATTGATACTAGTTCAATTCCTAAATTTAAATCTGAGATAGATAGCTTTTTGGCAATCAAAGGTATTAAGGGATATGGGCCAAAGGCGGATATATGGAGTTAGATCATAGATCAGCCATGATCTTATCAAATGGCGGAGCATTCATGATGGGCTGAATGGCCTACTCCTGTTCCTATGTTCCTATGGTGGATGAAATTCAATGCAGAAAAATGCAAAGTGATACATTTTGGTAGGAAGAACAAGGAGAGGCAATATAAACTAGAGGGTACAATTCTAAAAGGAGTGCAAGAACAGGGAGATCTTGGAGTCTATGTGCACAAATCGTTGAAGGTGGCAGGGCAGGTTGAGAAAGCGGTTAAGAAAAAATACCCGATCCTGAGCTTTATAAATAGAGGCATCGAGGACAAAAGTAAGGAAATTATGAAGAACCTTTATAAAACGCTCGTTCGGCCACAACTGGAGTTTTCTGTCCAGTTCTGGGCACTGCACGCTAGGAAGGATGTGAAGGTCTTAGAGAGAGTGCAGAAGAGATTAACTAGAATGATTCCAGGGATGACGGACTTTAGTTACGTGGATAGACTGGGGAAGCTGGGGTTGTTTTCCTTACAGCAGAAACGTTTGCGAGGAGATTTGATAGAGATAATCAAAATCATGAAGGGTCTGACAGAGTAGATGGAGAGAAACTGTTCTGAATGACAGAGATGTCAAGAACCAGAGGACATAGATTTAAGGTGATTGGCAAAAGAACCAAAGGCAACCTGAGAAAAAAGATTTTTACAAAGCGAGTGATTATTTTTAAAATTCGTTCATGGGATGTGGGCGTCACTGGCGAGGCCGGCATTTATTGCCCATCCCTAATTGCCCTTGAGAAGGTGGTGGTGAGCCGCCTTCTTGAACCGCTGCAGTCCGTGTGGTGACGGTTCTCCCACAGTGCTGTTAGGAAGGGAGTTCCAGGATTTTGACCCAGTGACGGTGAAGGAACGGCGATATATTTCCAAGATGGGATGGTGTGTTACTTGGAGGGGAACATGCAAGTGGTGTTGATCCCATGTGCCTGCTGCCCTTGTCCTTCTAGGTGGTAGAAGTCGCAGGTTTGGGAGGTGCTGTCGAAGAAGCCTTGGCGAGTTGCTGCAGTGCATCCTATGGATGGAACACACTGCAGCCACAGTGCGCCGGTGGTAAAGGGAGTGAATGTTCAGGGCGGTGGATGGGTGTCAATCAAGCGGGCTGCTTTGTCTGGATGGTGTTGAGCTTCTTGAGTGTTGTTGCAGCTGCATGCATCCAGGCAAGTGGAGAGTATTCCAACACACTCCTGACTTGTGCCTTGTAGATGGTGGAAAGGTGTTGGAGAGTCAGGAGGTGAGTCACACGCTGCAGACTACCCAGCCTCTGGCCTGCTCTTGTAGCCACAATATTTATGTGGCTGGTCCAGTTAATTTCCTGGTCAATGGTGACCCCCAGGATGTTGATGGTGGGGGATTCGGCGATGGTAATGCCGTTGAATGTCAAGGGGAGGTGGTTCGACTCTCTCTTGTTGGAGATGACGTGGAGATGCCGGTGATGGACTGGGGTGGACAAATGTAAGGAATCTTACAACACCAGGTTATAGTCCAACAATTTTATTTTAAAATCACAAGCTTTCGGAGATTATCCCCTTCGTCAGGTGAATGAGTGAAAGGTTCTCAGATCGCATATCTTATATTAGGCTGGGACACCATCACACCAATCAAAAGGTATCGTTAGTGTTCAAACAGGCCAGTCACGGAGAACAGTACGTCCCAGTACACTGAATATACATTGTGTCAATTACACAGACAGAGAGAAAGAGACCCAAATGGCAGTGAGAGAGAGAGAGAGAGAGAGAGAGTATTAAAAACAGATAACTTTTTTTCCCCTTTTGCTGGTGGGGTTACGTGTAGCGTGACATGAACCCAAGATCCCGGTTGAGGCCGTCCTCATGGGTGTGGAACTTGGCTATCAACTTCTGCTCGACGATTTTGCGTTGTCGTGTGTCTCGAAGGTCGCCTTGGAGTACGCTTACCCGAAGATTGGTGGCTGAATGTCCTTGACTGCTAAAGTGCTCCCCAACTGGGAGAGAACCCTCCTGTTTGGCGATTGTTGCGTGGTGTCCGTTCATCCGTTGTCGCAGTGTCTGCATGGTCTCGCCAATGTACCATGCTCCGGGGCATCCTTTCCTGCAACGTATGAGGTGGACAACGTTGGCCGAGTCACAGGAGTATGAACGATGTACCTGGTGGGTGGTGTCCTCTCGTGTGATGGTGGTATCTGTGTCGATGATCTGGCATGTCTTGCAGAGGTTACCGTGGCAGGGTTGTGTGATGTCGTGGACGCTGTTCTCCTGAAAGCTGGGTAACTTGCTGCGAACGATGGTCTGTTTAAGGTTGGGTGGCTGTTTAAAGGCGAGTAGTGGAGGCGTGGGGATGGCCTTAGCGAGGTGTTCGTCGTCATCGATGACATGTTGAAGGCTGCGGAGAACATGGTGTAGTTTCTCCACTCCGGGGAAGTACTGGACGACGAAGGGTACTCTGTTGGTTGCATCCCGTGTTTGTCTTCTGAGGAGGTCTATGCAATTTTTTGCTGTGGCCCGTCGGAACTGTCGATCGACGAGTCGAGTGTCATATCCCGTTCTTACGAGGGCGTCTTTCAGCGTCTGTAGGTGTCCATCGTGTTCCTCCTCGTCTGAGCAGACCCTGTGTATTCGTAGGGCCTGTCCATAGGGGATGGCCTCTTTGACGTGGTTGGGGTGGAAGCTGGAAAAGTGGAGCATCGTGGGCTTGCGGTAGAGTGAGGTGCTGAGGTGCCCGTCTTTGATGGAGATTTGTGTATCCAAGAAAGAAACCGATTCTGAGGAGTAGTCCATGGTGAGTTTGATGGTGGGATGGAACTTGTTGATGTTATCGTGTAGTCTCTTCAGTGATTCTTCGCCGTGGGTCCATAGGAAGAAAATGTCGTCGATGTGTCTGGTGTATAGCGTTGGTTGGAGGTCCTGTGCAGTGAAGAAGTCCTGCTCGAACTTGTGCATGAAAATGTTGGCGTATTGGGGTGCGAATTTGGTCCGCATGGCTGTTCCACATGTGTGTTTGGGTAAAGAACTGGTTGTCGAAGGTGAAGACATTGTGATCCAGGATGAAACGGATGAGTTGTAGGATGGCGTCTGGAGATTGGCTGTTGTTGGTGTTGAGTACTGAGGCTGTTGCAGCGATGCCGTCATCGTGGGGGATACTGGTGTATAGTGCCGAGACGTCAATCATGGTGAGAAGTGTTCCTGGTTCAACTGGTCCGTGGGTGCTGAGTTTTTGTAGGAAGTCTGTAGTGTCGCGACAGAAGCTGGGGGTTCCCTGTACGATGGGTTTCAGGATGCCCTCGACGTATCCAGAGAGGTTCTCACACAGGGTTCCGTTGCCTGATACGATAGGACGTCCAGGTGTGTTGGCTTTGTGTATCTTTGGGAGGCAGTAGAAGTCTCCCACGCGGGGAGTACGTGGGATGCGAGCACGTAGGATGCTTTGAAGGTCTGGATCGAAGGTCTTGAACAGTTTGTTGAGCTGGTGGATGTGTTCTTTGGTCGGATCTGCGGGTAACTGTCTGTAGTGTTCCTGGTTGTCCAGTTGTCGGTATGCTTCTTTGCAATAGTCCGTTCTGTTCTGTATGACAATGGCTCCTCCTTTGTCTACTGGTTTGATGACGATGTTGCGGTTGGTCTTGAGAGCGTTGATGGCGTTGCGTTGTGCTCGGGTGACATTCTGGACTGTCTTGTGAGTGCGGCTGATGAATCTGGCATTGACGCATCTCCTGACAGCTTGCGCATACATGTCAAGCTTAGGGCAGCGACCCTCCGGAGGAGTCCAGTTTGACTCTTTCTTCTTCGGTTGCTGTACCGCGGATCCCTCTGTCTGCTGTTCCGGATCGTTGATTTCGCTGCTGAAATCTTGGGATTTGTGGAAGAATTCCCAGAGTCTCATTCTCCTGATGAATTCCTCTGTGTCCGCCGCGAGACCGATGGGGTCCATTTTGGTGGTGGGGCAGAAATTGAGCCCTCGGCTGAGAACTTCGATTTCGTCTGGTTGAAGGGTGTGGTCGGGTGTGTTTGAACACTAACGACACCTTTTGATTGGTGTGATGGTGTCCCAGCCTAATATAAGATATGCGATTTGAGAACCTTTCACTCATTCACCTGACGAAGGGGAAAATCTCTGAAAGCTTGTGATTTTAAAATAAAATTGTTGGACTATAACCTGGTGTTCCAAGATTCCTTACATTTGTTGGAGATGGTCATTGCCTGGCACTTGTCTGGCGTGAATGTTGCTTGCCATTTATCAGTCCAAGCCTGGTTGTGATCTGGAATGCACTGCCTGAGGGGGTGGTGGAGGCAGATTCAATCATGGCTTTCAAAAGGGAATTGGATAACTAATGTGGTTGATTCTTAATCGCCCTCTGAAATGGCCTAGCAAGCCACTCAGTTGTACAATCTCGCTAAAAAAAGTCATAACAAGAATAAAACCGGACGGACCACCCGACATCGGACCACTAGGCACCAGACACGGACAAAGGCAAACCAAGCCCAGTCGACCCTGCAAAGTCCTCCTCACGAACATCTGGGGTCTTGTGCCAAATTTTGGAGAGCTGTCACACAGACTAGTCAAGCAACAGCCTGACACAGCCATACTCACAGAATCATACCTTTCAGCCAACATCCCAGATTATTCCATCACCATCCTGTCCCACCGGCAGGACAGACTGACAAGAGGTGGCGGTACAGTGATATACAGTCAGGAGAGAGTGGCCCTGGGAGTCCTCAACATTGTTATTTGTTATTTATATTAATGATTTGGATGAGAATTTAGGAGGCATGGTTAGTAAGTTTGCAGATGACACCAAGATTGGTGGCATTGTGGACAGTGAAGAAGGTTATCTAGGATTGCAACGGGATCTTGATAAATTGGGCCAGTGGGCCGATGAATGGCAGATGGAGTTTAATTTAGATAAATGTGAGGTGATGCATTTTGGTAGGTCGAATCGGGCCAGGACCTACTCCGTTAATGGTAGGGCGTTGGGGAGAGTTATAGAACAAAGAGATCTAGGAGTACAGATTCATAGCTCCTTGAAAGTGGAGTCACAGGTGGATAGAGTGGTGAAGAAGGCATTCAGCATGCTTAGTTTCATTGGTCAGAACATTGAATGCAGGAGTTGGGATGTCTTGTTGAAGTTGTACAGGGCATTGGTGAGGCCACACTTGGAGTACTGTGTACAGTTCTGGTCACCCTATTATAGAAAGGATATTATTAAACTAGAAAGAGTGCAGAAAAGATTTACTAGGATGCTACCGGGACTTGATGGTTTGACTTACAGGGAGAGGTTAGACAGACTGGGACTTTTTTCCCTGGAGAGTAGGAGGTTAAGGGGTGATCTTATAGAAGTCTATAAAATAATGAGGGGCATAGATAAGGTCGATAGTCAAAATCTTTTCCCAAAGGTAGGGGAGTCTATAACGAGGGGGCACAGATTTAAGGTGAGAGGGGAGAGATACAAAAGGATCCAGAGGGGCAATTTTTTCACTCAAAGGGTGGTGAGTGTCTGGAACGAGCTGCCAGAGGCAGTAGTAGAGGCGGGTACAATTTTGTCTTTTAAAAAGCATTTGGACAGTTACATGGGTAAGATGGGTATCGAGGGATATGGGCCAAGTGCAGGCAATTGGGACTAGCTTAGTGGTATAAACTGGGCGACATGGACATGTTGGGCCGAAGGGCCTGTTTCCATGTTGTAACTTCTATGATTCTATGATTCTATGACACCGGAACCCATGAAATCTCATGGCATCAGGTCAAACATGGGCAAGGCAACCTCCTGCTGATTACCACCTACCGTCCTCCCTCAGCTGATGAATCAGTCCTCCTCCATGTTGAGCACCACTTGGAGGAAGTACTGAGGGTAGCAAGGGCACAGAATGTAATCTGAGTGGGGGACTTCAATGTCCATCACCAAGAGTGGCTCGGTAGCACCACTACTGACCGAGCTGGCCGAGTCCTGAAGGACACAGCTGCCAGACTGGGCCTGCGGCAGGTGGTGAGCAAACAAACACGAGGGAAAAACCTACTTGACCTTGTCCTCACCAATCTACCTGTCGCAGATGCATCTGTCTATGACAGTATTGGTGGGAGTGACCACCGCACAGTCCTCGTGGAGACGAAGACCCATCTTCGCACTGAGGGCACCATCCAACGTGGCACTACCACCGTGCTAAATGGGATAGATTCAGAACAGATTCAAAACTGAGCATCCATGAGGCGCTGTGGGCCATCAGCAGCAGAATTGTATTCCAGCACAATCTGCAACCTCATGGCCCGGCATATTCCTCACTCTACCATTACCAACAAACCAGGGGATCAACCCTGGTTCAATCAGGAGTGTAGAAGAACATGCCAGGAGCAGACCCAGGCACACATAAAAATGAGGTGCCATCCTGGTGAAGCTACAACTCAGGTCTACATGCACGCTAAACAGTGGAAGCAACATGCTATGGACAGAGCTAAGCGATTCCACAACCAACGGATCAGATCAAAGCTCTGCAGTCCTGCCACATCCAGTCGTGAAAGGTGGTGGACAATTAAACAACTAAAGGGAGGAGGAGGCTCTGTAAACATCCCCATCCTCAATGATGGCAGAGTCGAGCACGTGAGTGCAAAAGACAAGGCTGAAGTATTTGCAACCATCTTCAGCCAGAAGTGCCGAGTGGGTGATCCATCTCAGCCTCCTCCCGTTTTCCCCACCATCACAGAAACTAGTCTTCAGCCAATTCGATTGTAAGGGGTTTCTTTTTTTACTGTTTCTCGGGCTTATAATAGGTCAGCCAGTTATGTTTTCCTGAGCTGCCCTGCCCGCAGTGCGGTTGTGAATCGCTTACCCCTTCCTGATTCTGAGCTGAGGACTTATCGAGTGGTAACAAAGACAGACAAACAGACCAGTGGATTGGTACAAGGAAAACCAATGTTTATAAATAAGAAAACTAAAACTACAAGGTAAACAGTATAATACAGAAGATAAAGAAATCGCTATGGATGTAATACAGTCTTACACTTAACGGGTTGGAAGAAACGGACACATCGAGGGAAAATTCTAAAATCACAAGTTTAGCAATATCCCCTTTAACCCCCACCCTTACACTTATGCTAGGTTGTCTTGTGGCGGCCAGAAAATTAATGCTCACCGGTGAAACAGATGAAAAGGCCTGGCCTCTGATGCCCTGCTGCTGCCGTCGACATGTGGTTGCGAGGTTTACTGGATGACTTCCTTCTTAGTTGCTAGCAGACAGCAGGACCCCGAGCCAGGAGGCGAAGAGAAAGAGAGAGAGAGATACTGGGCAGCCCCAGTTATACCCTCTTGGTAACAGGTTTTTTTTCATACCTCATCAGCTTGCTTCATTGTTTGATTTAAGCACGAAACGTAAGACAAAGGACCCCATCTCTGGCCCATTTACATTAATGGCCAATTCCTGTATTTCTGAGTTCCATAACTGCTTTAAGACAAAGGACCTAATTTCTGGCCCATTTACATAATGGCCGGTTCCTGTATCGATCTGTTCGCTAACTGCTTTACCATTGTTCCGAATGTACCTTGATGGTTCACCTTTTGTCCTGCGATCACTTCCTACTCGAATTTTGATGTGTTGGCCGGCCATGTTGATGGCTTGCCTCAGGGCTAGAATGCAACTGCATTGTGCAAGGAAACCAGTCTGAGACACGAAGCCTGCCAAGTTGTTAGAGAAATGCTGCAGGCTTTTTAGGCCATGAGTCTGACCGCAGCCATTTTGAAAGATCCTGGATTTTTAAAACAGTCACACCAGGGTTTCTTTAATAACTCCAATAAATCTTCGGGGTGGGGGGAACATGTGAAATTTTGCGAATCCCTTCACGATTCACTCCACGTGATAACAAGAAACGGCTGAGTGCACTGGATACAGCAAAGGCTATGGGCCCCGACAACATCCCGGCTGTAGTGCTGAAGACTTGTGCTCCAGAACTAGCCGCGCCTCCAGCCAAACTGTTCCAGTACAGCTACAACACTGGCATTTACCCGACAATGTGGAAAATTGCCCAGGTATGTCCTGTCCACAAAAAGCAGGACAAATCCAATCCGGCCATTTACCGTCCCATCAGTCTACTCTCAATCATCAGCAAAGTGATGGAAGGTGTCGTCGACAGTGCTATCAAGCGGCACTTACTCACCAATAACCTGCTCACCGATGCTCAGTTTGGGCTCTGCCAGGACCACTCGGCTCCAGACCTCATTACAGCCTTCATCCAAACATGGACAAAAGAGCTGAATTCCAGAGGTGAGGTGAGAGTGACTGCCCTTGACATCAAGGCAGCATTTGACCCAATGTGGCACCAAGGAGCTCTAGTAAAATTGAAGTCAATGGGAATCAGAGGGAAAACTCTCCAGTGGCTGGAGTCATACCTAGCACAAAGGAAGATGGTAGTGGTTGTTGGAAGCCAATCATCTCAGCCCCAGGACATTGCTGCAGGAGTTCCTCAGGGCAGTGTCCTTGGCCCAACCATCTTCAGCTGCTTCATCAATGACCTTCCCTCCATCATAAGGTCAGAAATGGGGATGTTCGCACAGTGTTCAGTTCCATTCGCAACCCCTCAGATAATGAAGCAGTCCGTGTCCACATGCAGCAAGACCTGGATAACAATCAGGCTTGGGCTGATAAGTGGCAAGCAACATTCACTTTATGACAAGTGCCAGGCAACGACCATCTCCAACAAGAGAGAGTCTAACCACCTCCCCTTGACATTCAACGGCATTACCATCTCCGAATCCCCCATCATCAACATCGACCAAAAACTTAACTGGACCAGCCATATAAATACTGTGGCTACAAAAGCAGGTCAGAGGCTGGGTATTCTGCAGCGATTGACTCACCTCCTGACTCCCCAAAGCCTTTCCACCATCTACAAGGCACAAGTCAGAAGTGTGATGGAATACTCTCCACTTGCCTGGATGCATGCAGCTGCAACAACACTCAAGAGGCTCGACAACATCCAGGACAAAGCAGCCCGCTTGATTGGCACTCCATCCACCACCCTAAACATTCACTCCCTTCACCACCGGCACACTGTGGCTGCAGTGTGTTCCATCCATAGGATGCACTGCAGCAACTCGCCAAGGCTTCTTCGACAGCACCTCCCAAACCCGCGACTTCTACCACCTAGAAGGACAAGGGCAGCAGACACATGGGAACAACACCACCTGCACGTTCCCCTTCAAGTCACACACCATCCTGACTTGGAAATATATTGTCGTTCCTTCATCGTCGCTGGGTCAAAATCCTGGAACTCCCTTCCTAACAGCACTGTGGGAGAACCTTCACCACACGGACTGCAGCGGTTCAAGAAGGCGGCTCACCACCACCTTCTCAAGGGCAATTAGGGGTGGGCGATAAATGCTGGCCTCGCCAGCAATGCCCATGTCCCATGAACGATTTTTTTTTAAAAGTACTTGAAGGGGAAAAATTTGCAGGGCTGTGGGCAAAGGAGGGAGGAGTGTGACTAGCTGGATTACTGTTGCAGAGAGCTGGCAAGGACTCGATGGGCCGAATTGCTTCCTTCTGTGCTGTCACCATTCTATGATTCTATTCTATGATCCTATGACCTGAAATGTTAACTCTGTTTCTCTGTCCACATTTGCTGCCTGACCTGCTGAGCGTTTGCAGCAATTTCTGTTTTTCTCTCAATTATTATTCATTGCCTTTTGGCCCAACTTGGAAAAGAAAATTGCTAAGGCAATGCAAAGTGGTCCAACCACTTTGAGCTCCTCTTTTGGCTGACATTCCTGCTGCCAAAGGGTCAAAGTGCCAGTTGTACTGATGCTGGATGAAATCCATTGCTCAAAAAGAAATTCCAAGAATACTTTGGTCTAGGTCCTTATGATGGAGGGAAGGTCATTGATGAAGCAGCTGAAGATGGTTGGTCCTCAGACACTGGCCTGAGAAACTCCTGCAGCGATGACCTGGGGCTGAGATGATTGGCCTCCAACAACCACTCCCATTTTTCTTTGTGCTCGGTATGACTCCAGCCACTGGAGAATTTTCCCCCTGATTCCCATTGATTTCAATTTTACTCGGGCTCCTTGATGCCTCACTTGGTCAAATGCAGTCACTCTCACCTCACCTTTGGAATTTAGCTCTATTGTCCATGTTTGGACCATGGCTGTAATGAGCTCTGGAGCTGAGTGGTCCTTGCGGAACCCAAACTGAGCATCGGTGAGCAGGTTATTGGTGAGTGTTGCGTCGCTTGATAGCACTGTTGACGACACCTTCCATCACTTTGATGATGCTTGAGAGTAGACTCATGGGGCGGTAATTGGCCGGATTGGATTTGTACTCCTTTTTGTGGACAGAGCATACCTGGGCAATTTTCCACATTGTCGGGTAGATGCCAGTGTTGTAGCTGTACAGGAACAGTTTGGCTTGAGGCGCAGCTAGTTCTGGAGCACAAGTCTTCAGCACTGCAACCGGGATGTTGTCGGGGCCCATAGCCTTTGCTGTATCCAGTGCAGTCAGCCATTTCTTGATATCACATGGAGTGAATCGAATTGGGTGAAGACTGGCTTCTGTAATGGTGGGGATCTCGGGAGGAGGCCGAGATGGATCATCCACTCGGCACTTCTGGCTGAAGATGGTTACAAACGCTTCAGCCTTGTCTTTTGCATTCACATGCTGGACTCTGCTATCATTGAGGATGGTGATGTTCACGGAGCCTCCTCCTCCCGTTAGTTGTTTCTGATCTATGAAGGATGATATTTGTGCCGTAGTGCCCAACAGAAAGGGCTGTATTCTAGCACAATGCCACTTGGGCAAAGAATAAATCAACATTAAGTCAAACAATATCTGAAGCCTTCCTCAATATGTATTAGTTCCTTGAGGGACCTGAGGACTTCATTTCCTTTGGTAATGCAATGGTCGATGTATTTGCATAAAATTCCTTTGTGTACCATTTTAAGACAATCATTAACCCTTCTAAAATAAAAAATTAAATGGGAAATACGTTAACCAGCAATCTACCAGAAGATATGAAACCATCTTGTTTCTTTGTTCTGATATATGTCTGTGCTGATATATTCAAAATGTACACTTTTATTAATTCATTTATTTTATTTTATTAATTCATTTATTTTCTGCACTTCAAATGAAAACAAGTGAAGATGGCTCAGGAAAAGTACAACACCACAGACTGGCAAGAATTGGAAAAGCAGCCTTACATATCCTCTGTGCAAGCTCTGGGAGTTCACCTTTGTCTTGTGTTTTACAAATCATTGCTTCTCATTCAACAAGAGGAAATCAGGTTTTGATTAGTTTTTGGCTGAAGTTCACTAAACAATGTAATCACATTCAAATCTAGGTGCTTTCTTCATTAATCCTTAATTAAACTATACCCAGTACATTGGCAACTTGACTAAGAACAAGCAGGAGTTTGGGCATGAAATACTCAATCAGGTAGCTGGTTTGGTGTATCTGACTATTTAATTAGATATTAGAATTTGAACTATCAAACTTGCTGCCAGGTTATCTTGGTACATGGTCCACTGACATAGTATAAATGTCTATTACTTAGCATAAAAAGTTGTGAGTACTGCTTTATCCATTATTATTGAAATATTTTGACCGTACTGTATTTCATTATATGCTTCTACATGTTTAAAGTCGGTCCCTTTGCATGTGCCCATTTCTAATTTCTAAATTCTGATATCTTGATGACAATCACTAAAATACTCACATTGGAATGATGTATAATTATTTGTTTTAACGAGAGAAAGAAGGGTAAAAGAGACAGTAGGAATGATTTTCCTGCACCCCTCACCACAGCTTTAATCAGGTAGTACAATTTGAAATTCACCAACTTGAACGTAGATAAACCCAGGTGAATTTCCAAGGTTAGGTCATTGAAATGGGCTAGTTATTTGCCAAGTGGAAATACTATCTATCAATGGCTGAGTTGTGCACCTTTGCTGGTCTAAAATGCTTGCACCATTGGAAATTACCCACAGGCTCTGTGCCTCTGGTTGCTGTTTGTAACCTGCTATTCTCCTTACTGCACCCCCCCCCACCCCACCATCTAACAATTACACATACACTAAAGGAGGTTCAAAGAAGTTGCTGGCAGCTCCTTTGCAGATCCTTCAATCTGAAGGGGCTGGCAGTAACCTCTAACATTTACTTTCTCTAGGTGCTTCCCCTCTCTGGCAGATGCTGGGCAAAACCTCAGAAAATGATAGATGCAGAATGACAACACACACACATCATTTACATAAAATGTTAATTCCCTTGCCTGTTTCAGGCAGACGCTTCCTGCCTTCATTGGGGATCTGTTATCAAATGTACATCAAAGTGGGGTGGAGACCCAATGTTATATGATTCTACTCCAATTTCCTCATCCTAATGTCTCAGACATTGGCCTATATAGGATGATGAAGAGAATCTGCCCCAATTTTTATCTCTCCACCTTCTATCATTGTGCATCACATGTGTTAAAACAATAGTGCAAAATCAATACATTGTTAATAAACTTGTGAGTGTTGGCAAAGCTGTGTAATCAGTTCGTTGCATTGCATATTAGTTTCTGTACACAACCAATACTGCTTAATACCCAAATTATTGAGAAATCCATACAGGATATTTCCCAAACTGTTTGAATAAATAACATCCCATTGTCGTTATTTTGTCTGTTTGTAAAATTCCCCGTATAACAATCAGTTGTACCTATCATACAATCCACTCCATGCTAGAATAATTGAATTCACAAGTCCATTCTTTAGTAAATATACCAAAGATGTGTTAAATATTTGACCAGAAAACTATTTTGAGATGTGAACTATAAGACTATAAATAGTTGTTTGCAAATATTAACAGCGTTATGGCTAACAAAATGCAATCCTTAAATATATTTGAAATCTATCATAACATACTGGACTGTACTAGATCTCCTAGAATAAATAATAAATGAAGGAATGATGACTACAAGAGCCCGTGAAATGATTACTGTCCCATCAGTTTCAGGGGACAGTCATTACTCAAGTCAACTAACTAACGGTATATGTGGGTTAATAAAACAGAATAAAGCTGCATTTAATGCAATTATTATCTAGAAACTCTGCGAGCACCATGTAAACAAAACCAGCTCAAATCTGAATCTGGTTGGCAGAGCATGTGTGAAAATTGATAAAATATGTGCTTTTTATATAACTTCCATGCAAACAACCTACTCATGGCTTGTCAATATCAAACTGCTTTTGAATTTTTAAAAATTCATTTATGGGATGTTGGTGCCACTGGCAAGGCCAGCATTTATTGCCCATCCCTAATTGCCCTTGAGAAGGTGGCAGTGAGCTGTATTTTTGAACCGCTGCAGTCCATGTGGTGAAGGTTCTCCCACAGTGCTGTTAGGGAGGGAGTTCCAGGATTTTGACCTAGCGACGATGAAGGAATGGCGATATATTTCCAAGTAAGGATGTTGTGTGACTTGGAGGGGAACGTGCAGATGGTAGTGCACCCATGCACCTGCTGTCTTTGTCCTTCCAGGTGGTAGAGGTTGTGGGTTTGGGAGGTGCTGTCGAAGAAGCTTTGGCGAGTTGCTGCAGTGCATCTTATAGGTGGTACACACTGCAGCCACAGTGCAGCAGTGGTTGAGGGAGTGAATGCTTAGGGTGGGGGATGGGGTGCCAATCAAGCGGACTCCTTTGTCCTGGATGGTGTCGAGCTTCTTCAGTGTTGTTGGAGCTGCACTCATCCAGGCTAGTGGAGAATATTCCATCACATTCCTGACTTGTGCATTGTAGATGGTGGAAAGGCTTTGGGGAGTCAGGAGGTGAGTCACTCGCCACAGAATACCCAGCCTTTGACCTGTTCTTGTAGCCACAGTATTTATGTGGCTGGTCCAGTTTACTTTCTGGTCAGTGGTGACCCCAGGATGTTGATGGTAGGGGATTTGGTGATGGTAATGCTATTGAATGTCAAGGGGAGGTGGTTAGACTCTCTCTTGTTGGAGATGGTCATTGCCTGGCACTTGTCTGGCATGAATGTTACTTGCCACTTTTCAGCCCAAACCTGGATGTTGTCCAGGTTTTGCTGCATGCAGCACGGACTGCTTCATTATCTGAGGGATTGCGAATAGGAACATAGGAACACAGGAACAGGAGTAGGCAATTCAGCCCCTCGTGCCTGCTCCGCCATTTGATAAGATCATGGCTGATCTGTGATCTAACTCCATATACCCACCTTTGGCCCATATCCCTTAATACCTTTGATTGCCAAAAAGCTATCTATCTCAGATTTAAATTTAGCAATTGAGCTAGTATCAATTGCCGTTTGCGGAAGAGAGTTCCAAACTTCCACCACCCTTTATGTGTAGAAATGTTTTCTAATCTCACTCCTGAAAGGTCTGGCTCTAATTTTTAGACTGTGCCCCCTACTCCTAGAATCCCCAACCAGCGGAAATAGTTTCTCTCTATCCACCCTATCCATTCCCCTTAATATCTTATAAACTTCGATCAGATCACCCCTTAACCTTCGAAACTCCAGAGAATACAACCCCAATTTGTGTAATCTCTCCTCGTAACTTAGCCCTTGAAGTCCAGGTATCATTCTAGTAAACCCAAGCTGCACTCCCTCCAAGGCCAATATGTCCTTCCGAAGGTGCGGTGCCCCGAACTGCTCACAGTACTCCAGGTGCGGTCTAACCAGGGTTTTGTATAGCTGCAGCATAACTTCTGCCCCCTTGTACTGTCAAAACTTAATATTACTTATCACTATACAAATGCATTAACACCCAAACAAATAGTACAAAGAGAAACTTTATTGCGCCTTAACTTGTATACAAGTGGAAGAGCACCTCAAAACAATGGTTGAGGATACAACTTCGCCGAGTTCAAAAAACAGCTCACGTTTATACAATTCGGTAAACAACGCCAACCTGTTACAGAATATGGGCGTACACGTACATTCTTTATTGGCTCAGGTAGTTGGTCAATCAAAATAGGGAGCCCGCCCTCCAGCTCCCATAGTCATCTTGATATCTTTGCACGTAGGCCTGGGAAAGTGTTTTTCCCTACATTTCTGTCTTTCATTATCAGTAGGGCTGTAGCTAGTCTCAAGGCTATATGGCCATTTATTCCTGTAGTCAGTTACATCCCTAGCTAAAGGGAGGACAGCTATCAACGTGAGAAACTCAAAGTAATTACACAATTGTGCTTCTATGTGTTTTCGTGAGAAACATTATTATATGATTCTATTTTGGACAGTTACATGGGTAAGATGGGTATAGAGGGATATGGGCCAAGTGCAGGCAATTGGGACTAGCTTAGTGGTATAAACTGGGCGACATGGACATGTTGGGCCGAAGGGCCTGTTTCCATGTTGTAACTTCTATGATTCTATGATTCTATGTGAGTTAAGTGAATTAATAGAGTATCCCTTCATGCACTTCCACATTCGTGAGTTAAGTGAATTAATAGAGAGTTAATATGGTCAAGTATCCCTTCATACACTTCCACAGTACTCCAGTCCTCTCGATATAAAGGCCAGCCTTATTGACAATTTTCTGCACCTGTTCATGACACTTCAATGATCTATGTACCTGAACCCACAGGTCCCTTTGGACATCCACTGTTTTTAGCTTTTTACCATTTAGGAAGTACCCTGTTCTATACTTTTTTGATCCAAAGTGGATAACCTCACATTTATCTACATTGAATTCCATTTGCCACAGTTTTGCCCATTCATCTAATCTATCAATATCACTTTGTAATTTTATGTTTTCATCTACACTGCTTACAATGCCACCAATCTTTGTGTCATTGGCAAACTTAGATATAAGACTTTCTATGCCTTCATCTAAGTCGTTGATAAATATTGTGAATAATTGAGGTCCCAAGACAGATCTCTGTGGGACTCCACTAGTCACATCCTGCCAATGTGAGTACCTTCCCATTATCCCTACTCTCTGTCGCCTTTCACTCAGCCAACTTCCTAACCAAGTCCGTACTTTTCCCTCAATTCCATGGGCTTCTATCTTAGCTAAAAGTCTCTTATGTGGGACCTTATCAAATGCCTTCTGGAAGTCCATATAAATAACATCCATTGACATTCCCCTGTCCACTACTTTAGTCACCTCTTCAAAAAATTCAATCAGGTTTGTCAGGCACGACCTACCTTTCACAAATCCATGCTGGCTCTCCCTGATTAACTGAAAATTCTCGAGGTGTTCAGTCACCCTATCCTTAATTATAGACTCCAGCATTTTCTCCACAACAGATGTTATGCTAACTGGTCTATAATTCCCCGGTTTCCCTCTCTCTCCTTTCTTAAAAAGCGGAGTGACGTGTGCAATTTTCCAATTTAGAGGGACAGTTCCTGAATCTAGAGAACTTTGAAAGATTATAGTTAGGGCATCTGCAATGTGCTCACCGACTTCCTTTAAAACCCTGGGGTGGAAACCATCTGGTCCTGGGGATTTGTCACTCTTTAGTGCTATTATTTTCTTCATTACTGTTGCTTTACTTATGTTAATTTTATCGAGTCCCTGTCCCCGATTCAATATTAGTTTTTTTGGGAATTCCAGCATGCTATCCTCTTTTTCTACTGTAAATACTGACGCAAAGTAATCGTTCAACATGTCCACCATTTCCCCATTGTCAATGACAATATCCCCATTTTCAGTTTTTAAGGTTTTTAAGGGGCCAACACTGCTCCTGATCACCCTCTTTTCCTAAAGTAACTATAAAAGTTCTTTGTATTGGTTTTGATATCCCTTGCAAGTTTCTTTTCATACTCTCTTTTTGTAGCTCTTACTATCTGTTTTGTGACCCTTTGTTGATCTTTGTATCTTTCCCATTCGCCAGGATCTGTGCCATTTTTTGCCTTTTTGTATGCCCTTTCCTTATGTCTTATATTAGAGTCATAGAGTCATAGAGTTATACAGCACGGATAGAGGCCCTTCGGCCCATCGTGTCCGCGCCGGCCATCAAGCCCTGTCTACTCTAATCCCATATTCCAGCATTTGGTCCGTAGCCTTGTATGCTATGGCATTTCAAGTGCTCATCCAAATGCTTCTTGAATGTTGTGAGGGTTCCTGCCTCCACAACCCTTTCAGGCAGTGAGTTCCAGACTCCAACCACCCTCTGGGTGAAAAAGTTCTTTCTCAAATCCCCTCTAAACCTCCCGCCTTTTACCTTGAATCTATGTCCCCTTGTTATAGAACCCTCAACGAAGGGAAAAAGCTCCTTAGTATCCATCCTATCTGTGCCCCTCATAATTTTGTACACCTCAATCATGTCCCCCCTCAGCCTCCTCTGCTCCAAGGAAAACAAACCCAATCTTCCCAGTCTCTCTTCATAGCTGAAGCGCTCCAGCCCTGGTAACATCCTGGTGAATCTCCTCTGCACCCTCTCCAAAGCGATCACATCCTTCCTGTAGTGTGGCGACCAGAACTGCACACAGTACTCCAGCTGTGGCCTAACCAGTGTTTTATTGTCCCTTACCTCTTTAGTTGTCCATGGCTGTTTTTTTTGGCAAGTAGAGTTCTTGCCCCTCAGGGGTATAAACAGATTCTGTATCATGTTAAATGTTTCTTTAAACATTTCCCACTGATCATCAGTCGTTTTACCCATTAACAGATTTGCCCAGTTTACTGTGGACAGTCTCTGTCTCATCCCATTGAAGTCGGCCTTACCCAAGTCTAGAATCTTAGCAGCTGACTCACTTTTTTCCCTTTCAAACACTACATTGAATTCGATCATGTTATGATCGCTATTGGATAGATGTTTGCGTACAGTTAAGCCTTTAACTAAATCTGGTCCATTACTCATTACTAAATCGAGTATGGCTTGCCCCCTTGTTGCCTCTAGGACAGACAGCTGTAGAAATCTATCCCGGACACACTCAAGGAATTCACGGCCTTTCTGACAGTTGCTAGTCTGCTTTTCCCAATCTATGTGAAGGTTAAAGTCCCCCATTAAGAACACTATGCCTTTCTTACAAGCTTGTCTAATCTCTGCATTTATACAATCTAGCACTTCAGAGCTGCTGCCAGGGCTCCTATATACAATTCCCACTATAGTCTTAGATCCTTTTCTATTTCTCAATTCAACCCATAAGGTCTCTGTTGGCTGCTTACCTCTCGTTATATCCTCCTTTATCATTGAAGTGATTTCATCTCTAATCACTAAGGCTACTCCTCCCCCTCTTCCATTTCCCCTATCTCTCCTGTAGACCTTATAACCCGGTATATTCAGTTCCCAATCCTGACCATCCTGCAGCCATGTCTCAGTAATAGCTATCATGTCATACCCTCCAATTTGAATTTGAACCTGTCGTTCATTTAATTTGGAGGGTGTGGAATGGAACTGAACACTGTGCAACCATCAGCGAACATCCCCACTTCTGACCTTATGATGGAGGGAATGTCACTGGTGAAGCAGCTGAAGATGGTTGGGTATAGGATACTGCCCTGAGGAACTCCTGCAGAGGTGTCCTGGGGCTGAGATGATTGGCCTCCAACAACCACCACCATCTTCCTTTGTGCTCGGTATGACTCCAGCCACTGGAGAGTTTTCCCCCGATTCCCATTGACTTCAATTTTACTAGGGCTCCTTGATGCCACACTTGGTCAAATGCTGCCTTGATGTGCAAGATATGAATGGCAAATGATTAAATATCGAACTTTACCCATGAGTCTAGGTGCACTAAATAACTTGCAGACAGTACATGGCCGATTAGCACCCATTTTGTCGTCGCTACGCAGACACCTTGGATACAAAACTGGCTTAGTGGCAGAAGGCAGAGGGTGATGGCCAAAGGTTGTTTTTGTGACTGGAAGCCTGTGGCCAGTGGGGTACCACAGGGATCGGTGCTGGGTCCCTTGCTGTTTGTGGTCTACATTAATGACTTGGATATGAATGTAAAAGGTATGATCAGTAAGTTCGCTGATGATACAAAGATTGGTAGGGTGGTAAATAGCGAGGAGGATAGCCTCAGTCTGCAGGACGATATAGATGGGTTGGTCAGATGGGCGGAACAGTGGCAAATGGAATTTAACCCGGAAAAGTGCGAGGTGATGCACTTTGGAGGGACTAACAAGGCAAGGGAATACACAATGAATGGGAGGACCCTAGGCAAGACAGAGGGTCAGAGGGATCTTGGTGTGCAAGTTCACAGATCCCTGAAGGCGGCGGAACAGGTAGATAAGGTGGTAAAGAAGGCATATGGGATACTTGCCTTTATTAGCCGAGGCATAGAATATAAGAGCAAGGAGGTTATGATGGAGCTGTATAAAACACTGGTTAGGCCACAGCTGGAGTACTGTGTGCAGTTCTGGTCGCCACACTACAGGAAGGATGTGATCGCTTTGGAGAGGGTGCAGAGGAGATTCACCAGGATGTTACCAGGGCTGGAGCGCTTCAGCTATGAAGAGAGACTGGGAAGATTGGGTTTGTTTTCCTTGGAGCAGAGGAGGCTGAGGGGGGACATGATTGAGGTGTACAAAATTATGAGGGGCACAGATAGGATGGATACTAAGGAGCTTTTTCCCTTCGTTGAGGGTTCTATAACAAGGGGACATAGATTCAAGGTAAAAGGCGGGAGGTTTAGAGGGGATTTGAGAAAGAACTTTTTCACCCAGAGGGTGGTTGGAGTCTGGAACTCACTGCCTGAAAGGGTTGTGGAGGCAGGAACCCTCACAACATTCAAGAAGCATTTGGATGAGCACTTGAAATGCCATAGCATACAAGGCTACGGACCAAATGCTGGAATATGGGATTAGAGTAGACAGGGCTGATGGCCGGCGCGGACACGATGGGCCGAAGGGCCTCTATCCGTGCTGTATAACTCTATGACTCTATGACTCTATGACCTAAGTCCTGAAAATGGCATGCGAGATGCACGCGCATCCTTCCGATGGGAAGTGCGCCGGATGGCATCTTGGTAAAAGGGTTTGTGGTGCTTGCACCTAACAATCGCTGGCAGCATGTAGGGTAGGGAGACGGTGATATGAATCCGTGTGCAATGCTGATTTGAAGCAATCGGTGAAAATTTGGAACGCCACAGTCTAACCAACACCCTGTCTTAACTTTGCACAGCTGAACAGGACTTAAACGGCATGAAGGGTCTCACCAGTGCTATTTAAAGGGATCATAAAGTACTTACAGGTTGGTTGCTGGACTATTTCTTCTGGCTGTTGGTGCAATTGTATGTGTTTTTGGATGTTTCCTACACTTAGATAAAGTTTCAATATTCTATAGAGAGTGGTCTGGCTGGTCTTGCAGTATTGTTAGTGGCATTTAAAATATAGTGCTGAAAAATGTTGCCTCCAGACATGTGAAGGGATTCGCAAAATTTCACATTCCCCCCACCCCCCCACCGAAGATTTATTGGAGTTATTAAAGAAACCCTGGTGTGACTGAGTTTTAAAAAATCCAGGGTCTTTCAAAATGGCTGCGGTCAGACACATGGCCAAGGGCCGGCAGATATGAAATTGGATTCTCTGACAGCTTGGCAGGCTCCTTGTTTCAGACAGGTTTCTTTGAACAATGCAGTTGCATTCACTCCCTGAGGCAAGCCATCAACGTTGCCTGTCCACACATCAAAATTCGAGCAGGAGAAATCCCAGGACTAAAGATAGCCCATCAAGGAACATTCGGAACAATGGAAAGCAGTTATGGAACAGATCAGTACAGGTACTGGCCATTAATGTAAATGAACCAAGATCGGGACCCCTTTTGTCTTACGTTTTCAGCCCAAATCGGACAATGGAGCAAACTGATGAGGTGCGAAATTAACCCATTACCGGGTGGGTATAACTGGGGCGTCCCAGAACCTCTGTCTTTTTTCTCTTCGCCTTGGCCCAGTGTCCTGCTTGCCTGCTAGCAACCAAGAAGGAAGGCCGTCCAGTATACATCGCAACCACATGTCGAAGGCAGCAGCAGGACACAGGGGCCAGGCCTTTTCATCTGTTTCATCGGTGAGCATTATTTTTTTTCTGGCTGCCACAAGACAACCTAGCTAGGTGTAAGGGTGGGAGTTAAAGGGGTATTGCTAAAGTTGTGATTTTAGAATTTTCCCTCGATGTGTCCGTTTCTTCCACCCCGTTAAGTGTAAGACTGTATTGCATCCATAGCGATTCCTTTTATTTCTGTATAATACTGTTTACCTTGTAGTTTTAGTTTTCTTATCAATAAACATTGGTTTTCCTTGCACCAATTCACTGGTCTGTTCGTCTGTCTTTATTACCACTCGATAAGTTCTGAGCTCAGAATCAGGAAGGGGAAAGCGATTCGAAACCGCACAGCGGGCAGGACAGCTCAGGAAAACATAACTGGCTGACCTACGATAAGCCCCTGAAACAAAACCCCTTACAGAAATGGCGAGTCAGGCAGGAGCTCAGGCGAAAGTGTGTAACAAGCCAGACAGTGGTGCGGAAGAGGAATCCGCAATGGAGGAAAGGTTGTCTACCTATGTGTGCGGCATGATAAATATCGCGAAAAAATGGGTGGGTGATATGTTAAAGGCCGAGCGTCCCATAGATGCAGCCATCCAGTGGACAGCAAGTAAACAGTATAAGAAGGGTATCGAGAAGGCGGTCTGGCTCTTGTGTTTTAAAAAGCAGGTCTTTGTACTGGACCGTGCTGTAGCAGCGCGAGCAGCCAAGATTAAGCAGTTGACCCGAGAGTTGCAGGAAAAGACAGCAGCTGAAGAGCAAGGGTTAGCAGCGCTCCAGGCAATAAGCCAAGAAAGGGCGCAGATGGCAAGGGACCACCAGGCAAAGGTAGAGCGCCTGGAATACCAGATCGCTGAGCTCAAAAGTAGCACTAGAGGTAGAATGGAACACCTGGAATACCAGGTCAGAGAGGCGAGAGGCAGTGAGGTTAGGTTAATGGATAAGATCCACAGCCTCACGCAAGAATTAAAAGAGCAGGAGGAGAAAGTAGGCGAGGTAAAGGCAGCATATAAGCTGGCCTGTGCCCAGAGGTTTGAGGACGCAGATCATGGCCCTTGGGGGCAGGAAATAGAAAGCTTGGGCATGGCCTTAGCGAGGGCGAAGGGCATGGTTTGCCTCCTTAGCTCGAAGGCGGGCCAGTTGGATTTTACCGGCAACCCAAGCAGGAAAGTCCCACAGGCAGCTCCCAGAACGACACTGGTTAGGGAACCAGAGGCTTCACGGCCATCACCCATAGCCCCGAGTTTTCAGGAGGTCTGGCAGCAAGGGGGGGTGGAGGATGAAGCATTAGGGGAGACCCAGCAATTCCTGATAGATAGACCAGGACCGGGACCAGTGTACCCCCTCCGACAACGGAGGTACGGCCCGCCCGCCGATGGCGAGGACCTAGGGGCCATCCAGAACCAGTTTGTAGTGCCGCATGGCACCCCACAGCTCAGGGCCATGGTTAGCCATATCCCTAAGCTTACAGTGAAGGGAGACCCTCTCTACACTTCCGTGAGATAGAGCAGGCAGCATGCGTTAATGACTGCGATGACAAGCAAAAATGCTGCTGTTTTCTCTGGGTGGTGACCTCTTCCAAACCTTATCAGATGAGTGCAAAAGGGGGCAGAAAGATTATGAGGGGTTAAGGGATGAGATATTGGAGGCCATGAGACTAAATGACGGGAGTCCGTTCGCCCGGGTGGAAAAAACGGTACAGCTTCCCGGGGAGTCCCCACAGGCTTTCGCAGACAGGCTGTGGCCAGTCTACCGGAGCGCATGCCCGGAAATGCCAGGGCGGACACTCCTGAACAGAGATCAATCAGCCCACTGGCTCATGGCAAACTGCCTGCCCCAAATTCGAACACGAGCTGCGGCCTGGTTTGACCCCCATAGCCCCCAGACCACCGAGGAAACGGTGATCCGCCAGCTCACGATAGCATTTAAAAATATCAGGGGTATCGAGACGCCCCAACCCAAGGGGAAAGTCCACGAGGTTGAACCAGGGGCCCAGCATAAAAGGGAATGGCACCAGGAAGGGAATTGTCCCGCCCAGGCTAAGTTAAACTGCTATGGGTGTGGGATGGACGGCCACTGGCGCAAAGATTGTAAAAACCCCTGGAAGACACCAAGGAAAAGAATCCCACCATCCCAGCCCAAAAGGCAGCGACGGGGGAGGCAGAGACAGGAATTGCCCCCACTGCCATGGAGTCATTTTTTGAGGCCATGCAATCTTTTATGGCCAGCCAGGGAAAAATAGCAGCCACTACCGGTGTGGTAGCTCCCTCAGCCCCCTCTGACGATGCCCCGCTATGACTAGAGCCCGCACAGCCTGTCTACCTGTGTGCTCTCCGGTATGATGGATGGAAGAGACCGCTCGTGCAGATGGAGGTAGAGAAGGTTGAAGGGACTTATCTGCTGGATACGGGGGCATACTGCACCGTGATCCATGCAGCTAATCCCACCACCTCACCTCTGTCTAGCGAAGTTCCATACGTCCTATCGGGGTTCACCGGCAAGGAACAGGCGGGAGCATTCTCTAAGCCGCTCTCAATCCGCCTGGGCCCACTCCAAACCAAGTGGACGTGTGTCCTGGCGAGGTGGGAAGCGGAGGGAGGAAAGGGGATCCTAGGGGCCGACTTCATCGTGGGCCATGGGACCCTCGTGGATCTCCGCAACCATTGCCTTTGGGGAGCCGACACGGGTGAGGAGAATGGCGTGGTAGTTATCCCAGGAAAAGAAGGGAAAGGAACCCTGTGTACTGTGAAGCCGAAAGGAGGTTACGAACTCGGGCTCATGGTGGAGGGTGTCCCAGAGGAATTTAAAGCATTCGTGCAGGCTCACCTAGCTGCGTTCGCCACGCACAAACACGACTGCGGGAGGGTCACCGGGTTTGAGGTCAGGGTAGACGGGGACCCCATGGCCCGGCCTCAGAAGCAGTATAGCTTTCCTAGAGAAGCAGAGCCCGATATGGAGATGGCCATATCCTCGTTGGTGCAGCAGGGAGTGCTGAGGCCCATAGCCACTCATGTTAATTCTCCGCTTTGGCCGGTCAAGAAACCGGACAATTCATGGAGAGCCATGATGGACTATCGGGTGCTCAACAGCAATATCCCCGCGTGTGCCCCCACAGTGGCAGCAGTTGCCGACCTCATCGGAAGCATTCCAGCATCAGCGACTACGGTCACAGTGCTGGATATTTCGAATGGGTTTTGGTCGATCCCCTTAAGGAGGGAAGACCAGTATAAGTTTGCCTTTACTTTTAAAGGGCAACAGTAGACTTGGAACTGTTTGCTGCAAGGTTTTCATAACAGCCCCAGCATCTTTCACCAGTGCATGGCAAGTAGTTTAAAGGAATTTAGCCAGCCCACCCAATTGGTGCAGTATGTAGACGACCTGCTCTTGTTTACCGACTCAGTCGGAGAGCATGGCCCGCTACTGGCCGAATTGCTGGAGCTGCTGCAGAGTAAAGGTTTTAAAGTGAACCCTAGGAAAGCGCAGATCGGCCAGCAGGAGGTGAAATTCCTGGGCCTGACCGTCCGCGCAGGGGAACGAGCCATAGACAAGGCTAGGAGGGAAGCGGTCCAAGAGCTACCGGTCCCCAGTACTGTGAGGGGTGTGAGGTCGTTCTTAGGGCTAACGGGGTACTGCAGAGATTTTATTGAGGATTATGCAGCCACGGCAGCCCCTCTGCTCCAACTCCTACGCAAGGGAGTGGAGTGGTCTTGGATGAGGGGTGCCAGGCAGCATTTGTCCAGCTCAAGAGGGACCTGCAGACCGCACCAGCCCTGGCAGCGATAGATGGAGGGAGAGAGTTCTTTCTGGAGGTAGCGGCCAGCGGGGATAGTCTCAGTGCTGTGCTGCTCCAGGAACGGCACGGCAGGCTAAGACCCGTGGTCTACTCCTCCAGAGTACTCACTGACGTGGAAAAGAGCTACTCAATTTGCGAGCGGCACCTTTTGGCCACGTACTGGGCTGTGAAAAGATCCTCGGTCTTCACAGGCACCTCTCCTATTCACCATCCTCACACATCACATGCCCACCCAGATGCTTCTGGACGGGAGGATCAAAGATGGGACAGTGCCCGCATTGCGTGCTGGACCCTCCTCCTTTCCCAGATGGATCTGAGGGTGAGGGGCCTTTGCGAGCCGAAGCTCGTGGCTAACATGGTATATCCTGGAACAGCCCATCAGTGTTCCATAGAAGGGGTGTGGGAGGTGAACATTGGTCTACAGGCCGGGGTACATCCCACAGGCCGCGAGATCTATGTAGACGGTTCCAGCATGGTATCCGCTGGTGAGCGGCTCACGGGGTGTGGAGTTTATGACCCATCGGCTAACATTGCCTTGGCGATCAAGCTCCCCAGCACCTTGAGTGCCCAGCAGGCTGAACTGTCCGCGATGGTGTACGTGGTTACCCACCCCGAAATCTTCCCCACCCCATACACGATTTGCACGGACAGTATGTTCACTTGCAACTCGTGCACGGAATACCTGGCCATCTGGTCCCGTCGCGGATATACCTCCGCCGACGGGAGGCCCTTAACAGTAAAACCCCTGCTGGAGAAAATCCTAAGGAATCTTACAACACCAGGTTATTGTCCAACAGTTTTATTTGAAAAGCACAAGCTTTCGGAGGCTTTCCCACTCACCTGACGAAGGACAAAGCCTCCGAAAGCTTGTGATTTTCAAATAAAACTGTTGGACTATAACCTGGTGTTATAAGATTCCTTACATTTGTAAACCCCAATCCATCACCGGCATCTCCACATCATGGAGAAAATCCTGGCAGCCGTGGGGGAGAAAGGTGAGGTCGTCATCCACAAAGTGAAGGCCCACTCCTCCACAGAACCCCGCAGCCAGGGCAACCAACAGGCCGACATGCTGGCCAAGGAGAGTGCCTGCACCGGCATTTTCTGGGACCCCTATGGGCCCGGGCCCGTGGCCACCTGGCCACCTGGCAGCGGGTGGAACAGGCGGGATGATGGCCAGGACTCAGGGAAGATGTCCGTGAGTTCAGCGCTAGCTGTCTTGTGTGCGCTGCTAACAACCCCGACCCCCACAGAAGGAAGGTGCCCATGGGACACGTTAGGAGGGTAGAGGGACCATGGCAGTCGATCCAGATCGACTACATCGGGCCCCTACCCACCGCCCAGGGAGGCTACAAATACTGCCTCGTCCTGGTGGACGTGTTTTCCAAGTGGGTCGAGGCCTTCCCCTGTAGAAAAGCCACAGCATTAGGGACTGCAAGGATCTTGGTACGGGAGGTGTTCTCGCGGTGGGGACTACCCCAGTTTGTGGAGTCCGACCATGGAAGCCACTTCACTGGCCAGGTCATGCAGAATACACTTATGCTGCTCGGTATTCAGGGGAAGTGGCACGTAGCCCACAATCCACAGTCCTCAGGGATTGTGGAACGCATGAACCGCACCATCAAAGAAAGGCTGAGGAAGGAGACAGCGGACTCGCCCCGAAAATGGGCA
This sequence comes from Heptranchias perlo, assembly GCF_035084215.1. Classification (NCBI taxonomy): domain Eukaryota; kingdom Metazoa; phylum Chordata; class Chondrichthyes; order Hexanchiformes; family Hexanchidae; genus Heptranchias; species Heptranchias perlo. Next base: position 161,617,760 of record NC_090325.1, read on the forward strand.
GAGATCCTGCCTCTTGTCCTCATGGGGATCCGGGCCAGTCAGTCAAAGAGCACGAGCTCATGACCACGAGGGTCATGAGAATCCCCACCCATGTCTTAGCCCCAGTTCTTACTGAAGGGCGGCTTCGGGAGGTAAACCGGGATAAATTCGCCCGAACACTCCTCGAGCGCCTGAAGCAGATTTACGAACAGGCAGCAGGTAGTATGGGGAAGCAGCATTGGAATAACCGATTGCTGCTTGAGCCTAACAAAAGTCATCAGTGGGAGATAGGGGATCAGGTAATGGTGAGGAACTACGCCCGAGTGGGGAGTTTGGAGCCACTGTACATGGGACCCTATAGCATAGTAGATAAAGCCAGCCCCATGGGTTACGCTGTAAAATTGCCCCGGTGGATGAAATGGTTTCATTTTAACCAATGTCAGCTGTTTAGATCGGAGGCGAAAAAGCAGGCAACTGGGATCCAACCCGAGGTTAGAAATCCCCAGCTCCCAGCAGGTCACAGCTCACAGGCAGCACCTGCAGGGGCAGTCAGGGGAGGAGTCACCCAGACCCCTGTCCAAACCACTCCCCCTCTCTTCTGGGACTCAGGTGGGGAGGAGGAGGAGCCCGAGGCAGGTAGCCCCGCCCCCGACCCAGGTTTTGAACCTGGAGAGGAAGACTCTCAGCCACCGGCAGCAGGCAGCGAGGGGTTGCCTGTCCACAGCTCAGACTTGGGAAGGGAGGAGCCACAGAGGAAAAGCCCCCAGCCAGCGAGGACTGCGACCCACAGCAAGGGTCCGCTCGCCAGGGTAGCCCCACCAACAGCACTTCCTAGGAGGTCCCCTCGGACACCCCAGCCTAGGAAGACATGGTCGCCGGCTCCCCAGATTAAAAGGGCTACCTCCCGTGCTAAAGTTAAGTCGAAAGACAAAGGTCCTCAGCCAGCAGTCGCGGGCTGTGAGGGACCGGAAGTAAAGGTCAGTACAGCCATGCCGCAGGGAGCAGCCTGCAGCAGTCCTGACAGAATTTGAGCTGGCCGCTCGGAGACGGGCGGCGGATGTATATAACTTTAGCAGTTAAGTTTGTAGTTTTAAGTTAAGATGTATAGGTTTATTATAAGGTGTGGAACCGTAGTGTAATTTTAAGATGGAACCGTTCCAGTGTTGTCTACGTGAGCCGAGGTCCAGGGACCCGCTCACACTTCACCCGAGCCAGGAAGCCTATAGGGAGCCCGGCTAGATGTTCTTTATCTTTTACAGGGAATGTTCGGAGGCGTGATCCTGCTCGCCCTGTCTGGGCTGAGCCTCGCGAGAAGGGGCGACACCAAGGACCACCACATCTTCGGATGCTCCGGAAAAACGGCGCCCCTAGCCAGGACTCGAGCCAGACCGGTTTTTCACATGGGGAGACCTCCCTCCAGTGCCCGAGGATACGAATTGTCACCCCAAGGATTAGCGTCACCGTTGGAAAAGGAATATGTTTGTCATGTAAAGGCAACGTTCCCCTGGATAGGTGGTGGTGGCTTAGAAAATTAAGAAAGGATATGGGGAACCCCAGGGTAGAGTGGGAGAGGTTAGGGAATAACACCCACAGGACCATCACAGGGACCCAGGGAGGGTTAAGTGTGTGCTGGGACAAATGGTGGGAACCGGATCAGGGGATCTATGTCTGTATGTGGGGTTCAGAGAAGGTCTGCCCCACAGGCATTTCCATCATTTTCCACAGCCAGTGGCAAGATGACGGTAGGGGGATGGACTGGGAATCGCTCCTGGGCGCATGCGCGTTCCCATACTCCCCAATCTCAGTTAATGCCACTGAATTAGTAACCCGCCTCCGACAGCCCCTGCCCACGACTGCGACGTCACGTATGATAGTAGAGGGATGCCCCGCCACCACCAAGGGACCAGGGAACGGCTTGGTGCTAGTACCTACAGACCAGGTACTGTATCAAGGGGGGCACTATGCGGTAGCCTCCGTGATTTTAAACCTCACCGAGGTACATCTACCCGCGTGGTGCCCCACAGAGACCGCACAGTTGTATCAAGCCCTCTTAAAAGAGATGTTCCGTAAATTTTATCAGTTTGATTTTTCAGACGTTGACAGAACCAGACTATACACCCACGAGCTTTTGGACGGGATTGGGAGATAAAGAAGGGGTGTTTTTAATGATGTCTTTAACACGGGGTCTTCTGTCATCAACAGCTTAGATGACATCGAGCTGCAGACCCATATTAATGGTTTAAAAACGCAATTAAAGAAAATATTAATCGATGTGTATAAGGTGGTGGGTTCTGAACTGCACGAAGATCAGGCCATGACTCTCCACTTAAAGGAGATCATAGTGGAGCTGGAAAAGCATGCAAAGACGGTGAATGTGCTCATTAGGGAGGGTCGGAATGAGTCAGACCAGGCGGCGCAGAATGAAGTGTGCGTGCTGTCTGGGGCATGGTTGCTGGGCCAGGCCCGCAGCAATCTGGAGGATTTAAAGCAAGGTTTAGTCCCCTCCTGGATCAGCAACAAACACCTCGCAGCCCTCCACCCTTTTGAGAATACATTAAGTCCGTGCCAGCTCCGCCGAGCTTCTGAGGCCTACCCAGTCCCAGTGGACTGTGGGTGTTCCAACCACACCATCATAGGGATAGTTGTAAGGATGCCAGTCATGGGCGGGACGGCCTGACCCGCACCGGTGTACAGGGTGGAGAACATTGGTGTCATTCAGGGGGGTGCACACATTCGTTTTACAGCGGTCCCGCCCTACGTCATAAAGTGGGAGCATGGTATGACGGGTACTGACCTCTCGGGGTGCCGGAGCCGGGGATCACACATAATCCTGTGTCCCCAGCACTTGAACGCCTATTCAAAACCGCAGTGCGGGTTCAGAGCTGCTGACGCGAAGCCTATAAACTGCACCATGGAAGCCATGGCACAAGGCCATGTTCCCCCACAGGTGGCGTATATAGGAGGTGGGACATATTGCGTCACCACAGCAGCGTCTCACTACCAGCATGGTCAGCACAGCTGGTGTGCGGTGAGTGACAGCAGTTTTTGCTTACCTTGCATGGACACTTCAAGCAAGTTTAAGTATCCACAGGGGGGAGTGAAGGGATTCGCAAAATTTCACATGTCCCCCCCCCCCACCCCCGCGAAGATTTATTGGAGTTATTAAAGAAACCCTGGTGTGACTGTGTTTTAAAAAATCCAGGTTCTTTCAAAATGGCTGCGGTCAGACACATGGCCAAGGGCCTGCAGCATTTGAAATTGGATTCTCTGACAGCTTGGCAGGCTCCTTGTTTCAGACAGGTTTCTTTGAACAATGCAGTTGCATTCACTCCCTGAGGCAAGCCATCAACGTTGCCGGCCTACACAATCAAAATTCGAGCAGGAGAGATCCCAGGACTAAGGTAACCCATCAAGGAACATTCGGAACAATGGAAAGCAGTTATGGAACAGATCAGTACAGGTACCGGCCATTAATGTAAATGGGCCAAGATCGGGACCCTTTTGTCTTACGTTTTCACACCTAAATCGGACAATGGAGCAAACTGATGAGGCACGAAATTAACCCATGACCGGGTGGGTATAACTGGGGCGTCCCAGACCCTCTCTCTCTTTTCTCTTCGCCTTGGCCCAGTGTCCTGCTTGCCTGCTAGCAACCAAGAAGGAAGGCCGTCCAGTATACATCGCAACCACATGTCGAAGGCAGCAGCAGGGCACATGGGCCAGGCCTTTTCATCTGTTTCACGGTGAGCATTAATTTTTTTCTGGCTGCCACAAGACAGCCTAGCTAGGTGTAAGGGTGGGAGTTAAAGGGGTATTGCTAAAATTGTGATTTTAGAATTTTCCCTCGATGTGTCCGTTTCTTCCATCCCGTTAAGTGTAAGACTGTATTGCATCCATAGCGATTCCTTTTTATCTTCTGTATAATACTGTTTACCTGGCAGTTTTAGTTTTCTTATTAATAAACATTGGTTTTCCTTGCACCAATCCACTGGTCTGTTCGTCTGTCCTTATTACCGCTCAATAAGTTCTGAGCTCAGAATCAGGAAGGGGAAAGCGATTCGAAACCGCACAGCGGGCAGGACAGCTCAGGAAAACATAACTGGCTGACCTACAATAAGCCCCTGAAACAAAACCCCTTACACATGAATGGCCTGGTACAGCTTCCTCTGGGAATTGAACATGACTGGGAGAATGAAGAGAGGCACGTAGAGCAGGACAAGCTGCTAGAAGGAGGAGGAGGGGCAGGGTACAAAGCAGGAGGCCATATCCAAGGAGGGTCTTCAGGGACCAATTTTCTTACCTCAGCTTCAATGATGACCAGTGTATCAGACATCTGCAGCTCGTTAAAGAGATTGTGACTGAAATTTGTCAACTGCTGCAGCCACAACTGCAGCCTCAAAGCAGGCCAAGGACATCATTGCCTGTGGCTGCCAAGGTGACCGTGGCTCTTAATTTTTATGGCTCTGACTCCTTTCAGGCTGCTGCTGCAGATATAAGCAACATCATATCATCGTATCATAGTAGGTAGAGCATAGGAGGAGGCCGTTCGACCCCATCGTGCCTGTGCCGGCTCTTTGAAAGAGCTATCCAATTAGTCTCATTCCCCTGCTCTTTCCTCATAGCCCTGTAAATTTTTCCTCTTCAATTATTTATCTAATTCCTTTTTGAAAGTTATTATTGAATCGGCTTCCACCACCCTTTCAGGATGTGCATTCCAGATCATTATAACTCGCTTCATAAAAAACTGTTTCCTCATGACGCCTCTGACTCTTTTGCCGATCACCGTAAATATGTGTCCTCTGCTTACTGATCCTTCTGCCACTGGAAACAGTTTCTCCCTATTTACTCTGTCAAAACTATTCAAGATTTTGAACACTTCCATCAAATTTCCCCTTAACCTTCTCTGTCCGAAGGAGAACAACCCCAGCTTCTCCAGTCTCTCCACATTACTAAAGTCCATCATCCCTGGCACCATTCTAGTAAATCTCTTCTGCACCCTATCAATGACCTTGACATCCTTTCTAAAGTGTAGTGCCCAGAATTGAACACAATACTCCAGCTAAGGCCTAACCAGTGTTTTTTAAAAGTTTAGAATAATTTCCTTAATTTTGTATTCTATGCCTCTATTAATAAAGCCGAGGATCTTTTTAACAGCCTTCTCAACTTTTTTTTTATTTGTTCACGGGATGTGGGCGTCGCTGGCGAGGCCAGCATTTATTGCCCATCCCTAATTGCCCTCGAGAAGGTGGTGGTGAGCCGCCTTCTTGAACCGCTGCAGTCCGTGTGGTGACGGTTCTCCCACAGTGCTGTTAGGAAGGGAGTTCCAGGATTTTGGCCCAGCGACAATGAAGGAACGGCGATATATTTCCAAGTCGGGATGGTGTGTGACTTGGAGGGGAACGTGCAGGTGGTGTTGTTCCCATGTGCTTGCTGCTCTTGTCCTTCTAGATGGTAGAGGTCGCGGGTTTGGGAGGTACTGTCGAGGAAGCCTTGGCGAGTTGCTGCAGTGCATCCTGTGGATGGTACACACTGCAGCCACAGTGCGCCGGTGGTGAAGGGAGTGAATGTTTAGGGTGGTGGATGGGGTGCCAATCAAGCGGGCTGCTTTATCTTGGATGGTGTCGAGCTTCTTGAGTGTTGTTGGAGCTGCACTCATCCAAGCAAGTGGAGAGTATTCCATCACACTCCTGACTTGTGCCTTGTAGATGGTGCAAAGGCTTTGGGGAGTCAGGAGGTGAGTCACTTGCCGCAGAATACCCAGCCTCTGACCTGCTCTCGTAGCCACAGTATTTATATGGCTGGTCCAGTTAAGTTTCTGGTCAATGGTGATCCCCAGGATGTTAATGGTGGGGGATTCGGCGTTGAATGTCAAGGGGAGGTAAATGTGAAGTGATGTAACTTGACCTGCCACCTTCAAAGATTTGTGTATGTGCACCTCCAGGTCTCTTGGTTCCTGCACCCCCATTAAAATTGTACCATTTCATTTAGATTGCCTCTCTTCATTCCTCCTATCAAAATGCATCACTTCTCTGCATTAAATTTCATCTGCCATGTGTCTGCCCATTTCACCAGTTTGTCTATGTCCTCCTGAAGTCTGTTACTATCCTCCACATTGTTTAAAACATTTTCGAGTTTTGTGTTATCTGCAAACTTTGAAATTATACCCGCTGTACCTAAGTCCAGATCATTAATACATATCAAAAGGAGCAGTGGTCCTAATACTGACTCCTGAGGAACACCACTGTATACTTCCCTCCAGTCTGAAAAACAACCATTCACCACTACTCTCTGCTTTCTGTCCCCTAGCGAATTTTGTATCCACGCTGCCACTGTCACTTTAAATCCCATGGGCTACAATTTTGCTAACAAGTCCATTATGTGGTACTTTAAAATTGTAATGTTTAGCTGATGTTGCCTCTCCTCATTCTTCCGACCAAAATACATCGCTTCACATTTATCTGCATTAAATTTCATCTGCCATGTATGTCTATCAAAAAGAGCAGTGGTTCTAATACTGACCCCTGGGGAATACGACTGTATACTTCCCTCCAGTCTGAAAAACAACCATTCACCACTACTCTTTGCTATTTGTCCACTGGCCAATTTTGTATCCACGCTGCCACAGTCCCTTTAATCCCATGGGCTTTAATTTTGCTAACAAGTCGTGTGGTACTTTATCAAATGCCTTTTGAAAGTCCATATACATAATATCAACCACACTACCCTCATCAACCCTCTGCATTAGTTCATCAAAGAACTCAATCAAGTTAGCCAAACCTGATTTTCCTTTAACAAATCCGTGCAAACTTTCATTTATTAGCCCGTACTTTTCGAAGTGCCAATTTATTTTGTCCTGGATTATTGCCTCTAGAAGTTTACCCACCACCAACATTAGGCTGACTGGCCTGTAATTGCCGGGTTTATCCCTCTCCCTTTTTTTGAATAGGGGTGTAACATTTGCAATCCTCCACTCCCCGGCACCATCCCCATATCTAAGGAGGATTGGAAGATTGTGGTCAGAGCCTCTGCAATTTCTACCCTTAATTCCCTCAGTAACCTTTGCAGTGCTATAATAGTTTCTTTGATCAATACTGCTGTCCCTCCCCCCACTTCTTTCCTTCCCGATTTTTCCTGAATAACTTGTAGCCAGGAATATTAAGTACCCAATTCTCCCCTTCTTTGAGCCAGGTCTCTGTTATTCCCACTATATCATAGTACTATGTGGCGACTTCACCCTATTTACCACGTTACGAGCATTTACACACATGCACTGCAATCTCAACTTAGACTGCCTCAGATTTGGCCCCTGTCTGATCCCTCCTATTTCTGAACTATTCTTTAATCTCGTGACACCTGTCCCTCCCAGTCCTCTGTGCGCCTTGTTTCTCTTCTCTAATGTTTCATCCTGGTGCCCATCCACCTGCCAGATTAGTTTAAACCCTCCCCCACAGCTCCAGTTAACCTCCCTGCGAGGACATTGGTCTCGGCTCTGTTGAGATGCAACGTGTCCATCTTGAACAGATCCCTCTGCCCCAGAACTGGTCCCAATGTCCCAGGAATCTGAAGCCCTCGCTCCTGCACCATTGCTCTAGCTATGCATTAACCTGTCTTATCCTACGATTTCTATACTCACTAGCACGTGGCACTGGGAGTAATCCAGAGATTACTACCTTTGAGGTCCTGCTTTTTAACTTCCTCCCTAGCTCCTGAAACTTTAACAACACAACCTCGACCCTTTTCCTTCCTATATCATTGGTTCCCAAATGGACCACGACTTCTGGCTGTTCCCTTTCCACCCTCAAAATGTTCTGCACCCTCTCAGTGACATCTCTCAGTTTGCAGTGCACTGCTGTACAAGGGAAGTCACTGAGGCTCTGTACGCAATGTGAAACACATTCACCTCATTTCCTCTCACCAGAGACAAGCAGGAGGAACCAGCATGAGGTTTTGCTCGCATTGCAGGCTTCCCCATGTTACAGGGTGCCATTGACTGCATGCATATTGTCATACGTGCTCCTCCTCTGAACTCGGCCATAATAATGAACAGAGAGGGGTTCCACTCCCTCAGTGTGCAGCTGGTGTGCAACCACGCGCAGCACATCATCCAGATGAATGCCTGCTACCCTGGCAGCAGTCATGATTCTTTCATTCTGTGGCAGTTCTCTGTTCCACCTATATTTCAACAAGCCCAGCAAGTCAAAGGCTGGCTATTGGGTGACAAGGTCAGGCACGCATGCACAGCAGGCCTACAATGAGAGCCATGCTGCCACACAGAACATCATAGAGCACACCATATGTATCCTCAAGCAATGCTTCCACTGTTTGGACCGCTCTGGGGGAGTCCTGCAGTATGCAGCTGAGCGAATATTAAGGTTTGTCATTGTGTGCTGTATGCTGCACAACCTGGCCATTATGAGGGAACTGCCTGAGAAAGAGGAAGAGGTGGAGGAAGTGGCGGAGGAGAAATTGGAGGAGGTGGAGGAGGAATTGGAGGAGCAAGAGGAGGAATTGCAGCAGGAAATGGAGGAAATGGCAGGGAGGCTACAATGTTGACAGGTCATGTCTGCCAGTGTTCTGCGTGATCAGATTATTAATGAGTGATACCATTAATCTCAACAACACCTCCCCATTCACCAACAGTCCCACACTTCTTACCTTTCCTCTCTTAAATGACATTCAAATTATCCTCTTATAGTTATATATTGGTTCCTCCCTCAGCTCATCACAGAAATGAAAACCACCAGCAAATGCAAATTCAAATCCACATTTATAGATGAACACATGAAATTATGCGAACAAAATGAAACTATTCACCCTTGTGCATTCTCTTAGTGCCTGTTGTTCATGTGCCTTTACCTTTCCTAGTGCTCCTAAGAGGTGCATCCCCAATGGCTGGAGCTTGGATGGTGGGAGGCTGCTTACCATCAATTGAGGAGACTGTAGATGGCCTTGGAGGACGACCTCAAGCAGCTCTGGGCTGACAGTACACCATCTTCAGACTACACCATCTTGGTCTGGGCTGCAGCAGTCTGGGCTGGCTGACTGATAGGCAACAGCAAAGACACTGGCGGAGTTGCCGGGGTGGGAGCAAAAATGCTGTCATTCTGAGAGAGGACAGCAGGTTCCTCTTCCATTGAACCACTGACACTCGCCTGGAGCAGTGCCTCAGCAATCCTGGTGATCTGATGGAGAACAGATTACTGGACTGCTGTGATGCCCTGGGAGCCCCGTTTCACAGTGGAACCCAGAGCCACAATATCAGCAGTCTGAGCTTCCAAGGTAACTTTCAGACCTTGGATGGCAGATGTTTGTGCTGCAATGGAAGCTGTGACATCGGTCATCAGACGCTGCATTATGGTGGGTTCCACAGGGGTGCTGATGGAGGTGACCACATGTTCCATGTGGGAAAGGATGGGCTCCATGCTTTGCACAAAGCCCTGTGCCAAGTTGGAGCTGGACTCCTCCATGCTCCTTGACATCATGCACAGGTTTTCTGGCAGGCTTTCCAGTACACCAATCATTTGGTTGTGCAGCCGGGCCATCAAAGTCATCATCTGACTCCCCTGCAGCAGAACCAGTGTGCAACCTCGCCCTCCAGTGAGCTGGCACTTGTGCTATCCTTTCCCCCCGCCCTAGCTCCTGCACATTTGTGCCCAGTGTCTCACCATGTGCAGACCCTTCCTATATCCCAGCCTCTAATGTACGCGCAGTGTCAGTCTCTGAGCTGGTGGCTGCGAGTGTAAGATTGATTGATGGTGTCCCTCATCACTGTCTTCTTCCTCTACCTCTTTTGACTGGGCAGGTTCCAGTTCTTGGGTATTTGAAATGACAAAGAGACACGAGTTGAGTTGTGGTGAGGTGAGAGGAGGAAGTGAGAAGTGCGTGCTTACACCATTTGCAGCACATGAGTCAGAAAAGATTGTGGGATGAGGGAGAAGTGGGAAGAGAGAAGGACGATTAGGTATGCAGAGACCCTCAACATCGATCCCTCCAGCACCGCCAGTGGCCCCAGCCTCAGCAATGTCCTTTCCCATGAAGGCCAGCACTGTCTCCTCATGGGAGTTATAACGTCTCGGCACGCTTGTCCTACTCCAGTTCTTTCTTGCTGCTTACTGTAAAGCTCTCCTGCAAGAAAGAGGAAAGTGTGTCAGTGAGTGTCCTGCAAGATATTTGGATGATGTGTCTGTCATGGTTGAATAGCTGCCAGTGTGTGTGACCTGTGAGTTGTGGGTGTGCGGCTTGCAACTGTGATAATTAGGGTGAGATGAAGCATATGATTTGAATGGTTGAGTGCTGATTGAGTGAGATTTTTGGTAGTTGGTGATGGGGATGTCGTGCTTTGAGCAATGGATGATGCTTGAAACATGAACTCACTCCCCTTGATAACTCGTGTTGAATCAATGAACTTCTTCCTGCGCTGCATCCATGTTCTTGGCGTTATGCTCCTGGCATTTACCTCGTCCGCTACTTTCTCCCATTTCCTCTTGAGCATATGTCTCGAGGGCCTGTTGCCTCCCTGCAGATACAGGATGCCCCTCCTTCTCTCCACCTCTTGCACCAAGGCCTCTAGTGCTTCATTAGAGAACCTTGGTGCATGCTCTCTCCAAGGCACAGCCATTCTTCAAAGTATTAGAGCACTGAATCACTTCTCAAACAACTCCCATCACTTCTTGCAGCCACAGTGCGCCTCCCCTTTAAGAGGTGCAGGCTACCTTTAAGAAGCACTAGCCACTCATGATATCGGGACCCCCTGCTGATGCATGCAGCCAATGAACAGTGCAGGTAGTGCTAGCTGCATGCAGCAATCATTTAAAAAAGCAGGCAGCAGGAATGTTACGTGCTGCCTGCATCGCAACAACCGGGCACGGGTTAATTACGCACCTCGATCCCAGCGCCCATTTTCAGGGGTTATCCAATTTAAGCCCCCACATGTACAAAAGACTTGTTCAGGGACAACTCATAAGTGTAATAAGTTCCGCTTATCACTGAGTAAATATAAAATATCACAACACACGAAAACGCCATATGGTTGTGTTACTGCATCAATTACATTTAAATATTAGCCATTGTAAATAGAAAAAGTGCTTTAATATCTCCTGGGGGTAATTTTGACTTTGGACAAGAGTACAAAACAGCAATCGTAGCAGCTCCTTTAATGTTTTTCATGAATCAACACAAAGTCATGAAGATTGAATTATAAACTTGCACTATGACATTTTTAATTTAGCACCAAACTGGGGGGAATGATTCCAGTTTTGCAAAGGAACATAGGAATTGCTAAACAAAAAAAGACCAAGATCCATCGAGTGCACCTTCTATCATCCTGGTAGTTGCACACTACAGCAAGAATGGACTTGTTGACTGATCATAGCAATTAATCTCTATCAATTAGTTTACAATAGACCCATACAACAGACCCAGTTTGGGAGAATGCAATAAACTGTGGAGAAATATTTTTGTGTATTTTTGATTAGGACCAGTCCCATGGAAAGAGAATATCAAGCCATTAATTTCAGTGAAATAGTTGTTTAGAAGATTCAAGGTCTTTTTAAGAGGCAATGCTACAGGCATGCATGGGTGTCAAACATATTCAAGTCAGGTCAAGAAGTCACTCTGCTGAATTGTATGTCATTGGGCACAGCTCCAACAACAGCAGTAGCCTCACTCATAAAAAAGTGCGCACCAGGGCTGTACGTATTGCTTTCTGCAGCAGTCTGACTCGCAGACCACGTCTACTGGTGCGGCTTTTCCTGTTGCTGTGAAGGTAACAAGCACCTTGGTCTTCAATTGCGCAGGATCTTTCAAGGCTATCACAAGAGAGACCTGCCACACCAGCCAGTCTGTAATTCACAACTGCATCAAGTAAGTCACAATGCCATATTTACTTGCAAGAACCAACTCACCTCTTTCCCAGGAGAAATGAGCCAAGAAAATTTGGGTACAGTGGTGTACTGTTATGTTACTGGAGGCCTAGACTAATGAACCAGAGAACGTGAATTCATATCCCACCATGGCAGTTTTAGAATTTGAATTCAGTTAAATAAAAATCTGGTATCAGTAAAAGTGACCATGAAGCTATTGGATTGTCATAAAAACTCAACTGGTTCACTAATGTCCTTTAGGGAAGGAAACCGGCCGTCTTTACCTGTTCTGGCCTATATGTGACTCCATACCCATGTCTATGTGGTTGATTCTTTATTGCCCTCTGAAGTGGCCTAACAAGCCATTCAGTTGTATAAAACCACCACCACCTTCTCAGGGAAACCAGGAGTGGGCAATAAATGCCGGCTTTGCCAGCATCAACCACATCCTGAGAATGAATTTCAAAAAAGAGTTGAAAGCATTACTGATGGCATGCACATTGCCATCAGGGATCTGCATCACATTCTGAACACATACGTGAATAGGAAAGGTTTCCAATCCTTCAGTGTCCAGGGGCTGTCAGACCATAAAACCTTCATCCTGCATGTCAATGCACGCTATCCAGGGAACACCCATGATTCCTTCCTACTGCAGCAGTCCACACTCCTCCCATTGTTTGAAGGAGACAACAGCATGTCTGGGTGGCTCTTTGGAGACCAGAGGTAATCGCTCCCATGGTTCATTGCACAAATTCGGAACCCCCAAACTGCATCGGAGAGATGATATAATGAAGCCCATGCCACCACTCGGGTTACAGTGGAACAGACCACTGGGATGATGAAACAATGGTCCAGAATTTGCTGCAAAAATAACGTCGAGTTCAGGGCGCCCGCCATTATTGATGTGTAAAAAAACAAAGCAATTTGTGGAGAGGAAGAGATACGCCATGAGTTGCCTCCCAAAAAATGGAGCTCGCCATCAACCGCCCCATGAGTGTTAAGAAATTGCTGCATTTGTGCTGTAAAAATGATTTAAACTCACTGCAGAAAGTTAGGGCTGTTATTCTATGGCTTAATGGGGTAATTTATGTTTCCAATGGCCTTCCACTTTGAAACCAGTTAGCAATTAATGATACTTGTTGTGCACATGCCACATAAAGCATGCAACCAGGATGACGGTGAAACTGGGGAAATTATAAGTAAATCCTTCGCAGAGAAAGGAAAATGATAGAACTGAAAGAAAACAAAGAGAGCACAGATTGGAAAGTGCTTTACTGGACGCGAACGTTGCTGATTGAGAATACACAGGCTAGTAACTGGCTGGCAAAGAAGGAAATGTTTCTGACCAGCAGAGAGGAAGATCATCAAATTTGACTTTTGAATTGCTATCAAATACATAGCTTCCGTGTGTAGGCAGCAGCTACTTTCAGTTCCTGAATTTAAAATCAATCTGAACCCTGGACAGGAACCATTATTCATATGTTATGTTCCATAGGCAAAAAAAGTTAGAACTACACATTTTCCTGCATGTAATTTGATGATATTTTAATAAACTTTGTTTAAATAATCAGATGTCCAAGCTGTTACTTCAGAGGTTTACAAACCATTCAAATCCTTAAATTACATTGGTTAAAGAGATAGGCTGTTGGACCCATCGTTCACCAAGGTCCCAGATCCCTGTTGTCAACTCACCAAAATTAATTGGAGCTAGAGGGTAAGGTAAGAAATGCAACTCAGCGCTGACCACGAGATGCCCCACTCCAGCAAACTCTGGGCCATAGTGGGCACTGCTGTACAGTGCAGCAAAAGTGTTCAAGATTGTCACTGTTGCACACTGTATAATTATGCTCCAGAAAGAGGGGTGAGCATCCAGCTGTAGACTGATAAGGCACCAGCCCCACAGGAAAACAATGAAGAGGGGGAGGGTGAAATAGGGGTCCACGATGTCCACTGTAATCCACAACCATACATCAGGATAGAAATTGATTTTTTCTGGGGCATAAAGCAGGCCAACCGCTGACAAATTTAGCAGTGGGACAGCCCGTGCCCAAACTGCACGTGTTTTCAGGTCACTGCTAAATTGGTTGGGCTCATTTTTTAGGTGTCTGGGTGACTGCCTAAATCAGGCATAGGCCCCTCTGGGAAATTTGTTTCAGGCACTGGGCCTGCTCTGCCCAGGATTCATCAGCAGCTCCTGTGGCTGCCAACAAAAGGTAAGTTTATTAGAAATAAAATTAAAAATAACCTTCCTTCAAGCCAGAAGGAGCAAGAGTGCTCCCTCAACTCCACAGTCATCACGATTGCCCCCTGTTGCCTGCTCCAACCCTCTGTCCAGGACTGACCTACAAGCCGCTGCCAGTGAAGCAAGTGGCCTGACATTCATCATCTTCAATGTGTGGGCTGCCTGTGGAGGGGCAACAAGCACTGGCAGCTCACGCATAAAATATTAATGAGGCCCAATTTTGGGCCAGTTTCGGATCTCCGGGTTGGGATGCATGCTGCTTGCGCGGTGTTTTCGAGCCCAGACAAATTGCCACCTTATCATCTGGATGTCCTGTGGGCAGCATAAGAACAGTCTGTCAGGTATCTCCTATGTGGATGAAGGTCACCGCTACTGCTGTTCCCAAGCAATCTCTAAATCGTTCCAATCCAACAGAACCAGACTTCTGTAGCCAAGGTCTTATAGGCAGTCATGAAAGTGGTTGCAAGACAATGCTCTACTTTGCTGAGTCCTTCATTGCTTTGGGATTCTCCTGCAGATGTCTATGAAAAACTCACTTGCTCCACAATGCATTTCAATAAATCCCTCCCACAGCACTGCAGTAATGTCAGACATTCTCTACTGCACAGTCTTGGACAACTGCTGCATGCTGCTCCTGGTGGACTAAGGGTGAACCCAATACTTTGTGCTCCTGCATCAACTGCTACTCAAATTTGTCATCTTCCTTGTATTAGCTTCTCCTCATTTGTGGGTAGTGCTTCACCCTGGGCCTCTGCGGCACCCTCATTAACTATTTGCTCTTGGCTGCTAATAATTAGTTGTTGCTAGGTACAAGGATGATTGATGCAAATCACAGTGTTTTGTTGGAGACCTTGGTAGCACTTTGTTGCTGGCCTTTAACCTAGGAAGAATCTGCAGGAAGGGAAAAGGCCAGCCAGTTACAATGCATTTTCAAGACAATGCATTCAAACACAGGTAAGACTTTGATGTGTGATACAGCTGCTCAGCAAGTGTAGGCCCAGGGGAGGAGGAGGAAGGCAGGAAGTGTGGGAAAGAAAGGAGGATACTTCCTGGATGGGTGAACCAGCCTCCAAACATGGCATCTCCTATATCTTCCACAGTTTCCCTCAGGAACAGAGTGAGAGCCATCTCCTCATGGGGAATGAAGGCCTTAATGGTTGCAGGTGCCCTGTCTGTCTGGGTCCTCTTGCAGCTTTGGCTTGTATGGAGAACGCAGTGAAGAATATTAGAAGAACTCATCTCACAACCTTATGCCTACAACTGCTCCCTCCTGGAAATATCGTATTATCAGGTGTCTAGCCTGGTCTTTGTGGTAACAATACTGAGTTGCAGGAAAAGTTAAAAGTATTACATGAAAGGATTTAGGGTGCCCCACTCCAAACGTGCCCTTTACCTTGTACTGCAGGCAAGAGTGCTGTAGGAGGATAAAAACCACCCCCTTGTGCTGGGTCCTGGGTCTGAATGTCCAATTATCACTGAGAGGGCATGGTATGGTATTAGTTGTATCCTACACAGTATAAAATGGGCAATATTGATTCAGCCGCCCATTGTACACATCTCCCAATTTTCATTTCCATTGACTTCAAAGGAGGGAGTTGTGGTAATGGAGCTTGATGTTGCTGAACAGAAGTTCAGGAGATGCCAGCCCTTGGTTTTGGGAATCTCAGGAGTCCTTTTATGAAAAGAAGGATTATAGCTGAATATCAGACATGTGAAAAACATGGAACCATCATGGCTTGCATATGGGAACAAATTATGTGATGGATAAAAAGTCCTTGCTCTTGCAGGACAACTACAGGAAGTTGGTTCATGCACTGAAGAACAAGGGAGCAAATGTGGTCATCTCTGGCCTCCTTCCAGTGCTCCGGGGTTCTGCATGAAGGATCAGCAGAATCATCAGACTTAACCTATGGCTCGAGGACCTAAGTAAGAAGGAGAGACTTGCTTTTATTGATAACTGGGGAATTTCTCAGTGGCAAGTTAAGCTTTATCGGTGGGATGGCCTCCATCTTTTCTTTCTAGGTGCACAGATGTTGGCCGAGAATTTTGAGGTTGACCTTGGGGAGAATTAAACTAGTTGAGCCAAGGATTAGAATAGATAATCCAGCCAGTAACTTCACTGGAGTAGGTAACACTAATACATTACCCAGATTTTCTAAAGGAAAGGCACAGAAGAGGAATGGTATCCAGAGTCAGCCATTAAAATGCTTCTATGCTAATACAAGAAGTCTTAGAAATAAACTGCTGGAACTACATTCATACACAGCGTTAGAAAACCCAAATGTTATTGGTGTCTCTGAGGCATGGCTAGATTTAAATTATGGTGCCGAGTGTCATATTGCAGAGTATAACCGTTTTAGGAAAGATAGGTCAGAAGGGAGGTGGTGTGGCCTTATTTGTCAGAAATAACCTGCCTGCTGTGGCAAGAGATATTAACATATCAGCAGTAACTGAAGCTCTTTGGATTCAATTAGTCCAAACCAATGGCCCTAAGTTTATGATTGGCACCTGTTATAGGCCTCCAGGACAGGCATCCCGAGCTGATGAGGAACTTTGTTCATGAATTGTTAAGGCTTCTCACTTGGGCCCAATTTGCATCACTTCAACTTTCCTTTTATTGAATAATTTGATGGTGAACGATCTAGCATAGTGGGGAGAGTAGCTGAGACTTTTGTAGACACTATAAATGATTGTTTCCTTACACAGCATGTTGGTGAGGCAACTAGGGATAAACGAATTCTAGATCTGGTTTTTAACAGTGACCCGAGTGCTGCATCAAACCTCCATTTGGGGGAACACCTGGCCAGCATTGATCATAATATCATTCGGTTTAATCTTATTGGCCAACCCAAGGCTGCAGCCAATCTAATGCTGGTCCCAGATTTCAAGAGGGCTAACTTAACAAAAATGGCTGAAGATCTGGCAATTGTTGACTGGGCAACCCGACTAGATAGGCAATCAAGTATCGAGGACAAATGAGTTCTATTTTAATCCATTCTCAAACAGAATGAAGCCACATATGTCCCATTGCTTAAAAGAAGGGTACAGAGTAAAACAAAACCATTATCGTTGATGAGGATTAAACAGAGGCAAATTCAATCGAAACAGAAGGCAATCTACATACTTAAGGCATTTAACTCACAGGAGAACAGGGAAAAGTATTACATGTGAAGGGATTCGCAAAATTTCACATGTCCCCCCCCCGCCCCGAAGATTTATTGGAGTTATTAAAGAAACCCTGTTGTGACTGTGTTTTAAAAAATGCAGGTCTCTCAAAATGGCTGCGGTCAGGCACATGGCCAAGGGCCTGCTGCATTTGACAGCTTGGCAGGCTCTGTGTTTAACACGTCTGTATACACCTTTCCACAAGAGCAGACAGGGCTCTTTGAACAATGCAGTTGCATTCACGCCCTGAGGCAAGCCATCAACGTTGCCGGCCTACACATCAAAATTCGAGCAGGAGAAATCCCAGGACTAAAGATAGCCCATCAAGGAACATTCGGAACAATGGAAAGCAGTTATGGAACAGATCAGTACAGGTACCGGCCATTAATGTAAATGGGCCAAGATCGGAGCCCTATTGTCTTACGTTTTCGCGCCCAAATCGGACAATGGAGCAAACTGATGAGGCGCGAAATTAACCTGTTATAACTGGGGCGTCCCAGAACCTCTCTCTCTCTTTCTCTTCGCCTCGGTCCAGCGTCCTGCTTGCCTGCTAGCAACCAAGAAGGAAGGCCGTCCAGTAAACATCGCAACCACGTGTCGACGGCAGCAGCAGGACACAGGGGCCAGGCCTTTTCATCTGTTTCACGGCGAGCATTATTTTTTTTCTGGCCGTCACAAGACAACCTAGCTAGGTGTAAGGGTGGGAGTTAAAGGGGTATTGCTAAAATTGTGATTTTCGAATTTTCCCTCGATGTGTCCGTTTCTTCCACCCTGTTAAGTGTAAGAATGTATTACATCCATAGCGATTCCTTTTATCTTCTGCATAATACTGTTTACCTTGTAGTTTTAGTTTTCTTATTAATAAACATTGGTTTTCCTTGCACCTATCCACTGGTCTGTTCATCTGTCCTTATTACCGCTCGATAAGTCCTGAGCTCAGAATCAGGAAGGGGAAAGCGATTCGAAACCGTACAGCGGGCAGGGCAGCTCAGGAAAACATAACTGGCTGACCAACAATAAGCCCCGGAAACAAAAACCCCTGACACATGCAATTATGGAAGACAAAAACAGCCAATAGATTAGCCAAGAGATCTCTGGAAAAGAAGATGGTGCACAATTGTGGCAGTAATATCAAAAGCTTATTTAATTATGCCCGTAGTCAGAAGATCATAAAGGAGCATATAGGGCCACTAAAGGAATCTGCAGGGCAGATTCAAACTGATTCTCAGGTCATGGCAGAGTTGCTAAATGGCTATCTTGCATCAGTCTATACTCCTGTAGACGATGCTTAAGATCCAGATGAGGGGTGCTTAGTATTGAATAGCATTATTAATATTAAAATAGATAGTAATGTCATTTTGGATTGGCTAGGAAACCTCAAAATTGCTAGGACTCCAGGTCTGGATAATATTCATCCAAGGGTGTTTAAAGGAATGGGACAGGTGCTCTGTGTGTCCCCTGCCCATATCTTTAATAGTTCAATAGAGTCAGGGATAGTTCCCTTATACTGGAAGCTAGCTCTTGTAGTTCCCCTTTTCCAAAAAGGGGACAAAGCAGAGCTGGGGAACTATAGGCCTATCAGCCTGACATCCGTTAGTGGGAAGATGCTAGAAAGGATCATAAGAAATGTCCTTTATGATCACTGGGAAATTCACAACACGTGTTCCAAAAAAAAGGTCGTGCCTAACAAATTTGATTTTTTGAGGAAGTCACCAGGGTAGTGGATGAGGGTAATCTGCTAGAGGTTGTCTACCTGGACTTTCAGAGAGACTTTGATATTGTATCTCACACTAGGTTACTTCATAAAATAGAATCTTGTGGTATTAGTAGAGATTTGAAAAGGCGGATTTGGAACTGGCTCCAATCCCACAGCTAAAAAGTTGTAGTTAACGGATGTGGTTCAGCTTGGAGACATGTTACTCGTGGGGTACCCCAGGGATCAATCCTGAGCTCGTTGCTCTTCATGGTCTTTATTAATGACCTGGACAGTGGTGTTGGGAGTATGGTAAGAAAGTTTGCAGATAACACCAAAATCTGTGCAAGGGTAAAGATGGTAGAGGAGAGCAATCAAATTCAAAAAGATTCAGATGTGCTAGAGGAGTGGGCCACACATTGACAAATGGCATTTAATTTCGATGAATGTAGTGTCATGCATGTTGGTGAGGCCAACACCAGAATACACGTATCATTTTCAGAAAACAATACTGAAAGGGGCTGAGCGACAAAACGATCTTGGTTTTATTGTGCACTGATCACTAAAGGTTCATGATTAATATAGAGGAACTGTAGCTAAAGCTAACAAGGTATTGGGTTATATTAATAGAACCATTCGGTATAAATCAAAGGACACCATTTTGACAACATACAGGTCACTGATCAGGCTGCATCCAGAGTATTGTGTCCAGTTTTGGTCCCTCCATGTGGTGGGTGATATATAGTGGCCTTGCAAAAGATCCAGAGGAGAGTAACACAAATAATTCCTAGCTTAAAGAACCCCAGCTACTGAGATAGGCTCAGGAACCTTGGTCTATTTACTTTAGAGCAACATCGACTTAGAGGTGAGCTGATATAGAGGTCTATAAAATAATTAAAGGGCTGGATTGATAGCTTATTCCAGTTTAACAGATTGAAGAGGACGAGGGGACATGAGTTTAAACTATGGAAGAGTAGGAATAGACTGGATGTTAGGCTGTTCTTCTTTTCCCAGAGAAATGTGAGCCCCAGGAATACATAGCCAGCTGGTGTGATGGGTGCTGACTCTCTGAATGCCTTCAAGAGGTTAGCTGGATCAGTTCGTAGCTGGGGCAGAGATCACATCATACAGAAGGTAAGTGTCTTTATAGATAACACTTGATCGATGTGATCTCCTGGATTGGTTTTGATCGCCTGAGGGGGTCGGAGAGGAATTTTCAGAGTATTTTTTCCCTTATTGGCCCTGGTTTTTTTCTGTTTTTTGCACCTCCCAGGAGATGACATGGCTGCATGGTGTGAGGGGGGGGGGGGAGGTTTGGGGAGGGAAGAAATGTTTAGCCATGATGGTCCAGCCATTGCAGTGTGGGGCAGGCTTGATGAACCAGGGGTCTATTCCTGCCTGTCAATTTTGTATGTTCGTATGCACTGTGCAGCCTCTCAGAAGATGTACTCAGATGGCTATGATAGCAGTGCAATCCAATACTATTCTCTTTGGCACCACTGGGGAAGGTTTCTAATCAATGTGGTGCATCCTGGAGTGAGTGCCAGCTCCAGGAACATCTCCATTCATTCCCCCGTGTACTGAGGGCTCTAGACCAGTCAGTGCCTCAAAAGTGGAGGTGCTGATTGCTGGCCTTTAGGTTTTGGGGGATTGTAGATATGAGTCACTCACCGCAGAATACCCAGCCTCTGACCTGCTCTTGTAGCCACAGTATTTATGTGGCTGGTCCAGTTAAGTTTCTGATCAATGGTGACCTCCAGGATGTTGATGATGGAGGATTCTGCGACGGTAATGCCATTAAATGTCAAGGGGAGGTGGCTGAACTCTCTCTTGTTGGAGATGGTCATTGCCTGGCACTTGTCTGGAGCAAATGTTACTTGTCACTTATCAGCCCAAGCCTGGATGTTGTCCAGGTCTTGTTGCAAGTGGGCATGAACTGCTTCATTATTTGAGGGTTGCGAATGAACTGAACACTGTGCAGTCATCAGCGAACATCCCCATTTCTGACCTTATGATGGAGGGAAGGTCATTGATCAAGCAGCTGAAGATGGTTGGGCCTCGGACACTGGCCTGAGGAACTCCTGCAGCAATGTCCTGTGGCTGAGATGATTGGCCTCCAACAACCACTACCATCTTCCTTTGTGCTAGGTATGACTCCAACCACTGGAGAGTTTTCCCCCTGATTCTCATTGACTTCAATTTTACTAAGGCTCCTTGGTGCCACACTCGGTCAAATGCTGCCTTGATGTCAAGGGCAGTCACTCTCACCTCACCTCTGGAATTCAGCTCTTTTGTCCATGTTTAGACCAAGGCTGCAATGAGGTCTGGAGCCGAGTGGTCCTGGCGGAATCCAAACTGAGCATCGGTGAGCAGGTTATTGGTGAGTAAGTGCCGCTTGATAGCACTGTCGACGAAACCTTCCATCACTTTGCTGATGATTGAGAGTAGACCGATCGGGTGGTATTTGGCTGGATTGGATTTGTTCTGCTTTTTGTGGACAGGACATACCTGGGCAATTTTCCACATTGTCGGGTAGATGCCAGTGTTGTAGCTGTACTGGAACAGTTTGGCTAGAGGCGCGGCTCATTCTGAAGCACAAGACTTCAGCACTGCAGCCGGGATGTTGTCGGGGTCCATAGCCTTTGTTGTATCCAGTGCACTCAGCCGTTTCTTTATCATGTGGAGTGAATCGAATTGGCTGAAAACTGGCTTCTGTGATGGTGGGGATCTCGGGAGGAGGACGAGATGGATCATCTACTCGGCACTTCTGGCTGAAGATGGTTGCAAACGCTTCAGCCTTGTCTTTTGCACTCACATGCTGGACTCCGCCATCATTGAGGATGGGGATGTTTACAGAGCCTCCTCCTCCCGTTAGTTGTTTAATTGTCCACCACCTTTCACGACTGGATGTGGCAGGACTGCAGAGCTTTGATCTGATCCATTGTTTGTGGAATCGCTTAGCTCTGTCTATAGCATGTTGCTTCCGCTGTTTAGCATGCATGTAGTCCTGTGTTGTAGCTTCACCGGGTTGGCACCTCATTTTTAGGTACGCCTGGTGCTGTTTCTGGCATGCTCTTCTACACTCATGATTGAACCTGGGCTGATCCCCTGGCTTGTTGGTAATGGTAGAGTGAGGAATATGCCGGGCCATAAGGTTACAGATTGTGCTGAAATACAATTCTGCTGCTGCTGATGGCCCACAGTGCCTCATGGATGCCCAGTTTTGAGCTGCTAGATCTGTTCTGAATCTATACCATTTAGAACTGTAGTAGTGCCACACAACACGTTGCATAGTATCCTCAGTGTGAAGATGGGACTTCGTCTCCACAAGGACTATGCGGTGGTCACTCCTATCAATACAGTCATGGACAGATGCATCTGCAACAGGTAGATTGGTGAGGACAAGATTAAGTAGGTTTTTCCCTCATGTTGGTTCACTCACCACCTGCCGCAGGCCCAGTCTGGCAGTTATGTCCTTCAGCACTCAGCTGGCTGGGTCAGTAGTGGTGCTACCGAGCCACTCTTGGTGATGGACATTGAAGTCCCCCACCTTGAGTACATTCTGTGCCTTTGCTACCCTCAGTGCTTCCTCCAAGTGGTGCTCAACATAGAGGAGGACTGATTCATCAGCTGAGGGAGGACGGTAGGTGGTAATCAGCAGTAGGTTTCCTTGCCCATGTTTGACTTGATGCCATGAGATTTCATGGGGTCTGGTGTCAATGTTGAGGACTCCCAGGGCCACTCCCTCCTGACTGTATATCACTGCACCGCCACCTCTGTCCTGACAGTTTATCTTTTCTCCTGCAGGTCATTTGGGCACCAGGATCTTGCTCCCAGTACCAGTGTAATAACAGGAGTCTGGCCCAATGAGTCCACTGTCCCTCAGGTGAGCAGCAAAAAAGAATGCTCTGATGCCTTCTCAGATGCTTTCAAACCCCTCAAATGCCTTCACCTGGAAGCCCAACTGTAGACCCAAGCTCTCTATGATCCACTACCAGATACACAGCCAATGGACCCAGGGTTCCTCAGAAAAGGGCCACCTCAATCCCAAGAGGCTCATTCTAGTTTGGTGCAGCTATTCATAACTTGGACCTTAGGTGCTAATTAGAAGCACCAGAATAGGCCAGAGGACAAGATACTAGGGTATGCACGGTGCAAATACAAATTACTCTGTTTTGTAATAAATAACTTCATATATTTTTAGTCTGCTTGAGGATGCATTTCACAGAGTCATAGTTGTGGTTTGGCTTTGGTTGAGATTTCTCATGACTCTGTCAAAAACAAGGATGAATTGTTGCTGCAATGGCATTGTCATAATTGGGTTGTTGCAATGGGATGCATAAGTAATGTGAGATGAAATGTGACACAGAATGAATCATGCAGCCGAGCAGAAATTGTTGGTTGTTCTCTTGCTGCCATTGCCTGTGGATCTAGAGCCTGGTGCTCTGCATCTCCAATTTCCTTATTTGGTTCTCCATCCTCCTCGGGGACTTTCCACTCTGGGTCTTTCTGGAAAGCAAAATTGTGCAGGCACAGCAGATTACTACGATTTTGAAGACTGCGCTTAGCCCCGACTGTAGTCCACACCTCTAACTTTTCCAGGCACCAAAACTATCCCTTCAGCATTCCAATGACTTGGTCAATGCATATCTATGTTCTAATAAGAGCATCATTTTATAGCTCCTCTGTGGCGATGGTGGTCCTACAAAATGGTGGCATGGGAGGAGAGGTTCATCCTTGTCATCCAAGAGTCATCCTGTGTCTTGTCCTTGCAGTTGGAATAGAGCTGGGATACTATAGTACTGCAGAATTAATGTTTTGAGGCAGTTCCAATCATAATGTGGACTAACGCCCAAGACGTAATGCTGATGATTGTCCATTAATGCGGTTGTGCAAGTGGAATTCATTTCACTGTGCGAGTTTTGTGTCATCTGCAAACTTTGAAATTATACCCACTGTACTCAAGTCCAGATCATTAATATACATCAAAAAGACCAGTGGTCCTAATATTGATCCCTGGGGAATAGCACTCTATATTTGCTTCCAGTCTGAAAAACAACTTTTCACCACTACTCTCTTCTTTCTGTCCCCTAGCAAATTTTGTATCCGCGCTGCCACTGTCACTTCAATCCCATGGGCTTCAGTTTTGCGAACATGTCAATTATCTGTTATTTTAAAATTGTAATATTTAGCTTTTGTTGCGTCTCCTCATTCTTCCGACCAAAATACATCACTTCACATTTCTCTGCATTAAATTTCATCTGCCATGTGTCTGTCCATTTCACCAGTCTGTCTGTGTCCTCCTGAAGTCTGTTACTATCCTCCATCTTGTTTACTACATTTCCGAGTTTCACGTCATCTGCAAACTTTGAAGTTATACCCTGTATACCCAAGTCCAAGTCTTTATATATATATATCAAAAAGAGCAGTGGTCCTAATACTGACCCCTAGGGAACACCACTGTATACTTCCATCCAGTCTGAAAAACAACCATCACCACGACTCTTTGCCAATTTTGTATCCACGCTGCCACAGTCCCTTTAATCCCATGGGCTTTAATTTTGCTAACAAGTCGTGTGAAACTTTTGGAAGTCCATATACACAACATCAACCACACTACCCTCATCAACCCTCTGCATTAGTTCATCAAAGAACTCAATCAAGTTATTCAAACCTGATTTTCCTTCAACAAATCCGTGTTGACTTTCATTTATTAGCCCGTACTTTTTGAAGCGCCAATTTATTTTGTCCTGGATTATTGCCTCTAGAAGTTTACCCACCACCAACATTAGGCTGACTGGCCTGTAATTGCCGGGTTTATCCCTCTCCCTTTTTTTGAATAGGGATGTAACATTTGCAATCCTCCACTCCCCGGCACCATCCCCATATCTAAGGAGGATTGGAAGATTGTGGTCAGAGCCTCTGCAATTTCTACCCTTAATTCCCTCAGTAACCTTTGCAGTGCTATAATAGTTTCTTTGATCAATACTGCTGTCCCTCCCCCCACTTCTTTCCTTCCCGATTTTTCCTGAATAACTTGTAGCCAGGAATATTAAGTACCCAATTCTCCCCTTCTTTGAGCCAGGTCTCTGTTATTCCCACTATATCATAGTACTATGTGGCGACTTCACCCTATTTACCACGTTACGAGCATTTACACACATGCACTGCAATCTCAACTTAGACTGCCTCAGATTTGGCCCCTGTCTGATCCCTCCTATTTCTGAACTATTCTTTAATCTCGTGACACCTGTCCCTCCCAGTCCTCTGTGCGCCTTGTTTCTCTTCTCTAATGTTTCATCCTGGTGCCCATCCAACTGCCAGATTAGTTTAAACCCTCCCCCACAGCTCCAGTTAACCTCCCTGCGAGGACATTGGTCTCGGCTCTGTTGAGATGCAATGTGTCCATCTTGAACAGATCCCTCTGCCCCAGAACTGGTCCCAATGTCCCAGGAATCTGAAGCCCTCCCTCCTGCACCATTGCTCTAGCTATGCATTAACCTGTCTTATCCTACGATTTCTATACTCACCAGCACGTGGCACTGGGAGTAATCCAGAGATTACTACCTTTGAGGTCCTGCTTTTTAACTTCCTCCCTAGCTCCTGAAACTTTAACAACACAACCTCGACCCTTTTCCTTCCTATATCATTGGTTCCCAAATGGACCACGACTTCTGGCTGTTCCCTTTCCACCCGCAAAATGTTCTGCACCCTCTCAGTGACATCTCTCAGTTTGCAGTGCACTGCTGTCCAAGGGAGCTCAAGGAGGCTCTGTACGCAATGAGAAACACATTCACCTCATTTCCTATCACCAGAGACAAGCAGGAGGAACCAGCATGAGGTTTTGCTCGCATTGCAGGCTTCCCCATGTTACAGGGTGCCATTGACTGTATGCATATTATCATACGGGCTCCTCCTCTGAACTCGGCCATAGGTGACAAACATATTCAAGTCAGGTCAAGAAGTCACTTTGCTGAATTGTATGTCATTGGGCACAGCTCCAACAACAGCAGTAGCCTCACTCATAAAAAAGTGCGCACCAGGGCTGTAGGTATTGCTTTCTGCAGCAGTCTGACTCGCAGACCACGTCTACTGGTACGGCTTTTCCTGTTGCTGTGAAGGTAACAAGCACCTTGGTCTTCAATTGCGCAGGATCTTTCAAGGCAATCACAAGAGATATCTGCCACACCAGCCAGTCTGTAATTCACAACTGCATCAAGTAAGTCACAATGCCATATCTACTTGCAAGAACCAACTCACCTCTTTCCCAGGAGAAATGAGCCAAGAAAATTTGGGTACAGTGGTGTACTGTTATGTTACTGGAGGCCTAGACTAATGAACCAGAGAACGTGAATTCATATCCCACCATGGCAGTTTTAGAATTTGAATTCAGTTAAATAAAAATCTGGTATCAGTAAAAGTGACCATGAAGCTATTGGATTGTCATAAAAACTCAACTGGTTCACTAATGTCCTTTAGGGAAGGAAACCGGCCGTCTTTACCTGTTCTGGCCTATATGTGACTCCATACCCATGTCTATGTGGTTGATTCTTTATTGCCCTCTGAAGTGGCCTAACAAGCCATTCAGTTGTATAAAACCACCACCACCTTCTCAGGGAAACCAGGAGTGGGCAATAAATGCCGGCTTTGCCAGCATCAACCACATCCTGAGAATGAATTTCAAAAAAGAGTTGAAAGCATTACTGATGGCATGCACATTGCCATCAGGGATCTGCATCACATTCTGAACACATACGTGAATAGGAAAGGTTTCCAATCCTTCAGTGTCCAGGGGCTGTCAGACCATAAAACCTTCATCCTGCATGTCAATGCACGCAATCCAGGGAACACCCATGATTCCTTCCTACTGCAGCAGTCCACATTCCTCCCATTGTTTGAAGGAGACAACAGCATGTCTGGGTGGCTCTTTGGAGACCAGAGGTAATCGCTCCCATGGTTCATTGCACAAATTCGGAACCCCCAAACTGCATCAGAAAGATGATATAATGAAGCCCATGCCACCACTCGGGTTACAGTGGAACAGACCACTGGGATGATGAAACAATGGTCCAGAATTTGCTGCAAAAATAACGTCGAGTTCAGGGCGCCCGCCATTATTGATGTGTAAAAAAACCAAGCAATTTGTGGAGAGGAAGAGATACGCCATGAGTTGCCTCCCAAAAAATGGAGCTCGCCATCAACCGCCCCATGAGTGTTAAGAAATTGCTGCATTTGTGCTGTAAAAATGATTTAAACTCACTGCAGAAAGTTAGGGCTGTTATTCTATGGCTTAAGGATGGTGTTAATGGGGTAATTTATGTTTCCAATGGCCTTCCACTTTGAAACCAGTTAGCAATTAATGATACTTGTTGTGCACATGCCACATAAAGCATGCAACCAGGATGACGGTGAAACTGGGGAAATTATAAGTAAATCCTTCGCAGAGAAAGGAAAATGATAGAACTGAAAGAAAACAAAGAGAGCACAGATTGGAAAGTGCTTTACTGGACGCGAATGTTGCTGATTGAGAATACACAGGCTAGTAACTGGCTGGCAAAGAAGGAAATGTTTCTGACCAGCAGAGAGGAAGATCATCAAATTTGACTTTTGAATTGCTATCAAATACATAGCTTCCGTGTGTAGGCAGCAGCTACTTTCAGTTCCTGAATTTAAAATCAATCTGAACCCTGGACAGGAACCATTATTCATATGTTATGTTCCATAGGCAAAAAAAGTTAGAACTACACATTTTCCTGCATGTAATTTGATGATATTTTAATAAACTTTGTTTAAATAATCAGATGTCCAAGCTGTTACTTCAGAGGTTTACAAACCATTCAAATCCTTAAATTACATTGGTTAAAGAGATAGGCTGTTGGTCCCATCGTTCACCAAGGTCCCAGATCCCTGTTGTCAACTCACCAAAATTAATTGGAGCTAGAGGGTAAGGTAAGAAATGCAACTCAGCGCTGACCACGAGATGCCCCACTCCAGCAAACTCTGGGCCATAGTGGGCACTGCTGTACAGTGCAGCAAAAGTGTTCAAGATTGTCACTGTTGCACACTGTATAATTATGCTCCAGAAAGAGGGGTGAGCATCCAGCTGTAGACTGATAAGGCACCAGCCCCACAGGAAAACAATGAAGAGGGGGAGGGTGAAATAGGGGTCCACGATGTCCACTGTAATCCACAACCATACATCAGGATAGAAATTGATTTTTTCAGGGGCATAAAACAGGCCAACCGCTGACAAATTTAGCAGTGGGACAGCCCGTGCCCAAACTGCACGTGTTTTCAGGTCACTGCTAAATTGGTTGGGCTCATTTTTTAGGTGTCTGGGTGACTGCCTAAATCAGGCATAGGCCCCTCTGGGAAATTTGTTTCAGGCACCGGGCCTGCTCTGCCCAGGATTCATCAGCAGCTCCTGTGGCTGCCAACAAAAGGTAAGTTTATTAGAAATAAAATTAAAAATAACCTTCCTTCAAGCCAGAAGGAGCAAGAGTGCTCCCTCAACTCCACAGTCATCACGATTGCCCCCTGTTGCCTGCTCCAACCCTCTGTCCAGGACTGACCTACAAGCCGCTGCCAGTGAAGTAAGTGACCTGACATTCATCATCTTCAATGTGTGGGCTGCCTGTGGAGGGGCAACAAGCACTGGCAGCTCACGCATAAAATATTAATGAGGCCCAATTTTGGGCCAGTTTCGGATCTCCGGGTTGGGATGCATGCTGCTTGCGCGGTGTTTTCGAGCCCAGACAAATTGCCACCTTATCATCTGGATGTCCTGTGGGCAGCATAAGAACAGTCTGTCAGGTATCTCCTATGTGGATGAAGGTCACCGCTACTGCTGTTCCCAAGCAATCTCTAAATCGTTCCAATCCAACAGAACCAGACTTCTGTAGCCAAGGTCTTATAGGCAGTCATGAAAGTGGTTGCAAGACAATGCTCTACTTTGCTGAGTCCTTCATTGCTTTGGGATTCTCCTGCAGATGTCTATGAAAAACTCACTTGCTCCACAATGCATTTCAATAAATCCCTCCCACAGCACTGCAGTAATGTCAGACATTCTCTACTGCACAGTCTTGGACAACTGCTGCATGCTGCTCCTGGTGGACTAAGGGTGAACCCAATACTTTGTGCTCCTGCATCAACTGCTACTCAAATTTGTCATCTTCCTTGTATTAGCTTCTCCTCATTTGTGGGTAGTGCTTCACCCTGGGCCTCTGCGGCACCCTCATTAACTATTTGCTCTTGGCTGCTAATAATTAGTTGTTGCTAGGTACAAGGATGATTGATGCAAATCACAGTGTTTTGTTGGAGACCTTGGTAGCACTTTGTTGCTGGCCTTTAACCTAGGAAGAATCTGCAGGAAGGGAAAAGGCCAGCCAGTTACAATGCATTTTCAAGACAATGCATTCAAACACAGGTAAGACTTTGATGTGTGATACAGCTGCTCAGCAAGTGTAGGCCCAGGGGAGGAGGAGGAAGGCAGGAAGTGTGGGAAAGAAAGGAGGATACTTCCTGGATGGGTGAACCAGCCTCCAAACATGGCATCTCCTATATCTTCCACAGTTTCCCTCAGGAACAGAGTGAGAGCCATCTCCTCATGGGGAATGAAGGCCTTAATGGTTGCAGGTGCCCTGTCTGTCTGGGTCCTCTTGCAGCTTTGGCTTGTATGGAGAACGCAGTGAAGAATATTAGAAGAACTCATCTCACAACCTTATGCCTACAACTGCTCCCTCCTGGAAATATCGTATTATCAGGTGTCTAGCCTGGTCTTTGTGGTAACAATACTGAGTTGCAGGAAAAGTTAAAAGTATTACATGAAAGGATTTAGGGTGCCCCACTCCAAACGTGCCCTTTACCTTGTACTGCAGGCAAGAGTGCTGTAGGAGGATAAAAACCACCCCCTTGTGCTGGGTCCTGGGTCTGAATGTCCAATTATCACTGAGAGGGCATGGTATGGTATTAGTTGTATCCTACACAGTATAAAATGGGCAATATTGATTCAGCCGCCCATTGTACACATCTCCCAATTTTCATTTCCATTGACTTCAAAGGAGGGAGTTGTGGTAATGGAGCTTGATGTTGCTGAACAGAAGTTCAGGAGATGCCAGCCCTTGGTTTTGGGAATCTCAGGAGTCCTTTTATGAAAAGAAGGATTATAGCTGAATATCAGACATGTGAAAAACATGGAACCATCATGGCTTGCATATGGGAACAAATTATGTGATGGATAAAAAGTCCTTGCTCTTGCAGGACAACTACAGGAAGTTGGTTCATGCACTGAAGAACAAGGGAGCAAATGTGGTCATCTCTGGCCTCCTTCCAGTGCTCCGGGGTTCTGCATGAAGGATCAGCAGAATCATCAGACTTAACCTATGGCTCGAGGACCTAAGTAAGAAGGAGAGACTTGCTTTTATTGATAACTGGGGAATTTCTCAGTGGCAAGTTAAGCTTTATCGGTGGGATGGCCTCCATCTTTTCTTTCTAGGTGCACAGATGTTGGCCGAGAATTTTGAGGTTGACCTTGGGGAGAATTAAACTAGTTGAGCCAAGGATTAGAATAGATAATCCAGCCAGTAACTTCACTGGAGTAGGTAACACTAATACATTACCCAGATTTTCTAAAGGAAAGGCACAGAAGAGGAATGGTATCCAGAGTCAGCCATTAAAATGCTTCTATGCTAATACAAGAAGTCTTAGAAATAAACTGCTGGAACTACATTCATACACAGCGTTAGAAAACCCAAATGTTATTGGTGTCTCTGAGGCATGGCTAGATTTAAATTATGGTGCCGAGTGTCATATTGCAGAGTATAACCGTTTTAGGAAAGATAGGTCAGAAGGGAGGTGGTGTGGCCTTATTTGTCAGAAATAACCTGCCTGCTGTGGCAAGAGATATTAACATATCAGCAGTAACTGAAGCTCTTTGGATTCAATTAGTCCAAACCAATGGCCCTAAGTTTATGATTGGCACCTGTTATAGGCCTCCAGGACAGGCATCCCGAGCTGATGAGGAACTTTGTTCATGAATTGTTAAGGCTTCTCACTTGGGCCCAATTTGCATCACTTCAACTTTCCTTTTATTGAATAATTTGATGGTGAACGATCTAGCATAGTGGGGAGAGTAGCTGAGACTTTTGTAGACACTATAAATGATTGTTTCCTTACACAGCATGTTGGTGAGGCAACTAGGGATAAACGAATTCTAGATCTGGTTTTTAACAGTGACCCGAGTGCTGCATCAAACCTCCATTTGGGGGAACACCTGGCCAGCATTGATCATAATATCATTCGGTTTAATCTTATTGGCCAACCCAAGGCTGCAGCCAATCTAATGCTGGTCCCAGATTTCAAGAGGGCTAACTTAACAAAAACGGCTGAAGATCTGGCAATTGTTGACTGGGCAACCCGACTAGATAGGCAATCAAGTATCGAGGACAAATGAGTTCTATTTTAATCCATTCTCAAACAGAATGAAGCCACATATGTCCCATTGCTTAAAAGAAGGGTACAGAGTAAAACAAAACCATTATCGTTGATGAGGATTAAACAGAGGCAAATTCAATCGAAACAGAAGGCAATCTACATACTTAAGGCATTTAACTCACAGGAGAACAGGGAAAAGTATTACATGTGAAGGGATTCGCAAAATTTCACATGTCCCCCCCCCGCCCCGAAGATTTATTGGAGTTATTAAAGAAACCCTGTTGTGACTGTGTTTTAAAAAATGCAGGTCTCTCAAAATGGCTGCGGTCAGGCACATGGCCAAGGGCCTGCTGCATTTGACAGCTTGGCAGGCTCTGTGTTTAACACGTCTGTATACACCTTTCCACAAGAGCAGACAGGGCTCTTTGAACAATGCAGTTGCATTCACGCCCTGAGGCAAGCCATCAACGTTGCCGGCCTACACATCAAAATTCGAGCAGGAGAAATCCCAGGACTAAAGATAGCCCATCAAGGAACATTCGGAACAATGGAAAGCAGTTATGGAACAGATCAGTACAGGTACCGGCCATTAATGTAAATGGGCCAAGATCGGAGCCCTATTGTCTTACGTTTTCGCGCCCAAATCGGACAATGGAGCAAACTGATGAGGCGCGAAATTAACCTGTTATAACTGGGGCGTCCCAGAACCTCTCTCTCTCTTTCTCTTCGCCTCGGTCCAGCGTCCTGCTTGCCTGCTAGCAACCAAGAAGGAAGGCCGTCCAGTAAACATCGCAACCACGTGTCGACGGCAGCAGCAGGACACAGGGGCCAGGCCTTTTCATCTGTTTCACGGCGAGCATTATTTTTTTTCTGGCCGTCACAAGACAACCTAGCTAGGTGTAAGGGTGGGAGTTAAAGGGGTATTGCTAAAATTGTGATTTTCGAATTTTCCCTCGATGTGTCCGTTTCTTCCACCCTGTTAAGTGTAAGAATGTATTACATCCATAGCGATTCCTTTTATCTTCTGCATAATACTGTTTACCTTGTAGTTTTAGTTTTCTTATTAATAAACATTGGTTTTCCTTGCACCTATCCACTGGTCTGTTCATCTGTCCTTATTACCGCTCGATAAGTCCTGAGCTCAGAATCAGGAAGGGGAAAGCGATTCGAAACCGTACAGCGGGCAGGGCAGCTCAGGAAAACATAACTGGCTGACCAACAATAAGCCCCGGAAACAAAAACCCCTGACACATGCAATTATGGAAGACAAAAACAGCCAATAGATTAGCCAAGAGATCTCTGGAAAAGAAGATGGTGCACAATTGTGGCAGTAATATCAAAAGCTTATTTAATTATGCCCGTAGTCAGAAGATCATAAAGGAGCATATAGGGCCACTAAAGGAATCTGCAGGGCAGATTCAAACTGATTCTCAGGTCATGGCAGAGTTGCTAAATGGCTATCTTGCATCAGTCTATACTCCTGTAGACGATGCTTAAGATCCAGATGAGGGGTGCTTAGTATTGAATAGCATTATTAATATTAAAATAGATAGTAATGTCATTTTGGATTGGCTAGGAAACCTCAAAATTGCTAGGACTCCAGGTCTGGATAATATTCATCCAAGGGTGTTTAAAGGAATGGGACAGGTGCTCTGTGTGTCCCCTGCCCATATCTTTAATAGTTCAATAGAGTCAGGGATAGTTCCCTTATACTGGAAGCTAGCTCTTGTAGTTCCCCTTTTCCAAAAAGGGGACAAAGCAGAGCTGGGGAACTATAGGCCTATCAGCCTGACATCCGTTAGTGGGAAGATGCTAGAAAGGATCATAAGAAATGTCCTTTATGATCACTGGGAAATTCACAACACGTGTTCCAAAAAAAAGGTCGTGCCTAACAAATTTGATTTTTTGAGGAAGTCACCAGGGTAGTGGATGAGGGTAATCTGCTAGAGGTTGTCTACCTGGACTTTCAGAGAGACTTTGATATTGTATCTCACACTAGGTTACTTCATAAAATAGAATCTTGTGGTATTAGTAGAGATTTGAAAAGGCGGATTTGGAACTGGCTCCAATCCCACAGCTAAAAAGTTGTAGTTAACGGATGTGGTTCAGCTTGGAGACATGTTACTCGTGGGGTACCCCAGGGATCAATCCTGAGCTCGTTGCTCTTCATGGTCTTTATTAATGACCTGGACAGTGGTGTTGGGAGTATGGTAAGAAAGTTTGCAGATAACACCAAAATCTGTGCAAGGGTAAAGATGGTAGAGGAGAGCAATCAAATTCAAAAAGATTCAGATGTGCTAGAGGAGTGGGCCACACATTGACAAATGGCATTTAATTTCGATGAATGTAGTGTCATGCATGTTGGTGAGGCCAACACCAGAATACACGTATCATTTTCAGAAAACAATACTGAAAGGGGCTGAGCGACAAAACGATCTTGGTTTTATTGTGCACTGATCACTAAAGGTTCATGATTAATATAGAGGAACTGTAGCTAAAGCTAACAAGGTATTGGGTTATATTAATAGAACCATTCGGTATAAATCAAAGGACACCATTTTGACAACATACAGGTCACTGATCAGGCTGCATCCAGAGTATTGTGTCCAGTTTTGGTCCCTCCACGTGGTGGGTGATATATAGTGGCCTTGCAAAAGATCCAGAGGAGAGTAACACAAATAATTCCTAGCTTAAAGAACCCCAGCTACTGAGATAGGCTCAGGAACCTTGGTCTATTTACTTTAGAGCAACATCGACTTAGAGGTGAGCTGATATAGAGGTCTATAAAATAATTAAAGGGCTGGATTGATAGCTTATTCCAGTTTAACAGATTGAAGAGGACGAGGGGACATGAGTTTAAACTATGGAAGAGTAGGAATAGACTGGATGTTAGGCTGTTCTTCTTTTCCCAGAGAAATGTGAGCCCCAGGAATACATAGCCAGCTGGTGTGATGGGTGCTGACTCTCTGAATGCCTTCAAGAGGTTAGCTGGATCAGTTCGTAGCTGGGGCAGAGATCACATCATACAGAAGGTAAGTGTCTTTATAGATAACACTTGATCGATGTGATCTCCTGGATTGGTTTTGATCGCCTGAGGGGGTCGGAGAGGAATTTTCAGAGTATTTTTTCCCTTATTGGCCCTGGTTTTTTTCTGTTTTTTGCACCTCCCAGGAGATGACATGGCTGCATGGTGTGAGGGGGGGGGGGAGGTTTGGGGAGGGAAGAAATGTTTAGCCATGATGGTCCAGCCATTGCAGTGTGGGGCAGGCTTGATGAACCAGGGGTCTATTCCTGCCTGTCAATTTTGTATGTTCGTATGCACTGTGCAGCCTCTCAGAAGATGTACTCAGATGGCTATGATAGCAGTGCAATCCAATACTATTCTCTTTGGCACCACTGGGGAAGGTTTCTAATCAATGTGGTGCATCCTGGAGTGAGTGCCAGCTCCAGGAACATCTCCATTCATTCCCCCGTGTACTGAGGGCTCTAGACCAGTCAGTGCCTCAAAAGTGGAGGTGCTGATTGCTGGCCTTTAGGTTTTGGGGGATTGTAGATATGAGTCACTCACCGCAGAATACCCAGCCTCTGACCTGCTCTTGTAGCCACAGTATTTATGTGGCTGGTCCAGTTAAGTTTCTGATCAATGGTGACCTCCAGGATGTTGATGATGGAGGATTCTGCGACGGTAATGCCATTAAATGTCAAGGGGAGGTGGCTGAACTCTCTCTTGTTGGAGATGGTCATTGCCTGGCACTTGTCTGGAGCAAATGTTACTTGTCACTTATCAGCCCAAGCCTGGATGTTGTCCAGGTCTTGTTGCAAGTGGGCATGAACTGCTTCATTATTTGAGGGTTGCGAATGAACTGAACACTGTGCAGTCATCAGCGAACATCCCCATTTCTGACCTTATGATGGAGGGAAGGTCATTGATCAAGCAGCTGAAGATGGTTGGGCCTCGGACACTGGCCTGAGGAACTCCTGCAGCAATGTCCTGTGGCTGAGATGATTGGCCTCCAACAACCACTACCATCTTCCTTTGTGCTAGGTATGACTCCAACCACTGGAGAGTTTTCCCCCTGATTCTCATTGACTTCAATTTTACTAAGGCTCCTTGGTGCCACACTCGGTCAAATGCTGCCTTGATGTCAAGGGCAGTCACTCTCACCTCACCTCTGGAATTCAGCTCTTTTGTCCATGTTTAGACCAAGGCTGCAATGAGGTCTGGAGCCGAGTGGTCCTGGCGGAATCCAAACTGAGCATCGGTGAGCAGGTTATTGGTGAGTAAGTGCCGCTTGATAGCACTGTCGACGAAACCTTCCATCACTTTGCTGATGATTGAGAGTAGACCGATCGGGTGGTATTTGGCTGGATTGGATTTGTTCTGCTTTTTGTGGACAGGACATACCTGGGCAATTTTCCACATTGTCGGGTAGATGCCAGTGTTGTAGCTGTACTGGAACAGTTTGGCTAGAGGCGCGGCTCATTCTGAAGCACAAGACTTCAGCACTGCAGCCGGGATGTTGTCGGGGTCCATAGCCTTTGTTGTATCCAGTGCACTCAGCCGTTTCTTTATCATGTGGAGTGAATCGAATTGGCTGAAAACTGGCTTCTGTGATGGTGGGGATCTCGGGAGGAGGACGAGATGGATCATCTACTCGGCACTTCTGGCTGAAGATGGTTGCAAACGCTTCAGCCTTGTCTTTTGCACTCACATGCTGGACTCCGCCATCATTGAGGATGGGGATGTTTACAGAGCCTCCTCCTCCCGTTAGTTGTTTAATTGTCCACCACCTTTCACGACTGGATGTGGCAGGACTGCAGAGCTTTGATCTGATCCATTGTTTGTGGAATCGCTTAGCTCTGTCTATAGCATGTTGCTTCCGCTGTTTAGCATGCATGTAGTCCTGTGTTGTAGCTTCACCGGGTTGGCACCTCATTTTTAGGTACGCCTGGTGCTGTTTCTGGCATGCTCTTCTACACTCATGATTGAACCTGGGCTGATCCCCTGGCTTGTTGGTAATGGTAGAGTGAGGAATATGCCGGGCCATAAGGTTACAGATTGTGCTGAAATACAATTCTGCTGCTGCTGATGGCCCACAGTGCCTCATGGATGCCCAGTTTTGAGCTGCTAGATCTGTTCTGAATCTATACCATTTAGAACTGTAGTAGTGCCACACAACACGTTGCATAGTATCCTCAGTGTGAAGATGGGACTTCGTCTCCACAAGGACTATGCGGTGGTCACTCCTATCAATACAGTCATGGACAGATGCATCTGCAACAGGTAGATTGGTGAGGACAAGATTAAGTAGGTTTTTCCCTCATGTTGGTTCACTCACCACCTGCCGCAGGCCCAGTCTGGCAGTTATGTCCTTCAGCACTCAGCTGGCTGGGTCAGTAGTGGTGCTACCGAGCCACTCTTGGTGATGGACATTGAAGTCCCCCACCTTGAGTACATTCTGTGCCTTTGCTACCCTCAGTGCTTCCTCCAAGTGGTGCTCAACATAGAGGAGGACTGATTCATCAGCTGAGGGAGGACGGTAGGTGGTAATCAGCAGTAGGTTTCCTTGCCCATGTTTGACTTGATGCCATGAGATTTCATGGGGTCTGGTGTCAATGTTGAGGACTCCCAGGGCCACTCCCTCCTGACTGTATATCACTGCACCGCCACCTCTGTCCTGACAGTTTATCTTTTCTCCTGCAGGTCATTTGGGCACCAGGATCTTGCTCCCAGTACCAGTGTAATAACAGGAGTCTGGCCCAATGAGTCCACTGTCCCTCAGGTGAGCAGCAAAAAAGAATGCTCTGATGCCTTCTCAGATGCTTTCAAACCCCTCAAATGCCTTCACCTGGAAGCCCAACTGTAGACCCAAGCTCTCTATGATCCACTACCAGATACACAGCCAATGGACCCAGGGTTCCTCAGAAAAGGGCCACCTCAATCCCAAGAGGCTCATTCTAGTTTGGTGCAGCTATTCATAACTTGGACCTTAGGTGCTAATTAGAAGCACCAGAATAGGCCAGAGGACAAGATACTAGGGTATGCACGGTGCAAATACAAATTACTCTGTTTTGTAATAAATAACTTCATATATTTTTAGTCTGCTTGAGGATGCATTTCACAGAGTCATAGTTGTGGTTTGGCTTTGGTTGAGATTTCTCATGACTCTGTCAAAAACAAGGATGAATTGTTGCTGCAATGGCATTGTCATAATTGGGTTGTTGCAATGGGATGCATAAGTAATGTGAGATGAAATGTGACACAGAATGAATCATGCAGCCGAGCAGAAATTGTTGGTTGTTCTCTTGCTGCCATTGCCTGTGGATCTAGAGCCTGGTGCTCTGCATCTCCAATTTCCTTATTTGGTTCTCCATCCTCCTCGGGGACTTTCCACTCTGGGTCTTTCTGGAAAGCAAAATTGTGCAGGCACAGCAGATTACTACGATTTTGAAGACTGCGCTTAGCCCCGACTGTAGTCCACACCTCTAACTTTTCCAGGCACCAAAACTATCCCTTCAGCATTCCAATGACTTGGTCAATGCATATCTATGTTCTAATAAGAGCATCATTTTATAGCTCCTCTGTGGCGATGGTGGTCCTACAAAATGGTGGCATGGGAGGAGAGGTTCATCCTTGTCATCCAAGAGTCATCCTGTGTCTTGTCCTTGCAGTTGGAATAGAGCTGGGATACTATAGTACTGCAGAATTAATGTTTTGAGGCAGTTCCAATCATAATGTGGACTAACGCCCAAGACGTAATGCTGATGATTGTCCATTAATGCGGTTGTGCAAGTGGAATTCATTTCACTGTGCGAGTTTTGTGTCATCTGCAAACTTTGAAATTATACCCACTGTACTCAAGTCCAGATCATTAATATACATCAAAAAGACCAGTGGTCCTAATATTGATCCCTGGGGAATAGCACTCTATATTTGCTTCCAGTCTGAAAAACAACTTTTCACCACTACTCTCTTCTTTCTGTCCCCTAGCAAATTTTGTATCCGCGCTGCCACTGTCACTTCAATCCCATGGGCTTCAGTTTTGCGAACATGTCAATTATCTGTTATTTTAAAATTGTAATATTTAGCTTTTGTTGCGTCTCCTCATTCTTCCGACCAAAATACATCACTTCACATTTCTCTGCATTAAATTTCATCTGCCATGTGTCTGTCCATTTCACCAGTCTGTCTGTGTCCTCCTGAAGTCTGTTACTATCCTCCATCTTGTTTACTACATTTCCGAGTTTCACGTCATCTGCAAACTTTGAAGTTATACCCTGTATACCCAAGTCCAAGTCTTTATATATATATATCAAAAAGAGCAGTGGTCCTAATACTGACCCCTAGGGAACACCACTGTATACTTCCATCCAGTCTGAAAAACAACCATCACCACGACTCTTTGCCAATTTTGTATCCACGCTGCCACAGTCCCTTTAATCCCATGGGCTTTAATTTTGCTAACAAGTCGTGTGAAACTTTTGGAAGTCCATATACACAACATCAACCACACTACCCTCATCAACCCTCTGCATTAGTTCATCAAAGAACTCAATCAAGTTATTCAAACCTGATTTTCCTTCAACAAATCCGTGTTGACTTTCATTTATTAGCCCGTACTTTTTGAAGCGCCAATTTATTTTGTCCTGGATTATTGCCTCTAGAAGTTTACCCACCACCAACATTAGGCTGACTGGCCTGTAATTGCCGGGTTTATCCCTCTCCCTTTTTTTGAATAGGGATGTAACATTTGCAATCCTCCACTCCCCGGCACCATCCCCATATCTAAGGAGGATTGGAAGATTGTGGTCAGAGCCTCTGCAATTTCTACCCTTAATTCCCTCAGTAACCTTTGCAGTGCTATAATAGTTTCTTTGATCAATACTGCTGTCCCTCCCCCCACTTCTTTCCTTCCCGATTTTTCCTGAATAACTTGTAGCCAGGAATATTAAGTACCCAATTCTCCCCTTCTTTGAGCCAGGTCTCTGTTATTCCCACTATATCATAGTACTATGTGGCGACTTCACCCTATTTACCACGTTACGAGCATTTACACACATGCACTGCAATCTCAACTTAGACTGCCTCAGATTTGGCCCCTGTCTGATCCCTCCTATTTCTGAACTATTCTTTAATCTCGTGACACCTGTCCCTCCCAGTCCTCTGTGCGCCTTGTTTCTCTTCTCTAATGTTTCATCCTGGTGCCCATCCAACTGCCAGATTAGTTTAAACCCTCCCCCACAGCTCCAGTTAACCTCCCTGCGAGGACATTGGTCTCGGCTCTGTTGAGATGCAATGTGTCCATCTTGAACAGATCCCTCTGCCCCAGAACTGGTCCCAATGTCCCAGGAATCTGAAGCCCTCCCTCCTGCACCATTGCTCTAGCTATGCATTAACCTGTCTTATCCTACGATTTCTATACTCACCAGCACGTGGCACTGGGAGTAATCCAGAGATTACTACCTTTGAGGTCCTGCTTTTTAACTTCCTCCCTAGCTCCTGAAACTTTAACAACACAACCTCGACCCTTTTCCTTCCTATATCATTGGTTCCCAAATGGACCACGACTTCTGGCTGTTCCCTTTCCACCCGCAAAATGTTCTGCACCCTCTCAGTGACATCTCTCAGTTTGCAGTGCACTGCTGTCCAAGGGAGCTCAATGAGGCTCTGTACGCAATGAGAAACACATTCACCTCATTTCCTATCACCAGAGACAAGCAGGAGGAACCAGCATGAGGTTTTGCTCGCATTGCAGGCTTCCCCATGTTACAGGGTGCCATTGACTGTATGCATATTATCATACGGGCTCCTCCTCTGAACTCGGCCATAGGTGACAAACATATTCAAGTCAGGTCAAGAAGTCACTTTGCTGAATTGTATGTCATTGGGCACAGCTCCAACAACAGCAGTAGCCTCACTCATAAAAAAGTGCGCACCAGGGCTGTAGGTATTGCTTTCTGCAGCAGTCTGACTCGCAGACCACGTCTACTGGTACGGCTTTTCCTGTTGCTGTGAAGGTAACAAGCACCTTGGTCTTCAATTGCGCAGGATCTTTCAAGGCAATCACAAGAGATATCTGCCACACCAGCCAGTCTGTAATTCACAACTGCATCAAGTAAGTCACAATGCCATATCTACTTGCAAGAACCAACCCACCTCTTTCCCAGGAGAAATGAGCCAAGAAAATTTGGGTACAGTGGTGTACTGTTATGTTACTGGAGGCCTAGACTAATGAACCAGAGAACGTGAATTCATATCCCACCATGGCAGTTTTAGAATTTGAATTCAGTTAAATAAAAATCTGGTATCAGTAAAAGTGACCATGAAGCTATTGGATTGTCATAAAAACTCAACTGGTTCACTAATGTCCTTTAGGGAAGGAAACCGGCCGTCTTTACCTGTTCTGGCCTATATGTGACTCCATACCCATGTCTATGTGGTTGATTCTTTATTGCCCTCTGAAGTGGCCTAACAAGCCATTCAGTTGTATAAAACCACCACCACCTTCTCAGGGAAACCAGGAGTGGGCAATAAATGCCGGCTTTGCCAGCATCAACCACATCCTGAGAATGAATTTCAAAAAAGAGTTGAAAGCATTACTGATGGCATGCACATTGCCATCAGGGATCTGCATCACATTCTGAACACATACGTGAATAGGAAAGGTTTCCAATCCTTCAGTGTCCAGGGGCTGTCAGACCATAAAACCTTCATCCTGCATGTCAATGCACGCTATCCAGGGAACACCCATGATTCCTTCCTACTGCAGCAGTCCACATTCCTCCCATTGTTTGAAGGAGACAACAGCATGTCTGGGTGGCTCTTTGGAGACCAGAGGTAATCGCTCCCATGGTTCATTGCACAAATTCGGAACCCCCAAACTGCATCGGAGAGATGATATAATGAAGCCCATGCCACCACTCGGGTTACAGTGGAACAGACCACTGGGATGATGAAACAATGGTCCAGAATTTGCTGCAAAAATAACGTCGAGTTCAGGGCGCCCGCCATTATTGATGTGTAAAAAAACCAAGCAATTTGTGGAGAGGAAGAGATACGCCATGAGTTGCCTCCCAAAAAATGGAGCTCGCCATCAACCGCCCCATGAGTGTTAAGAAATTGCTGCATTTGTGCTGTAAAAATGATTTAAACTCACTGCAGAAAGTTAGGGCTGTTATTCTATGGCTTAAGGATGGTGTTAATGGGGTAATTTATGTTTCCAATGGCCTTCCACTTTGAAACCAGTTAGCAATTAATGATACTTGTTGTGCACATGCCACATAAAGCATGCAACCAGGATGACGGTGAAACTGGGGAAATTATAAGTAAATCCTTCGCAGAGAAAGGAAAATGATAGAACTGAAAGAAAACAAAGAGAGCACAGATTGGAAAGTGCTTTACTGGACGCGAACGTTGCTGATTGAGAATACACAGGCTAGTAACTGGCTGGCAAAGAAGGAAATGTTTCTGACCAGCAGAGAGGAAGATCATCAAATTTGACTTTTGAATTGCTATCAAATACATAGCTTCCGTGTGTAGGCAGCAGCTACTTTCAGTTCCTGAATTTAAAATCAATCTGAACCCTGGACAGGAACCATTATTCATATGTCATGTTCCATAGGCAAAAAAAGTTAGAACTACACATTTTCCTGCATGTAATTTGGTGATATTTTAATAAACTTTGTTTAAATAATCAGATGTCCAAGCTGTTACTTCAGAGGTTTACAAACCATTCAAATCCTTAAATTACATTGGTTAAAGAGATAGGCTGTTGGACCCATCGTTCACCAAGGTCCCAGATCCCTGTTGTCAATTCACCAAAATTAATTGGAGCTAGAGGGTAAGGTAAGAAATGCAACTCAGCGCTGACCACGAGATGCCCCACTCCAGCAAACTCTGGGCCATAGTGGGCACTGCTGTACAGTGCAGCAAAAGTGTTCAAGATTGTCACTGTTGCACACTGTATAATTATGCTCCAGAAAGAGGGGTGAGCATCCAGCTGTAGACTGATAAGGCACCAGCCCCACAGGAAAACAATGAAGAGGGGGAGGGTGAAATAGGGGTCCACGATGTCCACTGTAATCA